>NC_060141.1:716959702-717584702 GCF_021461385.2 Schistocerca piceifrons | reverse complement strand
CAGTCTGGAACCGCGCGACCGCTACGGTCGCAGGTTCGAATCCTGCCTCGGGCATGGATGTGTGTGATGTCCTTAGGTTAGTTAGGTTTAAATAGTTCCAAGTTCTAGGGGACTGATGACCTCAGAAGTTAAGTCCCATAGTGCTCAGAGCCATTTCACCCATTTTGAAATTAATTCAGTGATGAACTAGAGAAAATCTGAATGAATATAATGAGGGGTGCTGTGTGGCTAAGAGAGTTTGCAGACAAAAGAGAAGAGCAGCAGAAAAGAAAAAAAATGGAAGAAGTTGAACAGCTAGGAGAAGCGAAGCAAGTACGTGAAATGTACCAAAAGATTAGAGAAGGAAAGGCCGGGTTTCAAGTCAAAACAAATATATGTAGAAGTAAAGAAGGGGATCTCATAGGGGAGAGTAATGAAATACTTGACAGAGGGGAAGAATACTTCCAAGAGTTATTGAACCCAGAAGCAGAAGAATTAAAACAAGAAGAACTGGTGGAAATAACTTACTGTGGACCAGAGGTCTTAACACCAGAACCGACGCTGGAGGAAGTGGTGTAAGCCATTAAGACCTTAAAAAATAATAAGGCACCTGGAGAAGACCAGACCCAGGCGGAACTTCTCAAATATGTTGGGGAAGCACTGTGGAAAACAATATATAAAGTAATACTGAGCATCTGGCAGGAGTGGAGCATGCCAACGAAATGGAAAACCTCTATTTTGTGCCCAATATATAAAAAAGGAGATAAATTAAACTGCCAGAATTACCGCGGAATCTCCCTGCAAAATACTACATATAAATGTTTCCAAGATCCTGACCAGGAGGTTTACTCCCTATGTGGAGGAGAGAGTTGGAGACTATCAGAGCGGCTTTAGAAGCAATAAGCAATAGGTCAACAACTAACCAAATATTCACGTTACGCATACTACTTGAAAATATCCTATGAACATCATATAAACATACACCACCTTTCTATCGATTTTAAACAAACATATGACAGTATCTCAAGAGTGGCAATGCGGAATGTGAGGGAGGAGGCTGGAATACCTAAGAAGCTCGTTAAACTTACTATGATGACCCTAAGTGAAACGAACTGTGAAGTAAAAATACATGGCGAAATCTCTAGAGAAGTGGAAGTGAAGAAGGAACTGAGAGAGGGTGACGATTTTTCCTCATTGCTATTCAATCTGTGCCTAGAAAAAGTCATAAGCCAGATAGAGTTAAATAGAGGAGGAAACATTTTTTATCGTACACTGCAGTATCTAGCCTACGCAGACGACGTAGCATTACTCGCACGGAACGGTGCTGTGCCGGATGATGCCTATCAATAACTGGAGGGAGGTACAAGTGAACTTGGCCTGGTAGTCAAACTAGAAAAGACCACATATATGGCAATGACCAACAAGTGAAACATACCAAATCTCAGGATAGTCGACAAAGAGTTTGATAGGGTCAGAGACTTCAAGTACCTCGGATCGACTATCACAGAGACAAATGACATCAGCAGCGAGGTGAAAGCTAGAGTAGCAGCAGGCAACAGATGCTACATGGCCAGGCTTGGGAACTCACTTAGATCACGAAAATCTAAAATCCTCGTTTACAAAACAGTTATAAAGACCAGTTGTAATGTATGATGCCGAGACGTGGGCTATGACTGCAAATGAGGAAAGGATGCTTAGCATTTGGGAGGGAAAGGCTCTGCGTAAAATATACGGGCCAATATACAATCGAGAAGGTTGCCGCATCCGTACGAATGCTGAATTAGAACATTTTGAAGAACCTGATATTGTCACAACGATTAAAATAAGAAGACTGCAATGGGCAGGACACGTGGTCAAAAAGGAGGAAGACAGAACACGTGAGAAGGGTTTTGATGACAAGGCTGGGGACAGACAACAGAAGGGACGACCCAGGAAGAGATGGGTGGACGGAATTGAGGAAGACGTGAAAAAGCTGGGTGTCAGGGGGTGGAGACGGAAAACCATGGACCGGATAGAATGGCAGGATATTGTGATGCAGGCACAGGACCTTCAAGGGCTGTAGAGTCAAGGAGCAAGTAAGTAAGCGTGGCGCCCAGGGCGGACACATTCTTGTTGACATTGTATTCAATAACGCACGGCTTGACAACCCACTGCTTAGTTGTATCTGTCCGCAGGCACACCCAACGAGTTTGTGCAGCGGTTAAGGCCTAGTAAACAGGAGATCCCAGGTTCTAATTCCGGTCCGACAAACGTTTTCACTCGTCGCCGCTGATTTCACCTTAAGCCCAGATGAGGCCAACCTCAGAAATTTCCTCGCTTTGGTTTATTTCCTCCCCCCCTCCCCTCTCCCCTTCCAACTCCAATTTTCAAAATGTATGTCACTCTTGATGATTACGCGTGGTGTCCGAAAGAACAGACATCACGCATTCTCATAAAAGGAAGTTCTTATATGTTGATTCTCGTATATAAGAATACAGCAACCAGTTGCTGTTCATAATGCTGTTTCTTCACACAAATAGCGTCGTTACCGGCTTCGAGGCGCCACGTTCATATTCAAACGGCTGTGCACATTTATGGTATATTTGTTGTTGTTTGCGTTAGTTGTTGGCGTAAAATGAGCGTAAATTCAGCCCTGTGAAATATATACCGGTTTACTGGTCCGACCACTCTGGTTTTTGAAAATCTCTTGAACTCTTCAAAGCTGAGAAGCATATCTATGCCTCAGCGTTAGCCATGGGTATTGTGCAGACAAATGTGAAAAGTTGATACGTTTCTGAAAACGTAGTTTCCAGACCGTTTCCAACTGACAGTTGAAGGTTGCAGGTAGAACCAATAATGATTTGTAAGCCTCATCGTCTGTTGTTTTTAGACGCTCCACGTCCTACACAATGAAGAAGGATTTTTTCATATTTCATAATAATGTTAGCGCAAAAAGAGACACTGTATAGCTGGGCTACACAAATGAAAATCTTTCCTTTGTTTTATTTTTCATAACATCGCATACTTATTTTACTACGGCAGTTTATTTCTTTGTTCTGTTTTTGTCGCATCATTCCTCATTTTCTGTATCTGACTGTATGAGGGCTGTTCGGAAAGTAAGGTCCGATCGGTCGCAAAATGAGAACCACAGCGAAAATGAAATTTTTTTTATTCGCAACAGTTAGCCATACCTTCCAGCTACCTATCTAAATAGTCGCCATTCGGATTTAGACAGCTGTGGTGGCGTTGTGCAAACTTACCAGTACCCTCGCCACAGAAAGCAGCCGTCTGTGCTTTCCGCCAATTCTCTACGCTGATCTGCCGTTCGTTGTTTGTGCCAAAATGTTGTCTTCGTAGGTAGCAGCTCATGCGAACAGAGATGAACAACGGGGGGAGCCAACGAAGGACTGTATTGTGGGTGATCAAACACTTCTCATTGAAAACACTGCAGGAGCGTCTTCATTGGCCCTGCAGAATGTGGCGGAAAATTGTTTGGAAGAAAGAAATGCATAGCATTTATGTTATGTGGACTGCATAGCTTCAGGCGAAATCTCTCACCAGTTCCACCTACTTGGCGAGAGATACTTTTGTTTTAGATATTTCTACGTGATCACTTTGCGCTCTGAACTGAAAAGAGCGACATGAAGCGATCGACAGGCACACTAAATACACTGCCCAGCACATCTATGCAAAGTTCCATCGGGTTTTCACAGTGGTTTCCATGTCGCACCTAATTGGACCTTATTTTCCGAATACGTCTCGTATAAATCATCCACGTGCGATATACTTCTGCGAAGTATGTGAGTGAGAATACAAGGACGATATAACGTAACATTCGCCGTAACTGACTGGTTAGTTGTTGTTGACCGTTTATTTAACAACTCTGTCATTTCGAGACGTTCAGTGAGCTACTCAAATACCGAGTTAACACTTCGACACAGCGCCAAATTCTTTAACACAGCTGTCAGTCTGCTGTTGGAGCACAGCTGGGGAGTTTAAGTCGAGCACCCCCTACTAAGGGCTGCCACTACAACTGTTCACGGCGCACTCGGTCCACACAAGTCCATAAGGTGTCATGATCACAGGTGCGGAACTAGGAGGCAAATAATTAATCAGTAGATTTTTAACCGTTCTGTATAATAAAATATGTTTCTTGTGCGAATCACGGGCTGCCGGATATGAAAGTCGTTCCGTAAAAAATTGTAGTGATGGAAATGGAAAGTGTTACACAGTGATTAGTTTGAGCGAACGCTGTCGAACTGATACTCCATACCTGTGCAATATGTTGATAAACGTTTCATACTTACGTGTGGTTATTTACAATACAGAGGTAGCTAATTCGTACAGCTGAAGAATAATATGTGTACTGGGTACGTCTAACGACACTGCAACTTTTCAGGAGGACATCGCAACACAGCATTTCACCAGAAGACGTGTGCGCTCATCTTCTTGCCATTTTTGGGACTCTGGGAAAGGCGCTGATATAAGGGACACGGGTACACATCACATCGTCAGCATGCGCAGACAGTTGGCTGTGGTGACGAGTTGGACTAGGACAACAGTGTGGCAACGTAAGTAGACACGGGTCGTTGCTGGACTACACGACGAGAAGATCGCACGATTGATGGACTTACTCTGACGAATAGCGCATGACAAATGCTGAAATCCGGGAAGAGGTCTTAGGGAACAGTTTACTGGCACACGTGTTGAGATCGTGAGATGCCATTCGTCATTTACCGCTGATACTATACTACAGCCAGAGTTAACCGTGATGTTCATTCATGGGTCTCGCTTCAGTTTACTGAGATCAGATCGATGCTAGATTGTCCGTAGGCGTCTGGCGAATCTGCAACACCCGGAATCATGGGTCTACTGAACCTACCGATACTGGATATACGACTCGTCCCGTAACGCAATGGCGATATGCCATGTGAGGTCCTACGTGTGCAAACGGAAAGAGGACACGACAATATTTCTTCGTCTGTATTAGTTTATGAAATGATCTGTCGTGTAGCCCAATGCCTAGGTTCGCTTCGAAGATGATAGTTCTGCTTGTGAGTTGGTGATTTGTACTGTAGCCCGAACTCTAGATTAGGTTGAAAGGTATAGTTTGGTTGTGAATTGGTGGAGCTGTATCGAGCGCTTCAGTTGCGCCGAATCATGGTGGAGGAAATTGTGTATGAAAACAGGACTTATTCGGTAATTGTTGAAGGGAGGATGAACGTCGCCAGTATCTGAGAGAAACCTGACCTGTTGTCATATCTCTCAAGATCAACGTACCAAACGGAATTTTCTAGCAGTATATTGGAGAAACCAAAAATGCAATTCATAGCATAAATGTCTTGAGAAATGTGCTGATCCTTGACTGATCTGCCTCATCCGTTGATTTGTCACCAATGTGATAAGTCTGCGATGTGACCGGAAGATGCAACTTACTTTTTCGTACCACCCAATAGCGAGCAATGTCCATGGATTACTACATCATCTGTTTCAGGCTTGGCAAGAAATTCCTCAGCATGGCATTCGAAGTTGTTTTGCAAGAATGTACTCGTGTTCGTGGAGATCACACATCTTACTGATGTTGATGATCGATATCATTATCGAATGGGAAGAAAATTTAATCTTCTAATACCCGTTATGTGAGGAACATCTCCACAAACCTTGCCAAGTGTCATACTGGTGCATCATGGTGTAACACTTTCCCCTTCTGTCACTGTATACACGGATGAGTTCAGGCATTATGAGCAGAGCCTGCGGCGATGACTAAAGCCACCTGATGGCGTTGCGGGGATAAAAGTGTACAAGCGGAGCAGAAACGAATGGGGAATCATTGTACCGACGATATTGGACGTAAATGGGAAGTGTACTGATGCATGCGACTCTGACAAAGGTCAGAGTATTAAGGCCCGGCGCGTTGAAACGAACAGAACGAAAACATCGAAGGTGGTCCACTGTTAACGTTCTACTTCATAAGTATATGTACTGAGGAAACTGCAAAAAGGTGGGAATTTAAGGAGATGAGACCTGGATAAACTGACTAAACCAGAGGTTGTACAGACTTTCAGGGAGAGCATAAGGGAACACTTGACAGGAATGGGGGAAAGAAATACAGTAGAAGAAGAATGGGTAGCTTTGAGGGATGAAGTAGTGAAGACAGCAGAGGATCAAGTAGGTAAAAAGACGAGGGCTAATAGAAATCCTTGGGTAACAGAAGATATATTGCATTTAATTGATGAAAGGAGAAAATATAAAAATGCAGTAAATGAAGCAGGCAAAAAGTAATACAACTGAAATTGACAGGAAGTGCAAAGTGGCTAAGCAGGGATGGCTAGAGGACAAATGTAAGGATTTAGAGACACATATCACTAGTGGTAAGACAGATACTGCCTACAGGAAGACACCTTTGGAGAAAAGTGAACCACTTGTATGAATGTCAAGAGCTCTGATGGAAACCGAGTTCTAAGCAAAGAAGGGAAAGCAGATAGGTAGGAGTATATAGAGGGTCTATACAAGGGCGATATACTTGAGGACAATATTATAGAAATGGAGAGGATGTAGATGAAGATATAATGGGAGATACGAAACTGCGTGAAGCGTTAGACAGAGCACTGAAAGACCTGAGTCGAAAAAAGGTCCCGGGAGTAGACAACATTCCATGAGACCTACTGATAGCCTTGGGAGGGCCGGCCCCCGACAAAACTCTACCATTTGGTGAGCAAAATGTATGAGACAGGCGAAATACTCGAAGACTTCAAGAGGAATATAATAATTCCAATATCAAAGAAAGCAGGTGTTGACAGATGTGAAATTACCAAACTATCAGTTTAATAAGTCATGGCTGCAAAATACTAACACGAATTCTTTACAGACGAATGGAAAAACTGGTAGAAGCCGACCTCGAGGAAGATAAGTTTGGATTCCTTAGAAATGTTGGAACACGTGAGGCCGTACTGACCATACGGCTTACCAGATGGCAGTTATAAGACTCGAGGGGCATGAAAGGGAAGCAGTGGTTGGGAAGGGAGTGAGACAGGGTTGTAGCCTCTGACCGATGTTATTCAATTTGTATACTGAGGAAGCAGTAAAGGAAACAAAAGAAAAATTTGGAGTATGAATTAAAATCCATGGACATTGTAATTCTGTCAGAGACAGCAAAGGACCTGGAAGAGCAGCTGAACGGAATGACAGTGTCTTGAAAGGAAGATATAAGATGAACATCAACAAAAGCAAAACGGGGATAATGGAATGTAGTCGAATTAAGTCGGGTGATGCTGAGGGAATTAGATTAGGAAATGAGACACTTAAAGTAGTAAAAGAGTTTTGCTATTTAGGGAGCAAAATAACTGATGATGGTCGAAGTAGAGAGGATATAAAATGTAGACTGGCAATGCCAAGGAAAGCGTTTCTGAAGAAGAAAAATTTGTTAACATCGAGTATAGGTTTAAGTATCAGGAAGTCGTTTCTGAAAGAATTTGTTTGGAGTGTAGCCATGTATGGAAGTGAAACATGGACGATGAATAGTTTGGACAAGAAGAGAATGGAAGCTTTCGAAATGTGGTGCTACAGGAGAATGCTGAAGATTAGATAGGTAGATCACATAACTAATGAGGAGGTATTGAATAGGATTGGGGAGAAGAGGAGTTTGTGGCACAACGTGACTAGAAGAAGGGATCGGTTGGTAGAACACATTCTGAGGCATAAAGGGATCACCAATTTAGTATTGGAGGGCAGCGTGGAGGGTAAGAATCGTAGAGGGAGACCAAGAGATGAATACACTAAGCAGATTCAGAGAGATGTAGGTTGCAGTAGGTACTGGGAGATGAAGAAGCTTGCACAGGATAGAGTGGCATGCAGAGCTGCATCAAACTAGTCTCAGGACTGAAGAGCACAACAACAACAACAAGTATATATAAACAGTGACTGAACAACGGTGAAATCACGAGTAGGTGACACGATGTTGGACGTCCACGCTTAATCACAGAACGTGGAAGAGCAAGCTTATATGCTTTAAACGGTGGCAGTCCAAGGCATATCGGACGATATAGTCCAGTGCTGGTGCAATTACAGGTGTTTCAGAGCAAAACGTTCAATACTCATTACTGAATATGGGTTTTCGCATCAGGCGATACATTCGTACTCCCGTGTTGAATCAACGTCATCGTGAATTACGATTGCTGTTGGCGTGGGATCATTGAGATTACACCGTCAATCAGTGGAAACGTGTCGGATTAATCATATTTTTTGCTACACTATATCAATGATCGTGACTGGATGCGTTGTCACCCTGGCGAAACGCTGCTTCAGACATGCACCGCGCCACGGATGTAGGCCGTCGAGGCATTATTATGCTACGCGGACATTCACCTGGGATTCCATGGGACCTGTGGTAGTAATGAAAGGCACAATGGCAACTGCATTCCTTCACGTTTGATGTCCTCACATTCGGCGACGCAATCTTCCAGCAGGCTAAGTGGCCATATCACAAGGCCGCAATCATGATACAGTGGCTTCAGGATCACGATAGTGAAATCATGCTGATGTCTTAGCCACCAAATTTATGTTATCTGAGCATGATGGAACACATCTAGGGCGCCAGCTTGACGCTCAAACCATCGGCCTGTACATTGCACGACCTGCGCTTAGACGCGTGGTGCCCTATACCTCCTGAAACTTACCAAGGACTTGTCTAATCCATGGCACTCTAGAACCGCTGCTGTATTGGGTCCATCAGTAAACCAACAAGTTAGAAGCAGGTAGTCATAATGTTTTGTATCAAACAGTGTCATTATACGGGGGATGACGTGCAGAGCCGCCACCGCCAGAGGCACCCGCCACTGGAGAACTGGCCGGCATCTGCAGGCGCTGTCCCGTCCGGTAAGGCACGTGGTGGCTGAGGCGCGCTGCGGCCAGAGGCGTCCACCAGGCGTCCTCGGCCGCGCATGCGCCCTGCCGCGTCTCCTGCCACAATGGCGGCGCCGCTTCTCGGAACTGATTACGTCTCCGAATGCGCCGGCTATAACAGCTGATTATATCGTGCTGGCCCGTCGCCCTGAATTAAGGCGGATCAAAGTACGGCAGGGACCCGCCCCTCGTCATGCCGACACCTCTCAAAAAATGGCAGTGCCGTATAAATTAATCTCACGCGATGCCGCGTCCCCCCCATTGTGCGCGGAGCCTCTTGACGATGGCGGGGAAATTAACCCCTTTTAAAAAGCGCGCCGTAATGAAGCAAACAATTGTCGCTTCCTCCCACGCCGTGCCGTCCCCTCCTGTCACTGCTGGCCCTCACGCCGAAACGAAAACTGCCCGACGCCAATCAAATCGTTATTTATCGTGCTACCGATTATACCAATGATGATACGGTAACGTTAACACTTCAAGCATTTCGAAAGAGCTTCAGTCGCCTCACGCAGGCTTACTGAAATTAAAAACAAGACGTGCTAAGATATCTGAATAATTTTATTTTTACATGAAAGCCTCTACCTTAATCTACGTTTCTACATAATTTCCGTCAATATTGAGGCACTTGTCATAACGTTGTACCACAGCAGTCTGCCGCCTGGCTTAGTAACCACTGCATCACCACTCCTTTCATTTTGTCATCGTCTTGAAGACACTGACCGCCCAGGTTTTTCTTCAACTGCAGGAACAGATCGTAGTCTCTGGGCGCAAGATCGGGGCTGTACGGAGGATGATATAGAGTTTCCCATCGACAATATGTGATGAGATCTTTGGTCTGATTCGCCACATTCGGACAGGCATTGTCTTGCAGCAAAACGATGCCCTTGCTCAACTTCCATGGACTGTTACTTTGATTCTGGTGTGACGTAGGCCACCCATGTTTCATCGCCCGTAACAATTTGGCTTAAGAAATCATCACCGTCGTTGTCGTACCGCTCGAGGAAAGTCAATGCGCTGTCCAAAGGTTTTGTTGGGTGCACATCCGTCAACATTTTCGGTACCCAACGTGCGCACAATTTTCGGAGATTCAAGTGCTCGGTCACAATGCCATACAAAACACTACGAGAAACGTTAGGAAAGTCATCCCGCAAGGAGTAAATCGTAAAGTGTCTGTTTTCTCTCACCTTATTGTCCACTTCGTGCACGAAACTTTCATTAACGAACGAAGGACGCCCACTCCGTTGTACATCACGCATATTTATGCGGCCATCTTTAAATGCTCTCACCCACTTTCTTACCATTCCATCACTCATAATGTTTTCTCCGTAAACTGCACAGATCTCACGATGAATATCGATCGCTTTTAGGCCTTTAGCACTAAGAAATCTTATAACAGCCCGTACTTCACAGTCGGCGGGACTCACGATTATCGGAGGCACCTTAAACACTCAGTACACAATGTAAACAAGGAAGAATCAGACCGTAATGGCGGTAGTGCGTAGATTAAGGTACAGGCTTTCATGTAAAAATAAAATTATTGAGATATCTTAGCACGTCTTTTTTTTAATTTCAAAACGGCACATACCTAAACACACCTCGTATTTCAAAGAATCTGCCATTTTATACATATGTACGAATTCCGTAGATGCTACTGTTTTGTATACTTGTCCGATGTTTTAGGATCTTAATTTATATCAGTAAACAATAACACTATTGCCCTACAATTTTACTGCTTCTAGTATGAAAATATAAACAAATTAATGAATTTCGAAGTCTGTGGTTTCATCTTTAGCAGCTATGTCGAAGTGATACAGTGATTCGACATGTCATTGGTAGGTTTTCGGAAGTATGCGTCACCAGAAGCCGACGCGAAGTCGCACAGTTCACGGGCCGCTGATTTGTGGTCCAGTAGCGCCCCAGATGTGTTCCAGTGGGATCAGATAATCAAATTTTGTGGCCATGTATGTCCTCCGTAAACGAATGAATTTTTTCCGGTCATAAGAGAACTCACAGTGTCTGCATTCTGAGACAGGAACCATAAAGTAATTATTCGAATGAGACGGATATCGGTATATATTATGGACAGGTACAGACGAACAAACGATTACAATTTCAGAAAAAACTGAATTATTTATTCAAGAGAAAGAGCTTCACAAATTGAGCAAGTCAGAAACGTGTCGGTCCACCTCTGGTCCTTATGCAAGCAGCAATTCAGCTTGACAACGGCTGAGAGAGTTGTTGTATTTCCTCCTGAGGAATGCCCTGCCATATACAACCCAATTGGTGCGATTGATCGTCAAAATCTCGAGCTGGTTGCAGAGACCTGCCCATATTGCTCCAAACGTTCTCAGTTGGGGAGAGATGGGTCGACGTTGCTGGCCAAGGTAGGGTTCGGCAAGCACGGAGAAACGCAGTAGAAACTTTCGCGTGAGCGGATGGGCATTATCGTGCTGAAATGTAAGCCCAGAATGGCTTACCATGGAGGGAAATAAATCGGGACGTAGAGTACCGCCTATGTATCACTGCACTGTAAGGGTCCCACGGATCACAACCACAGGGATTCTGCTACGAAAGGAAATGACATACCAGACCATCACCCATGGTTGTGCGCCCGTATGGCGAGCGACAGTCAGTTTGGTATCCCACCACTGTCCTCCTTCGTGGTGCCTCATCTTTTTATCTTAGAGTGTAACAAACACTTTTATACCTCTTGACAAGGTATACTTCGTCAAAGAAATACGAAATAGAAACATTCACATAGTTAAAAGTATGACACAGTAGAAATGTTCTTACCGACTTTCTGAGTAAAACGGATTGCTGGAACAAAATAGTGAGGGCCTCCAGCAGAACGTAGAAAATTGGGTTAAATATCCTGATTATGTGCCAGTAATGCGGCATTTCAAGTGTTCATTATAAATTATATAAGTCACACATGCTATAGCAATAGTGATCCCTGACGATCTTTGTAGTATGACTGACGCACTGTTGCACGACGTATGGAACACCCACCGCAGCCCTGTTTGTAATTACTTTACTTCATTTTATTACCTGTAGGCATGGTCACGATCACCTTCAGGTAGTAATAGGCTACTGTACAACGTTATATTACATGGTAGTGGTGACGTTAGAAATGCAGTATATTATGTACATGACTTTTGTTCGCATATCATTCCCCAGGTGCGCAGAATAGTAATATTTTGCCTGCTCGTCAGTTTTTACAAGGTATGCACTGCCCTTGAAAACGGATTGTGAATAGGACATCAAATTATCCAATAGTGACTATACTGACGAGTCGAAACGTCATGACACCTGTCTAGTAGTTTGTCTGTTGACCTTTCAATTCTGTGTGGCATGGATTCAAGAAGTAACTGGTAAGTTTCGCAAATAATGTGGCAGCATCGATTCCTGGATCAGCGTCAATGATTCGGTGCCTGCTGCAACGCAGTTGACGATGTCACTGCGTCAGTACGCTGACACGTAGCGGCCATGTGCTGTGGGGACCGAATTTCAACAATGTGCACTGAACGGCGAGGTGCGAAAGACTTGTAGCTGTTCCAACACTGTACTGCACCGTGTGAGCTGCCACTTATCGCCGCCTACCACGGTTTACAGAGTCGGGAAGCCGCCGATCTCCGCGTTCTGTAAACGCGGAGACGTGGATGTCCAGCAACTTATAGCCTACTAATGATTTCACCACGCGAAAAACACGTTCCACAGTTGCTCATGACACATGCAGGCGAACAACCGACCACTTTTTTGCAGTTTCCGTGATGCTCGTTCTCTGACGTCGGACCGTAACATCTTTTGTCGAATTCGTTCACGTCGTAGGTTTCCCCCACTTGCGCCTATATCGTCTGTAGAATGATCCACGCACAGGAGAACCTCGTTAATGCGTCCCATACGGAAGCGGAAGCATGGTCGGAACGCGTCATATGGTATAATATTTTGGGGTAACTCTTCAAATGAAACAAAAGCGTGTAATACGTATTATTTGTGGAGTAAACTCACGAACGTCCTGTAGAAACCTCTTCAAAGAACTGGGTATACTAACTACTGCCCCTCAGTATATTTACTCCTTAATGAAATTTGTCCTAAATAACATATCTCTTTTTCCAACAAACAGCTCAAGTCATACAAACAATACCAGGAACAAATATGATCTGCACAAGGACTTAAAAGCACTTACTTTAGTTCAGAAAGGGGTCCGCTACTCAGGAACACTCATCTTCAATAATTTGCCAGCAAACATAAAAAATTTAGTTACAAATAAAGATCAGTTTAAAAGGAGCCTGAAAGACTTACTAGTGGCCAACTCCTTCTACTCCATTGACGAATTTTTTAGTAGAAACAAATGATGTATTGTATATATTCATACTATTAGTATTGTTATTTGAGCTTTAAAAAAAAAATAATAATTTGACATGTTCCACATCCACGAGGATCTCCTCAACACGGATCTATGGAACGAAAAACTAATCTAATCTAATCTAATCTAATCAAAAAAGATAAAACTATTGACCCAAAACATCACAGTACAGTGCAACATTAATGCTCAAATGGAAATACTGCATCAAATATTGTTCCATGTTACAACAGTAACATAACTAGTAGAAAACGTTCACACACTAAAAAATCTTACACGAAAGTGTGATGAGTGGTAGCACATGCTGTGTAAAATATGTCTGTACCGCATTGACACGCAACTGATTTGCTCGTAACTCCTTAAGACACGAGAAATCGCATCATAATAAGAGCGTTGTAGTCTTAAGCAGGATTAAAAAAGTCTTTAATGTCGTTTTGCTTAGCAGACGACAACTTTGATTTTACCACTATGTTTTGCCATTTCCTAATTAACAAAATGTCTATTGGGGCAGACCTAGAGGTTTGTTCGATGTACTGGAGGACTATATCTACAGTATTTTTTGCGTATGTGTGTGATGCTCGAGACCTAAATTCCTTGTCTTCGTTGTCGTCATCAATTTTCTCGTTCTCATCGCTTGCTCGAGTTACAGCGTCAATGAGTTGGTCATCAGTTACTTCTGCTTCTGTCGTGCACTCACCATCAGCAGTACTGATCTGCTCACTCACGCCACTGGGCCATTCACTTTCGCGGTGGGCAGTGGTGGTAGTGTCAGTGTAAGTTTAATTGAAAACTTGATTAATAAGGAGATGAGAAGGCACCGAGAACCGTGCTTCCGTACCGGGCGAGAGAGTAATCCGGAAGCCGCGGAGAGCGTGGGAGCGGCAGCAGGGGGCAGGCCGGGACGCCGGAGAGCCCCCTGGAGCGCGGCCACCCGCAGTAGCCACAAATGAGGCGACCCGCCCACCACACTGGCTGCTCGGCGGCCTTCGCGACACGCGCCGCCGCTTCCCGGCGTTCCAGCTCCAGGCGGGACACGTGTCACTCAGACACCACAGCCTACTTCTTATGATATACAAAAGAATAAAATAAATTCCATCTTTCTAAATCGTTTTATTGCGATTATGTATGGATCAGTTTGAATTCCGTAGAAATGTTGGAACACGGGAGGCAATACTGACCCTACGACTTATCTTAGAAGATAGATTAAGGAAAGGAAAACCTACGTTTCTAGCATTTGTAGACTTAGAGAAAGCTTTTGACAATGTTGACTGGAATACTCTGTTTCAAATTCTAAAGGTGGCAGGGGTAAAATACAGGGAGCGAAAGGCTATTTACAATTTGTACAGAAACCAGATGGAAGTTATAAGAGTCGAGGGACACGAAAGAGAAGCAGTGGTTGAGAAGGGAGTGAGACAGGGTTGTAGCCTATCCCCGATGTTATTCAATCTGTATATTGAGCAAGCAGTAAAGGAAACGAAATAAAAGTTCGGAGTAGGTACTAAAATCCGTGGTGAACATTGTTATGCTGTCAGAGACAGCAAAGACTCTGGAAGAGTAGTTGAACGGAAAGGACAGTGTCTTGAAAGGAGGGTACAAGATGAACATCAACAAAAGCAAAACGAGGACAATGGAATGTAGTCGAATTAAGTCGGGTGATGCTGAGGGAATTAGAGTTGGAAATCAGACACTTAAAGTAGTAAAGGAGTTTTAAAGAGGAGATAAAATGTACACTGGCAATGGCAAGGAAAGCGTTTCTGAAGAAGAGAAATTTGTTAACATCGAGTGTTGATTTAAGTGTCAGGAAGTCGTTTCTAAAAGTATTTGTATGGAGTGTAGCCATGCATGGAAGCGAAACGTGGACGATAAATAATTTAGACAAGAAGAGAATAGAGGCTTTCGAAATGTGGTGCTACAGAAGAATGCTGAAGATTACATGGATAGATCACATAACTAATGAGGAGGTATTGAATAGAATTGGGGAGAAGAGGAGTTTGTGGGACAACTTGACTAGCAAGGGACCGGTTGGTAGGACATGTTCTAAGGCATCAAGGGATCACAAATTTAGCATTGGAGGGCAGCGTGGAGGGAAAAAATCGTAGAGGGAGACCAAGAGATGAATACACTAAGCAGATTCAGAAGGATGTAGGTTGCAGTAGGTACTGGGAGATGAAGAAGCTTGCACAGAATAGAGTAGCATGCAGAGCTGCATCAAACCAGTCTCAGGACTGAAGACTACAACAACAACAATTTTTTCCATTAAATTTGAAACCTAATTGACCCGACTGTAAGTTTATCTGCATAGTTTAGTTTTCCACGGCCTTTAGTATGGACAGGGACTGCGATTGTTGTGTGCGGATGCGAGCCGAGTTGGTGACACTTCGCTCTCAGCTTCAGGCTGTGATGGCTTCGGTTACACACCTTGAGGCTGCAGTGGATGGGCACCACTGTTGTGGGCCGGCCGTGGGAATCCAACGGACGTCCAGCACGTCAGAGTCCTCCGATCGGTCCTCACCGGTGGCCAACCCAGTTACTGCTCGCTGGGAGGTGCCCCGGGGCGAAGCAGGTAGCGAAAGGCTTCCCAGGCGGCCGCACATGAGGTCTCCCCGGTCTGTCTGACAAAGAGGTTCCAGGTGCTGTCTGTGGCTGACACTGTCGCTGAGCCAGATGCTCTCGCCTGTCCTGTTTCAGAGGAAACCACTCAGCCTGCAAGATCCGGGCAATCGCAGAGGGTGGCATTACTGATAGTTAGGAGCTCCAACGTTAGGCGCGTTATGAGGCTCTTTAGGACATGGCTGCCAAGAAGGGAAAGGAAACCAATGTGCACTCCGTGTGCATACAGGGTGGAGTCATTCCAGATGTGGAACTGGTCCTCCCGGATACCATGAAGAGCACACGGTGCAGCCATTTACAGGTGGTTGCTCACGTCGGGACCAACAATGTGTGGATCAGAAGAGATTCTCTCTGGTTTCGAGCGGCTAACAGAAGTGGTAAAGGCTGCCAGTCTTGCTTGCAAGATGAAAGCAGCATAGTCTATAAGACCGGTTGCGGACCTCTGGCGCAGAGCCGAGTGGAGGGCTTGTATCAGAGGCTCAGACGGTTCTGCGACCGTGTGGGCTGCAGATTCCTCGACTTGTGCCAAAGGGTGGTTGGGTTTCGGGTTCCGCTGAATGGATCAGGTGTCCACTATACGCAGGAGGCGGCTACAGAGGTAGCAGGGGCTGTGTGGCGTGAGGTGGGCGGTTTTTTAGGTTAGAGGGTCTCGAGAAAACACAAGAAGGGCTTCAGTCACAATGGGTGCAGGCTGAACACAGGAAGAACGTAGATACAGGAACCATCGGCATAACAGTTGTAAATTGCAGTAGCTGTCTCGGGGAAGTACCAGAGCTAATAGAAAGCACTGATGCTCAAATCGTTATAGGCAGTGGAAGCTGACTAAAGCCAGCGATAAGCTCAGCCGAAATTTTTGCGAAGAACCTAACGGTTATTCAAATGGATAGGCTAAACAGGTTTGGCAGTAGCTTGTTTGTTGCTGTTACAAGTTGTTTATCTTGTCGCGAAATTGAAGTAGATAGTTTCTGTGAGTTAGTATGGGCAGAGATCATTGTTGGCAACCGGAATAAAATAATAATTTGATCCTCCCAATTCAGATGATACAGTTGCTGAAAGGTTCAAGTTTGATTTCAAACACGTACCCGACTGATACCACTATAGTTGGTGGTGACTTTAATTTACCCTCCTTCTGTTGGCAAAAATACGTGTTTAATTCCGGAGATAAGCATAAAACATCATCCGAAATTGTGCTAAGCGCATTCTCTGGAAATTATTGCGAGCAGTTAGTTCATGAGCCCACGCCAATAGTAAACGGTTGTGATAACACACTTGACCTATTAACAACAAATAATTCTGAGTTAATAACGAGCATCAATACGGATACAGGGATTAGTGAACACAGGGTTGTCATAGCGAGACTGAATATTGTAACCCCCAAATCCTCCAAAAATAAACGAAAAAAAAGCAGATAAGAATGCACTTGACGTCTTTCTGAGAGACAACCTCAATTCCTTCCAAATTAATGATACTCGTAAGTGTAGACCAGATGTGACTCGAATTCAGAGGAATAGTATCGGCAGCAGTTGAGAGATTTATACCAAGTAAATTAACAAACGACGGAGCTGATCCGCCTTGGCACACAAAACGGGTCAGATCACTGTTGCAGAAACAACGAAACCAATATGCCAAATTAAAACAGACGCAAAATCCACAAGATTGGCGATCCTTCACGGAAGCTCGAAATTTAGCGCGTACTTCAATACGAGATGCTTTTAACAGTTTCCACAACGAAACATTGACTCGAGACCTGGCAGAAAATCCAAAGAGATTCTGGTAGTATGTGAAGTATGTTAGCGGCAAGAAACAAGCAATGCCTTCTCTGCGCGATAGCAATGGAGATATTATCGAAGACAGTGCTGTCAATGCACAGTTACTATACGCAGCCTGGCAAAATGCCTTCACAAAAGAAGACGAAGTAAATATTACAGAATTCGAATCAAGAACAGCTGCCAACATGAGTAACGTAGAAGTAGATATCCTCTGAGTAGTGAAGCAACCTAAATCATATAATGAAAGCAAAGTCTTCTGGTCGAGACTGTATGCCAATTACGTTCCATTCAGAGTATGCTGATGCATTATCTCCATACTTAACAATCAGACACAACCGTTTACGCGACGGAACATCCGTAACCAAAGACTGGAAAGTTGCAAAGTTCACACCAATGATCAAGAAAGGTAGTAGGAGTAACCCACTAAATTACAATCTCATATCGTTAACGTCGATATGCAGCAGGATTTTAGAACATATATTGTGTTCGAACATTATGAACTAACTCGAAGAAAACGGTCTATCGACACACAGTCAACATGGGTTTAGAAAACATCGTTCCTGTGAAACACAGCTAACTATTTATTCACATAAGGTGTTGAGCGCTATTGGCGAGGGCTTTCAGCTCGATTCCGTATTTCTGGATTTCCAGCGGTTCGTAGTGAAATTGCGAGCTTATGGAATATCGTCTCAGTTATGTGACTGGATTTGTGATTTCCTGTCAGAGAGGTCACAGTTCATAGTAATTGACAGAAAGTCATTGAGTAAAACAGAAGTGATTTCTGGCGTTCCCCAAGGTTGTGTTGTAGGTCCTTTGCTGTTCCTTATCTACATAAACTATTTGGTAGATAATCTGAGCAGCCGGCTTGAATTGTTTTCAGATGACGCTGTCGTTTATCGACTAATAAAGTCATCGGAAGATCAAAACAAATTGCAAAACGATTCGGAAAAGATAAGTGAATGGTGCGAAAATTGGGAGTTTGACCCTAAATAGCGAAAACTGTGAGGTCATCCACATGAGTAATAAAAGGAATTTGTTAAACTTCGGTTACACGATAAATCAGTCAAATATAAAGGCCGTCAATTCAACTAAATACCTAGGTATTTCAATTACGAACAACTTAAATTGGAAGGAACACATAGAAAATGTTGTGGGGAAGGCTAACCAAAGACTGCGTTTTAGTGACAGGACACTTAGAAAATGTAACAGACCTACTAAGGAGACTGCCTACACTACGCTTGTCCACCTTATTTTAGAATACTGCTGCGCGGTGTGGGATCCTCACCATATAGGACTGACGGAGTACATCGATAAAGTTCAAAGAAGGGCAGCACATTTTGTATTATCGCGAAATAGGGGAGAGAGTGTCACTGAAACGATAAAGTATTTGGGCTGGACATCATTAGAAGAAAGGTGTTTTTCGTTTTGACGGGATCTTGTCACGAAATTCCAATCACCAACTTTCTCCTCCGAATGCGAAAATATTTTGTTGACACCGACCTACATGGGGAGAAACGATATCCACGATAAAATAAGGGAAATTAGAGTTCGTACGGAAAGATATAGGTGTTCGTTCTTTCCGCGCGTTGTACGAGATTGTAATAATAGAGAATTGTGAAGGTGGTTCAATGAACCCTCTGCGAGACACTTAAATGTGATTTGCAGAGTATCCATGTAGATGTTGATATGGATGGAGACCACTACCTTTCTTTTTTTTTCTTTTCTTTTTTTTTCAGTTGTATTGACCAACTAGCATCAGTTCCTCTTCTTCCTTTGTTGTTTCCTATTTTTCCGGTATTCCCTCATTTTCTCCCCATGAAGTCTCTTCCTTTTTTTCTGTCCATGTTGTTCCCGATTTTTTATTTCCTCTGCTTTGAAAGCTTTCCAAATTTAGTATTTTGTTTTTAAAACGGTTTCTTTCTGCTGTTTCTGATTCTTTGATGTTGTTTCTTGCAAGACCTTTTCTTACTTCTGTAATCCGTGCAATTGTTGATTTCTTCTTCCAGAAATATAGGAGTATTTGTTTTGTTAGTCATTTCCATCCATTCGGTAGAGATGTCCAAAAAAGGTTAATCTTCATTTAGCCATTACTTCAAACATTTTCTCTATATTTTTGTAGATCACCTCAATACTTCTTATTTCCCAACCATCTGCAGTTTTTATTGCACCTATTATTTTTCTAATAATCCTTCTTTCCAGTACCTTTAGTTTTTCCATCTTATAGTTCATCGTTAGGCATTCAGATCCATACAAGCATTCTGGTCGTTCCACTGTGGTGTAGTGTTTTAGTTTTGTTTTTCTAGATATACATTTCTTGTTGTAAATATTTTTGGTCAAGCTATATGCTCCTTCCATTTTCTTAATTCTTACATCTATTGCAGATTTTTCTAGTCCATTCTGTTGTATAGTTTCTCCAAGATATTTAAATTTATTTACTAGCTCTATTTTACCTGTTTGTGTTTGTATGTATTTTGGTGCATTTTTTATATTTGTCATGAATTTTGTTTCTTCAGCTGAAATTTTGAGACCAGTTCTGTTTGCTAATTTCTCCAGAATGTTTATTTGAGTAATTGCTTCTGTCAGGTTTACTGAAAGTATTGCGAAGTCATCCGCAAAAGCCAAGAAGTTTACCTTAATTTCATTTGTTTTACTTCCCAGAGTTATTGGTTCAATTTTGTGATTTCGTAGCTCCGAATTCCAGATCCTTACAATTTTTTCTAGGACACAGTTAAATAGTAAAGGTGATAAACCATCACCTTGTCTAACACTAGTTTTTATTTCAAAAGGCTGAGATACTTCTCCCATAAATTTGACTTTAGATACTGTACCTGTTAGTGTTTCACGAATTATATTTGCTAGTCTTGATTTAACACCAAATTCTCTAATGACCTTATCTATCGTTTCTCTGTCTATACAATCAAATGCTTTCTTGAAATCTATAAGTGAAACTAGTATTGGTTTGCTGGTTAACATTCTATGGCGAATTATTGACTTTAAGTTAAAAATTTGTTCTGCACGGGATCTTCCCTTTCGAAAACCACCCTGATATTCTCTTAGTTGTTTATCTAAGGTATCTACCACTCTGTTGAGGAGAATTTGTGATAATATTTTGTATACCACTGGCAGAAGTGACACTCCTCTGTAATTACTGTCATTTTGTTTGTCTCCCTTTTTATGTAGCGGTTGGATTAATGCTGTTTTCGATTCAACTGGAATCTTTTCAGTTTTCCAAATGTTCTCAAAAAGCAGCTGTAGATCCTTTATGATTTTTGGTTCTGACCACTTCAATAATTCTGCTGTAATGGAGTCTTCACCACTTGCTTTATTGTTTTTGAGTGTTTTGATGGCTTCATGAATTTGTTGGCGGGAAATCTTCCTCTGGATTTTGAGGTGTCACTGGAAATTTTAATTTATCTGTTGGAACAGGACAGTTTAACAACTTTTCCAAAAAATTTGCTAAAATTTCATTATTTTCTTTATTATTTAATCCTATTTTGCCATTTTCGTCTTTGAAACAAATACTTGGTGCCTGATATCCTTTAAGTACCCACCCCAGCTGTCCTTATATCGCTGGACAAAATAATTCGGGCCTCAGCTTCCTCTGAGCATTCTCACACCAATATTTAGTTTGAATGCTTGAGCAATATCTTCCACAGAGACAAAGCGATTCATATTAAGCAGTGCCCACAGAAAGCATCTCCTTCTAAATGGTTTATCATAATTATGTTACTTCTAATAACTTCCTAAGAAGAGAGTGAAGCCCCATGAAGAGATCTCAAAAGACTAACTGGATGGACTACCCTTTTTGGTTTGAAACAAGGAAACCTATTCCCACTATTCTGTATTCCTTATTGTAATTCTTCCACATACTCGCATCTACTATCACCAGACACACTAGTGTCATTTCGTTTTCTACATGGTTTGGGCATCCTTTTCACTATTCTCACTATAATCAGAGTTCCCACTTTCTTCTCTCTTACACGGAGTGGAAGTTGCACGCCTTTCGGCAGTGGAGCTACTATCACTAACAGAATTTCCCTCATGGAAACGTTATGTTTCTTGATCTTCTCTACTACCCATTTTGGTCTTTTTTCTAATTTTAAATCCACAATTTCACATAACTTATCAATCTGGGGTTGTACCTCATTGTTATTCTCACCTACTTGATTAGTAATATCTTTTAAAAACAGACCGATGGATATCTCCTATGTCTGTCTGACTTTAGACATCTCAGCAGGAAGTGTCTCTGTTTACAAACGTTCTCATCTGAAGCTACCATATTTTTATTAGCTACACTGATCAGCCAGAACATTATAACCACTAATTTACTATCAATATAAACCAATACAGGCGATAGCAGCATCGCCTGGTGAGGAATGACTACTGGTGAGACACAGTCACGGTGCATATACTATCACTGAGTGTGCTGTCCTTGTGGAGAATGGGGAAGGCGCGCGATCTATCTGAGTTTGACCGACGGCAGATTTTGATGGCCCAGAGGCTTTGCATGAGCATTTCGGAAACTGCGCGACTTGTTGGGTGTTCGAGGAGTGCTATGATGAGTGTCTTCAGCATGTGGCTAAACCAAGGTGAAACCACGCCCAGTCGTCGTGGGATTGGGCGGCACCCTCATTACAGATGTCGCTCGTCGTAGACTGGGCAAACTGTAAAAACGGGACAGTTGGCGAACTGTGGTGGAACTAACGTGAGACTTTAATGCTGGGCCGAGTGTAGGTGTTTCTGAACACACAGTGCTCCGAACACTCCTAAAGACGGGCCTCCGGAGCCGACGACCCATACAGGTGCCAATGTTAACACCACGTCATCTGCAGCAAGTGATCATTGGCAATGGACGTTGGCCTAGTGGCAGAGCGTTGCATAGTCCGACGAACCCTGATACTTTCTTCACCATGCCGAAGGGAAGGCGCAAATCCGCCGTCTTCCAGGGGAACCGTTCCTTGACACCGGCACTGCAGAACAGAGACAAGCTGGCAGCGGCTCTACTATGCTCTGAAGAACATACACGTGCTCCTTGGCCGTCATGTGCCTTACGCGAGCTCCACAGGACAGCCCGGTGGAGCTCGACTAAGGCACATGACGGCCAAGGAGCATCGTACTGTGGTTGCAGACCATATACACCCCTTCATGACGATCACGTTTTGACATCTTTCAACAAGATAATGCGCCAAGTCACAAGGCCAGGAGTGTGATGGAGTGGTTCGAGGAACACAGTGCCGAGTTCCCATAGATGTGCTGGCCCCTGAAATCGCCAGATCTGAACCCAATCGAACACATTTGGAATGAGATTGAATGTGACGTCAGAACTCATCGCTGTCTTCCCCGAAATTTCCGGTAATTAGGCGACCCGTGTGTGCAGATGTAGTTCCAACTGCCTCTAGTGACCTACCAAGGCCTCACTGCTTCCACGCCTTGATGCGTAGTGCCTAAGATGGACATACCGGCTATAAGGTAGGGGGTCATAAATGTTCTGGCTGATCAGTGTTATGACCGTGCGGTTCTAGGCGCTCCAGTCTGGAACCGAGCGACCGCTACGGTCGCAGTTTCGAATCCTGCCTCGGGCGTGGATGTGTGTGATGTCATTAGGTTAGTTAGGTTTAATTAGTTCTAAGTTCTAGGCGACTGATGACCTCAGAAGTTAAGTCGCATAGTGCTCAGAGAAATATGAACCATTTTTTTGATCAGTGTTAACACGGTTAATTCTTATCGGCCGCAGGTTTGATCTCTCTTTCTCTCTTTGCCTCCTCCTTTCTGTAAAACCTGATAATCCTCCTTTAAAACCTTACTATTTTTTTTGCTGTGAGAATCCGAGCCATCATAGTTTTTAGCTCCTTATCCACTTATAATCATATCACCCTTCCCTCTTGAAGAATCCTACACCGGGTTCAATTGCAAACATTTCTATAACTACTATTATTACCGTCAAACAATATTCCAACATTACTCGCTATAGTGTAACGCACTATAGTTGTTCCAAGAAATATTTAATGTATTCACGACAGGACAAACTCAAATGTTACTCTTTGTTTCACTTGTCTTAAGTTAATTACTCTACATGACAGCTGCGTGTACGACGCGTACATTCCCTGTAGATGCGCTGTTCTGATATCGTGAAGTCTCATTGACTCATGGTTTTCCCTCTGAAGCACTCTGAGAATACCAGCTCTGTTTGGTTTTTCCACACCTTTCCTTTCATTATACCATTTCTGTGAACATACAACTCACTTCTCTACTTACTAACCTGTAATACCATATATGTGACCTAATTTCTGTTAATCATTATTTTCTGTTTTCTTCTGAATAAGACTGCCAGTTAGTCACAATCCTGTCACGATAGTCATTTTAGGTATTATACAGCTAGAACAATTAATCCATGTACTATGCTGCCAGGCTTGTCTCCAGATTATGTGCTGTGATAGTGGCAGGCGATGGCACAATTTAGTAATGTTTTGTAATTTTAACATGAAGTCACACAGGAAGAATGTAACCGTACCGTAAATTCATACGAATGCTACAAAACTGGTGAATTGGTCGCTCAATGAAATGCCACTAGTTAAAAAACCAATGACGTTATATGCGCGTTTCGGGAGATACCCATCACCAGAGAGTCTGGAAACCAAACTACTAAGGACAAAAAATACACAAAGGTATACAGAGCAACATGACAAGAGTACAACATTACAATGTTGCGTCATATACAGAGCTGACATTCACAATATGATCATTTAGATATTCAGATGCATAAAGACACGTCGTAACCGATACAGCTGTCATTGCATACTAATTTCAAAACATCAGCAAGCTTTGTAGATGGACAATTTACATCACAGAGAGTGGTGAAACATACACAGATGGTGCCACATAGCGGCGAATACTGAATGATGAATCTTAATTTACTTACATAAAAATTGCTGAATATAAAACATAACTTTCAGGAAGGTATGCAAAGAGAGAAAGTTAAACAACACGCCGTAAAACAGTTTTTACATTCGTATAAAATGCCATCAGTAGAACAGACATATACACTCCTGGAAAATGAAATAAGAACACCGTGAATTCATTGTCCCAGGAAGGGAAACTTTATTGACACATTCCTGGGGTCAGATACATCACATGATCACACTGACAGAACCACAGGCACATAGACACAGGCAACAGAGCATGCACAATGTCGGCACTAGTACAGTGTATATCCACCTTTCGCAGCAATGCAGGCTGCTATTCTCCCATGGAGACGATCGTAAAGCTGCTGGATGTAGTCCTGTGGAACGGCTTGCCATGCCATTTCCACCTGGCGCCTCAGTTGGACCAGCGTTCGTGCTGGACGTGCAGACCGCGTGAGACGACGCTTCATCCAGTCCCAAACATGCTCAATGGGGGACAGATCCGGAGATCTTGCTGGCCAGGGTAGTTGACTTACACCTTCTAGAGCACGTTGGGTGGCACGGGATACATGCGGACGTGCATTGTCCTGTTGGAACAGCAAGTTCCCTTGCCGGTCTAGGAATGGTAGAACGATGGGTTCGATGACGGTTTGGATGTACCGTGCACTATTCAGTGTCCCCTCGACGATCACCAGTGGTGTACGGCCAGTGTGGGAGATAGCTCCCCACACCATGATGCCGTGTGTTGGCCCTGTGTGTGTCTCGGTCGTATGCAGTCCTGATTGTGGCGCTCACCTGCACGGCGCCAAACACGCATACGACCATCATTGGCACCAAGGCAGAAGCGACTCTCATCGCTGAAGACGACACGTCTCCATTCGTCCCTCCATTCACGCCTGTCGCGACACCACTGGAGGCGGGCTGCACGATGTTGGGGCGTGAGCGGAAGACGGCCTAACGGTGTGCGGGACCGTAGCCCAGCTTCATGGAGACGGTTGCGAATGGTCCTCGCCGATACCCCAGGAGCAACAGTGTCCCTAATTTGCTGGGAAGTGGCGGTGCGGTCCCCTACGGCACTGCGTAGGATCCTACGGTCTTGGCGTGCATCCGTGCGTCGCTGCGGTCCGGTCCCAGGTCGACGGGCACGTGCACCTTCCGCCGACCACTGGCGACAACATCGATGTACTGTGGAGACCTCACGCCCCACGTGTTGAGCAATTCGGCGGTACGTCCACCCGGCCTCCCGCATGCCCACTATACGCCCTCGCTCAAAGTCCGTCAACTGCACATACGGTTCACGTCCACGCTGTCGCGGCATGCTACCAGTGTTAAAGACTGCGATGGAGCTCCGTATGCCACGGCAAACTGGCTGACACTGACGGCGGCGGTGCACAAATGCTGCGCAGCTAGCGCCATTCGACGGCCAACACCGCGGTTCCTGGTGTGTCCGCTGTGCCGTGCGTGTGATCATTGCTTGTACAGCCCTCTCGCAGTGTCCGGAGCAGGTATGGTGGGTCTGACACACCGGTGTCAATGTGTTCTTTTTCCCATTTCCAGGAGTGTAAAATAAAATGTGTAACTTATATAGACCAATTATATAAAACGAAATTGTACGCAAATGACGCACTCACAAAAAGTGTGAACCAAGCAACATAGTCACATAAAATAAAATATATGAAATACCAAAGAAATAAAACTAGAAAGAGCAGTCGTGCCATACGACATATGAATACAAGCACTCACAGGATCAGGTAATGAGGCTAGTACCACTCAAAGATACTAAAATAAATCAAGGGAAAGGTGAAATACCTCATGTTTCCCTTAGAAAGAGGACGTACGATACTTAATGTTGAACCAAAAGGGCGTGAGTCAGATATTTTGAAAGAGTTATGAATTTTAATACATTAGTAGCGTGACCCATCTTCATTGTTGAATAAACAGCTGTGTTCAATATGGTTGTGGTTCTTTACAGTATTTGGGGAAACATTGCAGTTGTGATTCTATTTATTTCCCACCTACACTACGCCATTTCACACATGTGCTCGTCCATAAAGTTGGTTGTTAAATCTTTCACTTTCGTCGTATTTTATTAATTACGATAAAAACAGAAATATTTTTGCGTGTACTTGCGCCACTTTCCTCCACACTACGTAAATTTTGTACTATTTTTTTACTTTGTTATTTTAGGCAGATGTATTGTTCCTGTGCACACTTTTTGATATGTATTTTTCTAGAGGGTTTGCGTCCCCGTCAGCTTTGGTATCCAAAGTTGCTTTGTATTTTATTTACTCATTAATGAGTTGTTATTACTTTCTCTACATTATGCACAGTATTTCACTTATTATTTATTTTAACGTTCTTACTTGTACAATCTTCTTCACCCTGTTCTCTGAGGAAGTTATTGTTCTAATTCTATGCATCACACATTTTTATGTTTCTCTATGCAGAAGTAGACTGCATTTGATGTGTTTTCTGGAAGGTTTGAGCCTCTGATATCCTTTAAATGTAAACATTTTTTGCTTATTTATTATAACACTTTATTCTGTTAACTCTTAAGTATTTCCAAATCATTATTGCGCCCTCCATACTGCTTTGTATTCCTGAGGTGTTGTTACATAATTTTATCTATTTCACCTTCCTTTTGATTTATGTTAGTATTTTCCGGTAGTACTAGTTCCATTACCTAATCCTGTGAATTCTTGTATTCGTGTCGTATGCCACGACTGTTTCCTCTGGTTTTTTAACATTTTAATTTCATATATTTTATTTCCTATACTTTTATGTGGTATGGTTCACACTTTTTTCAATATGTCATTTGTGTGTACGTTGATTTTGTGTAATTGCTTTTTATACCTTACACATTATTTTACATGTCTATTCTATTCATGGCATTTTATACAATTGTAAAAACTGTTTTACGGTGTGTTGTTTAACTTTATTGTATAAATTTCTGAAAGTTACGTTTTATATTCAACAATTTTTATGTAAATAAATTAAAATTATCATTCTGTTTTCGCCGCTATGTAGCACCGCCTGTGTATGCTTCACTACACTCTGTGATGTAAATTGTCTTCGTAGAAAGCTTTCTGTAGTTCTGAAATTAGTCTTCCATGACAGCAGTATTAGTTACAACGTGTCTTTATGCATCTGAATACCTACATGATCACAGTTTGTGTGTCAGCTCTCTATATGACGAAACTTCGTAATGACTGTACTCTTCTCATGTTGCTCTGTATACCTTTGCGTATTTTCTGTCGTTTGTATTTTGGTTTCCAGGCCATTTGATGTTCTTTATTTAACAATTTTTTTTCTTACGTGGACTGAAAGAACCGAGAAGACGAAAATTCCTTATAAAAAAAGATTTTTTACTTAAACTGCTGAGTGACTTTGACTATACTGTCTCTTTACTATTCTTTATAGTTTCAGCACTGACCTACAGAATTTGCCCTGACAAACAGAACTCAAACTTTTCCTGTTCATTAATTACTCACAATATTCAAGGGTAACGCGATTAGACTGCTCAAAAATGATAGCCTGACTTCAAATAATTAATACAAAAGAACGGCCCTGAATTAGTAGAAATCCTAGCAATAACCTATACATTTCATAAGTCACTTACCTCACAAAAATCTTCATTACACGAAGTACAGCAATGCCGCTATATAAAAGATTCTAACTACTGAAGGCTCTAACTACTGATAGGCATGTGGTTAGCAAACGAAAGATTTTATTGCAGAGCAAACAATGTATTTACCTTAGGAATGTGACAACCAGTTCAAAAATTATATAATCATCAGTAATAAATCTCAG
The DNA here is from genome assembly GCF_021461385.2 of Schistocerca piceifrons. Classification (NCBI taxonomy): domain Eukaryota; kingdom Metazoa; phylum Arthropoda; class Insecta; order Orthoptera; family Acrididae; genus Schistocerca; species Schistocerca piceifrons. Next base: position 717,556,389 of record NC_060141.1, on the reverse strand, counting down.
TGACAGATATACATTCAGCCCGTCCGCTCGCCCTAACTGCAAACCTCCAACACTGCTAATTATTAGTGTCTAACCCCCATCACTGCTGACTACTCACTCCTAACTTCCATCACTACTGGCTGTTCACCTCCAACTGCCATCACCTCTGACTGTTAACTTCCAACTGCTAGTCCGACCAGCCACAGAGTCTGTTACAGAGTGCGCACAGCGCTGTCAGAGTTATTAATGCAGAGCGCTACATAGCGCTGCCAACATACAAACACGTAAACAGGCTACTTAACAGTTTCTTATCTAGTGGCATTTCATTCAGCGACCAATTCACCAACTTTGAGCACTCATATTAATTAGTTATATTTTCCAACGTAACAGCACGATTTCCTATATAGGCATAAACAGTCTACGCATAGCACCTCTGATCTGTCACATTCGTCAACGGTATCGTCTTACTACGCCAGAATGCATACAAGCATATTATTGGGTCCTCTCCAAATGAAATAATTATACCTGTTATAGGCTTTCATATGAAGGTAAAGAAAATGACTTGCGGATGAGTAAAGATCATGTAAAGTATTTCAAGTAAAATCAGACCTCTAGTATCTCTTATTCGGTAATTACATTTGTATGAATTTGGTTTAGATTCTGGCCTTAGAGATTTGTTACATGTGTTACACCGTACCTCAAGGTGATTGTTTCAATTAAAATTTAACTTTAGGAAATATTAATATTCATCCGAGAAAGGCCAATCTCAGAGCTGTAGCGTTGTTATATTGTAAAAATACCATTTTCTTACTTGATTCAATAGTCAGGTTTTTTATCTTTCCAAATAACGACTTAGTTAAGGATCTCACTCTTTCTCATTTTTACTTGAACGTAAAGCTTTGTATCCTTTTATGTATAATACATTACATCTTTACTTTTCTCTCTACGATTTTCGATTTTTATCAAAATAATATCGAGCCCCAGTCTAGTGTAATCCTGCTATGGCATTGCCTAAGACGAGTTAACTATCGTTACAGCCACTCGGACCTTGACATTTATACAATTTTAAAGCAACTCTCCGCTTCTTCAGGCGTTGGTTTCTAGCTAACTACTTTTCTCACTACTTTGTCACAGTTAATAGTTACCGGAATTTTGTTACAGTTAATTTGGAAACTTGACTCAGATTAATAGTTAGTGAATATTAGCACTGTACGCTGTTCCGATTAACAGTTCCTTATAAGCAAACAAAATCGATAGAAAATTAGATGAAGCATAAGTAAGCGTAATAATAGTTCGCTAAGAACTCAGACTTCCCATTGTTCGGTAGTAGTTCTCGCAACAACAGTAAATTACCTCTTGAACCTATCATGAGGCAATAGTACAATCCTTCCAACAACCAAAAGACAGACCAGTCCCAATTGATATGGTTCTGCATAGGCCGTTTACTTCATACAGGCAGTTTATCGAAACTTATTGCTATCAAAATCCATTACTTGATACTGAACAAATAAAACTGGATTCGAATTCTTATCGATAAAATGCTTAGTTCGTGACCATTAGCCGTTTTCTCAAACGAAATTATTTCCTGGTACAGGACTGTTAGACGGATTCAGTTCACCTGCATCCTCGTAAATTACTCGCTGGAACAGCATAATGCTACCAACAGAGTTATAGTTACGTTAATCTGTCCTGATGATTTCAAGCAATTCTTTAAAGACGGTTTACTATTCTGGTACGCAAATCAATCGTCAACTGTCGTAGTAGGATTATCCAAGGCAGCGGCTTCATGCAGCTGCTCTAGACAAAATCATCGCGCAACTGCTATTGAAACCCATACTAGACAACAGAAACCATCAAAATTCGACAAGCGAACAACTCTACCAGTGATTTTATATAATTATTTCATTGCATCCGGTGATCATGGGAGAAACATACAGCGATTGGCTTCACACTCAGAGTATACTCTCCGCCGTTGTTTTCAGCACTCACAGCTTGCGTCATCTTTCTCCTTCCTTTCACCTACAACATATTTTACACAAATTTTTGTATCTATAATATAAAAATACAACCACATCACCATTATTTTCGCTATATCTCCTTCTCCAATCGATAAATCAAGCGATACAGTTGTAGATGATCCATAAATAAGGTTGGATGACTGTTTCATGACAAATGCCCCTCAAATTTTTGTATATTACGAATTTCGTCATCTAACGTTATGATAGACTTAAATCTATGTGTAAATTTCATTAAAACGGCGACACGGTCCTGTCCATTATTCAGTTTCATCTCACTTTAGTCACTTGTCGCACCCTCATGTTCATTGTATCCAAGTTTAAGATAATGCGATAAACATATATCAAATGTATTATATTCATTTAGTGTCCTCCGACGTAGTATTATATGTACATTTACCTGTCCACACGGCCTTTCATCATTTCTGTTTGTTTTGTCAACGTAATATAATCAAGTATATAACAGGGCTCAGCATAGTACAAAGATTCTTAACCACAGCAAATTGCTAATAGCCACGGAGGGAAGTTTTCAAAGATGCAACGCCTGATGACTGGAGCTATGTTAAGGAAGACTGACAGGACCAGCGACTGTTTCAGGGGCTAGTAGTTGATGTTCATTGTGGACAAATTTAAAATACATTGCTTTAGTAAGCGAAGAAACCCTAAACCCGTTACTATTGATTATATTGCAAATAACCATCATAAATGGTTAAGAGCTTTAGCTTTATTATTCTGCAAGTAGTTAGAAGTTCAAAAATTTTTATGGAGAACAGCTCATGTCTACAATTTCCAAGAGTTATCCATAATTACACTGCCTACCATAAAAAAAGAACAGTGAAGCACTTAGGAAACATGGTCAGATGTCAATGTAACATCACATACATACACATCATTAGCAGGTGTATGTAAACCAAACAGTATAACTCACTGTTGGAACGTGTGTGGACGCTTATGACTGTCCTGTGTAATCTGACAACACAGAGAAGTATGCACTCAACACTGTGCCACGCAGTTATGGAGGATACGGGCGCTGGGCTCCATCACCTCTGCTGCTGCTACTGCCACATCACCAACAATGCACTGTACTACTGCCGTTGCCACTCACATAGGATGTGGTGGACTGTGGCATCCAACACAACTGTCATCAAGCTATAAACAAGTCCTGCACACAGAGTGCTTAATGTAACAAAAAACGAACCATTTTAGGGAGTGTGCTTTATTCTGCATGTCAGAGCTTAGAAGTTCTCTGCATCTCTACACCATGTCATCAATCAGCGAGAACCACATAGGATACATGAAGCCCGACAATCATGCAGAACTCACAAGTTAAGGAATGTCTGTAAGCTATGAATAGAGCCTACAACTGCTACACTGCAATATGCTACGGAAAAATCCTATAGGACACAACTGTATTAGTGCTAAGAAGTCTTTGACAACAGCACCGAATACTTGTGAAAGCTGTGATGTTACATCTACTAATAGCCAGTGTGCGATTTGCAGGGGGGGGGGGGGGGGGGGATGGGGGGGAATTTCCCCCCCTTTGCATCAGACCATCCCCTCCTCTGGTTTTAGTTTATGCATCCCAACCTGGGATGTGTATTTCCCACGCACTGGAGTTAAACTTTACATATAATTTGAATTTGTGGAGCCGAACACTGAAAGTTTACTATTAATACTATTAATATGTTTGCTTATTAATTTGAAAAAAGTGTTATGTAGTAGTTAAGCATTTCAAAACATTTAGAACTAAATGACAAGACGACGCACGCCACATTTCCGTAGCGTGCCACAATGTTGCAAGACGTCGCCCCAGCGTAAACGAGGCTTTAGAGCCAGGTCTGTATTGTATGGTGGATGTGATGTGTTGCGTACGAAACTAAAACCTGCAATCAGATCCAAACGTCGTGGAAAACTGTGAAGAGGTGTCATCCTGCAGCAATATAACGCTCGCCCACTTTCTGCCAAACGGACAGCCGACGCAATAAAGGAGTTCAGATTCGAGGTGCTGGAACATCCACCATACAGTCCAGACCTGGCTCCAAGCGATTTTCCCATGTTTCGATCCTTAACTGAAGCACTACAGGGAAGAAGATTTGAAAGTGATGAAGACGTCATTGCTGCGGTGCAAAATTGGCTACAGATGCAACCGATAAACGTATTATCTGATGAAATAAAAAAACTCGTAAAACGTCTGGAAAACTGCATTGAAGTCCAGGGAGTTTACGTAGCAAAATAACGCATGATTCAGTTTTCTATCATCAGAATAAATACAGCTTTTCAAAAATGTGCCTTTACTTTTTTAATTCCCCTCGTATCTCTGTATGTAGATGGTTTTGTAAATAAGCTTTACCTATAACGTACTTTTAAAGATACAACAAGGGATGGCTTTTCTGATAGTGCATACGCTTGAATAGTGAGTTTCGGCCTTAACATCTATTTATAAATAACTGTTTAACCATGGGTAACGCCACGGTCCAAGCTAGTAACATATATAATTATACTAACCCCCTAAGACATCCCCCCCACTGGTAAAACCACAAATCGCACACTGCTAATAGCCCATATCAGCTTGTTGACATGTGACTGACATATAACATGTACCAATGTGTAAGACTGGGTCTGTGGTCTGTCTTAAGGCTCTTGCGGAACTCTTCTGCTTGTAGGAATTTAGTAAACTTCTGTGCAACATGGGGTGGTTTGTTACAATTTTTTGTAAGAGGGGGCAGTTCGTTACATTTTCACTGGAACATGGGACATTTTGTTACTATTTTACTGTAACAGAGGAAATCTTTTTTATTGTCACATGGAGTTTTTACGATTAGAAGGTAATATGTTACAATTTCACTGTAATCTTTGTATCTATGATATAAAAATACAACCACATCACCATTATTTCCGCTATAGCTCCTTCTCCAATCGATAAATCAAGCGATACAGTTGTAGATGATCCATAAATAAGGTTGGATGACTGTTTCGTGATAAATGCCCCGCAAATTTTTTCTCTAACATGCATTATTTTGTTATGATTTCACTGTAACAGGAAACATTCTGTTACCGGTAGCGCTTATGTAGTCTCCATTGACCAACATGTCAGTTACTCAGTTTCTCATTATATTCCCACTTCATATAAAATATTGTAATTCTGAACTTTAACAGAAATATTTCAGAGTGGCTTTCACACAGTCAAACTCCCCAAGAACTGGAATAACTCCAAGTTTGACGATTATCAGAAATTTTCGCTACAGTCGAACACATTTCAATGTTGTACAACCTAGCAGGATTGTAGAATTTCTCCTACTCTGTGTGCATAGTTGTTTCGCATCATATATCTTGACACCTGCTCTGGTGACCAGCAAAAGACCTCCTGCACAAGTCCACTTGTTGAAGGAGTCATCTAGGCATTCACCATAAAATGATTTAGAACTCCTGTGGAGGTGTGAGAGTTCGCAAATAGAAGGCCCTCTACTCCACAAGTCGATTACAAAAGTGAGAACTTGTCACTCATAGCTCAAACCTTCAGAGTCTTCTACAGCTACGGTTGTGAAATCCGCTAAAGATGTGTTACGTACAATGTAAAAGACAACTGTGTGAGGAATCGCTTGCAAATCACTTAAAATGTAATGTTTGTCTCGACATTAGATGTTTCTCTTTATAGGAAAAATGATTGGACTCTAACGCTTTGTATACGCCAGCATCAAATTTATGTCACATCAAGACACACTTACAGTGAAAATTAATGTTAGTTTAACAATAATACCGTCACATATCAAAAATTATGTGGTCATTGTGTTGTAGCTAGTTAATAATGTATGCTTCTGCAACTAGCCGAAAACCTATTTGAATCTGCAGTACGAATCTAAGGCCATTGTTTAACTAAATTTGCGATGAAACGTACTGTTTGAATTTCTGGAATGAATTTACCAGTACAATAACAACCACTAATACCTTACGAAAAGAGCCACATCGTTGCAGGAACACCCATGTAATTGACTGAGGCGTAAGGCTCAATGGCGCTAGAGAGGTTTCAGGAGCACTCACGGTGATGTCTTAGCCTTCAAATTTGTCTGACCTGATGGGATCTGGGATGCTATTAGTCGACAGCTCTACACCTGAAATATAAACGAGTTCTGTGAAATCATACGATGTTAAATACCTCTGAAAGAAACCGCTATAGAGCTGATTCATCTGCTTGCTAGATCTGCTGACAATCATAAGCCTGTTATAATTTAAAAGCAGACCTCTCTGTCACGACCATCCACAACTATACCCAGCAAAATACTTACAATACAAGCATACTGTTCAGGGAATCACACCTTCATTCATTAGAAATGACTTAGAAATCCTTTGGAGATACATGATATCTGTATATGATAATTCAGTCACCGTACATCTTCTGAGACACTCCTGAATGCTATATACCACTTATCTTCGACTGCAGGTCTGTGATACTGGTTATCTTTCATCCAGCCTATCGCAAGATAAGTCTTTCCTCGACAGAAAGGGTTGCCCTACCACGTCTGGAGCTACTTACAGCGCTTATGGCTACAAATTGCTGTCTTGGAAATACTGAATGATTGAAATGTCCATCTCAGTGGTTTCACTGCTTCAAACAATACAATACCACAGATACGCTCTTCCAAGGTCTATCCATAAGATACCTATGTTCATCTTCCTTAGGTGACATGAAACTCCAAGGCTTACAGATCCAGCTGATGTTCAACCTCTGGCGACAGTACCATTTTAAACCTACCGAAGATGTTAGATGTGTTACGTACAATGCAAATCGCAATTTATGTGAAGATTCGTTTAAAAACATACAATGTTATCATTACTACTAGATCGTTATCTGTTTGTACGAGTGATGACTGGAGTTTCCCGTATCGTTTGCATCGATACGTTAGTGACAAACTGACGGAAGTACAAATCTGTAGTGATCTTGCTAAAGGAGTCACATCAACAAAGTCTCGATTTCGTCTGATCTGGTGAGACGCTGTTGGACATTTGCGATTTCCATCATTCGTCGGAATTCTTTCGAAAACTTCTACAAACGTGCAAGCTCTCCAAACACCCGCCTTGTTAACAGTGCATTTCTAGAGGTTTGTTTGATGTGCTTATGAGGTAAGCAAAACAAAAGATATCAAACGAAAGCAGAGATGTCCTGCTAGGACATTACAGGCATGTATAGTCCAAGTGGAAGTATTAGGAAAGGAGAATTTTTGACGTTATATCTATTGATTTAAGTACATCATTCATTGATTTCAGCGCAAAATTGACGCATGTCGACGAAAATTCAAAAATTTGTTGTATGTATGCATGCACCATAGTGCCTATGTCGCACATTTCTAGTAAAGCTGTGACGTCAGAGGTGTGGGGAAATGGGGTAAACTTTGGACATCTGGGCTAGCAAAATTTTTAACTTAGTGCAAAATGAACTGTAAGTCTTAGAAGCGGGAAACGCGAATTAGTTTTTAGAGTCACGCTGTTTTAAACTTAGGACTGCCGTATTTGCTTGTCCACCATCTTGAGTTTAAGTGACCAGGCAATTATGTAGATTGACTTAGTGTGCCCAGATAGCCATCTTGTATTGTGACATCATAGAGATTTTCCTAGTATGCCCAGGTCGCCATTTTGGATCGCCATAATGGATTCTGACTCTATACAGACTGTCCTTGCATTTCACTCGATCAGAACAGTGCACCATCTTAGACTTACCGTCAGTTTACACTTAGAACAAATGAGCTCTGGACCCGTGCGTCAGACGAGTGGTTGAAAAACCTGTAGCACAATCATGCTGTTTTAAATACCATCATATTTTGATTTTCGTAATAATTTATACATACGGAAATTGGCTGGTGAGTTGGGAGAGGTGGAGAGGGCAAATATGGCTGCAGTGCATGATGTCATCCATGATGACAGAATGGGGGAGGGGAGATATCTGAAACAATGGAGGTTCTCCCTGGACCCATGCAGCTATTCTTCTGTTGCATAGAACACTCACAAGAGGACGTTAGTGTTGGTGATTGGTAACATTTCCAGCGGTGTCAGTGTACACGAAGGGTGTGAAAAGTATCAGATCTTGAGTGATGACTGTGAAGGACATGCAGATACCGCATATTTCTGAGAGACCACAACATCAGGACCTGACAGAGTGTGGAAAGGAACTCTTTGTGAGATTTCATTTGGTCGCCTGACTGACTCTGGCAACATCCAGATTTCTTGGGCATTCACATGTGACGGTGATGTAATGCTGGACAGCTAGGGAAAGTGAGCGCAGGCATACTCGTCGTCAAGATTCTGCTAGATCTTTCCTGACAATCACAATGGAGGGTCACCTTATTGTACACCAAACACATCGTATATCCTCCACATCTGCAACTGCCATCCGAGAGCGAGTAATGTCCTCCCTACAACATTCTGTAGCATCTCATGCCATTGATTGGAGATTAGCAGAAGCTGGACTAGGGAACACTCTCCAGTTCGTAAGCTGTCATTAATACCACAACACATCCATCTGCACTTAGAGTGGTGTTGCTACTGGAAACCATGAACTGCTGGTGAACGGGGCAGCTTTCTGTTCAGTAACGGATAGCGATTTGCCATGAGGGAGTATGGTAGCCACCTGGTGTAAGGTCCATTCTTCCAATGCTCTGTAGAGGTACAGCAGTTGATAAAAACTTCCATATAAAGTACATATGGAAACAGACTTCTTCGTAGGCACATCACATTATAATAATAGCTCTATGATAATTATCTTCTTCATAGTTTCAACTCGGTTTATTTGCCAGCACGCATTACAGTGCGACATATTACAAACTTTAACTCATTTGATGATACAGAACTTCACCCCAACGTGACGTACGAGAGGCAGGTACAACACTGAGAACATTCAATACAATCATTATAGTTCAATTATTTTCATTGAATAATCGTAATAGCCACAGGACATGTGGCAGAGCTTCAGGCTTCTTAATGTGAAGGATAGCCTTCACTGGCAGAGTTCTGAAACCGGCAATTTAATTAACTCATGCCATATGAAGAACAGCCTTCAGCATTCACCGTATCCTCATAGCATACATGCATCAAAATAAAAAAATAAACACTTCATAATTTTTCATCGAACAACTAATCTGTGATAAAATTATTGAACTAATACTTATCATATATCAGACTATATGAAAATCATGTAAGTAGCAAGGTACTCGGCTGCACAGCGTAAATTCTGTGCCACTACATGTCCCACCTTCTACTCTCACAATATATATTCTCAGGAATTCACTATGACTTGTAAATCATTCATTATTATTGACTATGTGCTTTGTCAAATTTAAAGAGTCACTTTATGTTTAGATTAAAAAGCACTCATGTTCTGCAACTTCAACAGGTCACAGTAATATGTACATGTTCCTCCTCAATTGGTCAATACATGATATTAATTAACACATACAACAGGTATACGAATATGCACAGTATGACATTATCACCAAAACCTGCAGGAGATATACTCTTGACCTGTTGCTAACGACATTCTCAACTCCATATATCTTTTGGAATTTCTTCAGTCTTCGTAAGTACCACTTATTGTTTACTAATTATATTAATAGTAATATTTATTAGGCTACTTTCCAAAATTAAACTTTCGTTTCACTGTCCACGGAGTAGTGCAAACCGTCACAATGCTGGTTTTATCAGATAGACTTTTCATCTAACAATGAGGATAAGCCACAGTCCACGATTTATAAATGACAGAAAGAAATGTACTGATTTTATATCCAATCCTTTTAATGACAAAAAAATGACTCGAAATAACATGAATTTTTTCAGCACAGTTATTTACCATAAAAATTAGCCGTGCGGAGTGACCAAGTGGTTAGAGGGACCATGTCACGGATCGCGAGGCCCCTCCTGTCGGAGGTTCGAGTGTTCCCTCGGGCGTGGGTGGGTGTGTTGGTCTTTGCACAAGTTAGTTTAAGTAGTGTGTAAGTCCAGGGACCGATGACCTCAGCAGTTTAGTCCCTTAGGAATCACACTCGCATACAAAAATTACTTTTACACAGAATATTGTATTACATAAAATTTACTCTGTACCTCTTTAAAAGCAATAATTTTAACTTACAGTGCTGGGAGAAAACCAATTAGAGTACTGAAAACATGACCGGTGATTGACCCTGGATACCAACAAGAAGATACGATGAAATCTTTACATACAGTAATTACATGACAAACACTTGCGGCAAAATGAGTTCAATGCAGGCTTCTTTTTTCCAAATGGGCCACCTCTCTACCCAGTCCTCTGAAATCATCCTCTATTCTTAACTCTCAGTTACACGTCAAGGAGAATCTCAAATAAAGTTCCTCTCTCCGTGCGGCACGCCCGCCATCCAAGCTCCTCACCCTGCCAATAAAATTTCTCCCTCTCTGGCCAACACCCACCGACTCCTTCCCTCCCCGCGCTCTGCTCAATAATACGACAACATCTGGTTGTCAATAAATACGTCTCACTAATGTGTTCAGAAATGCAAAGATGCTAACAGTGGGAAACAGTAACTGTCAAATATACCAAACAAACTGTCATTTAACACGATACGTAGATCTTTCCTAACGATGTCTCGTGGTTCACTGAGGTCAGAAAGTCATGGAATAGCGATATGCATGTATATAGATGGTGTTAGTATGACGTACACCAAATACAAAACGGCAGTGCATTAGTAGAACTGTCATTTGTACTCAGGTGATTCATACGAAAATGTTTCCGACGTGATTATGGCAAACGACGGGAATTTACAGACTTTGAATGTGGGCTGGTAGTTGAAGCAAGACGCATGGGACATTCCATTTCGGAATTCATTAGAGAATTCAGTATTATGAGATCCACAGTGTCAAGAGTGTGCCGAGAAACCAAGTTTCTTGTGGTAACTCTCACCACAGACAACTCAGTGGCTGACGGCCTTCATTTAACGATCGAGAGCAGAGGCGTTTGCACACAGTAGTCAGTGTTAACAGACAAGAAACACTTGATGAAATAACAGCAAAAATCGACGTGGGAAGTACGACGAATGTATCCGTTGGTGCGACAAAACTTGGCGTTAATGGTCTATGACAGCAGGGGACCGCCGCGCGTGACTTTGCTAACAAGGGAACCTCCCCATCGCACCCCCCTCAGATTTAGTTATAAGTTGGCACAGTGGATAGTCCTTGAAAAACTGAACACAGATCAATCGAGAAAACAGGAAGAAGTTGTGTGGAACCGTGAAAAAAAAAGTTAAATATACAAACTGAGTAGTCCATATGCAAGATAGGCAGTGAGAAGGCTAATGCGGGATAAGTAGAAGTGTGGTCGCGTGGTTAGCGTGAGTAGCTGCAGAACAAGAGGTTCTGGGTTCAAGTCTTCCTTCGACTGAAAATTTTACTTTCTTTATTTTCGCAAAGTTATGATCTGTCCGTTCGTTCATTGACGTTTCTGTTCACTGCAATAAGTTTAGTGTCTGTATTTTGCGACTGCACCGCAAAACCGTGCGATTAGTAGACGAAAGGACGTGCCTCTCCAATGGGAACCGAAAACATTTGATCGCAAGGTCATAGGTCAACCGATTCCTCCACGGGAAAACACGTCTGATATATTCTATACGACACTGGTGACGGCATGTACGTCACATGACAGGAATATGTTGTCGACCCACCTAACTTGTACACTTAACGAATGGGTAAAAAGATTCCTCTACCTTGTCCGATTTAGGTTTTCTTGTAGATGTGATAATCACTCCCAAAATAGTGATGAAAACATAAGGGTTTGTCACAGAAACTGAAAATAAAAAATTAAACTTTTCACTCGAAGGAAGACTTGAACCTAGGCCCTCTCGTTCCGTAGCAGCTCTCGCTAACCACAGGACCACGGCACACCTGGCCTTCAAGTGTCCTTGATGTTACCTATCTTCGCATGGACTACTCAGTTTGTATATTTTACTAATTTTTTTCATAGTTCCACACAACTTCTTCCTGTTTTCTCGATTGATCTGTGTTCAGTTTTTCAAGGTCTATCCACTGGGCCAACTTATAACTAAATCTGAGGGGGGTGCGATGGGGAGGTTCCCTTGTAAGAGCACGATGCCTGCAGCGCTTCCCCTGGGCTCGTGACCATACCGGTTGGACCCTAGACGACAGGAGAGCTGTGGCGTAGTCTGATTAGTCCCGATATCAGTTGGTGAGAGATCATGGAAGGGTTCGAGTGTGGTGCAGACTCCACGAAGCCATGGAACCAAGTTGTCAACAACTCACTGTGCAGGCTCATGGAGGCTCCATAATGGTGTGGGCTTAGTTCAAATGGCTCTGAGCACTATGGGACTCGACATCTGTGGTCATAAGTCCCCTAGAACTTAGAACTACACTACTGGCCATTAAAATTGCTACACCACGAAGATGACATGCTACAGACGCGAAATTTAACCGACAGGAACAAGATGATGTGATATGCAAATGATTAGCTTTTCAGAACATTCAGACAATGTTGGCGCCGGTGGCGACACCTACAAAGTGCTGACATGAGGAAAGTTTCCAACCGATTTCTCATACACGAGCAGCAGTTGACCGGCGTTGCCTGGTGAAACGTTGTTGTGATGCCTCGTGTAAGGAGGAGAAATGCGTACCATCACGTTTCCGACTTTGATAAAGGTCGGATTGTAGCCTATCACGATTGCGGTTTATCGTATCGCGACATTGCTGCTCGCGTTGGTCGAGATCCAATGACTGTTAACAGAATATGGAATCGGTGGATTCAGGAGGGTAATACGGAACGCCGTACTGGATCCCAACGGCCTCGTATCACTAGCAGTCGAGATGACAGGCATCTTATCCGCATGGCTGTAACGGATCTTGCAGCCACGTCTCGATCCGTAAACCAACAAATGGGGACGTTTGCAAGACAACAACCATCTGCACGAACAGTTCAAATGGTTCAAATGGCTCTCAGCACTATGGCACTCAACATCTTAGGTCATAAGTCCCCTAGAACTTAGAACTACTTAAACCTAACTAACCTAAGGACATCACACGCACCCATGCCCGAGGCAGGATTCGAACCTGCGACCGTAGCACACGATCAGTTCGACGACGTTTGCAGCAGCATGGGCTATCAGCTCGGAGACCATGGCTGCGGTTACACTTGACGCTGCACCACAGACAGGAGCGCCTGCGATGGTGTACTCAACGACGAACCTGAGTGCACGAATGGCAAAACGTAATTTTTTCTGATGAAGCCAGGTTCTGTTTACAGCATCATGATGTTGGCATCCGTGTTTGGCGACATCGCGGTGAACGCACATTGGAAGCGCGTATTCATCATCGCCATACTGGCGTATCATCCGGAGTGATGGTATGTGGTACCGGTTACACCTCTCGGTCTCCTCTTGTTCTCATTTACGGCACTTTGAAAAGTGTACGTTACATTTCAGATTTGTTACGACCCGTGGCTCTTCCCTTCATTCGACCCCTGTGACGCCCTACATTTCAGCAGGGTAATGCACGACCGCATGATGCAGGTCCTGTACGGGCCTTTCTGGATACAGAAAATGTTCGACTGCTGCCCTGGCCATCACATTCTCCAGATCTCTCATCAATTGAAAACGTCTGTTCAATGGTGGCCGAGCAACTGGCTCGTCACAATACGCCAGTCACTACTCTTGATGAACTGTGGTATCGTGTTGAAGCTGCATGGGCAGCTGTACCTGTACACGCCATCCAAGCTCTGTTTGACTCAATGCCCAGGCGTATCAAGGCCGTTATTATAGCCTGAGGCGATAGTTCTGGGTACTGATTTCTGAGCATCTATGTACCCAAATTGCATGAAAATTAATCACATGTCAGTTCTAGTATAATAGATTTGTCCAATGAATACCCGATTATCATCTGCATTTCTTCTTGGTGTAGCAATTTTAATGGCCAGTAGTGTACTTAAACCTAACTAACCTAAGGACATCACACACATCCACGCGTGAGGCAGGATTCGAACCTGCGACCGTAGCAGTCGCGCGGTTCCTGACTGAGCGCCTAGAACCGCTAGACCACCGCGGCCGGCTTGGGCTTAGTTCTCTGGTCCAACTGAACCGATCATTGACTGGAAATGGTTATGTTTGGTTACTTGTAGACCAATTGCAGCCATTCATGGTCTTCATGTTCCCAAACAATCATTGAATTTTTATGGATTAAGATAGGCTGTGTTACGAGGCCACAGTTGTTCGCAGTTAGTTTACAGAACGTTGTGGACAGTTCGAGCGAATGGTTTGGCCACCCAGATCGCCCGACATGTGTCTCATCAATTATTTATTGGACATAATCGAGAGGTCAGTTCGTTGACAAAATCCTGCACCGGTAACACTGTCTTAACTATGGACGGCTGTCGAAGCAGCGTGGCTCAGTATTTTTGCAGGAGACTTCCAATGACTTGTTCAGTCCACGCCACGTCAAGGTGAGGCACTAAGCCGGGCGAAAGGAGGTCCGACACCATCACTTTTGTCACCTCAGTGTGTGTAAATCTTTCACGGTGAATCAGTCGTCACCGCGACCTGACAGTTGTGAGAAAGCCATATGAAGGAAGGAGCTCACCTCTTTGCTCGATATGGTCTCGGTAACAGTGTGGTGCAACCTGGGTCGACGCCCCACGCGGTGATTTGCAGACGTAGATGTTCGTCGGCGGTCGTGCAGCAAGCAGGGGGGTAAGGGAAGCACCCTCGCTCGTGCCCTGGCGGGTAATGGCGCCTATTGAGGCCATTGTGCCGGCACCTGGTGTCTCACAAAGGCCGCTAAGCGCCGCATTCGTCAACGTCCGCCGCTCAATGCGTCGCCGCCACTCGCCGGAACCCGCCACTACGGCCTGAGAGCCTCTCGGCCGGAAATCCCCACTCCAGGCGGGGGAGTTGTTTTAAATGAAGAGTAAAACTGCGCACTTTACAAAACTAAAAAACTTTCTATCCTGTGACCACAGGTTCCAAGACGCACAATTGGAGTCGGTCAGCTCATACAAATACCAGTGAGCAACACTGTTTAGGGGCGTGAAATGCGACGAACACATAGACTCCGTCGTCTATAAAGCAGGTGCCAGACTTCGGTCTATTATTAGATTTGTAGGGAAATGCAATAAGGCTACCAAGAAGACTGCTCACAAATCACTCGCGTGGCCCATCCAAGAATATTACTCAAGTGGGGGGGGACCTGTACAAAATAGGACCAACAGGGGATATTGACTATATACAGAGAACTACAACACGAACGGTCACAGGTTTGTGTGAGCCTTGGAAGAGTGTCACACAGATGTAAGAAATGATCTGGCAGAACCTTGGAGTCAGACGTAAACTAGATTCGAAAGCCGGCTGTAAGTGATGGCTCTAGGAATATACCACAACCTCTTCATATCACTCCCATTGGGACTGTCATGAAAAGATTACATTAATTTCAGCACATACAGAGGAATGTAAAGAGTCATTCTTCCCGCGCTCCATACACGAATGGTACGGTAAAACCCATAGTAATTTATACAATGGGAAATACCCTCTGCCACGCACTTCACAGTAGTTCGCAGAGTATGGATATAGATATAACTTCGGGCTGTGAGTCGCTGAAAAGCGCGAACTAGGGAAGATGTCTATGGCGATATTTGTGCTTCTGGTCGACAAAAAGGGAGCTTGAGCTCTTTTCCATATAGTACCATTAACGAAATGTGATGAATTCGATGGCTGCAATCAGTTCCATGTCTCTGGTCGCGAAGCCCATCTGTGCTGTAACTTTTGTAAGTATGTGCAATATAAATAGCCTACTGTTAAATAAAGCATGTCTTCATAGCTGTGAATTTATTTAGTAACAGTTGGTAGAGGTCACTGATTATTCACATCGGACGTGTTTATACACTGTTGCGAACTTACATTTGGATGGAAGTCATAAAAATTCTCAGTATTGCAGATCTACGTGATCTAACCCCATCAACTCATTCTCATGTGACGCTTGGCGATTATCCAAAACTAGTGAACTTGACAGTACTTCAGAATTGCTAAACATCTATGGAAATTGCATATACATCGCAAATTCCTTGTCACGTTCTATATGCCCACCTTCTCAGCCCCCTCTTTCTCCGTATTTCTCCGTACATCTCCTCCCCCTTCCCCCCTAAAATCTCTCTGTGCATAGTCTTCTCATCCCTATTTCCATCCATCTCCAAGTCTCCCTCTCCATATCCATTTTCATTTGAATGTTTAGTAGCTCGGCACGTGTCCTCCTGATGTACTGTGAAAAAATGGATCTGTTCATTAACAAATATTGAATCGTACGTTTTTCATAAAAGTAATTCTTTTATTTTTTTACTGATCATATGCAAATATATTAAAATTTGATACAGTCACGCAAAATTCCTTGTTGCTAAATAAAAAAAGTTGCACCGAAAAGACTGTTCAATCTCGGCAGATGAAAAACTATTTTCTTTACTATTTGGCCTAATGTCTTTGGAGAAAAAATCTGCAATCACTGTTTTTGAAACGGATTTATTACACATCTTGGCGACATTAAGTTTTTAAATGATCGGTTTCGGTTCAACATAAACCGTACTCAGATCTGTAGACAACAGTAAAATAACTAATTATCAAATACTTTACGAAATAGGAAACGTTAATATGCCATTCCAGCATCAAAGATCAAATGCGCCGGAACGTATCTGAATGTATCGACTGCAACAGTAACCCGCCCAAGTACGACCAAATAGGCGTGCTGCATCTCATAATAAAATATTACTTTCGTAGAACGCACGTAATTAGGTCTAATATAATCCATGAGGCTACTGCTCACATGTAGCGTCTGGTACATTTGTCACAGCTGAGTAAGAAATACACACGTACAGTGAGTTAATAATATTTTTTCTTTGTTTGGTGAAAATGAAGACACTTAATTAAACTTTATGGTGTGTGTGGGTTAAAGGATACTATAAAAACATTATAAAACATTTGCAATTTACAAGGCTGACGGCATCTATGTCCACGGCGTTGAGATAGGGCTATCTTTCGCTTCCTCATGCCATCGCTGTTTTGGTGTACTGCAGCCAGCCGGAAGGTCGTGCGCTCACCGCCGCCGTGGGAAGAGAGCCGCGCTGGAGAGCCTCTTCACAGAATTCAGGCGCAGCAGATATACGTTAATTTCCTGTTAAGGCCCTCCAATTTTAATGTCATCCAATAGTACAATTCTGATTCTTCCCGTCCCTCCTTTCCCCGTGGCCTTAACATCGATGAATCGTTTAAGTGTATTTCCTCTCAAGGTTCGTTCCAGTAAAAATTCTTTCCTCATTCTTAGCAGATCACATCTTTCGTCTCTCGCCTATTCTTAGGACTACTTCTTTATTCCTTTCCTGTCGGTCCACTTCACTTGAATGATTTTCTCAACAACCTCATTTCATAACTGTCCAACCGTATTTCTCGTTGCTTCTGGCTGTTAATGTTTCATTGGCATATAATACGGCACTGTATGCCAAAAAAATATTCGGCACATTTTTTACTGTCAGCAAACCAATCACCGTCTCAAAAATTTAATTACTTATCGATATTCTATTTTTATTTTCTCCACAAAGTTTTCTTTTTCTGTTTGCATCAAATTTCCGAAGATATTGTATTTGTCCAGTTTTTTTTCTTTCTGACGATGTTATCAACTGGAAAACTGAAGAAACAGAACAAACCATACGTAATATGCACAGACAAGAACGAAAATATTAGGCTTCTACCCTTGATAACCAACATCTTATGTAGACTTGCAAAAGTATAACATCTATTGATTAAAATAGCGTACTCCTCATCGAAGACATTTTCATATACCAAAAGTTGAAAGACAGAACGTAAAATGCAACATAGTCAGGGTTTGACAAACTCTTATAAAGCTTTCGTAAATCACACATATACTCCTCACAGTTAACAGGCAACTGACATCTCAGGCCTATGTGCCCACTGATGTCCTCTGATACCACAGAGTAAAAATGTTCTATCTATAATACAATCACTGGTGAAATCAGAGGGAATGTTAGATGACAGGGTTAATTTCAAAGTTGTCACCATGTGGTGCTGTGAACAAACAGGACGTTGTGAGTGTAGCATAAGGAAAACGAAGATTAAATGAACGTTAACTATCTAAACACGTCAAACAGATAAAACCTTACATACGAAAACAGCGCTTGAAAAAGTCCTATAATGGTATAATAAATGCGTTAAGAAACTACACTTGCAGTAAGTAATTACGATAATTGAGCCTATCGTTCGGTTCAAAATGGTTAAAATGGCTCTGAGCACTATGGGACTCAACTTCTGAGGTCATTAGTCCCCTAGAACTTAGAACTAGTTAAACCTAACTAACCTAAGGACATCACAAACATCCATGCCCGCGGCAGGATTCGAACCTGCGACCGTAGCGGTCTTGCGGTTCCAGACTGCAGCGCCTTTAACCGCACGGCCACTTCGGCCGGCCCTATCGTTCGGTAAGGAAGTGTTAGGAACACAATTTTTCATTACAGTACCAACAATTATCACCTATAAAATAAAAGGTCAACTGCCAGTGGTTATTATTTACTCTTGTATATTTAATACCGTAGCTCATTTAATTTGTAAACCAAATTTTTACTCTCAGTTTATCATGAGGCTTACGTTTTCCTTAAATTGCATTATAATAGGCCTCGTATGAGTTACTTTTAGTTTTTCCTTCAGTTATCGTGGGTCTAGTGTGAGTTACATAGGATTTTATCGTTGACCATTTTGTATTTATAGTCGTATACAATCTTATTCTTGAAGTATGATCTGTATGCAATTCACACAATGGTGTATAAATGATTTTTCCTTTTGTTCTGTCACTTACATTCTTCATCTTACAACTATCGGCATGCAGATATCGCTATTATGATATATAATCAGGAATACACTATGGTATTACAGCAGAGCCCAATGTCTACGTTTTATGTTATTGGTGACATGAGGTCTTTGTTTCGTGTCCATTGTAACCTGAGGTCCATGCTGTGCTACATGCAAGTCTTAGTCATGTATAGTGCAGGGTATTATCTATCATAATTTTCTGACATCTCATTTTCCTACAATTGTAAATGATCTCTTTATACCATATATACAGCAGTTTCACCTCGCTGTTTTTGAGCATTTGATGTTTAAGGTGCAAACAAATGTTTTACTTTCGTGTTTTTGCACAAAACCTCATTTTTCCCATATAATACGTGAGTTGACAAAAATTCACTGTCGTTAACTATTACGGCTGTTGACCTGTCGGTTTATTTGTGATAAAGATGACACTTGGTATTTTAATGAAAATGTGTAATCCTGACACTTCCTTACTAAGTGGTAAGAACAAATATCATAATTACTTTCTATAAGTGTAGTTTATCAATACAATTATTTTAGCCTTGTATGACTCTTTCACGGCGCTATTTTCATGTATACATTTTAGTTGTTTTACATGTTTCGCAAGTTAATATTCTTTTACTGTTTGTTTACCTTATGCTGTACTCACAGCATGTTGTTTGTGCACAGCACCACTAGGTCCCAACGTTAAAATTAGCCCTGTCAACTGGAGTTCCCTGACCAATAATCGCATTATAGATAGTATGTTTTTACTCTGTGGTATCAGGCCCTGTCGACGTCAGTGAGTACATAGGACTGAGATGCCAGTCGTCTGTTAACTGTGAGGAGTGCATGTGTGATTTATATAAGCTTTTTAAGAGCTTGTTAAAACCTGGTAATGTTGCATTTTACGTTTGACCTTCCTACATTTGCTATATGAAAGTGTCTCCTATGAGAAATACCCATTTTTAAACCAACAGACGTTACAATTTCGTAAGTACTGCATATGATGTTAGTTTTCAATGGTACGTATAACTCTAATTTTTTCGTGCTTTTCTGTGTATAACACACATGGTTTCTTCTTGTGCTGTTTGTTCAGTTCTTCCAATTGATGATGGTTGAAACAACCAAAACTGGTCGAATAAATATAATTTACACAGCTGACTGGCAAATAAAAATACTTTTCTTGAAATATCTCACGGCTGTAGCCAGTTACCCACATAAATTCTTCATTCTCATCTCTTTGATCTTTCCCGCATTTATCCCCACATCCAACTCTTATGACCCTCAACATCCTAAGTTTTGTTCTTGACTTAAGTCTACCAGCAATGTTTGACTACCTGCACAGTTAACTGCTCTCATCCTTCCTGCTTCCACTATTTTGCCTCTTGTTTTTTTCTGATGCTTTCTCCGTGAATTTCTCAGCAAAAATGTTGAAGAGCGTTGGTGACAAATAACATCCTCGTCGCAGACTTCTCCCAACACCCATCTCATCCATTTCCCTCTTTGTGTACTGCGTATCGGCTGTCTTTGAATGTTGGTCAAAGTGACATAGTCCTATAACAAAGAGAAAGAAACGTATCAGACTACACGTACTAATGAATATCACGTAACTTCGTACAAGTATTGACACTAAAAACGGATATGAAAGGAAGCGATCACGTAGAATCAATATTAGTGAAGGAGAACGGAAGACTTAGATTGCGACAAATTCTAGAGGAAGACGTGCTAAGATTGTAACAGCCCACCACAGACCGTAGAGATGTTTCCTTGGAAGAAAGACGTCGTACTCCTAGCGAAATTCTGTTAGGTGAATTCAGAAAACATGTGTCCGAAAATGACTGCTCGACTATCACGCTGCCACCAACGCGTTTCTCACAGTGAGATAGTGAGAAAAGTACAAGAGAGAATAGCGAGCTTCAGAGACATGTAGTCATCTACCTTTCGCTCATTACACGAACGTAACAATGTGCGATGTACAATGTTCTGTGGTTTGCGGAGGGTTTATGTAGAAGTAGATGTGAATCTCCGAAACTTAAGATTAGTTTTTCCCTTGCCTCTCAACAAAGCACGCTCCCCGACTGCTGTCACTGCCGCGGCTTATGACACATATGTGACCCTAGCTGTAAGGCACGTAGAAGAGAGGGTGTAGGTAAAGATATCATCAGCCCTTAGGTAGGTTTCAACAACACAGTGCTGTAATAACAACGGTCGTTCCTATTGGAGGTGGTATGACATTGTTTTCCTACGACCTTCGAGCTGACTTACCCGTCCGCTTATATGGAGACTTGTGGTTTAAAGTGGTTCCACTGTACAATTCGGAATTTTGCGCATCAACAAATTCCTTTTAACTCCTTCAGAGGTCAGATCTATTGGTTTCGCACCAGACTAGCAAACTTATGTTGTGGATAGGGTACTGGACCATCTGTCCTAAGTAATTTTCAGAGAACGGTTACTGTAACTGTTTCGCTGAAGTTTTTCCTTGCCCGCCACACGTGAAGCTATAATTTTCCCAGTTAATTATGGGAAATCATGGGCAAGAGAAGTCTATTGATATCAAACATGGGCCTCAATTTGAGGAAGACGTTTCTGAGGATGTATGTTTGGAGCACAGCATTGTATGGTAGTGAAACACTGATTGTGAGAAAACGAGAACAAAAAAAGATCGAAGCATTTGTGATGATGAGCTACAGAAGAATTTTGAAAATTAGGTGGACTGATAAGTAAAGAAATGAATAAGTTCTCCGCAGAATCGGTCAAGAAAAGAATACACGAAAAACACTGAAAAGTATAAGATACAGTATGATAGGACATCTGTTAAAACATCAGGGAGTAACCTCTATGGTACAAGGGTGAGCGGTAGAGAGTGAAAACTGTAAAGGAAGACAAAGATCGTAATACATCCAGCAAAAAATTGAGGACGAATGTTTCAAAAATTTCTTGGAGGGGCCGCATTAAACAAGTCAGAAGACTGTTGACAAAAATGTGACTTGCAAGCATTAATACTAGGCAAAGGGAATTTTTCTGAAGCTATAACTTGATTCTCCACCTGCATATGTGTCAGTTAGAGGGATCCAATAACTTTTATCCCACTCCATGTCTAAATCATTTCGTGTGCACGAGTAAAAAGGCAGCGAAATCTTTGAAAACAGTGAACGTGCCCAACTCTTTCCTCGTAGTTTGTTGCTGTGTCCTGGCATCTACTTACTTACCATAGCTCAATTCCTATAACTCCTTTGCACATCCAATGACGTGCCGAAACACTATGAAAACTTCCTTAATAATATGGTCATTTATGCAATACAACAGCGATTCTACATGGCATGGATTTTGCAGTACTTGGTATGTCTCTCGACATATATGATACTAGAAGTCTACGCACAGATCGCGTAATTCTGATAAATTACGGTCCATTGTTTTGTGCAGAGGAACTGGGGCCTGATAGCGTACGTCATGTTCGCCGTCGGTTTCAGATAATATACACTCCTGGAATTTGAAATAAGAACACCATGAATTCATTGTCCCAGGAAGGGGAAACTTTATTGACACATTCCTGGGGTCAGATACATCACATGATCACACTGACAGAACCACAGGCACATAGACACAGGCAACAGAGCATGCACAATGTCGGCACTAGTACAGTGTATATCCACCTTTCGCAGCAATGCAGGCTGCTATTCTCCCATGGACACGATCGTAGAGATGCTGGATGTAGTCCTGTGGAACGGCTTGCCATGCCATTTCCACCTGGCGCCTCAGTTGGACCAGCGTTCGTGCTGGACGTGCAGACCGCGTGAGACGACGCTTCATCCAGTCCCAAACATGCTCAATGGGGGACAGATCCGGAGATCTTGCTGGCCAGAGTAGTTGACTTACACCTTCTAGAGCACATTGGGTGGCACGGGATACATGCGGACGTGCATTGTCCTGTTGGAACAGCAAGTTCCCTTGCCGGTCTAGGAATGGTAGAACGATGGGTTCGATGACGGTTTGGATGTACCGTGCACTATTCAGTGTCCCCTCGACGATCACCAGTGGTGTACGGCCAGTGTAGGAGATCGCTCCCCACACCATGATGCCGGGTGTTGGCCCTGTGTGCCTCGGTCGTATGCAGTCCTGATTGTGGCGCTCACCTGCACGGCGCCAAACACGCATACGACCATCATTGGCACCAAGGCAGAAGCGACTCTCATCGCTGAAGACGACACGTCTCCATTCGTCCCTCCATTCACGCCTGTCGCGACACCACTGGAGGCGGGCTGCACGATGTTGGGGCGTGAGCGGAAGACGGCCTAACGGTGTGCGGGACCGTAGCCCAGCTTCATGGAGACGGTTGCGAATGGTCCTCGCCGATACCCCAGGAGCAACAGCGTCCCTAATTTGCTGGGAAGTGGCGGTGCGGTCCCCTACGGCACTGCGTAGGATCCTACGGTCTTGGCGTGCATCCGTGCGTCGCTGCGGTCCGGTCCCAGGTCGACGGGCACGTGCACCTTCCGCCGACCACTGGCGACAACATCGATGTACTGTGGAGACCTCACGCCCCACGTGTTGAGCAATTCGGCGGTACGTCCACCCGGCCTCCCGCATGCCCACTATATGCCCTCGCTCAAAGTCCGTCAACTGCACATACGGTTCACGTCCACGCTGTCGCGGCATGCTACCAGTGTTAAAGACTGCGATGGAGCTCCGTATGCCACGGCAAACTGGCTGACACTGACGGCGGCGGTGCACAAATGCTGCGCAGCTAGCGCCATTCGACGGCCAACACTGCGGTTCCTGGTGTGTCCGCTGTGCCGTGCGTGTGATCATTGCTTGTACAGCCCTCCCGCAGTGTCCGGAGCAAGTATGGTGGGTCTGACACACCGGTGTCAATGTGTTCTTTTTTCCATTTCCAGGAGTGTACATTTTGTGGCCAAGACATCAACGTGAGTTCACTATCCCGCCCCTTAAACCACTGTAACATAATTCTGGCATGACGGGATACACTGTTCCCATAGTCCACAGCCGCATGGTGCCTTGGATTACTATCATAGGTCCAAAGGGACCTCAAGTGAATGTCCGCCGCAGCAGAATACTGCCCGCCTCCTCCCTCCCCCCCCCCCCCCGGCCTGCTTCCAGAGTACAGTGTATGTTATGGATATCAGATGAAGGTGCATACGAACTCTGTCCTGCCACAAAAATAATTGATATGAGTCAATAAGAGAACTCCTTACCAAATTTTGGACTAAAATACCAGCTGACCGCCTTTGGGCCCAACTACTGGGTCCCTAGTTGGCAGCGTCATGTTTTCTCGTGCACTTCAGAACTTTTCTTTCTTAAATGGGATTCTTTTCACTTCACGCTCACTGAACCTTTATAACAGGTTTGGCTGCTCTGTTGTTTTCGGTTGGCAGACAGCTCTTCCCTGCGTTTACCTGCCTTTCAGTAGAAAAATTTTACAATCCGTATGGTTCCCCTGGTGATTCCCATCTTTTGCCAGCCAGCTAAAACGCCAGGCTGCAGCACGTTACAATATGCTTCCCTAAAGCAAAAGGAAAAGAAATATAGTTAACCAGAGTTTGCATTTGTTATCATAGCTTACTGTTTTCATGCAGCATTAGTGATTTTATTTGCCGCGAGGGATTAGCCGAGCGGTCTGAGGCGCTGCAGTCATGGACTGTGCGGCTGGTCCCGGCGGAGGTTCGAGTCCTCCCTCGGGCATGGATGTGTGTGTTTGTCCTTAGGATAATTTAGGTTAAGTAGTGTATAAGCTTAGGGACTGATGACCTTAGCAGTTAAGTCCCAAAAGATTTCACACACATTTGAACATTTTTGAGTGATTTTATTTTATTTACTAGTTAGGTCTGCATATTAGATTAATACACAGCTTAAGGACATTTTTAGGAAAAATTTAGCATAGAATCTCATATCCTGAGCACACATATAGGACAGTTTTCTGTGATATATCCAGTACAGTATCACTATGTAACTGGTTACCTATCACATGTCAAGGTAAACCACCCTTTCTGCCACTCACGCCTTCAGCCAATTTACCATCTTCGCCAGTAGTATGACAAAGAGGGAGGTAAAATCAGGTGCTCTATCCCTCCCCCTACACACTCACTTCTCTCTCTACGCCAGTTGCGTGGGTCTCATCATTAGTGTTCCGTACACCGTAGCGAGAGGATGTTCGTGAATGGCTGTGAGCAGAGATCAGCCAGATGTGGACATAACACGAAGCTTCAGTTAAGAGTTCCCCTCCACCCACTTTTATAGGTGAATTGAGTGACAGGGTGTTATACTATCTAAAGATGAAGGTAAATATTATCTTAATTAACGATCCAAAATTACGTGAAACACTCTGACAGTAAAGTGTGTGACTAAAAAATTTGTAAAACAAGGAGAATACAAAAAAATGGAAAATATGGATAAAAATACAAAATATGGAAAAATACAGACAAAATATGGGTGCAAAATTGGAATAGAGAATATCATTCTTTACTGCAAGTACGAAAGGGAAATGGTCATATGTTGATGTATTTGCAGAAAGGATGGTGATTTTCAGGATGTTTAGTACAATCACATCAGTTTTCGAGACACTCCATACGTATAAACTTAGTGCTTCGGATATTCTGTATGGTATGTGTTGCATTAGATATGCTATGGCATAGTTAGCAAAAAAGCTGTATAATTAAATACGGATCCAAGGGATAAGGACATTTTTTTGTTAAATTTTGGCACCATATATCAACATTCTGTTAAGTGATAGATTATATCTTTATAAGTTAATTCTTAATATTATTACATTTTAACCTCAACGCTTCATATAAAAAACTGGTGAACATTAAGAAATCAGGGTTTAGTGCTAAAAAGTAGAACTGATGGACAAAAGCACCAAGTCTCAATGTGGATGGTCTTCCGCCGGATTAAAAAGAGGCCATCTTATTCATCACAGACTGCAATCGGTGTCTGTGTTTTCTGTTAATAAGCGTTTCGAGATGTGGGAATAGTACGATAGAGTTAGCTTGCGCTGAAAAATCTGCTATGCTAGTAGTGACTTCATTTTGTATCATGATGTAGTGCATGCAAAAATATCTTAAACTGTCACCGTACTAACCATTTGTAACCCACCAATTACAATTCCTTACCTGCACTGCTTTATAGATACTAGGAAAAAAATAATTATGTTGATTGAGTAATCGAAATTTGTGGTATAAGCTATAGTACTTTGATTTAAGTACAGGAGGGGGACTATGCCACACATACACCTGCTGTTTTTTTTTTTTTTTTTTCTTTTTAAGTTTTTCAGAAGGAGCAATCAGAATTTGTGGAAGATGCTGCACGACTTTAGTGTAAATACTAGACACAGGAGAAGGGTGACACCACATGTGTGTCCCTTAATAATGGGAAGAGAGAACATTCTACAGAAAAGGTGTCGAGACGAAATTGCCATATTCCCGTACACGTGGTCAATACTGCATCAGTGGTAGGTATAATAGAAAAAAATTTGCGGGGAAGCACTGGAAACCATTTTGAGGAAATATGAAAACCTATGGATTCGACATATTCAGTAGAGACCGTCAACGTTAAAATGCATGTTCTAGTAGATCAAGTGCCTGGACTATTGCACCTGCTTCGTTCAGACAATTGTCCCGTCATGGATTTGGATACAATCAAAGACTTTTCTGGGATTTTTTACAAAATGGAGACGAATGTTTATCTAACGCCTTTTGTGTACAAGAAGAAGAGTGCAAGCGGAGCGGTGATTTTATTGTAAACAACAATAAGCCTGTTACATCGTGTGTATGTTATTTTAAATTGCGGGCAACCGCAGCCAAATTTCCACATTTTCAAAGAACTAATACACATTTGCTGTAGAATACTTTTTTACTGAATGTCACGACTGGTATCGCGCTACTAGAAGTCCCATCCTGAGGCGATACAGAGTCTTTTTAACGAGTCATCGGTGAAAGGTAACTGCCTTAGAACCACTCCCCATCACTCACGTCAAGTCGTAGGCAAGTAGTGCACCAAAAGCGATAGTCTAGAATTAAAAGGAAGGGTACAGCAGAACCGTGCCACAAGCAGGAAGGTGACTGAGCAACTGCCTTACCTGCTGCCACTCAAACAAGTTCCTGCTTGTGGCACAGTTCTGCTGTACCCTTCCTTTTAATTATAGACTATCGCTTTTGGTGCACTATTTACTTACGGTTGACTTGTTAAAAAGAATCTTTATCAGTTGAGGATGCGTTATCTAGTGGCGCGAAACAGGTCATGACCTTTAATTTTAAGTATTCTGGAGCGAACGCTGATCATTTCTTTCAAAAACTGTTGCCTGTTCCCTGATTAAGGATCATCATGTTGCCGTACTAGAAGCTACAATTTCTAAGTATGGAATCGATTGTGTGTTTGACCCTGTGGAATCCTGTGTAAATGTATTAAATATCAATACTGTTTATATTTTAAAATACTCTCATTGTTCTCTGTACCAATCACTCGGTACGCGGTGGTGTAAATTGTAATGAAGACTCGAGCAAAAACGACACATGTATTATACATAAGCTGGAGGAATTGCTTTTCTCTATTCACTTCCCGTTCCCCTCCCCTTACTCATTCCTTTCTCTCTCTAGGCTAGTTGCGTGAGTCTCATCATGAGTGGTCTGTACAGTATAGTGAAAGGATTCTCATGAAGGGCCATCAGCAGAATTCAGACAGTTCTGGACATAATACCGAAGCACTCCTCTAGATGAATCATGAGACTAGGCGTTACACTACATAAAAATGGCGGTAAATATTATGTTAACTAAGGATTCTAAATTACATAAGGCACTTTGACAGTACAGTGTGTGACTAAAAAAAATCTATAAAATAAGGAAAATATAAAAAATATATGGAAAATATGGATAAACACTGAAAATACGGCAAAAACGGAAACATTTGGATGCAAAATTGGAATAAAGAATATTGTTATTCACAGTAAGTACGACAGACGTATTTTAGTCCGTGTCTTGATGTAAATCTCAATGCATCGATCTGCTGGAGTACAGCAAATTGCATTACAAAATCATGAGGATGGATGTTGGGGGTGTATATGCCATTCAAGGTTGTGCTGCGTGTATACTGTGGAAAATATCCTAGTCAATAACATAACAATTATCAGCACCAATAACAGGTTATAAGGTATCCTCTGTCAGCCTGTCTCTCTACGTGCGAACAGGCCTTGGAAGGCCCAACGGTACCGACTGGCTGCCGTGTCATCCTTTCTTTGCTTGTTTTTTTTTTTTTTTTTTTTATTAATACGTCAAGTTCCGTGGAACCAAATTAAGGAGCAAATCCCCAAGGTCATGGAACGTGTCAGTACATGAAATTACAGCATAAAAGTAGTAACAGGTAAAAATAAACGTTTATGAACCCGAAACAGTCAGTCCATAAGTTTAAGTAAATACAGTCAACAATACAATAAGAATAAGCTTAATTTTTCAAGGAATTCCTCGACAGAATAGAAGGAGTGATCCCTGAGGAAACTCTTCAGTTTCGATTTGAAATCACGTGGATTACTGCTAAGATTTTTGAATTCGAGTGGTAGCTTATTGAAAGTGGATGCAGCAGTAAGTACAATGCACACCATTCTGCACAAGAGTGAAGGAAGTCCGATCCAAAATGAAGATTTGATTTCTGCCGAGTATTAACCGAGTGAAAGCTGCTTATATATATATATATATATATATATATATATATATATATATATATTGATAGACCAATGTCAAAACACTCAGAATCGTGAACAGGGTTCGACAAGGGGTTCGTGAACTTACACCACTTACTGCCGAAACTGCCGGTTTCTGAGCCAAAAATATCCTTTTAGAATGGGAAGAGTTATCCCAAAATACAATACCATACGACATAAGCGAATGAAAAAAAGCAAAGTAGACTAATTTTCGCGTCAAACTATCACTCATTCAGATACCGTTCGAATAGTAAAAATGGCAGTATTAAGTCCCTGAACGTGGGCTTTCCACGACAGGATACTATCTATCTGAACACCTAGAAATTTGAATTGTCCAGTTTCACTAATCAAATGCCCGTTCTGTGAAATTAAAACGTCAGGTATTGTTGAATTGTGTAAAAACTGAGTCTTACTGTTATTTAGCCCACCTGCGTCACTGGATGCGGATATGGAGGGGCATGTGGGCAGCACACCGCTCTCCCGGCCGTATGTCAGTTTCAGAGATCGGAGCCGCAACTTCCCAATCAAGCAGCTCCTCAGTTTGCCTCACAAGGTCTGAGTGCACGCCGCTTGCCAACAGCGCTCGGCAGACAGGATGGTCACCCATCCAAGTGCTAGCCCAGCCCGACAGCGCTTGAACTCGATCTGAGGGGAACCGGTGTTACCACTGCGGCAAGGCCGTTCGCTCTGTCAGCCTACAGTTTCCATTATCTACCTATAAACTAGGAGGAGAATGTTAACACAGTATTACTCGTAAGTGCTATATTTTAGTGGAGGAAACATTTTTCTCAGTTCAGGACCTTGATAAAGTGATATACAGAACATCAAAATTCCATATCGAGATGTAGAACACCTAAAAGGACCAGTGTGTCAAGCAGAATTACATCAATCCCTATTGCAGGCTTTGAGTGTAAAGTATATATGTAGCACTACTGTCATTCCGAAAATTGTCTGCTGGGATAATAAGAATACAGAAAGCTTTTCTTGTGTAGAAGCATACCTTCCTAAGAATTAAGTCCGAGAAAAGTTTATGAACTATCCTCTGTCGATCTATAGTTGTAATTATATAGCTATAAAATTGGAGGAGGCTGGTAACACAACCAATACAAGTATTATACAGAATTTGTGCTACGTATTGTCCACATTATCTAGCAGCATTTACAATACACCCCTTGCTATATGCTTCTATTGTGGCGGAAAGTGGCAAGCATCCATTCTAAAGTGCTAGAAACGTTAGTTATAAACATCGGAATCTACGGAGAAAATTTGCTGACTTGCTTGTGTCTTATTGTTTCTGATGTTAGATTAGTGGAGTGTGATTTGTCAGATACTCCTCATTTGCATTCTAAATGCAGTGGTTTTCTTTCGAAATACATACATAACATACCTAAAGAATCAAAAACTTTATACAACACTCACATATATTATATAGTTTTAAGTACATATTCACGTAATCACAACCCACGAACCCTCAATTCAGTTACAAATAAAATCATACATTTTCCCTACTTTGCTGTTTATGCATATTTTCTGTCCTTCTTAGTACGCCAGCTAGTCTTTCATTACACTTTGTACGAGGAATCCCTTTAGGACGTGATGGTGCTGCAATTACTAGATCGCTTTAGACTTACAAGTTAGTGATATTATCATGCCATCACTTTCGATTATGATTCATAAATGTAAAACACATATTGAAACTATTGATAAAACTGCATTACGTAACTGATTGGTTCGTGATGTTTTTGATATGTCGTCGGCGCTGCTGTCACTCTTACGGCCTTACTGTTGTAATGCAGCAAACGCATAAGAGTGTATGTGAAAATGTGTTGCAGCCCCACTACCATATTCACAATAATCAACTTAAAACGGTAGCCGTTGTGAAATGCCTAGGATTACCTATCCAGAGCATTCTACAGGGTGGTCCATTGATCGTCACCGGGCCAAATATCTCACGAAATCAGAGTCAAACGAAAAAACTACAAAGACGAAAAACTTGTCTACCTTGAAGGGGGAAACCAGATGGCACTATGGTTGGCCCGCTAGATGGCGCTGCCATAGGTCAAACGGATATCAACTGCGTTTTTTAAAATAGGAACCCCCACTTTTATTACATATTCATATTTCTATGAATGTTATAGTTGGACCACTTTTTTCGCTTTGTGATAGATGGCGCTGTAATTGTCACAAACATATGGCTCACAAGTTTAGACGAACAGTTGGTAACAGGTAGGTTTTTTTAAATTAAAATACAGAACGTAGGTACGTTTGAACATTTTATTTCAGTTGTTCCAGAGTGACACATGTACCTTTATGAACTTATTTCCGAGAACGCATGCTGTCACAGCGTGATTACCTGTAAATACCACATTAATGTAATAAATGCTCAAAATGATGTCCATCAACCTCAATGCATTTGGCAATACGTGTAAAAACATTCCTCTCAACAGCGAGTAGTTCGCCATCCGTAATGTTCGCACATGTATTGACAATGCGCTGACGCATGTTGTCAGGCGTTGTCGGTGGATCACGATGGTAAATATCCTTCAACTTTCCCCACAGAAACAAATCCTGGGATGTCAGATCCGGTGAACGTGCGGACCATGGTATGGTACATCGACGACCAATCCACCTGTCATGAAGTACGCTATTCAATACTGCTTCAACCGCACGCGAGCTATGTGCCGGACATCCATCATGTTGGAAGTACATCGCCAGTCTGTCATGCAGTGAAACATCTTGTAGTAACATCGGTAGAACATTACGTAGGAAATCAGCATACATTGCACTATTTAGACTGCCATCGATAAAATGGGGGCCAATTATCCTTCCTCCTATAATGCCGCACCATAGACTACATTAACCCGCCAAGGTCGCTGATGTTCCACTTGTCGCAGCCATCGTGGATTTTCCGTTGCCCAATAGTACATATTAATGCCGGTTTCCGTTACCGCTGTTGGTGAATGATGCTTCATCGCTAAATAGAACGCGTGCAAAAATCTGTCATTGTCCCGTAATTTCTCTTGTGCCCAGTGGCAGAACTGTACACGACGTTCACAGTCGTCGCCAAGCAATTCCTGGTGCATAGAAATATGGGACGGGTGCAATCGATGTAGATGTAGCTTTCTCAACACCGACGTTTTTGAGATTCCCGATTCTCGCGCAATTTGTCTACTACTGATGTGCGAATTAGCCGCGACAGCAGCTAAAACACCTACTTGGGCATCATCATTTGTTGCGGGTCGTGGTTAACGTTCCACATGTGGCTGAACACTTCCTGTTTCCTTAAATAACGTAACTATCCGGTGAACGGTCCGGACACTTGGATAATGTCGTCCAGGATACCGAGCAGCATACATAGCACACGCCCGTTGGGCATTTTGATCACAATAGCCATACGTCAATACGATATCGACCTTTTCCGGTATTGGTAAACGGCCCATTTTAACACGGGTAATGTATCACGAAGCAAATACCGTCCGTACTGCCGGAATGTTACATGATACCACGTACTTAGCCGGCCGAAGTGGCCGAGCGGCTCTAGGCACTACAGTCTGGAACCGCGCGACCGCTACGGTCGCAGGTTCGAATCCTGCCTCGGGCATGAATGTGTGTGATGTCCTTAGGTTAGTTAGGTTTAAGTAGTTCTAAGTTCTAGGGGACTTATGACCTCAGCAGTAAACTCCCAAAGTGCTCAGAGCCATTTGAACCACGTACTTATACGTTTGTGACTGTTACAGCGCCATCTATCACAAAGCGGAAAAAATCGTCCAACTAAAACATTAATATTTCTTTACGTACTACACGTATATGTAATTTAAAATGGGGGTTCCTATTAAAAAAAAAAAAAAAAGAACGCAGTTGATATCCGTTTGACCTACGGCAGCGCCATCTAGCGGGCCAACCATAGCGCCATCTGGCTTCCCTCTTCAAGCTAGACGAGTTTCGTTCTTTGTAGTTTTTTCGTTTGATGCTTATTTCTTGAGATATTTGGCCCGATCACTATCAATGGACCACCCTGTATACTAGAATTGTTTAACATCTGCATCACACGTTTTGGAATAATTCCAGTTTTCTAGAGCATTTTTCGTATATTAACCCTTTCACTGTGGGCATGTATATACGTCCTGCTACGCCGTATCCCAGGTGCTGTGTACCGGTATAGATGCACCGCTTGGGTTTTCCTGTAGTGCTATGGACGTCTAAATGCGTCGATAGCTGCCGACCTCTCACTGCTGCGGACAAATTACTTATATATAAAACGTTTCCAGTATTTATCATACAACATATGTGTCTCATTGCGTGCTATCATTTGCAGAAAACCTCATTTAAGTATCTTGAATCGTTTATGAGATTTGACGATTGTTATGACCAAATGCTTCGGGATGCGTGAGGACGCTGATTGGCGCGTCACGCGCGGCCGTCTTTCGCATATAAAACCGAATATCTCAGGAACGAAATGAGATATCCTTCTGATCTCAGTTTTATATAAAATTTAGATATCTTGTCTGTATTTCAATTACGGCAATTTATGAGCCAAGATCAACCATACGCCATGTTTATGAATAGCGTTTTTACCTCTGCAAAATCTCTAAAATTTCACACAACGTTTTTCTTAACTTGATGCACCACAGTAACTATAACATGTAACGATAACAAATTCAATCTTTTCTGGAGCAAAGATGTAGGAGTGTAAGATGGACAAAATCATTTTTTTTTTACCTAACAGTTTTCGAAAAATTGGATGATAAGCATTTCATGTCGACCGGGACGACTCCTATAAAAACAGGCACCAGCATTTGGCGAGCAGTACAGCCGCAAGTAAAGTAGCCTCAGGATGGAATGCAAAGATCTCCTATGTAGCAGCAAATGTGTAAGTAGGCTGTTTATGTTTTCATATTGGCAACTTTACGTAGCGCTCTGTATGAAAATCACTGGCTGTGCTGTGTGCAGTCTGTGGCTAGTTTGCATTGTTGTCTGCCATTGTAGTGTTGGGCAGCGGCAGCTGGAGGTTAACAGTGCATAGCGTTGGGCAGTTGGAGGTGAGCCGCCAGCAGTGGTGGATGTGGGGAGAGAGATGGCGGAGTTTTGAAATTTGTCATGAACTGCTATATTTATATATGATGATATCAAGGTAAATACATTGTTTGTTCTCTATTAATATCTTTCATTTGCTAACTATCCCTATCAGTAGTTAGTGCCTTCAGTAGTTTGAATCTTTTATTTAGCTGGCAGTAGTGGCGCTTGCTGTATTGCAGTAGCTTGAGTAGCGAAGATTTTTGTGAGGTAAGTGATTTGTGAAACGTATAGGTTAATGTTAGTCAGGGCCATTCTTTCGTAGGGATTTTTTGAAAGTCAGATTGCGTTGCGCTAAAAAATATTGTGTGTCAGGTTAAGCACAGTCTTGTATAATTGTTCAAAGGGGAAGTTTCATAAATGGTTAATTGTGGTGTGCTACTTAAAAATACGGCAGGTCACGAGAAATTATGAGAAAATAAGCACAGTCTAAATGGTTGGTAAACAATACCACGCCGTTGAAGCTATGGGATCACAACACATTAGAAATGTATTAGTGCATCAGGTTTACACTATTGTTTGCGGTACTTTGCTGTAATCCTTAAGTCAGAGGAATCCCAGTTTCGCAGTTGTGAAATAAGTTTTAGTAAAATAGCAAAGGAACTGTTGGATGATTGTCAAACTGTTATGAAATGATTTTCTTATTCATTTGCAATTCCTAGGCTCATTGTCTGGTTTGATAAACCTACAGATGATCATTTCGTATCGAAAATAACGTTTGGAGATAAATTATTTGTTAAATCATCCATCATCTCTGTAGAATAAAATGTGGAAATTTAAAATCGAGTGTTTACTGCACAGGAGAACTTTGCCAGTATTGTGCAATGTTAATAACGACTCATTATTGGATGTATTTTTGGCTATTTAGAGGGACATATAAGAAAGGTACACTACATCGTTTAAGATAGGCTACACCACATGTCCTCAGGTTGCTAAGTTTATCACTGCTGGACACGTATCCTCCGACGTGG
The DNA here is from genome assembly GCF_021461385.2 of Schistocerca piceifrons. Lineage (NCBI taxonomy): Eukaryota > Metazoa > Arthropoda > Insecta > Orthoptera > Acrididae > Schistocerca > Schistocerca piceifrons. The sequence goes on along the minus strand of NC_060141.1, from coordinate 717,521,792 downwards.
GCAACGGCGTGTGATCGCTGTGGCTCGTGGGTCACAGCCCGCCAGCTGTTAGCTACCACGTGTACGGTTGGTGCCCCGTGTGGCAGTGGCCAAGAGCCCCTCTCGCTCACTAGCTCCAGCAGCGTCATCCGTCAGATGTGTGGGTGTTCGGCTTTTGGCCGTCTCAGATGCTAGCGACAGTCTCCGCATCAGACGCGATACTTTGGCGGTGGTAGACCACACTGGTGGCAGCTGCTGCTGCAGTCCAGTCCTGGGGAGCTGTTTGGTGATGCGTTGCGGTATGGTTCGGAAGGGTGGCGCTGACGTCTCGTGAGATTATGGACTGCATCATGGAAGATTTTTTTGCTTGTTTTAAATCAAGAGCATTCGTCTACCATTCCTATCCATTGCTTGTGTTGGTACTGGTGGTGGGTTGCGTTAACGGTTTGTAGTGCAATCCAGCGATATCGTGTGCATACTTAACTGTAGAAGCGATCCTACTTCGATATTTCTGCCATAGCTTACAAGTGTACTATAGCCTCATAGTGTGACAATCGTCTAAGGCAGTCTTATAGTACGTCACAAAGGGACAAATTCCTGGTACACATGATATGTATCGAGAGTGTAATTGTTTGCTTAAATGAAGCACTGCAATAATTCTAAAACCATATTATATCGGTATCCTTGTTAAAATATCGCACTGTGCTAATTGTTAAACGTAAGATATCAATTTCAATTAAAATATGACTCTGTGATAATTGTTAAATATTACAATCTAGTATTTATATGCGTCTTTTGTTGACTCTCTTTAAAAGTGGGAGAAAATTGGTCAAAAAATCTAACAAATTACCATAAAATTTTAAATATAAATGGAAGGTGGTAGTACATTAGAGTGCTTACAGAAAATACAATTGTTTTTAACGTACTTGATATCACATATTAACACTTACCGTGCGGCTGATGCAATACTACAGCGCTTGCGAGAAATGGGAACGTGAGGCCGGTGTAGTATTATGTGACGTCTGTGACGATGACTTCCCGCGGTTCCCAGAATCATCTGCGAGGTCTGCAGGCTTTGTAGATGACAGTAGCTGTATCGCTTGAACAATTCATCATTTTGAAATCTTTATTGTTGCCACTTGCTTCGTAGGCATTAGGTGGCGTACGAGTACTCTCTATTTCGTGTGCCTTGTGTGCTTTTACGTTGGTTTTATGTTCAGACGGTGCAGTGAAGAAGAGAAACTTTTGGAAAAAATGGTTTGCAAAGCCCTTGACGAGTCTACAGATGATGAAAACGAAATATTTGATGACGATTCAAATTACACGTCATCTGAAAATTACAGTAATTCTAGACTTTTACGAAGATGAGTTGCTGCATATGTTTATCGTATTGTTTTCACAGATTGTGTTGTTATGAAAGATTTTCCTTCAGCTACATCACGAAATGAATGCGACCATGAGGGTCCACTGAATGTAATATGGGTCTGTGTATCTCTCCAAGATTCAATTTGCATCCTACTGTACCCAATTGCAAATGCAAAATTTTGCTTTGATCTTGTGTTTTGGGTGTTCCATTACACGTAAATTGGGTGTAAAGAAAATATAAACAGAAAGATCACGTGTTTCCCGACATATTTCAATACCACAATTCCTTTTCAATTTTTCTCCTGACGATACTATTAAAATGAATTCATGATTTAACACTAGTAACGCCAAAACATGTGTATTTAAAATAAAAAGTCTAATAAACCTAAATACTTTTTAAAACTCCAATTACATGTTTGAACACACGAATTATAACCAAAAAGCAAAACAAAAAACAGATATTTTAGCCGGTCCACAAGTAACGGCAGCTACCTGCGAGATCAGCACTGTAAGAGTTAATACTGGGATGATTTCGTCGTAGACTTGGTACACAGAATTTGTTGCAGTGTGACAACTGTTCAGTGTTATATTTACGTGCGTCTTTAGAGTGGGTATTTTGAAAAATTGGTCGAAAATCTCCATTAAATTGTATATAACAATGGAAGGTGGCCACACATTGGAGCGCTTACAGAAAATGACATTATGTCGTTAAATTTTAATAATGTGCATCTCCAAATTTTCCCCCGATTTTTTGTCACACACTGTAATTTTGCCCAGTTTTTTGTTCACGCACTGTAACGTCAAAGTGTCTAACATAATTAAGATAATATTCACCGGCAACCTTAACTAGTATGAGACTTAACTAGTATGAGAACCAGTCATACGATTCTTCTGGAGGAGTAGGCCGAGGGAAGCACTTAACCACAGCTTCATATAATGTCCATATCTGGCTGATCCATGCTGATGATCCTTCGTGGTGATCCTTTCATTATGGTGTAGAGACCACTAATGATGAGACTCACGCAATCGGCCTAGAGAGAGAAGTGTGTGAGGAGGGGGAGGGATAGGGGGACTGATTTTTACCTCCGCTTTTAACTCAGGCTGTTGACGAAGGTAATGGATGGAGAGTGACCTTAAAGGTGAGCTCATACAGGCCTAGTGTGTCGGTAACCTTCATTTTCCCACCTTTTTTTGTGTGTGAGCGACAGAACGGGTGGCTTATCTTAACACGTAACGGGTATCAGGTTACAAACTGACTTTCAATTTACCATACGCAGTTGGCCTAGAGGTGGCGGCGGAATATGAGGTTGCATCATGACCTTGAACTGGTTCCTTGTATGCACGCACCTCCAACACTTCCGTTCCACTAGAACACAGGGATATCTAAAGTTTTCAGAAAAGTGGACTGGTTGAGAAGGCAGAGGAAGTTTTCTACACGTTTAGTGTTTTTGCAGCTGGCACAGTCTGTATTGGAACAGAACTGACTCGTACGTGTTGATATTTACTTTAATACTATCAAACCTTGATCATTTTGACTGATTATTGTAGGTGTGAGTTCATGTTTAGAGGTACTCAATACTTTGGCAGCATGATGGTCTCATTCAGATAGATGGCTCTCGTGATGATATACGTGTAATTAATATAGGTGTTAAGCAGTAATTATGCACAACACGTTACATTTTTGTAGACTGAGTTAACTACCAATACGTACTGCAAGCGTCGAATGTCTGCAGATCTTCCTGTGATTGGCTATAGCTTTTCGGCATTACAGTCTCATTCTTGAAAAGCAACATGGAACTTGCGACGTTATTTGCTAGGCCATTAAGATAGATAGGACTGAAGCCCTCTTGCAAATCCATAAAATCAGCGCCACCGGTTTTGCTGGTTTTGTAACTCCGTGTTTCGTGTTCTGTTATACGGAGTAGACGTGGTGTTGAAATGTGTCGATTCCCGAATCCGAATTGCACCGCCCTCAGGGATCAATGCAGGTGCTAGCCACCTTAAGGTGTCTGGTGGAGAGTACTTTGTGCACCATTGTCACATCCTCCTTTTTATGATACAGTCACGAATAGTTCATGGACAGAATAGTAGTTGGCAATTCTCAGTGTAAACTCGAAGCTCTCTGATTCTACGTTCGTAACCTTTACGTGAGACACCTGTTTGTTGACTCCTATAGGAACATACGCTCTCGGAATTTCAACACTAAACTACAGCGTGATGCAGAACACCTCTCTTGTAGAGCTTTCACTCGAGTGGCTGACCTTCCCCGCGAGGCCCTTGCGTTTACTAAATGAACGTCTAGCGAAACACACTGTTTATGTTTGGATCTTCTCTATCTCCTCCATAAGTCCTATGTGGTACAAATCTTAGACTGATGAGCAAGATTCAAGTATTACTACAGCGAGGATTTTGGAAATCTCCTTTGTGGGTCGACAACATCTCCTGAAATGTATCACAGTCTGACAACTACCTTACCTGCAATTGGTTCTATGTGGTCGTTCCACTTTACATCACTCGTATAACACTCACTTTGCGTACGCCCGAGTTCCTTGTAGTGTGAAGACCTCTCCATTCAGAATGATACGCTGTGTTATGTGTTAGAAATTTGTGAATCCAATCACACTGCTTGTCTGGTATTATCTATGCTCTTATTTTCTTCATTAGGTGGCAAGGTGGAAATGTGTCGAACGCTTTCTGGAAGTGAAGGAACACGACGTCGACATGGGCGCCGGTGTGGTTCAATTTCACTGATGGAATTCAGCGAGCTGTTGAACTTCTAACAGAACGTGAAATGATCTTTCCCTGGCCGTCCAAGCACCAGAACGTCCAATCAGCCCTCGAAAAGACCGACGGGTCCGACCGACCGCCGTGTCATCCTAAACCATAGGCAGCACTGGATGCAGATATGGAGGGGCATGTGTTCAGCGTGACAGGAGCCTCCACTTCTAAGTCACGTAGCTCCTCGATTGGCCTTACAAGGGCTGAGTGCACCCCACTTGCCAACAGCGCTCGGCAGACACCACTGGTCACCCATCCAAGTGCTCGCGAAGTCCGACAGCGCTTAACTTCTCTGATCTGACCGAAACCGGTGTTTCCACTGCGGCAAGATCGTTGGCGCCATCCTAAAGGCAGGAAAGTTTTGGTTTTGTAAGGTGGCATTCGTGTGATGGAAGATATCTGTGGTACAGCTGGTCAGCATCCGTTGGCCACGATTCTCCAGCAACCCGTGTTGACAGTCGGCAGAGTCGTCTACAGACGGCGTGGAGGGAGACTCCGGAGCGTCTCGGAGAGGGTATAGCTGGTGGCCGAGGGGACGGGCGCAGGTGTCGCGGGGCGATAAGAAGGCGGGCAGGTGTGGAGGCTGGTTACCAGGAAGCGCGCCTTCTCCGAACTGAGCCGCGCTGCATACAGTACGGCGGGCCCGGCGCCGCCTCTCGCACAACGGAGGCCGTGCCGGCCGCGGCAGCACCGAGCACCGGGGGCGGCGCCGCACGTGAGTACCGCTGCTCAACCCACCAGCCGCTTCTCTGCTCTCCTCTCTCAGCTGGCCTTAGCGCGACTCATTAATGGTGTGCATCCTCGTGTTCTGCTCAGCAGTTTCCATATTCTGTACAATATTTCGACTACCGACCCAACAGCCTTCTTCAGGCGCTGCGAGTTTTGCTGTTCTGTGCATTCGGTGCCTGGTCTCCAACCATACTGTGAATTTTTGGCGCCTCGCGATGCTATTTATAAGCCTAAAGGACGAACAGATAGGCACCCCTAGAGAAATAATTAGTCAGCATTTAATACCGCTCAATTTCGTCCCTTGTCTTTATAGCCGGGCGGAGTGGCCGAGCGGTTCTAGGCGCTACAGTCTGGAACCGCGCGACCGCTACGGTCACAGGTTCGAATCCTGCCTCGGGCATGGATGTGTGTGACGTCCTTAGGTTAGTTAGGTTTAAGTAGTTCTAAGTTCTAGGGGACTGATGACCTCAGAAGTTAAGTCTCATAGTGCTCAGAGCCATTTGAACCATTTGAACCTTTGTAACGGCCTACACTGGGACAGGATGTGAGTCCTCCAGGTTGTACAGGTACGTCACGTCCACGTGAAACCACTCGCTGAGAATCTGATGTGGCAGTTCCACCAAATTATGGACATGCTGATGTTCGAGTTTTACACGCTGTTTCAACATGCCCACAGATTTTCTATTGGGCTCAAGACAGGTGATTTTGCAGGCCAGTCTAGGTGTAATAAGGGGCGGGAATGTCACATATTCTTCCACCCCGATGACCTCTGCAGTTGTTTAAAAATAGGCGAATCAACTGCATACTCATCACGCAGATATTCACCAAAAGCCATTCTGATCATTCAGAATGCTCAAATAAACATGCTTGTTCATGTTGGTGGTCACCTCAGTGAGCAGGACCAATTCATGATAAGAAAAACACTCCCAAAACATCGCAGACACACTTCCACCCTGACAGTGACCTTGCACACGTTCGGGACAAAATGTCTCATTTCGCCTTCGGTACACCCGATAGTGTGCGTCATTTGCATGCTGGCAAAAACGTGATTCATCAGACCACATTACGCCCTGCCTGGAAGCTACTGTTCACGTTCGATGATTTTCATCCCATTGAAGACGTACAGCTTTATATGCCTGTTTGAGCAATGGTCACTTGCGAAGTGACCGACTCCAAAAGTTCATTGCATCAAGATCCCGTCGCAATATTCTCTCGCTGGCTGGTTGGGATGAACCTTCATTCACTGCCTGCGGCCATTCCTGTCGCATCCGGAAGCAATTTTTATTCACAAGGCGTGAATCGCGCCTCCGGTCCCACTATCAGGACATTTCTTCCGATCACAATTATGACGTCGTATTTCGTGGTTACGTGTGCTCCACCTCTGTTTGTAGACACGTTGAACAGTCCTCTACGATGCAACAAAAAATCCAGCAACTTCACACACTGTATGGCCACAGGCAAGGGCAAACACGATTGCCCCTTTTTCTCACTCTGTCAAGTCTTTACATTTACCCATGTTTACGTACAACGTCCCGCTCGAAACATAAATGTCTCACTCATCGTTACTTCCTAATACTCAGGCAGAGACAGTGTACGTGCGGTTGAAAACGTGATTCGATTGCTGCACCATCTGTAAAGGCTTAACTATTTGACTGTGCGTGTGTACCGGGGTGACTAATTCTTTGTCCGGTTCGCTTAGCACAGCTGGACTCCCGACACCCGCCGCACCCTTCGACACGCTGTTGCATTCCAGGGCCCGCACTGGTTTTCCGTGAAACCCAAATCCTCTTAGTGTTTCCCAGCTCTACTGTATGTAATGGACAACGAGATTTTAGTGAACTGAGTACAAACCCAAGCCTTGTTTAAATCTTAATGTCTCGAGAGATCGGTAAATTCCTATGGAAACCTGGCATTCATTCTCTTTCATTTTCTTCAGGTAAAATAAAACGTCTTATTTTTAATTTTAAGGACGATTGGGCCCCGAAATCCGGGTGTGTACCGTCTTTTATTTGTCTGTAAAGGTGGCTCGACGGGCTAAAATGGAGATAAAATATTCGTCCGTCCCTGTGCGGGAATCACTAAACGTGCGAGTGAAATGGTTGTGGACTCCATGACATATGTAGGTTTGGGTCGATCCTGGAGGCGTCTTCGGATAGTCGAAGTGGTGAAGGTGACGGCACGCGATAAACGGGAAGTCTGTGTTTGGGTACCGGTCCGCCACAAATTTTCATGTCACAGTCGGCTGACGTCAATCCGGATTCGTAGAAAGCGTAACAATTTCGTAATGAATATGGCATGTCTTACGTGGTGCAGACTGTCAGAACAGTCGAGGAGAGATGCAACACACATCAGCGACACGCTCGTGTAAAACGAGCAAGCGAACCTGCGCCGTCAAGCCCTGCCTCGAACATTGTCATGAAATGGAATACGATGACACTGGTACCATAGTGCAAACGTCAAGTCTATGGAACAGCTTAATTAAGGGGTCTGTCGAAATAAAGAAGTCGTGAAACCTAATATAGAGGAACGGAGGTTTCAATTTAGATAAGGCTTAGGGTTCAGCACTCTGTTTGTTAAGATCTCGCCGGCCATCAAGTCCACCAGAGCCGAGATACGCTGAGAGAATTTACGCTTCACGGAAAATCAGTGCGGACTCTGCGTCAAAGAGCGTAAAAGGCGTTGAGAGTCAAACTTAGCTATATACAGTAGCCCGAAACCAAGAAGAGCACAGTCAGTTTGGAGTCCACGGTGCGAGTACACGTAACAACAGAACTCGAAGCATCTGCAGAAGACGAGTGGATCGGTCGTCAAAAAATCATACATAAAGCGGAAACAGCAACTGTGGAGAACACCCTGAAGCACACCATTAATGTTTTTTCGCTCTTCTCCTTCTCTTCCGCCGGCAGGATGCTACCTCCAACATCTCCGCGATCCAGTTGGCCTGCTGAAAGTTGAACCGGTTGGAGCTAGAGTCGATTCACATTGGATCGCTCTTGATCACGAAACGGAACGGCTAACATTTCTCATTGCGCTTCAAATGGTGTAGTTTAACCCATCCTCATGATACACGGTTCTTCTTTGTCTTGCATTTATAACGTCCAATACATGATCCGCTTTTTAAAGATTTGGCAATTTTATTTAACTTTATGGCCGGATTGTCTTCCTGCCGCTACAACCGAAAAGTAATCTAAGGAAGGGAAGTCGTGAAACGTGTAAACTTTGTTGTGTGTGTAATCGTATTTTAAACATTTGTGTATCCTATTCTCTGAGATGGAAAATAGGGTCCGGAATAGTCGTGAGCACCGGCTGAAGACCAGAGGCTAGCCATGTACTATTAGCCCACTGTCTGGCACACGTCTCTGACTTACTCAACGCACTGAGCGATACGCCATACGAGCAGATTGAACACTTGTGTCATAATAGTGGTTTTATGCTCTTGCGTCATCTTAATCCTTAATTTACAGCTCGGTTTGTTTTCGTAGCGTATTGTGAAGGCTGCACGAGGGCTTCATAATTTTTCCTCGGAATGTTTTCCGAGTAATGAGACTGAATAGAAGTGAAAAAGCGTTCCATATTACCTGATCAAAGAACAAGCGTATTCTGTTCATAAATAACAATATAAACAGGTGTCAACGTAAGACAGCCGTCTCTATTGAGGACAATCTTTTTGTCATTATTGTAAAATTACATAAAAATTAAGACACTAAAGATAAGACCAAAAGACTATATTAAATGCCTATTAATTACTTATCGCTTTCTCTATGATGTTGATAATGTAAGTCCCTCTATTTACAACTAATCAGATGCAGTTTCCATGTTACACGCTTTTCGCCTCTATTTCCTGCAAGGCAACATCAGTGGCAACATTTGTAGATGTTGCTGTACATGTTAGCTTTTAGAGCTGTTTTCCTGCTTTCTGTCACTTGAATTTTCATTAGCACAACTTTTAAAATATGAACACTCATTTACTTCATAAAGTATATCACATAAAGTAAACGAGTGTTCATGTTCTTAGTACTGTGCTGGTGAAAATTGTAATTACAGATAGCAGAAGAACAGCTCTGAAATCGGAATAAAATCAAGAACACGTGTACAACAGCATCTAGAAATCTTAGCACTGATGATGCCTTTCAGAAAATAAAGGTGAAACGTGTGTAACGTGGCAAAATTCGTTTTAGACGTATCTGACGTGGAAATTATCAACATGATATTACACGTGACTGAGGACGACAGGTCAACGAAAGTAAAATATTGTTTGTTCTGTTTGTATGTAGTTTCGTAATACCTCAAGCAAATACTGATTAGTATTTTGAAATGTTTGTAAAATACTTTTCCCGATCGCTAAGTACGTCAGTAGCGTATATAATTTGCTATATGACCTCTCTCGAGAATATTCGAGCTGCAGTTTTCCCTATCAGCATTTGATACTTCCTTCATGCTAATACTTGTACTGTACTCTGACCTTGTGCAAGACAGCTGTCCCTCATAACTTCACGTTCACCGTTCTGCATTCGTCGAATGGACGTGACGTTGCGTCCTGTATGACTACAGCACCGTATAACGGTGGCGAACAGCCCCGTTCGGTCGACGTCTAGCGTGTGTCGACTATTAGTGGCAGCCGTTCTTCCAGTGGCTCTCGTAGTTTGACCGTAGTCGTAGATTTTATCTTCCCTACTACATGTCTTGGCAGTTGGAAGATACCGCATTTCAGTTGGGAGTACATTCTCAACTCCTCTTTTCGTAAATGTGTATGTTTCGCTTCCGCAGACAAGGTGTTCCTTCGCTCTCTCTACGTCCGTTACAGGCGACATGAGGTTGCAGACAGTGATTTTGTGGTTGTGCCTCTACATCTCGTGCGATCAGCCTCGGTGCTCGTCCTTCCAGCGACTCAGCCTCTGAAGAGAACATCATTCTACGGTATATGCGTTCCTTCTCACCCAGAAAAGCCTCAGTGTGCTGTTCGCAACACTCGGATTTCCGTACGTCACATTTTAGTCCCTTGCGTTTTATATCGTGACAAGTGGACTGCAACGGGCATACCGATTGGTAGGAATTCACTCTTTGTAAATTGCATACTTTTTCTGAAATTACAAAAATTCCTCTGAAAAATTAAGGAAGCGTTTTGCAGGGCACAATATGGTCATATTCCTAGTAACAAATATTGTATTTAAATTTGAAAGTTTTGCAATGGAGAGGACATTGCCATTACTGTATTTAATCGCCTGTCTGTTACATTATTACTCCACTACACACCAGTTATCAGTAAGAGAAATTAAATTAAGTTTTATCAAAAGCCAGTTACAGGTTAAATACATTTTGAAATAGCTTTTGTAAACCACCACAAATTTCCATTTTCAAAACAGGGACGACAGTCATGTCATTAAAAATCTCAGTTCATTTACATATATCACATGCTCCATGGTAGAAGACCTTCCGCTTCAAGGTACAGGATGGTGCACGACCGACGAAGTAGTGCTTAACTGTCCACTATTATATAAATAGTCCTAAAAATGTATAGCACCTCAGTAACTGAAGAATTAACTATATATTCCAAAAATCTTTACTATATTATACAGCACTGAAATGTGTAGAAAGCGAAATATTTACAAATGTTGCACAAAACACAACGGCAATTTTTGCATGGAAATTCTGTGAGACGAAGCGGTCATTTGGATGCGCTTCAGTAACTTTTCTTATATCTTGACTACGCTTCTATTATTTACAAAAACACGTTACGCGTTTCGACGTTCGTCATTTTCAAAGGCAGTGTTAAGCCAATCACATAAAATTGTTCATTAGATCCATTTATCACGTCAGTATTCTCAATCACCTATCTCGTGACTGGGAAAATTGACGTTATACTACGTAACTAATGAAGAATATTATATGATGATATAACACAACGTTTTGAAATCGCGGAATGTCGAAACGCCTAAGGTGTTTTTGGAAATAATAAAACTGTGACCAAGACATAAATACGTTATTAAAGTACAACGTCGTGTGTAGTAACGTCAACAACCAAAACTGTAGAAAATAGTGGAAAATGCTTACGATGGTCTTAACACGCATTGTTTCATGTGATTACGTAGGAATGTGTAGTATGTTGTCCTACTGGCTACCTCATCTGCTTATTTCCTAAGTGAATGGCCACACAAATTTTTGGAAATATCTTTTCACCAGTAGGGTTGTGTCTCCAAGCTTTCGTAGAATTCACTCCAGTTAGGCTGCGGTCTCAGAAGCAACGACGTCTACTGACATCCGGCATCGATCCAAAACAGCTGGTCTTTTTAAATTTATGTGGTATTGTGTATGATCTGGGAACAACTCCATTTATCGGCTGGCATAATGGACGTCGAAAGTTTCTCAGGGGAAATCTAATAAGTTCGTTTTCTTCGACCCGGCGTACATGATTTCCCTTTCGGAGGCAGATGAACAGCGAAAATCCTGCGCTATAAGAAACATGTTTGTCTAAATGAAAGTAGGCTACATGTATCGTATCTCTGAAGATAATTATACAGGGTGATTCAAAAAGAATACCACAACTTTAGGAATTTAAAACTCTGCAACGACAAAAGGCAGAGCTAAGCACTATCTGTCGGCGAATTAAGGGAGCTATAAAGTTTCATTTAGTTGTACATTTGTTCGCCATTTCAGCCGATAAAGTTTTTGGTCCCTTTTTCTTCGAAGGTGCTACTGTAACTGGACTACAGTATCTGGAGATGTTAGAGAATTGGCTGTTCCCTCAGCTCGAACAAGAAGCACAACAATTCATATTTCAGCAGGATGGAGCGCCACCACATTGGCACTTATCTGTCCGTAACTACCTGAACGTCAACTACCCGAGGCGATGGATCGGCCGCCAGGCAGCCCGTGACAGAGCACTTCATCACTGGCCTCCAAGAAGCCCTGATCTTACCCCCTGCGATTTTTTCTTATGGGGGTATGTTAAGGATATGGTGTTTCGGCCACCTCTCCCAGCCACCATTGATGATTTGAAACGAGAAATAACAGCAGCTATCCAAACTGTTACGCCTGATATGCTACAGAGAGTGTGGAACGAGTTGGAGTATCGGGTTGATATTGCTCGAGTGTCTGGAGGGGGCCATATTGAACATCTCTGAACTTGTTTTTGAGTGAAAAAAAAAACTTTTTAAATACTCTTTGTAATGATGTATAACAGAAGGTTATATTATGTTTCTTTCATTAAATACACATTTATAAAGTTGTGGTATTCTTTTTGAATCACCCTGTATAATAAATACTCTACTTTTCACATAAGAACAAAAAGGTTTCCATTTTTCTGCACTCACATTTTTCCCCCTGTTTATTGCTTGTGAAACATCACGATTAGTCACGTACGCTCTTCCAGTAGTGAAAAATCTACGTTCAGAAAATTTAGACTTCATATTAAATTTAGTCGAAGATGTGTAAGAGGTTGTGAATTTGAAATAACAATAATATCTCTCTACGTTCATTAATAACTGGACCTGCTGATAAAGCGTTGACATCGTATTCATCTCTGTTGGTCAGAAGGTCCGGAGCTTTTAGCTGAAATCTGTCCACAAAGTCCGGAACCGGGAAGCTAATCAAAACTTCTTCTGAGGAAATTCCACAAGCACTAGATGTCTTCTGGCTATGTTAAGAGTAAACAATCCATCTAGTCTAGGCAACTCGAGAATATACTCATAGAGAACTTTAACTGTCGAGGGCCTCTCGGTGTTCCATGTGTCCGGGATGATACTTTGTTGTCGATCTGAGTGTCAGAGGCTAGTATTTGCTTTCTGTTGACAGAGCTCGATGATATATCAGTAACTTCTGTGTCTGAGTTGCTACGTCGAACACTTGCCATTCGCAAAGGATGTGTAGCAGCAATTTAAATTTTACAGACATCGTTCTATACCTAATAGTTTGATGGGGTTTTATGATCTAGACATTTAAGGTACCTTTCGCTTATCAGTTCGTTTAACTCGTTTGTTCAATGGAATCTCGCAAATAATACTATCCGTTTCCTTTGCAGTGCATTTCCCCACAATTTTCTGGAAGTGTTGCGAAGCACTGGGTGCATTTTCCTGGACGGTTACTGTTTTCATAATCCGTTTTTACACAACGTGCACAAAAGGTCTTATCAGAAGTAGAAAACTTAAATTTATCCATAGTCAAAGCACAAGAGGCATGTAGTTAGCATCAAATAACTGATACTGCATAGAATCTAATGCATAGCACAGTCTCATCATTGTCATTAGTTTATAAAATTTGCACAGTTCATCGAATGACAGAGGAAGGAGTATAAGATATTCACCACTTCTCGAGAAACATAATGCCATACGTACGAAAGTGTCTCCTTTTATCTAACAAAAGCCTTAAGACAGTAGCTGTTTTTTTCACGGAAGTGTTGTGGCAGGCTTCCCACCGCAGCCAACTGATGAAAGAAGTCGGACGCACTGTCACAACAGACAGATGAATTTCCCCGCCGACTTCTGACAATGGGGTCTGGCGAATAAATGGGCGAACAGCCTTGTCAATCCAGCGCTTTCTGTACCCACGGAGTCCTCATTTAGTGTGGGAGAGGCTGCCGACAGAACGGCCAGCTGGCATAGCTTCTGTTACGAATCTGAGTCCCATGTTCGCAGGGGACCTTGAGTACGTACTATAACTTCCGCAACAAGTTCGTATTTACTTCTCCCGATGCCAGAAATTTGTTCTTTCGCGCTTTACTAATAGTACTGCCATTGCAGGGAAGTTAAACGGCGGAGCAAGCAGGATCGTGTGAGAAACTGGACGTACTGTATTGCTGTACCGTAAGGAGTCCGCTATTAAATCTGAACGGAGGGTTGCTTCTCGACAGAAAATGATTTGCTATGTTATTCTGCTTTTGGCCTCGAACTCCAACAACTACGCTCGTACCTCCTGCAATCAAAACTAATATACTGTTATGTTTCAATGCAAAGCAACCTTATGTATAAATAAATATTCCTCAAGCCAAAGTACAGTACGTGTCACATTGTAGTTTGCAATAGAATTAGCAATTTTCTGTCCTATTCCATTACATAGCATGGGAAAAATAATTGCCTGGCCTAGTTGCAGGTTGTCTAACGTTTTATTGGTCTAGCTACTGCTGCGCACTTAGACTGACTCATGCAAGAAACATTTGAAGTAGGTGATTTATTTATTGTAAATAAAAATACTCCATTTATTCAGATCAGAGCAGCTACCGTTTCTGAATCCGTATGTTCATCATCAGCCGGAACTGCAATTTTTATTTTATGTTTTTTGGATCGTACTGATGTAAACAAAGTTTCCTAGTATGGTGGGAACCCAACAATGACAGGTTTCAAAAACAGAGTAAATTCTTAACAAACTTGTTGACAATCAAAACATTGTCTTGACAATGAAAACATTATCTTTGTACTGTAAATGAGGTGATGAACTTTTTTGTATCCTACGTACATTGAAAATGCAATGTTACTTCCTGAACGGCTAAAGTCTGTCAAACTGTTTCAAACTGCACAGCCTTATAAATAACAATGAATGCTTTTCTGCTTTTCTAAGCCCACTCGGCGTAAAGTACCACAACGACGTCTCAGCACTCTCGTCAAAATGGACGCTTGAGCTCAAATATGGCGGCAAATGAAGACAAAAAGGTAGCTGTTATGTGAGGACACAGGAATATTTTCTAGTATTTTGTTCCATAGAATGAGGTGCTATGACATCGAAAATATTTCGACAAGATATTGGTGACATGAAAATAGTAAAATGTGTGATTTAATACATGCTATTATAATACAATATACAATGGTACGGAATATCGCTTTTTTGCAAAAGTTGCTGCGAAATATCTCGAACTAAAAATCATCATCATCATCATCATCATTTAAGACTGATTATGCCTTTCAGCGTTCAGTCTGGAGCATAGTTCCCCTTATAAAATTCCTCCATGATTCCCTATTCAGTGCTAACATTGGTGCCTCTTCTGATGTTAAACCTATTACTTCAAAATCATTCTTAACCGAATCCAGGTACCTTCTCCTCGGTCTGCCCCGACTCCTCCTACCCTCTACTGCTGAATCCATGAGTCTCTTGGGTAACCTTGCTTCTCCCATGCGTGTAACATGACCCCACCATCTAAGCCTGTTCGCCCTGACTGCTACATCTATAGAGTTCATTCCCAGTTTTTCTTTGATTTCCTCATTGTGGACACCCTCCTGCCACTGTTCCCATCCTGCAATCATCCTACCTACTTTCATATCCGTAACCTCAACCTTGTTGATAAGGTAACCTGAATCCACCCAGCTTTCGCTACCGTACAACAAAGTTGGTCGAAAGATTGAACGGTGCACAGATAACTTAGTCTTGGTACTGACTTCCTTCTTGTAGAAGAGAGTAGATCGTAGCTGAGCGCTCACTGCATTAGCTTTGCTACACCTCGCTTCCAGTTCTTTCACTATGTTGCCATCCTGTGAGAATATGCATCCTAAGTACTTGAAACCGTCCACCTGTTCTAACTTTGTTCCTCCTATTTGGCACTCAATCCGTTTATATTTCTTTCCCACTGACATTACTTTCGTTTTGGAGATGCTAATCTTCATACCATAGTCCTTACATTTCTGATCTAGCTCTGAAATATTACTTTGCAAACTTTCAATCGAATCTGCCATCACAACTAAGTCATCCGCATATGCAAGACTGCTTATTTTGTGTTCACATATCTTAATCTCACCCAGCCAGTCTATTGTTTTCAACATATGATCCATAAATAATATGAACAACAGTGGAGACAGGTTGCAGCCTTGTCTTACCCCTGAAACTACTCTGAACCATGAACTCAATTTACCGTCAACTCTAACTGCTGCCTGACTATCCATGTAAAGACCTTTGATTGCTTGCAAAAGTTTGCCTCCTATTCCATAATCTTGTAGAACAGACGATAACTTCCTCCTAGGAACCTGGTCATATGCCTTTTCTAGATCTATAAAGCATAGATACAATTCCCTGTTCCACTCATTTCTCCATTATTTGCCGTAAGCTAAAGATCTGGTCCTGACAACCTCTAAGAGGCCTAAACCCACACTGATTTTCATCCAATTGGTCCTCAACTAATACTCGCACTTTCCTTTCAACAATACCTGA
The DNA here is from genome assembly GCF_021461385.2 of Schistocerca piceifrons. Lineage (NCBI taxonomy): Eukaryota > Metazoa > Arthropoda > Insecta > Orthoptera > Acrididae > Schistocerca > Schistocerca piceifrons. Next base: position 717,505,814 of record NC_060141.1, on the reverse strand, counting down.
GAAGATTTTACCCACACCGCTGATTAAAGAGATACCTCTATAGTTGTTACAATCTTTTCTGTTTCCATGTTTAAAGATTGGTGTGATTACTGCTTTTGTCCAGTCTGATGGAACCTGTCCCGACTCCCAGGCCATTTCAATTATCCTGTGTAGCCATTTAAGACCTGATATTCCACTGTATTTGATGAGTTTCGACTTAATTTCATCCACCCCAGCCGCTTTATTGCACTGCAATCTATTGACCATTTTTTCCACTTCCTCAAATGTGATCCTATTTCCATCATCATTCCTATCCCATTCTACCTCGAAATCTGAAACATTACTGATCGCATTTTCACCTACATTGAGCAACTCTTCAAAATATTCCCTCCATCTGCCCAAGGCATCCACAGGATTCACCAGCAGTTTTCCTGACCTGCCCAAAATACTTGTCATTTCCTTCTTACCTCCCTTTCGAAGACTGCTAATTACACTCCAGAATGGTTTTCCAGCAGCTTGACCCATAGTCTCCAACCTGTTTCCAAAGTCTTCCCACGATTTCTTCTTGGATGCTGCAATTATCTGTTTGGCTTTGTTTCTTTCTTCAACATAATTTTCTCTGTCTACCTGGGTTCTGGTTTGTAGCCATTTTTGATACACCTTCTTTTTCCTTTTACAGGCTGCCTTGACTGTATCATTCCACCAAACTGTTTGCTTCATCCTACTTTTACACACTACTGTTCCAAGACATTCTTTAGCCACTTCTAGTACTGTGTCCCTGTACCTTGTCCATTCCTTTTCCAATGACTGTAATTGACTACATTCAACTAACTGGTACCTTTCTGAGATCGCTGTTATGTACTTGTGCCTGATTTCCTTATCCTGAAGTTTCTCCACTCTTATCCTCCTACATATGGACCTGACCTCCTGCACTTTCGGCCTCACAATCCCAATTTCACTGCAGATTAAATAATGATCAGTGTCATCAAAGAATCCCCTGAATACACGTGTGTCCCTCACAGCCTTCCTGAATTCCTGATCTGTTATTATATAGTCAATGACAGATCTGGTTCCCCTGCCTTCCCAAGTATACCGGTGAATGTTCTTATGTTTAAAAAAGGAGTTTGTGATTACTAAGCCCATACTGGCACAGAAATCCAAGAGTTGTTTCCCGTTCCTGTTGGCCTCCATATCCTCTCCAAATTTACCCATAACCTTTTCATACCCTTCTGTTCGATTTCCAATCCTGGCGTTAAAATCACCCATGAGCAGAACACTGTCCTTGTCCTTTACTCTAACAATTACATCACTGAGTGCCTCATAAAAACTATCCATCTTATCTTGATCTGTCCCTTCACAATGCGAATATACTGACACAATCCTAATTTTCTTGCTAGACACTGTCAAATCTATCCACATCAGTCGTTCGTTTACATACCTTATTGCAACTACGCTGGGTTCCATTTCTTTCCTGATGTAAAGCCCTACACCTCATTGTGCTATTCCTGCTTTGACTCCTGACAGGTAGACCTTGTATTCTCCCACTTCCTCTTCTTTCTCACCCCTTACCCGACTGTCACTAACAGCTAAAACGTCCAGCCCCATCTTACTTGCAGCCTCTGCCAGCTCTACCTTCTTTCCAGAGTAGCCCCCATTGATATTAATAGCTCCCCATCTCATTACCATTTGTTTGCCAAGTCGTATCTTTGGAGTCCCTGGTTTGTAAGTTAGAGGTGGGACTCCGTCACCTCCAAAGGTCCGAGGCATTTTGCTCTGATTGTTGCCAGCATCATATTTAAAGTACCAGGGAAGCAGGTTGCTAGCCTTACTTGCCCCGAGTCCCATTGGGTTTTACCCCTAACGGCTGAGGGACTAACCGGTGGATTTGGTAGTCTTTGCCGTATGTGCACAAAGGTGACCACGACTCAGAATATGTCCGAGATGCCCATCCTTATTCCAAAGTAACTGGTATCCCGACTGTCGGGACCACTTACTTGGCCACTCATACGTTGCCCGTGGTTCATGAACTAGGACATGACTACAGGAACCCACACCATGAACCACAATCTAAAAATACAACAACAATTTTATAGGTATTTCAATATGTAATTTGAATGCGGTACACATTGATTTGAAGTATGTAATGGTGAAAGCAGTTCAGAATAAATAAAAATTGAGCAACTGATACGATCGAACACCTTTCAGTAGGTACGAAAGTGCGTTCTAGAAAGCAAGCCTTTCCCTTATGATAAGCGTTTCTGGAATAAATAACGTCCGAAGAACTGTGCTGTCTGCGTAACCCCTACGCTTTACCCGGGAAACTGCAGGCGAACACCGCACTGCCTAGTACTGACTTTACAGCCGCTGTTATGTGAACTCTAAGGAATATTTCATGGGATTCTGTTCCATTCATGATATGAAATAACGCGCGTAGTCTATCAGTTTTGCAAATAGACAAAACGAGAAACATTTATGTTTTCTTCTTCTTTTTGCAGTAAGCGATGGCAGTATATTCTCAGTATGACTGTATCGGTAGTTAAGTTTGAAAGCAAGATCTAATATCTTGATTAGTAATAGCTACGAAAACATTTGCTTTTACAGATAGTGGGGATGTGATTGTGAACAGGGATGGGGGAATACAACGATCGCTGTGACTCACTTACTTTATTTCTCACATTTTTATCAGCATCAGTGACACAGATCGCAAGGACAGTCAAACTACAAGGAGAAGATAAAGGTTTGAGCTATTAAATTAGGAAATGAAACATTTTAATATGAATAACCATGCAGCATCCGAATTTATTTTCATTTCAAAAGTATAACAGTCGCTGAGGAGAGAACAACGTTTCGGCTGTGACTCGTTAGAGGGAACCGTCCCAGCATTCGTCTCGAATGATTTAGAAATACCTAAATCAGGTGAGCTGAAATGCGTAGGAAAGAGTGGGGCCTCTTTGCTTGAGAAAATGTCCCGGAACGCGACTACTTTCCATACATCCCAATCAATATGACCTTCAGTATTCACCTTTCCTTCATTTCCACGTTAAAAACCCAATGGGCTGTCACTAACAGCCTTCATCACCTGTAGAAACCTATTAAAAATAAAGCTTTCAGAGAGATTCAGGTAATTTGAAACAGCATTTAAAATGCACTAGCAAACTAAAAATAAATCTTTTGCTGTGTTCCCAATCTTACAAGCGACTGCATGCATTGTGGCCCAGTCCGACAGTCTCCAAACTGTTACAAAGAGGACTAGAGGGGCTCTGTGAGCTAGGGGTCCTCTTATGTCGTATTTAGGCTAGTCATTATTTATGCGTGAACTGAGTTCCCGTGGAATAATACTCATTACGACATGAAAGAATGGAGGTATGAAAGAAAACAGTTTCCATTGTGACATTGAGGCCGAATTTCGTGTTTGTTGCGGATGAAATGGCATACTACCTGTAACATTGTACAATTTGGGCAGTAAGTACGCGACGCCTTGGTGAGAGACAGTTGTGTAATTATGTGCTCTCCTGTCGAGGACTTTAATGAACTGTCGTGGAATAACTGATTACACACTCCGAAATTAATTTGCAGTACTGTGCTGTCTGCATACCCGGGAAACTGCAGGTGAACAACGTACTGCCTAGTACTGACTTCACAGTCGCTGCTAAGTGAAAGCTAAGGAATATTTCATAGAATTAAGCATCCAAATTGTTCAGTTGATATTAATTCCCATTTCTTTTTACCTGCAGCTATCCATTGTACCACACAAGGCCGTGTAAGGGTGGAATTTTTAACCCGATGAGGCTCAATCGAAATTGGAAGGCTGAAACTTAAGCGGCAGTAACAATTCGATGACGGAATGTCATGAGTCAAATTGAGGCTTTGCGTGTTCTGGATAGACTCAAATGTCACCCTTTCCAAAGCTCACTTCTATAAAAACAAGCGCATCCTTGTTCTTGGTCATCTCCTTTCTTCACCTGCATCCACATCTACAAGGTACTCCGCAAGCCACCGAACGGTGTGTGTCGGAGCGTGCTTTCGGTACCACTCACTGATCCCCTCTTCCATGTTCCACTCTATGTTGGGGCGTGGGAAGAATGACTGTCGGTAAGCCTCCGTATTAGCTGTAATTTCTCGAAAAATTTCAATAGTAAACCTCTCCGTGATGCACAGCGCCTCTTGCAGTCTCTGCGACTGGAATTTCTTGCGCGTTTCTGTAACTCTCTCTCGCGCACTAAGCGATCGTGTGAGGAAACGAGCAGCTCTTTGTCATATCTTCTCTGTATGTTCTGTCAGTGCAACCTGGTAAGGATCCCAGACTGGTGAACAGCACTCAAGAATGGATCCAACAAGTGCCTTGTAAGCCACTTCCTTCGTGGATGAGTTACAGCTCCTTAAGATTATTCCTATTACTCTGTCATCTGCTTTTCGCACTACTCGTTTTATATGGTCATTCCACTTAACGTCGCTCTGGATAGTTACTCCAACCAAGCTGTGAGATCGTTATGAGTTATACTCTTACTAATGATGTTGCCCTTTACATTACTTAGTTGTTAATTGTGTCAAAGTCCTTGCTCACTTTGGCTGAAGTGTGTATCATTCAAGCAAAACGCCTGTGATATCTTATATCCAACTGATTTCTCTACAGCCTTGTAACTGAGCTTTTATACTTTCTACTTGTAAATCTACCGTTATTTGTACACATCTTATCTTGGCATTTTCCCTGCCTAATACTGTTCTTCACAAAAGTTTAGTCCAGGTGCCAACAACTTTCCTTTTTTCTTTTTGTTTAGATTCCGTATAGACAAGAAATTTTCATCTTGGCCTGTCTGTTGGTTTTTCTCAGTCTCTATAAAGTGTGCTGTTAATGTAATAGAACTGTCCTCTTTCGTTTCCAGTGGCATCTTCTTCTTGGAATGATCATGAGAATCCGTGAATACTGAACGTATTTACCCTCTCTTATTTGTTAATTTTCAGTTTGTTTAATTTGGAAATTGGTGGTAAGGACTAAACTGCTGAGGTCATCGGTCCCTAGGCTTACACACTAATTAATCTAACTTAACCTAATTTACGCTAAGGACAACACACACACCCATGCCCGAGGGAGGACTCGAACCTCCGACTGAGGGAGCCGCGCGAGCCGTGGCAAGACGCCCTCAGACCGCGCGGCTTGCTGTTTAACATCCAATAGTTCTGATTCTCTAAATTCCATGTATTTATGTCTTTTGGTCGAAATATTGTAGTAATGCCTCATAGTTGCCAAGTGGAGGACATGACCAGCTCCATATAAGGATACCCCACTGTCAGCAATTATTATTCAATCATCAGCAAAGGCAGCAAACATTATTTAGTAAATACTACGTAACTTATGTCTGCAGTTAAATTTTCCCCATTCATTGCCGTCGCACGTTATCCACGTTAGATATATGACTACGTTTTGCACTCTTGTAACGCACCTAAAATTATTTCCTTTGCTCAAAATGGCTCTAACAAGGGAACCTCCCCATCGCACCCACCTCAGACTTAGTTATAAGTTGGCATAGTGGATAGGCCTTGAGAAACTGAACACAGATCAATCGAGAAAACAGGAAGACGTTGTGTGGAACTATGAAAAAAATAAGCAAAATATATAAACTGAGTAGTCCATGTGCAAGATAGGCAACATCAAGGACAATGTGAGCTCAGGAGCGTCGTGGTCCCGTGGTTAGTGTGAGCAGCTGCGGAACGAGTGGTTCTTGGTTCAAGTCTTCCCTCGTGTGAAAAGTTTGATTTTTTATTTTCAAACTATTATTATCTGTCCGTTCGTCTGTCCGATGCGAGGTAACTGAGCAGTAGTATGGGGACACTACACCTAAACAAACATCGAAACAGACGACGTCAGTCGACTACAGCGCACGGAAGAGAGAGTATTCCTGCTAACGAGGCTCCCTGGCTGGCAGTTGACTGTTCGCTACTTTGGACGAGAGTGCATTAAATACGTGAGGTGTATTCCGTGGGCAATATGAATCCAGCAAATATCGCTCGCGACTTCAATAACAATGGCACGGTTTTGCGGTGTGGTCGCAAAACATAGACACTAAACTTACTACAGTGAACACGGTCGTCAATGAACGAACGAACAGATCATTGCTTTGCGAAAATAAACTTTTCACTCGAGGGAAGACTTGAACCAAGAACCTCTCGTTCCGCAGCTGCTCACTCAAACCACGGGACCACGGCGCTCCTGAGGTAACACCAACCTCGATGTTGCCTATCTTGCGCATGGACTGCTCAGTTTGTATATTTTGCTTATTTTTTTCATAGTTCCACACAACTCCTTCCTGTTTTCTCGATTGATCTGTGTTCAGTTTTCTAAGGCCTATCCACTGTGCCAACTTATAACTAAATCTGAGGGGGGAGCTATGGGGAGGTTCCCTTGTAAGCACTATGGGACTGAGGTCATCAGTCCCCTAGACTTAGAACTACTTAAATCTAACTACCCTAAGGACATCACACACATCCATGCCCGAGGCAGGATTCGAACCTGTGACAGTAGCAGCAGCGCGGTTCCGAACTGAAGCGTGTAGAACCGCTCGGTCACAGCGGACGGCTATTTCCTTTGCTAAAATTTTCTCTCCAAGTAACGGCAGTTTCTACCATACACCCTTTTTATTCCTCTTATCAGTTTGGCTCACTTCACAGTGGCTGGCCACAAACGAAGCAGCCCTTGATATAAGCAAAGCCGTGGGAATGTAGGACGCCAGTCGGCTTGGGATCTCCCGCCGCAGCCCCCGCCTCGGCCCGGCTAGCTGTGCGGACAGCTTCAACGTCGCCCTTTGCCGACTCGGGCAGGCGGCGGCGTTGCCTGACCGCGCGCCGTCCCAGTCTCGCAGCGACGCGCCCGCAGCACTGCCACTACCACCGGCTAAGTGTTAATTACGTCGGTGAGTTGCACATTTCCCTCAAAATTGTCTGAATACCGCCGCCAGACATTTTTCCACACGGCAGGAAAAAAAGGGGAGGAATGTTATTTAACACACGCTGGTACTTGTTCGACTACGGGACTGTTACGCAATTAAAGATTGCTGAGGGAGACCGCAAACAGCTAAAAACACCTTTGAAACAGGTTGATTTCATTGCCATGGGTGGTTTCGGACCATTACTCCCATCTTCAGGTAGCTACGCTTGCTTTTATACAAAATCGTCATCAACATGTTGTCTGTAACTGCAGTTACTTCTGGTGAACGATGTTTTGCTCCTATTTTTTCCATATGAATTCTGCGAGAAAGCGCGAAATGTTTAAACTTTAACAATAAGCACATAGGTTCAAAGATTTAGTGATCTTGACAGTGGACTAAAACAAGTAGAGCCAGCTGAAGATGGATATAATGAGCCAAAAGCGACCATGACAAAGTAACAACTTTGTTTAATTTGTGATAGGTTGTGATGTACCTCAATAATCTTAAAAGGAATTAAGATAGGTGTTTAACATCCTCTTGACGAAGAGGTTATTAGAGTTGCAGCACAAGCTTGCATTGAGGAAGGATGAGGAGGGAAGTGGACCACGTCTTTCTTGGAGAAAACATCCCGGCATTTACCTTAATTTATTTAGAGAAACAACTGAAAATCTAAGTCGGAAAGACCGGACCGGGCGAGGTGGCGCAGTGGTTCGCACACTGGACTCGTATTCGGGAGGACGACGGTTCAATCACGCGTCCGGGCATCCTGATTCAGGTTTTCCATTAATTCCCTAAATAGCTCTAGGCAAATGCCGGGATGGTTCTTTTGAAAGAGCATGTCCGACTTCCTTCCCCGTCCTTCCCTAATCCGATGATACCGATGACCTCGCTGTCTGGTCTCCTTCCCCACAACAACCCAACTCTGGAAGACCGGACGTTGATTTGAACCGCCATCCTTGGGAACGGGAGTCCATTGCCTCTCCACTGCGCAGCTCAGTCACACACACACACACACACACACACACACACACACACACACACACACACACACACATCCACACTATCGTTACGCAGCTACACCTAAACTGTCGCGAAAAGATGTTTAGTGATAGCAACCTTGTGAGTACAAATAAAAAGTTCATAAAAGATTTATAGAAGCGGATGACACACACTAGAACCAAATATTTTGTGTGGATTTCCTTCAGTTTCTAATAGGTGATGTGCTGTTTTCTGTTTAACCGTAACAATCTGTTTTCACTTCCAAGGGTATTACTGAAAATAATATATCTCTAGCTGGTGTTGTTGTTATTAGTAGTCCCAATAAATATTGTTTTCAGAATTGCATTATTTCTAATTATATGAATCTGTTAAGAAATACACGAATGTTTCATTCCACAAATGTGTCTGTATGATCACGAACATGGTAGCAACAAGTAATGTAGCATCTAAAATTCAGAACACGATTCACAGCCATGTTCCACTTGAGTAACAACAGTTTGGAACACGTGCACCGTATTTTCTAATACTGCAGATGCATTATGGTTCCACTGGAACTTCAGTTCTTACCCACCAACAATCATCGTTCGTTTCTTCTTGGGGGTCTTCTTCCTTTTATCATCATAGTCTCTGAAATGTATTCCAGGATATCTGTAACTTTTCAGAGAACTATTTCAAATTAATAATTATTTCTCTCTTCGACAGGCATATGACATTATGAGATATAAAAGATCTGCAGTTCTACGCCGCATGACTTCCGACAGTACCGTGTCTGTATATTCAGCTTGGACTATCGAAATATGTCCTGACATACAAGTACAATTTATTAAAGAAAAGAATATTAGTGTTTAACCACCAATCGACATCGAGGTCCTTAGAGACAGTGCACAGGCTCAGAATGTTTCAGTGAGGGGGGAAGGAAATCTGTAGTGCCCTTTCGAAGGAACCATCCCTGCATCCGGCTGGAGCGATGTAGAGAAACCACGGAAACTTAAACCAGAATGGTCGGACGCGGATTTGAGCCGTCGTCCTCCCGAATGCAAGTCGAGTGTGCTAACCAATGTGCCACCTCCCTCGACATAATTTACAAAGATACTGGTCAGAAACTTCTTTAAGATGTTAATTTAAATGAGAACAAGGAATTCTGATTAGTAAATACTAAATGTTATGTGTATGTCCAAAATAGGCAGCGGCATTTCAGCACGCTTGTCGTAACTGTGTGGCAGGTGGCCAAAACCCAAACAAGAAATTTCAAGTCTTCGCTTGATGAGAACTACTGCGTGTAATCATAAGCATGTGTGTCAAGTCTACAAACAATAACCATGTCACAGTTTCTCGGCCCCACATGCATAGTCTATCTTTTTTAATAGTAACAAGAATTTTCTTGGCAATCAGGAACTCGAATAAAATGATTCAATGCCTCAGCTAGTTTCGACTTATCAAATGTTTTATATAGTTCATCGAAGGTTTCTTCGTCTATGGCTGCGTCGAATTATCTTGATCGTCTCCAAATGTGTACGGCTTGTGCCAGCAGCCACTAAAATGCTTTATACGATGATGTGACTCCATCAACTTCATTGCTAAAAGAAATGTGCTCGCCGTTTCTCTTCGGCAGTAACACAGCTAGAATGAAGGAATACTATGTTCTTCATACCATAAACTTGTAGCATAACTATCATCACAACAGACCGATGAATGAAGGAAAGCAGCTTCCTACTGTCGAAGCTCCAGTGAAATATTGATCTTGAGGTTTTAGATCAAGTGAACTGCAATTGTAACAATAACAGTTTTATCTTTATGTCACATTACTCCACTAATCAGTAGCTTTTACTAAGTAAAGCTCACAAACTATTACAATATATTTAACATACACTCCTGGAAATTGAAATAAGAACACCGTGAATTCATTGTCCCAGGAAGGGGAAACTTTGACACATTCCTGGGGTCAGATACATCACATGATCACACTGACAGAACCACAGGCACATAGACACAGGAAACAGAGCATGCACAATGTCGGCACTAGTACAGTGTATATCCACCTTTCGCAGCAATGCAGGCTGCTATTCTCCCATGGAGACGATCGTAGAGATGCTGGATGTAGTCCTGTGGAACGGCTTGCCATGCCATTTCCACCTGGCGCCTCAGTTGGACCAGCGTTCGTGCTGGACGTGCAGACCGCGTGAGACGACGCTTCATCCAGTCCCAAACATGCTCAATGGGGGACAGATCCGGAGATCTTGCTGGCCAGGGTAGTGGACTTACACCTTCTAGAGCACGTTAGGTGGCACGGGATACATGCGGACGTGCATTGTCCTGTTGGAACAGCAAGTTCCCTTGCCGGTCTAGGAATGGTAGAACGATGGGTTCGATGACGGTTTGGATGTACCGTGCACTATTCAGTGTCCCCTCGACGATCACCAGTGGTGTACGGCCAGTGTAGGAGATCGCTCCCCACACCATGATGCCGGGTGTTGGCCCTGTGTGCCTCGGTCGTATGCAGTCCTGATTGCGGCGCTCACCTGCACGGCGCCAAACACGCATACGACCATCATTGGCACCAAGGCAGAAGCGACTCTCATCGCTGAAGACGACACGTCTCCATTCGTCCCTCCATTCACGCCTGTCGCGACACCACTGGAGGCGGGCGTGAGTGGAAGACGGCCTAACGGTGTGCGGGACCGTAGCCCAGCTTCATGGAGACGGTTGCGAATGGTCCTCGCCGATACCCCAGGAGCAACAGTGTCCCTAATTTGCTGGGAAGTGGCGGTGCGGTCCCCTACGGCACTGCGTAGGATCCTACGGTCTTGGCGTGCATCCGTGCGTCGCTGCGGTCCGGTCCCAGGTCGACGGGCACGTGCACCTTCCGCCGACCACTGGCGAGAACATCGATGTACTGTGGAGACCTCACGCCCCACGTGTTGAGCAATTCGGCGGTACCTCCACCCGGCCTTCCGCATGTCCACTATACGCCCTCGCTCAAAGTCCGTCAACTGCACATAATGTTCACGTCCACGCTGTCGCGGCATGCTACCAGTGTTAAAGACTGCGATGGAGCTCCGTATGCCACGGCAAACTGGCTGATACTGACGGCGGCGGTGCACAAATGCTGCGCAGCTAGCGCGATTCGACGGCCAACACTGCGGTTCCTGGTGTGTCCGCTGTGCCGTGCGTGTGATCATTGCTTGTACAGCCCTCTCGCAGTGTCCGGAGCAAGTATGGTGGGTCTGACACACCGGTGTCAATGTGTTCTTTTTTCCATTTCCAGAAGTGTATAACACAAATCACGAGGGCTCGAATTGACATTTCTGCCCTAATGGTATGGCCAAAGATTACGTGCAGTTCTCGATGTCCTAAGTTTTCATTGTTTGGCTTCTCGTGCACTAGTCTCTTTAGCTTTCGAGGTTTGGTTCCTCCTATGTTTGGTTTCTTCTCCGTTTTGTTTCTCGTCCACTAGTGTAATAAGGGACGCTAATCAGTTGTCACCTAGTAATGGGAATATCACGGAAAACGGTTAGTAACACACAAATATATTTTGAATTACAGGCAATTTCTTTACTTTTCGTCGTTGAAATTCCTCTAGCAAGGAGCTGCCGAGAATCAGTTAATAAGAAAAATACTGTTTGTCGACTTGTCACACGTTCCACCCATTGCGAGAAGAAGTCTGAGTTGGTGATGTGGTACCGGTGCAGATTTAGCAGCTAAGTACGACAAAGAAAAAATGTTTTAAAAACCAAAAGTGCTACAGTTAACATTGTTTCAATAACTAAGCTCTGAAAGCCATTAAGAAGACGAGGGAAGCATTTTGTGCTTAATATATTTTAGAAACTAAATGGTCTCTGCAGTTCAGGCAGATTGGAAATAAGATGTAGGCTTACCATAGTTTATATGTAATGTGCTTTATGTGCAGGAAAGACAGAGATCAATTAAATGGTAAAACACTTGATCACTAGAATAATTTTATTTATTATATCTTGACCCATTCCATCATACTTCATTTAAAACAAAGTTGGTAAAGGAATACATATACTGTGTACCAGCAGTGGAAGTTCCGAAGTCTTTAAACAGCTGTCTGCAAGATGATCGTAGGTGAGCACCGCATATTGTTTTTACAGCACGTTTTGAACGAAAACTACAGCAGCATGTTTTAAATTTAAGTATGTACCACCATCGTGCGAAAGATAAGCAAGGTCGATGATCGGCTGGCTGTCTGCTTCCCTTGTGAATCCTGGCTCACTCTGGAGGTCGTCCATCTGCGCCGCTGGCAGCAGACGGTCTCAGGCGCACAACGCCCACATACCGCCCGCTGTACCTCAGATACCACGTGGTAACCAAAATGACATCTGTTGGCACATTTCATGTAGTGAAAGTGGTTGTGGTTTCTGTAACTGTTGTCATTAAGAAGCAATACAAAGTACGAAAAGGAAAGGATTTGCCCAACTAGAAAAGATAACCTGAAGATGCCTAAATAAGGCGAAACGCGTCGTTGAAAAATAAAAAAAATAAAATTGCGACCAAGACTGTTTTTAACCAATACAATAAAGAAAGAATTTGTTTCCAGATTGCTAGCGCTCAGTTAAGTTTATGAGCTTTTCATTGCCTTCACAAGTCGTTTGGAGCAAATGGTAAGAAATTTTGTCAGTTTCCGTTGTATCACTGAACTGAACAACTCAGTACAATACTGTAAGCATTCTTTCAATCAGTTTATTTGAATAATTAGGTGCCAGTCAGTGAGACAGTCCGGAGCTACCCTGCATTGGCGCAGTAAAAGTTTGTATGGCGAATACACTCACGGTTTCCACCATCGTTAAACACGGAGTATTGCTGATCACAAAAACTGAAGAGACTAACGTAGATGCAATCTAGATAATAGAGGATAAACATTGGGTAACGGAAGATATACTTGAACTGCTTGTATACAGTGTAAACTTGAACTGCTTGTGTAGAATGTAAACATGTGCTTTTCATCGCTAAATACAGTACAAACTCTGAAGGCTGAACAAAACAACAACAAAAGAATCTTCAACTGGTCAAAGAAAGAATAAAGTATAAATATCTTCAGAAAAACGCAGCAAGAAACTGGACGTGCAGGGAAGACAAGACGAAATGGTTGAAGGAAACACGTAAATAAATGTAAAAATGTCATCGTAAGGACAGGTTCAGCATTTAGGAAAATCAAAATCAGCTTTCTGTGAAATTAAAAGCAAGGGCTTCAACATAGATCAGTTGGAATTCCATTGCCGATACAGTACATTTAAGAGCTCTGCTGGGAGGGGGGAGAACATTCCTAATAATGTGATAGAAGAAATGAGAGTTGATACTGGAAGCGATCCAGTACGAGAAACAGAATTCAGTGGAGCCTCGGAAGACGTGCGGTAAATAAGGCAGCAGGGATAGACAACATCCTTTCGGAATTTCTAGAATCAGTGGAAGAATTGGGAACCAGACGATTATTCAGTTACGTTTACAGATTTTACAAGACTGAGGACGTACCATCGGACTTCTCGAAAAGTAAAATCCACACAATAATGAAGATTGCAAGGGCACATAAGTGTTAGTGTTAGATCTACCACACAATCAGCTCAACAGCCCATGCATCCCAATTTGCTAACGAGAATAATATACAGAAAAATGGAAAATTGAAGCTGTATTTGATGATCAGTTTGACATTCGGAAAGGTAAGGCCGCCACAGAGACAGTTCTAATGTTGCAATTGATAATGGAAGTAAGACTTAAGAAAAGTTAAGATATGTTCATAGGCTTTGTCGACCTAAAAATCTACAATGTACTACTGTGCAAGATGTTCGAAATTCTGAGAAAAATGGGAGTAAGGTATAGGGAAAGAGGCGAATATACAATATGTACAATAACAAAGTAAGAGCAATAAGAATGGGAGACCAAGAACCAAGTGCTCGGATTAAAAAGATGTAAGACATGGATGCAGTCATCTTTCCGTATTGTTCAACCTGTACATCGAAGAAGCAATGACGAAAATAAGAGAAAGGTTCAACAGTAGGATTAAAATCAGGGTGAAAAGATATCATTGATAAGATTTGCTGATGACATTCCTATCATCAGTGAAAGTGTAGAAAGAAATGAGATTAGCGACAAACTCAGTATCAAAAATGGAGACCAAAAGTAGAAGAAGTAAAGGAATTCTGATGTCTTGGAGCCGAAATAAAACATGACGGACGAAGCAAAGCCGACTTACAAAGCAAATGAGCGCAGGTAAAGAGGGGACTCATGGCTGAACGAAGTATTCTAGTATCAGACATAAGCCTTAATTTGGTGAAGAAATTTCTAAGAATATACGAGTACATTTGGAGCATAGCACTGTATGGTAGTGAATGATGGACTGTGGGGAAAGCGGACAAGAATAGAACCGAAGCGTTTGAGTTGTGGTGTCACAGAAGAATGTTGAAAATAAGGTGGACTCGTAAGACAAGAAGCGAAGAGGTTCTCTGCAGTAACGGCGAAGAAGGGAACATATGGCGCACAGACAAGAAGGGACAGAATTATAGGACATGTGTTAAAACATTAGGGAATGAACTCTGTGGTACTAGAGGAAGTTGTAGAGGATAAAAACCACAGTGGAAGACAGAGATTGGAAAACAAGTGCTGCTCTGAGATAAAGAGACTGGCACAAGAGAGAAATTCGTGGCAGGCCGTATCAAACCAGTCGAGAGACCGATGAGTTTATACAACATTAAATATCGTTAGTAGTCAGTGGGCTGAAACAACAGAACCTCAGCCTTGGGAACGTGTACCGAAACTGCACGCATAGGGCGATAAGCAGTGATTCAGTTGACAATCGACACGTCGGCCGAATACGAAACTCAGTTCTCTTCGTCTGAATGTCGCACAGTGTTCAATGTAAATCGAATCGCTTCTGCTCCATGCGTTGCGATGTTTGGTCTCCCCTGTGCTCAGCACCCTTTACGTTAAACTCAGTACGTGTGACACGGGCTTGATTCTCGCTGGGTGCAATTCCAGCTTAGCGCAGCTTCAGCTTAAATGCGATGTGAGAGATGTGAGGCTCCAACACACATGTACCTTTGCAATCGTACCCAACTGCAGTCGACAGGGCGTAGTTTCTGTTCTGTTGGAAGTAGGATCCATTAACGCAATGTGATTACCACAAACGCGATAGTGTGCAATATTGGCTTCCGTATTAAACATGCAACGAACAATAAATAGATGAAAGATATTTTTCTTAGCGTATTGGATGCACACTGCTTGACGGTTTCTGAGGAACAGAGGCATTGTTGGACATGAATAATCACAGGCAATGATGGACGACATGAAACAGAGTACAAACGTAGTAGAGGCTGAGTGATATATTTATAACGAAAAATGGTACAGATTTTAGTAAGTAGGAAGGCAGGATGACGGACATAAAAACCGAGCGATGTGGCGCAGCGGTTAGCACACTGGAATCTCATTCGGGGGGACAACAGTTCGAGCCCGCGGTCGCCCATCCTAATTTAGGTTTTACGTGATTTCCCTAAATCGCTTCAGGGAAACACAGGGCTGGTTTCATTGAAAGAACACGGCCGACTTCCTTCCTCATCCTTCACTAATCCGATGGGACCGATGACCTCACTGTCTGGTCCCCTCCCCCCAAATCAACCAATCAATCAACAGATATAAATAACACTCATGTTTGATAAACGTCAGGTTCCCAATATAAAGACTGATATTGGACTCTAAGTAAGGAATAAGTATCTTCAGGCATTAATACACATTTTGCACCTATTATTCGTGCTGGTTACCAAACTGTTGAGGAGTTCTTGAAGGATACTGTCTCAATCCTCTCTCAAGGCAGTTTTCACACACTGTTCGCGGAGGGAACATTCGTTAAGAAACACGTCTGCCAAGAGTATCACAGGTATTTTCTATCGGATTTGGGCTCAATACCTTCAATTCCTAGTGTGTCCGACTCCTCAGCGGTCGTGTGTGGTCGACATTGTCGTCCATGAACAGGTAGTCGGGACCTATTGCACCTCTGTACAGACAGACATTATCCAGAATAATCTCACTTCATAGGCCATTGAGAATTATGCCTGGCCACGCCATACCGCCAAAGCCTTACCGAAGATTTCATGAACAATTTATGGTGCGTAGCGTGTTCCCCTTTCTCTTCACGGTAACTGCGGGCCAGAATCACTTGCCACAGTGAAGTGCGATTCGTCGGAGAACGTCACTCTGGACCACTGTTGCTGACCCCAACTAGCATGCTCCCAAAGCTACGGACTCTTTATCGACGATGGCGGTGGGTTGCTTTAAACAGGTTTCCTAGCATATAAGCCAGCCTGATATAATCGCCGCGAAGTGGTCCTGCCAGAGACACACATACTGGTAGCGTTTGCAAGGTCTGTGGCAATTTGCCTAGGAGAGTGTTGTCTGTTCCTTTTCGCCACAAGGTTTACGAACCGATGTTCTTGCTGTGTGGTGGTCCGTCTAGGGTTTCAAATAGCATTTCCACCCTCAGCGGCCTTTTTTAATCCAGAGCTGCCACGTTTGGACACCCCCATTACTGTGGCCACATTAGTGACCCTTTGACGGGCTTCGAGCACTTCCACGACCGTAAGCACTCAAATAATGTCTAGCAGACATGCTGTCGTACCACACGCAATGTCACACTAATCGCATCCACAACAAGCTTCGCCCAACACCGCATTGCATGAATTATCAAATGCATATAGAGCGTTAGTGCAGAGGCTTTTCTGCAGTTTTTTTTTTTCCTTTTATCATCATTGGTCGCGTGTTCCATAGCAATTTTCTGTTGTTCCGTAGCAACGGACAGTTGTTCCTTAGCAGATGTCAGTTGTCCTCTAGCAGCTGTGAGGTAGTGTACAACTTAGAGGCTTCTCTTTCAGGCTGAGTGGCTGGCGAGGTCTGAATGCCGGATAGGGCGGAATTCGCGAGCCCCGTACGTCGTAGCGAGAGTCTGGTGCGGCGTGACCACGGCGCTGGAGTGGTGTGTTTCTCCAGAGCGGCGTGCTGCCGGCTGGCGGCTGGCGGCTGCTGGCTGCTCCATTGTTTTGGTAGCCTCCACCTGCTGTCCCTCCGACGTGGTCCTTCCTGGAAGACAACGGGACCCGCCGGCCGCTATCCCCTCCCACAACCACCCACTGCGTGGATCAGCCGTTCTCGTCCAGTCCATCTGACCGCCTGACACACTCAAGCGTGTGAAACACTTTCTGTTTTATGGCAACTGGGTTTTGTCCGATTATGCAAATCACAAACTCTTCGTACATTACTTTTTTGGCCAAACGTATCTCGGCACATTTGGGGTGAAACTTCTTCTGAGGAATTTTTCCGTAAAACGTAAATTTTGAATCGCCAATGAAGAGCGGCCCCACTGGTCATGGCACAAATAGGCAGAAACATGTGTAGATAAAAAATTAGTACAATAAGATACTGCGGCAGAACTCAGTTCTCATTATTTTGTAAATGCCGCTGCTGGCAAAACATCAAAAACCAAACGACATAGCTCATTGGTTTCAAGATCAATGCGACCAACGTCAAGAATAAAGGCTAACCCAGGTCTATAGAATTTGCATATTTAGAAAAAACTTTTTGTACGTGTTGGCTGCAGATGCGCTATTCGCACTTCTATCAGAGGTAAAACACAGGGAACTGTTATGTACAATTTTCATACAAACCACACTGTAGTTCCAGGTGACGAAGGAGTTGAAAGGTATGTGGTAATTAAGAAGTCTGTGAGGCGAGAAAGTAGCTTGTATACCATATTACACGAGGGTAATCCTGAAAGTATGGTCTCCTATTTTTTTTACAAGTACAGAACTCTGTTTGTGTGGCAGTTGGGCACACTGTTATGAAGAGTGCTTCGCGCGCTGTGTGTAAACATGCGCACGCCGCGCTGAGGCCTTCAGTCTTGGCTTGGCAGCCGTTGAGAATGGAGCTCCCGTTGGATGTTACCGCCAAGTGCGAATTGCGCGCAGTTATTCGCTTTTTGAACGCAAAGAGCACTGCTCCGATTGAAATCCATCGCCAATTGACGGATATGTATGGTGAGTCGTGCATGGATGTCCAAAATGATTGTAAGTGGTGTAGAGTTTGCAGCTGGTCAGACCGAAATTCACGACGAACAAAGGAACGGTCGACCGTCAGTTTCTGAGGAGATAGTGTTGAAGGTTAAGCAAAGCATGCGTCAAGATTGGTTAATCACCTTGGATGATCTCTGCACGTTGGTTCCCGAGGTTTCCCGAAGCACCGGTCACAGAATTTTAACGGAAACATTGAACTACCGGAAGATGTGCGCAAGATGGGTGCCACGCATGCTGACTGAGGACCATATGCGGCAACGAGTTGATGCTTCCCACGCATTTCTTCACCGCCTTGCAGCCGAGCAGGACAACTTTCTGGACTTAATTGTGACGGGTGACGAAACCTGAGCATACCACTTTACACCTGAGACCAAACAACAATCAAGCCAGTGGCGGCATCCTTCTTCGCCAAAGCCGCGGAAAATCAAACAAACATAGTCTGCCGGTAAAGTCATGACAACCGTTTTTTGGGATCGGAAAGGGGTATTGTTGGTCGACTTTATGCCCACTGGGACGAAGATTAACGCTGACAGGTACTCTGAAAAAACTCAAACGGGCAATTCAGAACTGGAGAAGAGGAATGTTGAGCAAGGGCGTACACATTCTCTATGACAACGCTCGCCCACACATCCATTCGGCAAACCGTTGCTCTCCTGCAACAGTTTCAGTAGAACATAATCACTCACCCACCCTATAGTCCTGATTTGGCGCCAGTGACTATCACCTGTTCCCTAGGTTAAAAGAACATTTGACCGGAAAGCGATTCAGCTCCGACGACGAGGTGAAAGAAGAGGTTCATAACTTTCTGAACAGCATGGCGGCGAGCTGGTATGACATGGCCATACAAAAACTGTAACAGCGTCTACAAAAATGCATCGACAGAAATGGTGATTATGTATAAAAATAGCTAAATGTTCACGCTGTAAACTGATGTAAACCATTGTAGAAATAAACAGGACTATGTACTTATAAAGAAACAAAGACCTTGCCTTTGGGATTACCCTCGTAGAACCTGCGTATACAGTAAGTAGTAGAGCTAACTCAGGCGAAATATCGAAATATGAATCAACAGTCAGGCAAGAGGTAAGAATATTAACGCTTACTGGCGACATTGTGACTGTCAGAGACGGCAAAGGAATTGGAAGAGCAATTGAAGGAAACAGATAACCTGTTGACGAGAGGTTACAGAATGAACATTAAATAAAAGTAAATCAAGGGTTTTATGTATGACGTAACAACGTAGTGACAGTTCACTAACTGTACGGTAACACCCCACCCATCATTTATCTGGTTTTGACGTGTGTTCACCCCAGCTAATTGACTAACAGATCAACAGAGAGTGCAAAACTGCGGCAATATCGGATAACGCAAAGAAAGTAATAAGGCCCTCTGACTCCTGATTCAACTGTGGTGGCAGTGTTGACATTAACTGATTCAGAATTGATCACTTTTAATTAAAAAGAGACGCACATTGATGTTATATTCAGCTATTGAACACCAGATGCAAATGTTGAACATAAAATTAATTAAGAAAGTGACTTGGGATTTCAACTGCTTGATTGAAAACAGATACAGTCGATTAGCACAAATTTATTTTAACTCCCAACCTTCAATGATTACATTACATGACTCTCCTAACAGGCAGTGGTAATAAATTGCGTTTATGTGGAGTAAAGCGCGATAAATCAAAATTAATTCCTATCGACTGATCCAGGCATAATGCGAAGTGGGAGAAAAATTCCACAATACACAGTCCATCAAACCCTCGTGGAAACTTTGCCGACATGATCCAACAAATTAATCAGTGCCTAACTCAAGCCGGAGCGGCTGCTATTTCACCAAATTCAGCGTGGCGGGGCAGCGTCGCTGTGCAGACGTCGGCCAGCCTCATGGTGCTGCAAGGCTGCGCTCGTCTATTCACTCCTAAATATCTTGCTCAGTACATAGCTGAAC
Source organism: Schistocerca piceifrons (assembly GCF_021461385.2). NCBI lineage: Eukaryota > Metazoa > Arthropoda > Insecta > Orthoptera > Acrididae > Schistocerca > Schistocerca piceifrons. The sequence continues at coordinate 717,485,890 of NC_060141.1, read as the reverse complement.
CAAAACTTTCTATCTCCAAGCTCAATCGTTCCGTTTGCTAAGTCCTAAAGTGCAGAGATGCTCACTGTCTCTCAGGCAAGCTGAGTAAAGAACGCCATGTCCACACTCTAGGCAAGTTGGGAATGGAAGACCACTACAGAGATTCTCCCAGTCAGCTCTTCGCCTCGGTTTCCCTTTCAGCAAAATCACTTACGCCAATTGCAGCACAAGTTGCATTAATTATGAGTTGCTTCCCAGTGCTGACCAATGCCTGTTCTGGGAAGTGAACAAATTCCCACAAAACTTCCCTTCCTCTCAACTTCTGCTATTTAGCTCCTCCCAGGCCACCCATCAAGGTTAGCGTCTGCATAAAACACAAATTTTCCAGAATTCTGACTCCCAGGAGAGTACTTCAAATTCCTTGGTCCTACGTTCTCATTGGAGGCCGGCGTATTTCATTCTGTCGCTCTTCACCTGATTTACTTCAGACTCTGCAGACTGTGAATTCAGCGTGAAGTTGCTATAGTCACCAACACGCATATTTTGGCCCCTGTTGACCACTCCACCGTAGCTTTGTGTGCCTTTCTCGCATGTTTCACTGAAAACGGGACGACGGACATTTAACTACAGGCGTATAAGTTCTCTGTCTGCTTCCCAGTACACCAGCATGGGGTCAGCCACCCACGCACTGTCACTCATCTTAAGGCAGCTGGAGGCCGCGCCCCGTTACCGCTTTCTCAGAGCTTGAGCCGCCCTAAGCTGCCTATTGCCACTTCCCTTCATTGTACCCACCCGGCCACGGTCAACTCTGAATACTTCCCTGGGATAAACTATCCTGCAGTGAATCGACGCGTTTCCACAAAGTTTTCATGTCCTGTGAATTACTTTAAAACCATCACCTGACATTAATTACTCCAATACGTCCATACTATATACTCTACAAGATGCATTGTGCCGTGTCAGTCATTTTCGTTCAGCCCTACTGTTCGCTCAACGTGAGTTAGGTGCTCTTTACTGACTTCATGTAAGGGGCATAGTTCTTGCCATCTTACAGTACTTCTGTAGGAGGTTGAGCGGTTACTACAACACATAAAAAGAATAGCAGCTCACTTTAATACTCTTTAATACAAAATACTCAACTAGGATGAAATCCATGTCCTCATGAATGAAAATATATAATTGTTACAGTAACAGAACACAATGATGACTGTTTATTACTTTGAACAAAACTGAATTACAGTAAAATATTACCACACATTTAACTACTCACTTTTGAACACAGTTATGACTAATGACACTATCCCACTGCCGGATCTGATGCTGCTGTCAGCAGCGGATACCAAAAGGCTTGGGAGCGGCGCTGCTCTCTGACTTAAGTAAATTTCCAGCGACGGCGGGACGTACGGTACCTCTTGAGGCCGTGTCTTCTTCGCCGTCTCTCATTGGTAGCTGCACCTGGCAGCGATCGTCCTTAACTTCTGGTTCCGTCGAAAGGTGCCAACTTTACCTGGGGTCTCACTCTTCGGACGACACCTCAAAGCGTAATCCAGCGTAGTCGAATTAAGTAAGGTATTGCTCAGGAAATTAGATTAGGAAATGAGACATTAACAGTGTTTTGCTGTTTGCGCAGCAAAGTAGCGGACGAAGGCTTCTATAAAGAGTACAAAACAACATAACATTGATTATCCTGGTTGTAATTAATGAAAACACAACTCAGATAAAAACAAGAATACCTGCGGTGAAGACTGCTTGCTACCAAGTATGAAACACAGCGAAGGTTCGGTGATGATCTGGTCAGCCATATCGCGCTATTCCGTGGGCTCTATCGTCACCCTGCAAGATCGAATTATTGCTAAGGACTATGTGACCATTTTAGCTCATCAGGTCCATCCAGTGGTACAATATTTGTCCCCAGTGGCGATGCTGTGTTCCAAGACGGTAGAGTCCCAGTTCACACAGCTCACATCGTCCACTGCTGGTTTTGTGAGTACGAGGATGAATCGTCCCATCTCCCCTGGCCACCACAGTCACCAGATCTCAATATTGTTGAGCCTTTGTGGTCTAGTTTCGAGAGAACTTCCTTCATCGTTACGTGAAATTGCCACCCTTCTGCAGGAAGAATAGTATAAGATACCGTTGACCATACAGGAGCCGGCCGAAGTGGCCGTGCGGTCTAGGCTCTGCAGTCTGGAACCGCAAGACCGCTACGGTCGCAGGTTCGAATCCTGCCTCGGGCATGGATGTTTGTGATGTCCTTAGGTTAGTTAGGTTTAACTAGTTCTAAGTTCTAGGGGACTAATGACCTCAGCAGTTGAGTCCCATAGTGCTCAGAGCCATTTTTTGAACTGAGTCAGGCGTGACGCAGTACAATTATTAGGTAACAGTTCGAAAGGAAACATAACGTTTACATCAATTTATCACTTAAGTACATTTTTTTGTATTAAAACGTAAACATTACATGTTTCAATTATTCCAAAACAAAAAGCAACCCAGTATACTCTACGTACAGAACACTACTGATACATTATAATAGTGGCTCGATGTGCCGTTGTTACAGACATTGTGCCTACGAAGCATGTTCCTGTGCACACTGTCCATCTCACATGGTGTCTCTTCAGTTTCTAGTGCAGCGGCCAGAACTCGTGCCACCAGATCTCCCCCTGTCTCTTCAAGAGTCTGGTAAATTAAATTTCGCATCGGCCCCAGAAGACCTAGTCAGTACGAGTTAAATCCGGCGATCGTGTCGGAACGTGGTTCGACCACCTCAGCCTATCGATCTTCCACCACATTGTCTGTTGAGATGTCTCCGAACTGTACGTGAGAAGTGAGGTGGTGCACCATCTTGCTGAAACCACATTTCTTGATGGACATGCAGTGGTAGAGCTCCCAAGAACGGAAGCAGTACATTTTATAGAAGACCAAATATGCAGAACCAGTAAGCTTGAGTGGAATCAGAAGTGGCGCGTTGCATATCTGCACTGAAATGTACAACGGAAATGACACGTTTCCAAAGATGGGTTCCTATACAAGAATTATGTATTCACTTCCCTCTGTAAGTACTACAAGCTGTAATGGGGATTTCCGAGCATTCTGTATAGTACTGCGGAACTGTGCACGTAAATACAGGACAGCGATGTTGTTTTTGTTATTTACACGTGATGTAATTATTAACTATAGTATTTGTTAAGCATGGTATTTTGAAATGGTCAGTTAGGCACCATCACGGAAAATACATCACTTAGATCCACATGGTTTTACAATTTGTGTACAGAGATGTGACTTGTGGGATAAGGGAGACAAGCTGCGAGATATCATCCTTTGCTACTTCACGTTCTTAGGCATGTTGGAACCAGTTGTCGGTAGATATTACGTTAAATTATGCCGTCATCATCTTAATTATCCCAAAATGAGCAGACTTCCAAAGCACAGTTGCCGTTTATTTAATTTGTATAATTATGTTAAAAATAAAGAGATGGAGGGTTTCAGTTTTAATTACGTAAGCGTGAGCCCCACGCTCTGTCCCATCGCAGGCGTTTCTCTAAAGGATGGTAGTCATGCAGTCTCATGTTGCTGCTGGTCTGTTATTACTTCTTCATTTTCAAGTTCCAAAACTGTTCTTCGGCAAAAACACATAGCTAATGATACGAACGGTTACATAAAGCGGCAACATTCATTAATAGCGGACAACAAACATGGGGAATAAGTAGCTTGTTACGAGCTGATACAGTAGGAGCTAGACTCTACAGAGGTTGTTTACTCACAGGCGCATGTTTAACGACCAAAATGGATTAAATAGAAGTCTAAAAATTTGTTCTTCCACTATAGGTCTGACAATTTAGAAGCATTACAGAGCACACAGCTCAAAGTTGCGTAAATAAAATTCCGATGCTTTTTACTAGCCTTTGGCATTTTTGTAAGAATTAAACAGTAATTCTTGTAAGCAACCATACCTGATGACAGCGCAGATTCGAAGCTGGGTTTGTCACGTGTCATTAGGTGCCTGATAGCAGACAATTTGTCACGACTCTGAAATCTTCCAAGTTGTGAACCGTCTGTTTAGTAACAAGCAAGAGGGTCCGTGACGTGGAAATTTATTCACTTGGTTCCGCAGCTCACAGAGAGCACAGTGCAGACGTTTAGTGCTCCAAATGGAGCCCGGCGTGAGACGCGGGAGGCGGCTGCCTCTGTCACGAGGTGTTCAAGATGGCGCCACGGCTGCCGATGGCCTCGCAGGGCTGGCCAAAAGTCGGCCGTGTTCTTGCCGCGTCCGCTTGCCGCAGAGCGACGACTTAACGACGCGGTCACTTCATTATGTTGAGGCCAGCCTTCAAAACATTTAGTTGTAAAACATCGTAAGAACGTCCTTTACCTCTGTTGTTCAAGCCATTTCCTCTTCACACCTACTCACAACTTTTTTTTCCATTCTGTGCCTTCGAAATGAGTGTAGGGTGAATGCTACATTAGTGCTGTACCCTGCTTGTTTTTATTTTTCATTATCCGTGTGTCAAAATGTCAGAATGATTATGTCTGCATTTGAATTTGTGTACAACTATTTACTATTAAAAGTGAACCATCACTGAGCTTCACAACAATGAATTTAAATCATGAAAATTGCAGTAAATACGGAGCATAGGACAGTAATTGAAAGAAGTGCTTTCCTCCTTTCATTTTTCTACCTTCTTTAGGAATTTAAGTTCAGGGAGCAGAAGTAAAAGCTTCCGTGCTTTCCAATGACACTCTAACTCCGTCAAGATGGCAATGCACTTGGATGTTTAATTGAATGGAATGAACAGTGTCTTCAAAAGAAGTTTCTAAGATGAACACGAACAAAAATGAAACGAGACAGGTAAGGTGATGTTGAAGTAATTAGACTGGGAAATGAGCATTAAAAGTAGTAGAAAAGTTCTATAATTTGAACAACAAAATACATTTCGATGGCAGAAATAAAATGGATACAAAATGCATTTAGCAGTAGCAAAAGAATCACTTCTTTAAAAAAAAAAAAGGGGGTGCGGGTTTGGGGGGCAGGATATGATGTTGACATTGAATTTGAATTTAAGTGTTAGAAAGAAGTCCTTTCTGTAAGCATTTATCTGGAGCATTGTCATAGGCTTTACGTTGGTCAAACGTGGACGTTTCAATAGTAAAGAGAAGATGGCTATAGAACCTTCTCCAATGTGATGCTACAGTAGAACGATTAAGATCACATGCGCTACTGCTTCGAATTTGGGAGGAAAGAGCTCTTATATATGACTTGAATAAAATAAGGGATAGCTTGATGGGTCACATCATGAGGCATTAAGAAACACTCACTTTCGTAATGGGGAAAACCTTGGGGTGCAAAAACTGTAAAGACGGAGCAAGGTTTGACTTTAGTAAACAGGTTGAAGTGGATGTAAGATGCAGTAGTTATACAGAGATGAAGAGACTTACAAAGGATAAATTATGGTGGAGAGCAGCATCAAACCAGTCTTCGGAGTGATGAGTGCAAAAACAGTGCACTAGGCAGAGCAAAGGATGTGAAAATGGCTTGTGTGTTCTATGGAAGAACGGAACTCTGAACACCACAGAAAGGTCGGTGAAAACTAGAATGTTTCTGTAGTCCGTAGTCAGATGCGTCAAAAAACAACTGGTCTTATTATTCAGTTTCGTTTTAATATATTTCAGATGAGAAGGACGGAGTATGGTATATGTGGTTAGACTTACGGGGAAAGAAACCTTCAGAGAGCAAACAGTTTGTCAATTATTTGCTTGAGTCAGGGCCATATTGAATGTTTTGTCATTGATTCTCAACTCCCATATACTGTTTCCCTAAAAAATAAATACATGGCTTAATGCTTGTTTTGTAGTTGACCATATAAAAATGTGCTGATTTCACTGTACATCTAACAAGCCCGCGAGGTGTCATCTCCTTGAAGTTGCTTTAGATGCCCATGACAGACACATCGTCAGCGACACATAGCTACTGCGATTCTTCGTTTGTAATCCGCAATTTGTTAAAGATCAGGCGGTTATAATTAAATCGACGGTGTTCCGAGAGGTGCAGTGCGGGCTGTATACATCGCAGGACGCCGACACATCGTTCATTAATCGGTGCGCTTACGGAGTAAGCTGGAAAATATTATAGTTCCACTTCTTGCCACAAGGTGAAAGCAGTCAGTGTAAGCAGTCAGAATGTGGTGTGGGTGCAGGAAAAGGGGAGAAACTATCAGACACTTGATAACGGTGCTTCTGGCACGTTTATGAGGATGGGGTCACAAGTTACAACATGGGTTCCCCATGGTCTCCTGAGTCAGCAACATGCCTCATCCGTAACACAGCATGGTGGACAGTTCCTCGTAGAATATCCGGTGTAATCAGAGTGATATGTCGTCGTATGCTATCCTTCAGATCAACAACAGACCGGATACATCCGTCACAGACACGCTCTTTCAGATACCACACAACCAGAAGTCAGATGGATCTAGGTCGAGGGAACTGGAGGTCCACATATCTTGAAATTGTCTAGAGATGATGCGGTTGTTAGAGAAGGTTTCTCGAAGTAAATATTTCACCTGGAAAGCGATATGTGATGATCCCCCAGCGTGCATGACAATAATGGTATCGACAAAGTTGCGTTCTTAGGGAGCTGGAATCAAGTGTCGCACAAAGGAGTCCTTTTAAGGTGCAGGCCCGCGAGATTCATCTCCTTGGAGAAAAGCAGACCGACAGTGAAGTAGCTTGTGAAACCCAGCACAGAGCCACATAAGCTGAGTGCACAACATGTGGCCGAGTAGGACTCCATATGCAACAGTTCTGTGTATTCACGGTACTGCGCAGAGTAAAATGTGCCTCGTCCCTTTAAAGGATATTCCCCTGCACCATTTCATCCGTTTCCACGCTTTCCAGAGAACGAAGGGCAAAGTCACGGCGTTGTAGGCTGTCTTGGGGCTTCATCTACTGCATATTCTGAACCTTGTAGTGATGCCAGTGCAAAATGCGCCACAAAATCTTTTGAATTGTTGGCCAGACGAGAGGTAATTCCCGTTGCACACTTCGAGCACTAGCTGCGGAATTTGAGGCATGTGTTGCACAGTCGGCTATGGTTACAGCAACTTCGCAACAAACGCCATGGGAATGGGTCGCCTCCCTGTTTCTCTGCTGCGCCACCTAATTCACCTGTTTCTTTAAGTTTCTTTATCATACTCTTTAGCCCAGTTGTTGTAGTGCGTCCTCTTCGCAGCTGTTTCTATCGGTGATATTTCTGCAATGCAGCGCTTCTATTGCTGCCGTGCTGATAAAACTTCCTTACCATCAGTGCACACATTTTCTTCTCGTGTTTCGTATCGAAAACTTCAATCTTCTTAACCCTTTGTATCAATAGTCACTTCATAAACGAAATCGATACACTTCGCTAACCGACAAACAGCATATCGACATCAAAACAGAAACATTCCACGTTCTGACTGCTTACAGCACTATATTTTCAGATGGTGGCAGGCAATGCAACTACTATTTTTTTCAGCATACTTTGCGAGCCTACCAGTTAATGAACATACCAAGAATGTTACAGCGTCCTGCGACCTATACAGCCCGCACTGCGGCACTTACAACACCGTCACTTTAATAGTACTTTGGCTATTCGGAAAGTAAGTTCCGATTCATTGCGAAATGGAAGCCACTGTGATAATCAGAAATGTTTTATCTGCAACAGTTAACTACAGCTTCCAACCACTGCTCTACATAGTCACCACTCCGACTTAGACATTTGTCGTGGCGTTGTACCAACTTTCCAACTTTCGTCATAGAAAGCAGCCGCCTGTGCTTCCCGCCAATTCTTTACGCTCATCTATAGCTCGTTGTCTGTGCGAAAATGTTGTCTTCATAGCCAGTAGTTAACGTGAGCAGAGATGAAACACAGAGGGAGCCAATTACGGGCTGTAGTCCGGGTGATCAACCACTTCCCATTGAAGACGGGAGGACCACTTTCATTGCCCCGGCAGACTGCGACCGAGAAATGTTACGAAGAAGGAACCGTATGACAGTTCTGTACTGTGGGCTGCATAACATCAGGCGGAATCTCTCACCGGAACCTCATACTTGGCGGTCACACGTTTTCTACGCATCTTTATGTGCTCACCAAGCGCTCAGAACTGAAAAGAGCGAAGTGATGCAACCGACAGACACACTACAGACACTGTTGAACACGTATATGCAAAGTTTTATTAGATTTCTTGACCGATCGGAACTCACTTTCCGAATATCCCTCGTAATCACCCGATACTTTAACTCCGTTACTTGCGTTATCGACACTAGGATGTAAGGCCTGGTAGGAGCCGACCTACGGGAAATTCACTTGGAATCCAGAGACTTGTAGCAACACACGAAGCAATACTAAAGGTAAGATTCTACTAAGAGGAAAACTGAAGAAGGGTAAACCCACAATGAGGACATTTATAGATACAGCGAAAGCTTTTGACAAATGTTAAACACACACTGTTAAATACTGAAGGTAGCAGTGGTAACATAAAGGAGGTGAAAGATTAATTACCACTGTAATTTATACAGAAATGAGAGAGTTGTTATGCAGAGGTTGGTTCAAATGGTTCAAATGGCTCTGAGCACTATGGAACTTAATTTCTGAGGTCCCCCTAGAACTTAGAACTACTGTAACCTCCCCTTAGAAAAATTTATGAATGATCGTGCTGATAAACCCCTTACGTTATTTGATTTTCAAACAGCTGAGCAAAACTGAACGTGCACAGACATTTCTCCCTTTACTTATTCTAATCAACACTAAACTGACACAATATTTTTAGCGCAACGCAATCTGGCTTTCAATAATCCCTACAAAAGAATGGCCCTGACTAACAATAACTCATACCTATCATGAATCACTTACCTCACAAAAATCTTCGTTACTCGAACTACTGCAATACAGCGAGCGCCAGTATTGCCAGCCAAATAAAAGATTCTAACTACTGAAGTCACTAACTACTGATAGGCATAGTTAGCAAATGAAACATTTTGATAGAGAACAAACAATGTATTTACCTTAATAGTGTTCGAAAGTATATATATATATATATATATATATATATATATATCAATTCATGACATCCAGTCTTCCAAATTTATTGTCTCTGATGGACACACATCCAGATCATCCGCTCTAAAAACTCCGCCATCTCTGTCACCACATCCACCATTGCTGGCGGTTCACATTCAACTGCGCAACGCTACGCGCTGTTCACATCCAACTGCCCAACACTACAATAACGAATATTTCAACAATGCCAATCAGCCACAGGCTGCACACACACAGTCAACATGGCGTTACCAATATAAAAACCTAAACAGCCTAGGGTTACACTATTCAAACCTAACTAACCTAAGGACATCACGCACATCCATGCCCGAGGCAGGATTCGAACCTGTGATCGTAGCGGTCGCGCGGTTCCAGACTGAAGCGTCTAGAACCAATCGGCCACTACGACCGGCGCAGAGGTTGGACAAGAGTATGCAAACACCGCGAGAAATGCATGCCTGAACATAAATGGCGATGCTATTCGAGGCCTCAAGGTGACGCTGTTGTATTTAATCATGAAAGGCACCCGAACAGTGTCCTCAACACACTGCAAGTGTCAGTCGTGGTCAGAACAGTGCTCCGTGTAGTACTGAGTGCATTATATCGGAAGCAAGTGAATTTGAATGCGGGTAAATCGTTGGAGCTCGTGTGGTGTGTATTTCCGGAATCATGTTAGGCGAAGCGTTTGCTAAGAGGCGCCGTATCTAAGATTTATACCGCAAGAAGGGAGAGCGGAAAAATGTCATCCGGAAAGTCACAACGCGGACGAAAGTGTGTGTTGAGTGATCGTGACAAATGTTCCTTGAAGAGGATTGTGACGGAAAATATGAGGACAACAGCTGCAAAAGTCGCTGCAGAACTAAATGTCGCACTCGCGAACCCTGCCATCACCAGGACAACACGAAGAGAGCTGCATAAGCAGGCAATTGCAGGGCGAGCTGCAATTCCAAATCCACACATCAGTGACGCAATTTCACATTACAGGAAAAGTGGTGCCGAAGGCATAAAACCTGGAGTATGGAGCAAGAGAGCCATATGGTCTTGTTTCACACTGATTTCAACTTGTGGCGGGGTTTACGTCCGGCCTACGCCGTGCCAAGCCCTGTGATGCAGACTGCTTGCTGTCGAGAATGAAACATGGAGCCGATTCGGTGACGATTTGGGCAGTCATAGCGTCGTATTCCATGGTCCCCACCGTTACCCTGCAAAGTCGCATAGCCAAGGAATATGTGACTATTTTGGCGGATTAGGTCCATCTCATGGTGCAATATTTGTTCCCCAGCCATGATCCTGTGTCCCAAGACGCCAGGGCCCTTGTTCACGCAGTTCGCATCGCTCAGGACTTGTTTACTGAGCACGGGGATGACTTGTCCTATCTCTCCTGGCCACCACATCCGCCAGATCTCAGTATTATTGAGGCCTCTGTGGTCTACTTTGGACAGAATGGTGTGTCACCGCCATCAACCTCCATCATCGTTACCTGAATTGCCGCTGTTTTCTAGGAAGAATTGTATTGCCGCTGTTTTCTAGGAAGAATTGTATAAGATTCTCCTCAAAACCCTACAGGTTATATTTATTCATATCGAGACGACTGAAAACTGTTATGAATGCCAATGGTTCTGCTACATCCTATTAGGCACGGTAATATGCTGTGTTTCCGGCGTTTCCGCATTTGTATTCACACCCTGAAGTGTTGAAGGAATGAAAGGGGGGCAGTTATAAAGGTGGGGCTAAGACAGGGTTGTCAGTTATCCCCGCATGTTATTTTTTGTACACAGAACAAGCGGAAAAGGAGACAGTTCGGAATGAAATTACAGTTTAAGGGTAACTTTTGTCGACGAAAGTACATTAGAGACGGGGCACAAGCACGGATTGAGGAAGAACGGAAATAAAATCGCTGTTCCTTTTCAAAGGAAACCATTTTGTTATTTCAGTTAAACGATTTAGGGAAGTTATGGAAAACATAAATCCGAATAACGTGACAGGGATTTGAAGATCCCTACTCCCGAAGAGTCCTATGAGCCTTAACACTGCACGACTTTGCTCCGTAGTTACGGGAGAGGAAATAAAATCCTTAATGTTTGCTAATAACATTATAATTCTGTCACATACGGCGAAGGAGCAGTTGAGCGGAATGGACAGTCTCTTGAAAACAAACCTGTGAGGAAACGCGCTGATCTTTTGGATATTCTGTGTCTTCTGTTAATCCTAGATGGTAAGGGTCCTGCACCAAAGAGAAGTGCTCAAGAACCGATAGACCAAGAATTTTGTTGGCAACGCCTTTTGTGCGTAAATTAAACTTCCTTAAAATCTTTTCATGAATCTCAGAAGTGGATACTCTGTTTGTCAAGGTTGTGACTATTTTCCCGCGATTTATTGTCATTCGTGCAACCGAACAATAACGGATCCGTACGCCGATTCATCCACATTACTTTACTTATCCAGTCCTGTCAGCTCTGTGCGTAGTCAAAGATTGACGTGATCGAACAATGCAATGCCCTGAACATATGCTACGCAAACATTCCTAGTTAATTTCAGTCGTCCGGAGGTACTGTTGTTTGTGCCGTATTGAACTACCGTGTAGTACCACTGATGTGAGAGGACAAATGGCAGGGCCAGTTTTTGTTTCCTTACAAGTGCATACATTTTTCTACATTTTCGAACTGTTTGTAGGCAAGTGAGGGATGCTTGTCCTCCAGTCACAACGACAGTTCCTCCGGCGTTCATTCGCTCGGCTTCGGTCCCGCCACGTGCTGCCTTCCTCGAAGCACTCACGCTGCAGACATACGCGCCCTCTCCGACACTGTGTTGTAACACGAAGTAAGTTACATAGCCCTGTATCGGAGTGACGTTTCATTTCAAGTGCGGCGAACCGGTTCTGAGAGCGGAGCACTCGCATTCGGTGGCTGCCACCGCAGCCAACGTGAAAGCACACCGGACTCAAAAAGTCCTCATCTGACACGTGCTTTTCAGGAAGGATCGTGATGCTCGAAATTAAAAGGAAGAGCGGTCGGATTTTAACCTTTCTTTTATGTTGTGGCGATTAGGGACGCAGTTCGCAGTTCGAGTTGACGTGGACAAGGATACCTCGTTGCAAGGCCACATCCTGAAAAGTGCCTCATGTGATTCAATCGACCTCAAGACAGAGAGCAGAGCGGAGATTTGAGCACTGATTACCCCAAATGTGACTCACTAATTTATTCAACAGACCAAAAAAAGAAAAAAAAAAACTTCTACTGTGGTCGTCAGCCCGAGGACTGGTTAGGTACAGCTTTCCTCGCTTGTCTGTCCTGTGCAGATTTCTGCGTTTCCTGAGTCTGTGCTAATGCTGTGAGAGAAGATTCTTTGTTTCCAGGAACATCGTATCGCCTGGGCTTTGAAAACGCTGTAGGATCCGTCAAGATACGAACTTCAGCTATATTGGTCTGTAACTCCGTGTATCCGATCTTTTATCCGACTAGTAAACAGGAGTGACCTGCGCAACAAGGAATATAGGGGGAAGAAAAAAATTATTGGAAGAAATCAGAAACAGGAAAAAATCTTGACTCGGACACACACTTCGTACGAGTGGTCTGGAACAAATAAAGAGGGAACAGTCGACTAAATGAGAGGAAGAGGTAGAAACAGAATTGGAATGATAGCTGACTTTAGAATAGGACTAACATACAAACAGAAGAAGGAAGATGTTCAGCACAGGATACGATGGAGAACCTTCAATCGAAACCTGTCATAAGACATGTAGTCTAAAGAAGGAGAAACTACCAGCGATATAGCAGAAGGGCAAATAACCCTTTTAAGACAGAGAGCTCTGGTCCTGAAAGCACAGGATCGAAGATCGTAATGCGAAACATGTTGATGTCAGTTGTAAACTGCAACCGACAAGTTTAATAAATTGATTTATCATGTACGCATGTTACTAGCTTTATAGGGAATGTCAACCCGGTCATCATGTTCAAATGGCTCTAAGCACTATGGGACTTAACATCTGAGATCATCAGTCCCCTCGACTTAGAACTACTTAAACCAAACTAACCTAGGGACATCACACACATCCATGCCCGAGGCAGGATACGAACCTGCGACCTTAGCAGCAGCGCGGTTCCGGACTGAAGCGCGTAGAACCGCTCGGCCACAGGGGCTGGCGGCCAACAGGAGGTGGGTGCAGGACTTCCCGATAACGCTCTGCTGGTCGTGTGCTGGGTGCGCCTATACGATCAGAGGTCAGTCCCCATTTGAAGATCGGAAAGGCTGCTGTCTACCACCTCTATTTATAAGGTCGCGCTGCACATTCAGCACACAGTTTTTCCGCTTACGGAGAGGTGTCAAATGAAAAATGCAGGAAGCAGACAGATTACGCCAATAGTTCAGAAAAGCAGTTACGTGCCTCGACGACACAACTTGGTGAGGCAAGGTCACTCATGTATAGAAGCCTGGGGACGCGAGTTTCAATGACTTGTGAATGTACGAGGTCTAATCATAGATTAACTCCGATTAGATATTAAATATAACGTCAAATTTAACGGCAAACGGCCTTGCCGCAGTGGTAACACCTGTTCCCGTCAAATCACCGAAGTTAAGCGCTGTCGGGCTGGGCTAGCACTTGGATGGGTGACCATCCTGTCTGCCGTGCTCTGTTGGCAAACGGGGTGCACTCAGCCCTCGTGAGGCAAACTGAGGAGGTACTTGATTGAGAAGTAGCGGCTCCGGTCTCGGAAATTGACATACGGCCGGGAGAACGGTGTGCTGACCAGATGCCCCTCCATATCCACATCCAGTGACGCCTGCGGGCTGAGGATGACACGGCGGTCGGTCGGAACCGTTGGCCTTTCATGGCCTGTTCGGGAGGAGTTTTTTTTTTTTTAGTTAAATGTAACGGATGATAAGAAAATTCCCGTTTGAGGGCTTGCTGCAAGGTATATGCAACGTAGCGCGACTACGATGCCTGTTTATAAGCACCAACACGTAGGCAAAGGATTAGTGTAGCATTCGTGTCCATCCGATGTGCGTGCGATAAATGCGTAAATGTTATTACCGAATGCGTCCGAACAAGACCAACATGCTGTTATTCATATCTTGGCTGCTGAAGGACAAACACCAGTAGACGCCCATCGGAGAATGAAGAGTGTGTACGGGCAGTATTTCTGTCGAAAACTAGCGTTGTGAAATAGTGCGCCAAGTTCCGCGCTGGTCGCTGTTCGACACATGCCACCGGTCGGTCGGGCAGTCCAGCCTCATCCATTACGAACACCTGAGAGACGCTCGAGCACCCGCCCTTTAGTCCTGATCTCTCCCCATGCGATTATCACCCCTTCGGTCCTTAGAAAAGGGCCTGAAGTGTCGCCGATTTCTGTTGGACGAGGATGTGCAGCAGGCAGTTACTGACTTCTTCCCACAGCAGGAGACTGTGTTTTAACAAACGGGTTTCTTCAACCTGGTGCGTTGGTGGGATGCTTCCATCAGTGCTCCCAACGATTTTGCCTGATTGGTATTGCAGTTCAGGGCTGTACAGTCCTCGAACTGAAAACTTTTTATGGCCACTGGTATAAACAAATGCTAGTAACTTGACGGTGCTTTCGTGGTTGGAGGAGACTCTGAAGGTCTCGTTTCATCAGCCAGTTCTCTGTTTCTGTCCTCAGTGTGTAAGAAACAAGACACAGAAACATACGGGAATCTTGCTTGTCCAGCCAGTTGAGAGGTACGTTTTGTCACTCGCTTCTCGCAGGCAGAAAGAGTTGGTACCGCCCAGACTAGTCTTCGATTTTATCGAGTGTATGGCGACGGTATTATGAGTGATTGTGTTATGAGGGAGCGGTGCAGAAAAGTCAAGGCTGGTCACACACATGTGGATGACGAAAGTGGCTGAGGAAGACATTCAGATGTGGCTCACGAACATGTCCAACATGTTGACGAAATTGTGCGTGCGACACGTCGGTTCACATTTTCCGACCTTTCTGAAGGTGTGTCTCACATTTCATGCACGAACGTGTTTAACACCGCCACGGAGAGCTACGTTACCCTAAGGTTTATCTACGATGGGTACCAGAATATCTAACGAATGTTGACAAAACCGAAAGAAAGGGCTCAGCCTTGACCCTTGATATTCCTGCTGTGCTGCTGTGAAGAGGGGAGAGGGAGAAATTTCGACCAAAATGATGACTGTGGAAGAGACATGGTCACAGTACGGAAACCCGAAAACTAAAGAACAGTCCGAACAGTGGATGTACCCTTATTCTCCCAACAAGCCCAAGAAATTCAAGCATAAGCTGTCAAACCGCAAAAGACTGATTTCTGCGATCGCAAAGGAATTTTGTAACAGATTTAATGAGAGCATCGAGTGAGAATCCAATGACATCAGAGATTTATTGTCAGACTCTCGCGAAGTTTTTAAAGTCAGACTAGAACAAACTGCGCGAGATGACTGCCAAAGAAATCAGGATATGCGCGTCCCCATACTGCGAACCGAACGCAGCAAAAACTCACTTTGGCTGGGAGATTTTTCATCATCTTCCCTATATTCCGCAGTTGGCACAAGACGACGTTCTTCTTTTCCCCAACATGATGGCCTGTCGGGGTACTCTGCACTTCATGGCCGACGATGAGATCAAGGATACTTCGAACAACTAGCTGTAGCACCATGCGACAAGGCATAGGAAAGCTCGTGTCACGATAAGAAATATGTTTGAATTCGGGAGGAGACTATATGCAGAAGTAATGTCAACATGAAAGTATACAAAAAATATTGTTCTTTTTCCTTGTTTTTAATAGCCAATTCCGGATGTTATTTATAAGTGCGCAGCACTTTCAGCATGTTGTGTAGACAGACAAATTTTGTGAAACGAATCTTTCAACTCAGGTATTTATCAGTCAGCTGACTAACGTTAACTTAAAAGTTTCACTCGTCCGCTTACGACTTTCAAACCAACTGACACATCTGTCCATGTTCATCACCCTCGAAAGTTTATATCGACTTCACAGAAACACCTAGGGATTAAACGTTGATGTAACGCCCCCCGACTGGCTGCATGACAATTCCGGACGGCTTTGAGAAAACCAGTTCACCTAATTTTGTATGTGTTTTTTTAAAAAAGTGTTCAAATGTGTGTGAAATCTTATGGGACTTAACTGCTGTCATGAGTCCCTAAGCTTACACATTACTTAACCTAAATTGTCCTAAGGACAGACACACACACCCATGCCCGATGGAGGACTCGAACCTCCGCCGGGACCAGCCGCACAGTCCGTGACTGCAGCGCCTGAGACCGCTCGGCTAATCCCGCGCGGCTATGTGTTTTTTACCTAAAACCTTCGACAGTCTTTATTCATTACTTCAAGCAATACTGCGGAGGGTTTTCAATATGTAATGCAACAAAAATATTTTGTCGGCTAATTTCGGTTGAAAAAAATATGCAGAAATTGTGGTGGGACATCACGAAATATTTACGCTTTAGCCTCTGTAGTTTCATGAAGTTCCGATAGGTTGGGGCCTTATACGTAGCCTTCAAAAATGGCGTCTGTAACGCAGACGCGTTCCAGTGAGCTCATTGAGTTTCTTTTGGCGGAAAATCCAGAGCATAGCAGATATTCATATGTGCCTCCAGAATGTCAACGGAGACCTTGCAATGTACAAAAGCACGGTGAGTCGTTGTGTGAGGCGTTTGTCCTTACAAGATCGCGTGTACCTGTCATATCTCCCGCATACCGCCCAACCGCGCGCGCGGCTCCTGTAGTGTTTGCAATGTGTAGACACTCCATTCGAGGTGACTGACAGATCAAAATCAAACATCTCGCAGCACAACTTGACGTCTCTGTTGGTAGTACTGACACAGTGGTCCACCACTAGGCGTTGACAAGTAGAGTGGTGCCATGTGGGCATACTGACCCTGCCAGTAAGGCGCCGTAAGGCTGTCTCATTGAACGGAAAACATGTGAATAGCAAGGTTTTGTAGCCAGAAGAGTGAGAAATAATGTGATGTATGGAAATCCTGAATAAAACCAACCTGCTTTCAGAAAAAAAGTGTTGCTTTAGACTACTTAGTGAACGCCTCTCGTACGTTTCCGCAGAGTCTGAGCAATTTAAACGTTCCTGCGGCCGTCCGTGGTTACCTTCGAAGATGCAGTACTTTTTGTTTGTCTTGGCTAATATGCATACCACACACAGTAGCCCTGTTATAGGATAGGTTACGCTTGTAGTTCTGTAGATGAAATGGGCTTCTCAGGCAGTGTGTGATCGTTTCGCTTCTGTCCTTGAACGTATATACAGTAGAGTCGGCGAGAGATGGTCACTGTGAGCTGCAGTGGGCGTGGCGCCGCTGCTTCGCGCACCTGTCTCAACCAACCACGTAACGCGGTACACTAAAGCCTTTACGTCGGTGCCTCAGGATTGCCGCAGCTCTATAGACAAGTGTTGTTTTCGAGCAGCCGTTAGCGCTTCGTAGTCGAAAGCTGGCAACAGCGCTGACCAGATTCGGTCGAAATGGTTGTACTGAGATGACAGAAGTCATGGGACACCTCCTAACATCGTGTCGGAACACCTTCTCCCCAACGCAATGCAGCAACTCGACGTGACATCGACTCAACTAGTCGCAGGACGCCCCTGCAGAAATTTTGAGCCATACTGCCTCTACACCCGCACATAATTGCGGAAGTGTTGCCGGTACAGGATTTTGTTGACGAACGGACCTCTCAGTTATGTACCATAAATATTCGATGAGATTCATGTTGGACGACCCGCGTGGCCAAATCATTCGTTCAAATTTTCTAGAATGTTCTTCAAACCAATCGCGATTAATTGTGGCGCGCGGGATTAACCGAGCGGTCTTGGACTGTGCGGCTGGTCCCGGCGGAGGTTCGAGTCCTCCCTCGGGCATGGGTGTGTGTGTTTGTCCTTAAGATAATTTAGGTTAAATAGTGTGTAAGCTTGGGGACTGATGACCTTAGTAGTTAACTCCCATAAAATTTCACACACATTTGAACATTTGATTAATTGTGCCCCGGTGACATGGCTCAATGTCATCCATAAAAATTCTCACTGTGAATAGCTGCAAAAAGTCTGCAATTAGCTAAACGTAACCGTTTCCAGTTGATGTTCGGTTCGGTTGGATCAGAAGACCCGGTACATTACTTGTAAACACAGCCCACACAATTACAGAGCCACCAGTAACTTCCACAGTGGCTTGTTGACAACTTGGGTCTATGGCTTCGTGGTGTCTGCGCCACACTCGAACCCTACCATCTGCTCTTACCCACTGAGCTCGGCACTCTATGACCAGGTCACGGTTTTCCAGTCGTTTAGGGTTCACCGGATTTGGGCACAAGCCCGGGAAAGCGGCTTCAGGCGATGTCGTGCTGGTAGCAAAGGCGTTCGCGGTCGTCTGCTGCCATAGCCCATTAACCCCAAATTTCGCCGCACTGTCCTAAGGAATATGTTTGTCGCACGTCCCACACTGTTTTCTGCCATTATTTCACTCAGTGTTGCACGTCTATTAGCACTGGCAACTCTACGTGAACGCCGATGATCTCGGTCCGTAAGTGAAGACCGTCGGCCATTGCGTTGTCCACGGTGAAAGATAATGCACGAAATTTGCTATTCTCGGCACACTTTTGATACTGTCGATCTCGGAATATTGGTTTCTCTAACGATTTCCGAAATGGAATGTCCCGAGCGTCTAGCTTCAACTACCATTCCGCTTGCTAAGCCCGTTTCATTCCCGTTGTGTGGCCGTAATCATATCAGAAACCTGTTCACATGGATCACGTGAGTATACACGACAGCTCCGCCAAAGCAATGCCCTTTTGTCCGCATCTCGTGGTCGTGCGGTAGCGTTCTCGCTTCCCGCGACCGGGTTCCCGGTTTCGATTCCCGGCGGGATCCGGGATTTTCTCTGCCTCGTGATGACTGGGTGTTGTGTGATGACCTTAGGTTAGTTAGGTTTAAGTAGTTCTGAGTTCTAGGGGACTGATGACCGTAGATGTTAAGTTCCATAGTGCTCAGAGCCATTTGAACCATTAAAAAAAAAAAAAAAATGCCCTTTTATATCACGCGTATGCGATACCTGCGCCATCTGTGTGTGGATACTGCTATCGCATGACTTCTGTCACCTCATTGTGTTACAGGTCCAACTCTGTCCTAGCTACGAAAGAACGTGAAATGCCGTTGTTATATGAAATATGGAATTAGCTTTAAGTAGCCTTATTTAGGGAATCCACAAAAAAGTTTGGTTGGACAGGGATTTGAAGCAACTCTACCGAATGTGAGTCCACTGACTGTCACTGAAACATGTCACTCAGATGTATATCGTATAGTTGCTCCCTCGTGATCAGTTTTTTTTTGCGATTAAATGATTGGCTAATAGTTCTGTTTCCCATTTCTCTGCACGCTAATATGATGTCGGCCTTCTAGTCAGCTGCGCCCTTGTGGAAGCGTGGGAACGGGCAGGAGGCGTTGTCATTATTGTGCAGTTCGGTTCCGGAAGCACATTAGCTGGCTTAGAACCGATCTTCCGCGGACAGCCGGTGGCGGTGATTACGTCAGGGCCACGCCGGCGAGCTCAGACGGCTTCTTGTGGAGCTGTCGGCGGCTGGGCGGCGCCGCGGGGGGCGTGGCCAGTGGGCGGCGCGCGCTCCCATTGGCGGCCGCCCTCCCCGGGCGCCGGCGACCCACCCTCCGGGGGTCAAGGCCGCGGCCCACGCGCTGCTTTTATTGGCGACTCGCCAGCACGCGCCGCAGCGGCTGTCCAAAGCGCGCGCGAGTGGCCTGCCGTAGCAGCTCGCATTCCTCAACGCGTCTTCCTAATCCCGAAAACAACCAGGAGGCAGTGAAGTCTACATTCACACTCTCTACACAGTGGGTCGTATGATTAAAAAAGAAATCATTTTCCGGAGAAGACTGTCAGAGCAAAAGAACATACTCTGAGAAAGATCTCAATTTCGTATGAATAAAACCTTGGAAGCGTATTCTCTGACAAGGGAGTTCCTTCTCAGTATCTCCCGTCCTTCTCGAGGCGGTTCGCGTTGTGTGTCGTCTGCCTTGTCCGGAACAGTACGCAGTAATTTTACATTTCATACAAACCGCTCAAACGACCTAACTATTTAATGTACAAATATTGAACTGGCATGAGTGTATTCTGGAAGAGTTCTTCTGCGTTTCCATTTTACGCTTATGTGCGGTTACAAATTATTAAGACGACTGCGGACAGTTTACGAAAATGCGTTTTCTTGCAATGTAACCGAATTTTCGACATGGGGGAAGCATTTTTGTTATTGAAGTTACGTGAACACATCATGCGAATGAAATCTTAACATCACATAACATTTTCATCTACTCCAATCTGGAACCCTGCCAGAGTTATCTAACACGAGAGAATTTTGGTTAAATACGAGGCATTATGGTGCGCTCGCGTGTCAAGTACATAAGCGATCGCCGGGGCGGTTCGTTACGAGAAACAAATCGCTGAGTTTGTAATAAAACAATTATTAATTTTTCTGTTCCGCCTACTTATTTATAGCATAACAAAACATAATGAATGCTGTGAGGAGACATGATATGAACATCTGGAGATGCCCGTGGCACAGTTGTTGGGTATACGCCTTCCCATGTATCAGTCAGAAAACTTGAGTCTGCTAATTAGCAACAAAAATGTTTTAATTTTCACTCCGTTTAAAAGGTCGCTCCCTCTTCTTTCACGATTCTCTGGAAGGAAGTTCGCCAGGCATATAATATTTTTATTGTTAAATCAGTATAAACCTCAGTATTTCTTCCCAAGAAAAATGAAGTCCGCCATTACCACCAAAAAGTCGGTAAAACAACTTAACCTCAACAGAACTTACTGTGCGCGAAGTACGCTACAGAGTTCACTTCAAAAAACGGACAATGTTCTCCGCTTTTAAGAAGCTCCTCTAGTTTTATCCAGACGAAATCGGAGGAAGTATTTTATTTTGAGCAACTTCCCCCAATGTTTCACTTACGCTGAGGACATTCTCAGGTGAAGTATTTTCTCCGACTTGCTTTATTCGTGCGAATCTGAGAATGTTCTCCGAAATGTAATGTATAAAGTATATTCTGCCTTTTATCCATACGATCCAGTGTTTCGCTGGAGGCGCTTCTATTGTACCAAATCGGAAGATTTCCTTCATTTAATAAGAGGATCAATTGGAATAATGATTCATTATCAGCGTTTTTTTGCTAAAGGGGAGGTTTTATCAGGTCATATTTTCCGGCAGTGTGTGTGGCCGCAATTCTGTTGCCTTCGGTATTGCTGGAAAGTTGCTACAACACACAGCAATTCTGCGCTAAGGCCGGGATAATACAGACAGCTGTTCCAAGTAGTGGCCGAAGTATTGCCGATGTGTTGCCGTTATTGATTGCCCACCCAGGAGGGGGAATACTTCGCACAGCCGGCCCGTATGTACTCTGTCCTTGCACGTAAATGCTTCTTTCTTACTCCCCGTCTTGGTTCGTCGTTCTCGCGCTGATACCGCTGTAGTGCCAATTCAAGTAATGTGAAAAAAATGTTATTCCTTTTAAACCCAATATGTACACAGGAGTGTAGAAGTGGCCAAATCCATTTGATACGCACATCTATCACCATAGAAATTAAAAGCCTATGTACAAGGGCAGGAATATAAAAAGGAACGTTCTCGTTGCTACCGTCGTACCTAGCAGAAGATCTCCAAATGTGAGCCATAATTGTGTTTCACATAGGATAAGTGCTGTAAACAACTTTTTAACTACATGTATGTTTTATGTTCACGGACAGCACCTTGCCAACAATCTTTTTTATTACTTTGTTGGTGAACATTACGTTCCACATCTCATAACACTAGTCGTAGATGAATCACACTTACGAAATTCATAGCTCTCTTGTTGTACTGGTGACAGGCAATAAAATAGTGACAGAAACATGTCATTTCCTGAGTCCTTCCAACAAACTCATAAATGTGTTTTAAAGACGTAGGCTACTTCAGAAAGACGTACTTCAGACTTGTGTATTAATGTCAATTCGTATACGATCCATTATCGGCGAATAATGGCTTTTACGATAAATTTAAGTCGTGTTTCAATATTGTGAAGGAAGTATGAACTCAGATCAGTTGTATAAACTTTCGGAGGCAGCTCATTTACATAAAAAAGAAAGCATCCACAAAACCTGATTTATCTTTTTCACTAGTGGTAGCTAGTATTTGTCGATTCCGCGTAATACTGTGGTCCGTGTAAATATTTCTGGCCCGAGAATGTATTGTCGCAGACAAGGAAAAGACTGGTCCATCACTTCCAGGCTGGAGAACACCTCCTTCCCAGCGGATAGTGGCTCTAGCAGGCAAAAAGGTCCAAGTAAGTAAACATGTGAACTGTTAATGGTCATAACAAACAAAATCGTAAGAGGAAAAGCCAGTGGAGACTGAAGCTGCTTTAGAATAAAGCGCAACACGGCTAATCTTAATAAGACTTTTATTACAGTTGCATACGACGGCAGTTAACCCATACAACTCAAATAGTATATCATTCACAGACACATTATATAGGCTGTTTCGCATTTCCTATTACAGAGTTCTAGAGGTTGTAGAAGGGACGTAGTAGACAAAGTTTTGGTAATGAACCCATGCCCAGAAATGTACTGCTTACAAGTAAAATAAGTTTGAAAACATGATCAGTTTCAAATTTCCCGCATCACGGTACACTCACCGCAGTGACAACGACCTCTGGCACGTGTGCTCTACCGAACCTGCTCCGTATGGCGACCCTGCTGTTCCCAGCACAAGGTGTTTTCTGAGGCGCACGCCTCCACACACACGGCCCACAAATCCTGGTGCTCGTCCGTGCAGCCCCTCAGCCAGCAATCCTTGTTGCGAAAGTACCAGTTTCTCACAGACATTACTGTAGTCGAAGGATAACGGTACCTCATGGTCTCAGAAGATCAATAAATCATCGTTGATTCCTTTGTTGTGCAGTTGTTGCATTACGTACTGTAAAGGGAAGCGTGAGATTTGAAAGTATTTCGATCCTCAAACTTTTTTCATATCCAAACAGTCCATTTTTGGACGTATGTTACTTTCCAGAACCTTGTCTGTTACGTATCCCCGTAGAAACCTGTAACAGGAGTGGTGAAGCACCCTGTGTAACTTAATTCTTGTCCTCAGATGGAAACATTTCTACAATAAATCACAAATAAACACAAGAAACCGCAGCCGAAAGACAGCTATATCTATTTTGTGCACAGCGTAGCAAAACATACTGTATAGATCCTGCCGGCCGCGGTGGTATCGCGGTTAAGGCGCTCAGTTCAGAACCGCGCGACTGCTACGGTCGCAGGTTCGAATCCTGCCTCGGGGATGGATGTGTGTGATGTCCATAGGTTAGTTAGGTTTAAGTAGTTCTAAGTTATAGGGGACTGATAACCACAGAAGTTGAGTCCCATAGTGCTCAGAGCCATTTTTTTTGTATAGTTCCTAATTCGAATTCCAACTTCGATACACACCCACAAATTAAATAACATGACTGATTTAGTAGTAATAAAGAGAACCGGGTATTGTAAAACAACTATACAGCTCGAGACGGTCATAAAAATTTTGAACTAACAAACCGCATACGGCGGAAACGCCTTTAGCTCTATAGCTCAACGTGAGGCCGCTTTACACTCTCGCTATTTCCCACATCATCTGCTCCATCCGCTGCAATATTTTTCACGATAAAAAAATTTAAAATGCACTGATAAATCGACGAAATCTTACACCCTAATTTCCAGATGTCAGACAGTCAGATCGGTAACAAACGTTGTGTGCTTAGAGGGTATCAACCAAAACTCCGATGTAGTTTATAATATGTGCTGTCTTGCAGGAGAACGTAAGTAAATGGTAGTAACACCTGACCTACGTTGCTCAGAAAAGGCATAACTGTGAGCGTCTGTCGTGTAGAGCTCCCATGGGGAAGTCTGTAGAGTGTTAATTTGTCATAGCAAAGATCCTAGGTTCGGGTTCTGCTCACGCCAGTTTTTCTACTCTAGTATATGTGAAACAGTTATATGAGGCAACATCTTCCTGGCATGTAAAATGAATGTTCGGAGTTTGTTGCGATGTTATATTGGCAGTCTGCTTTCTCTTCGTTTGTTTGAGAGTAGCAAACTTACACAGTACATCTGTAGCGTACAAATAAACATAACTGTTTTTTATTCTTGTGTTCCGATTGTTTATAGTTATTCTGCGAAACTTCAGATGTATAGGTTTGGTTCTTTTAAATAAAAGAAGCGAAAGCAAGCAGCAAAAAGGACATTGTTACTAACTCTGAACACTCCTTTCACATGTCAGGAACATGCTGTCTCATATAACAGTTTCACACGTACTAAACAAAATGGCACCACCAGGGTTCGAACGTGGGACCACTGGTACGACAAACTAACGCTCTACGGACTTGCACACGGGAGCTCTAAAGGAAGAAGCTCACATTAAAGTTTTTCGTGTGCTCGTAAGTTAGGTGTTTCTCATTACTTAGCATTTTCGCACGTTCTTCTGGGTGAAAGCACATAACACAAATTATATCGGAGTTTTGGTTGATACCCTATCTGTATACGACGTTTGGTACCGATCTGACTGTCCGACATCTGGAGTTTTGGTTGTTAGATTTATCGCCGAAACGTAAAACGAAGTATGTTGTTTATCATATCATCAGAGATTAATGAAATAATTTGTTTTAGATCCAGGGAAAATATAAAGACGAGAAACACTATCTGGAACTTACCATTACCTCACCGGTCAAAGCCGACAAGCAATCTTTGCAACTTTCTCTTGACCCAAACACAATTTTACTATGCCAAAAGAGTTTAACGCAATGCGTACTCTGATAAAGGGATGAAGCTGCTGTTTGTGCATAGCATTGACATTGGGAGACAATCAAGCGGAGGTCCGAGTCACGCGGTGGAAAGGAAGATTCGCTACACAATGAATCCTACTGTTATTCATGGCTGCTTATACATTCTGTTGCACCTCTTGCGCCGTTCATCTTCAAAAATGGTTCAAATGGCTCAGAGCACTATGGGACTTAACTGCTGTGGTCATTAGTCCCCTAGAACTTAGAACTACTTAAACCTAACTAACCTAAGGACACCACACACATCCATGGCCGAGGCAGGATTCGAACCACCGACTGTAGCGGTCGCGCGGTTCCAGACTGAAGCGCCTAGAACCGCTCTGCTACACCGGCCGGCCTTCTTCTTCACTACAAGACCAGCGTTGAAACAAATTTTCGTAGTGACACACTCTAATCCTGAGACTTTTCCTAGGTGATTCACACACATATGAAGAGGCTTTAGCGAGCGTTTAGTCTCAGCATTACAGATAAAAAGTAGGAACTGATATAGACTGTTTGAAGAACGCGTTTGCGGCAACGAGGGTTCACGTGATTACCATTCCACAGCACGTGATTATCATTTCATTGCAGGAGCACATCGCGTGCACCACGAACGCCATCTGCAAGGGGAACAGACGGCAGTGTGGACGTACTGGGATTGTTTTCTCGTGCGGTTGTCTTGCATGAGCAGTTTCCGCATGCCTTGCAGAAGACATTGGGCGTCTTTCGAGCAGGTTCCGGAGTTCGAGCGACGAACTGCGGATTATCTTTCAGAGAAATCGGTGATTCTCAGACGGAACAAAGGAACTGTGCTGCGGATCTGTAATCCCAGGATGCAGGAGCGAACGACGGAGCGACGGGACCGATTGCACCCACATGGCTGCACCACTACACGGGATGACAGGCGTATTATGCGCGCGGCAGTGATGGATCGCTCTGCCACATCACGAGCCGTATCAAAACAACTTCGGTCTGATGCGCAACAAGCAGCGTCAGTGCGTACCATTCGACGTCGTTTGCAGCAGAGTAGGCTGTCCGCAGGGCGTCCAGTGGTGCGTTTACAATCGAGTCAACGCCACAGGCGTTTGCACCGGCATTGGCGCGATGGACGACGGACATGGACAACCGAGTGGAATGATATTGTTTTTACCGCCGAATCCAGATTCTGCTTGCACGACCACGGTGCTTCGATTAGTGGCTGGAGGCACCGTGGTGAAGCTGTTGAGCTGTTGTCTTATGCATATGGTTCAAATGGCTCTGAGCACTATAGGACTTAACATCTATGGTCATCAGTCCCCTAGAACTTAGAACTACTTAAACCTATCTAACCTAAGGACAGCACACAACACCCAGCCATCACGAGGCAGAGAAAATCCCTGACCCCGCCGGGAATCGAACCCGGGAACCCGGGCGTGGGAAGCGAGAACACTACCGCACGACCACGAGATGCGGGCGTGTCTTATGCATAGTCAGACTCGTGTGTGCGTGTGTGCGTGCGTGTGTGTGTGTGTGTGTGTGTGTGTGTGTGTGTGTGTGTGTGTGTATGTGTATCAGAGTCTGAATTCCTAAGGGACCAAACTGCTGAGCTCATCGGTCCCTAGACTCTGGACTTACACACTACTTAAACTAACTTATGCTAAGGACAATACACACACCCGTTGTAACTGCTCCTTTCTATTGAAAATGTTCGTTGATGCAATTCGTGCTCCGACCAGCTAGCGGTAGAATTTCTGTGTACAGTCTGATGAGGAACGTTACAAAAGAAATCTGTCATGCTGCACCATATTCACGCCGAGTGAATATTAATTGTACCGTTTAGCTCAAATAATCATACGCTCCCCGACGTGTATGAGCACAGCTACAAGTAGATGCATACAATGTGCTATTATTGCACTAATCATGGTTACAGTGTATATACAGCAATAGTTTCGGTTTACGTAAGCTAAACAGTCTGAAGCCGTATGATGATCTTATATATATATATATATATATATATATATATATATATTCCTTGCCGCTCTAAAAAAAGGTTATAGTACGATAACCTTTTTTTAGAGCGGAAAGGAATATATATATATATATATATATATATATATATATATATATATATATATATATATATTCCTTGCCGCTCTGATATATAATATATATATATATAACCTTTTTTTAGAGCGGAAAGGAATATATATCAGTACGATAACCTTTTTTTAGAGCGGCAAGGAATAGAATATATATATATATATATATATATATTATTAGCGAATGTCCCCATGGGAGAACGATAAGCAGGTGATTAACATTTCTTAATGTTCTTCTTATTTCCCCAGTATTCCTTCATTGCCTCCCCAAAGGCCTTCTTCCTTTCTTCGGTCCACTTTGGTCGGAAAGGTTTAGATTCCGTCTCTGGAGTAAACTTCCACTTGTCGATTTTTCTTCTGAATGTATCCCGGTCTGATGTGTTTGTTATGTCAATTTTTGCCTTTTTCAAATCCTTCTTAACTTCAGTTACCCAGGGTATTGTTGCCTTAAGTGATGTCATATAGTCCAATAGACGTTTAGTTAACCTGTTTCCAGGTAATCTGTCTATATGTCCATAAAACTTCATCCGCCTCTTCCTGATATCTGCCTCGATGTTTGATATTTTTTCGGTTGTCTCGGTAGTCTGCAGCCTGTATCCATCTTGTGTGTATCGTGGTCCTAGGATTTTTCTAATAATTTTTCTCTCTACTTTCTTAATTTCGTATAAATCTAATTTTCTATTCAGGGAGAGTGTTTCACTTGCATATGTGACTGTTGGTTTGATGACTGTGTTGTAGTGTCTGATTTTAGTGCCTTTTGATAGACATTTCTTGTTATATATATTTTGAATAAGTCCGAATACTTTCTTGATTTTCTGTAATCGGTTTTTTTGTGCTATTTTCTCAAGTCCTGTTGGTTCAATAACTTCACCGAGATACTTAAAGTGCTTGACTCTAGTTATTTCACCATACTTTGTTTTTAGTTTCGAAATATCTAATTTTGAGCAGATGAATTCTGTCTTCTCAAAGGAGATTTGCAGGCCAACCTTCTCAGCACATTCTTTAAGTGTCTCAATTTGTTTTACTGCTGTTTCTTCACTGTCAGTTATAATTGCCAAGTCATCTGCAAACGCTAAATAAGGGATGTTCAATTTTCCTTTACCTCTTCCTAGTTCAATTGGCTTCCAAAAGCTTTGTTTCCTTAGTGTTACTTCCCACTCTTTCATAACTTTGTCCAAAACTATATTGAATAATAGTGGTGAGATCCCATCTCCTTGTCTTACTCCTGTTTTAATTGAGAATGGTTCCGAAATTTCCCCTCTGAATTTAATTTTTGATTTGGTTTCTGTTAGTGTTTGTTCAATTAGTTTTCGGGTTTTAGTGTCTAGGCCTCGTTCTTCGAGAATGTGACATAGAGACTGTCTGTCTATGGAATCGTATGCCTTTTTGAAATCAACGAATGTGCAGATTATTGGTTTTGACCTGATTGCTTTAATCTTTAAAATAGTTTTAAGGTTGAATATCTGTTCCGGGCATGATCTATTAGGACGAAAGCCTGCTTGGTAGTCTGAAATTGTATGTTCTAGTTGTTCTTGTGCCCTCTTTAGGAGACATGCAGATAGAATTTTGTAGGTAACTGGTAAAAGTGAAATGCCTCTGTAGTTGTTTACGTCTGATCTCTCTCCCTTTTTGTGCAATGGGTGAATTAGTGCACACTTCCACTCCTCTGGGATATTTTCTGTCTGCCAAATTTCTTTGATGATGCTAGTGATCTCTTTTAACGAATTTGGACCAAGGTTTATATATATATATATATATATATATATATATATATATATATATATATATATATATATAAGATTATCATACTGCTTCAGACTGTTTAGCTTACGTGCCGACGCGGGTAGCATCGGTTATAACCAGCAGTGGCGGCGCTCAGTATCGCATGGGACTGCATTTTCAGTCATCTGACTTTTCACTACGTGTTATTTCCGAGATGAGTTTGGCGTTGATATCTGTGGTCCTTCTTGGTGTAGCATTCTGAACCGCCAGCAGTGTAAAATTCAGTCATCTGTTGGCACAGAATAGGAAATGACGAATTTAGTGACTGCAATCACGGGGCGATATTAAATTATTTGAAATAATTAATTCCTAATTCCCCTATAAAATATGTTTTGCTGGGGATTCTGGAATCACCGATGTGTTACTGAATTACGGAACCATCGGACGGTAAGGCCAGAATAATTCTGATTCTAATTCTGACAGTCCAAAGATGACGTGGAATGTTGACGAAAAAAGAGCCGTTTAGTACAAATTGGCTTTGTGGCCACGCTGGAGCGCAAGGAGGCCTTTTTTTCTTCGGTGAGCTGGAGTGGTGCCATTTCAGACTGCACGACACGAGTTAAGAGCCTAGATAGAAGTGGCTCCCGCCGCACAGCACAAAAAGCTGTAGGAAAGGTCAGGGCAGCTTTCCCTCTGGGGCTGGGTGCTGAGACTATGTTTTAGAGCTCAAGTCGCACCATGCAGGCTACAAAAAGGATGGAGAGACGTTTTCCAACTCAGTCTGGCGCTGGCTCTCGTCGATGCCGTTTTATTTTGGACGTTTGTGAAATTGTCGCGGAAGTCCGTCCCCATCTTAGTTAGCAGCTTGTTCTGGACTCCGGTGTGCACAGAGCTGTAACAGCAGGGATCTGGTCACGATGCGGGATGATGCACACGGCTACCGTGATCGCTGTAACTACGACGCGCGCACGCACGCCGTCTGTGAGCCGATTGTAAACGACACGCCGATACTGCTTTGGTTAGAATCGCCACACACGTCACCCTTAGCATTCGAGTCTCAGTAACCCTCATGGTCTAACAATGTTTTCCCTCATTCTCCTCGGGATGTTTCCCGCGCTTTTATCGGTTGGAACTCCCTACGGTTGGACGAACTTTTTATTCATCTTTTGTATTCTTCTTTTTTAAACTCGTAGCCTCGTGAAGGACAGACGAGTACTAGAGGCCACACCTTATCGTATGTAACATAGGGTACATTGTGCATCATTGTCACATTTCCCCGTTCCTCTTCCTGTCGCGAAGGATGCACAGTCAAACGATAGTTTGTCACCCTCTGCATGAACACAAATCTCTCGAATTTTACCTTTCCGGTTTTTTCGCGAGATATATGTAGAAAGAAGCGGTTCGAAATCGGTAACGGCACTATTTAAATAAATACGAGGATCACTCCAAAAGAGATTCACACAATTTTTTTTTTAAATCCATCTTTTATTTTACATGTTTGAAAGTTTTACAGTGTGTAGATACATCCTTTAGGAACAATATTTTCATTTCTCCACATGATTTCCATCACTTGCCTTACGCCATCTTGGAACCAGCGCCTATATACACGCACGGTAAAATTCTGAACCAACCTGTTGGGGCCACCGTTTGGCAGCGTGCACAAGGGAGTCACATCATCAAAACTTGTTCCACGAAGAGAGCCTTTCAGTTTCCCAAAGAGATGATAGTCACATGGAGCCAGGTCAGGACTGTAAGGCGGGTGTTTCTGTGTTGTCCATCCGAGTTTTGTGATCGATTCCATGGTTTTTTGACTGACATGTGGCCGGTCACTGTCGTGCAACAGCAAAACATCCTGCTTTTGCCAATGTGGTCGAACACGACTCAGTCGAGCTTCAAGTTTCTTCAGTGTCGTCACACATGCATCAGAATTTATGGTGGCTCCACTTGGCATGATGTCCACAAGCAAGAGTCCTTCGGAATCGAAAAACACCGTGGCCATACCTTTTACAGCAGAAGGTGTGGTTTTGAATTATTTTTTTCTTGGGTGAATTTGCATGATGTAACTCCATTGACTGCCTCTTCGTCTCTGGTGAAAAATGATGGAGCCATGTTTCATCATTTATCACAATTCTTCTTAGAAATTCATCTCCACCATTCTCGTACTGTTCCAAAAGTTCACTGCATACCGTTTTTCTTGTTTCTTTGTGAGCTACTGTCAACATCCTGGGAACCCACCTGGCACAAAACTTTTTTAACGTCAACACTTCCAGTATTCTGCAAACACTTCCTTCCCCTATCCCAACATAGCATGACAATTCGTTCACTGTGATGCGTCTGTCAGCAGTCACCAATTCCTTAACTCTCTACACATTGTCTGGAGTGTGTGCAGCACGAGACCTGCCACTGCGAGGGCAATCCTCGATATTGCCGTGCCCGCTTTCATCACGTAACCTGCTTGCCCACCGGCTAACTGTACTGCGATCGACAGCACCATTTCCATACACCTTTTTCAACCTCTTGTGGATGTTTCCCACTGTCTCGTTTTCACAGCACAGGAATTCTACGACAGCACGTTGCTTCTGACGAACGTCAAGTATGGCAGCCATTTTCAAGACATGCTGTGACGGTGCCACTCACGGGAACAGATTGAACAAGTTTTAAACAAGCGGGAAGGATGTATCTACACACTGTAAAACTTTCATACATGCAGAATGAAAACTGTATTTTTACAAAAATAGTGTGCATTTCTTTTGGAGTGACCCTCGTAAATAGCATTATAAAATGTGGCTGGCTGCTGTTCTCTTCTCTGTAAGAGTCAATCTATATTTTGTATACATCCAAGGGCGCAGAATATCAGTTTTAGACAAAATAGCGTTTGTTTATTCATTGGGGCCATAAAATGTCTTCCGTTAGAAGGTTGTACAGCCCTGAACTGGTATACCAACAAGGCAAAATCGCCCTGAGCCTTGATGCAATCATCCCACCGACGCACCAGGTTGAAGACGACCGTTTGATGAAGCACAGACTCCTGCTGCGAGGGGAAGTCCGTAACTGCATGCTGCACATCCTCGACAACAGAAATCGTCCACTCTTCTGGGCCTTTTTTAGGGGACCGAAGGGTGACATTCACATTGGGAGAGATTAGGACCATAGGGCAGGTGCAGGAATGGCTCCCACTTGTCCGTAATGGATGAGTCTGGACTTCGAGATGGACCGGCGTCTTGTGTCAAACTGCGACCGGCACGGGACTTCGGGCACCATTCCACAACTGTGGTTTCCGACTGACATGCTGCCCCATACAGTGTCTTCATTCTCCGATGAATATAAACGGGCGTTTTGCCTTCGGCAGCCAAGACATGAATAAAAGCACGTTGGTCTTGTTCGGACGCACTTGGTAATAACGCCGCCATAGTTCATGTATTCGCATTTACCGCACACACGTCGGAAAGACACGAATGCCACATGAAGCCCTTATCTACCTGTCGGTGCTTATATACCAGGATAGGAGTTGGGTTCGTTGCATGTACGCTGCAGCAACCCCCTCAAACGCGAGTTTTCTTATTGCTCGCTATATTTAATTTAATTTTGTATTAGCTTTTTGTTCTCCCAAATGACGAAATTTCCTCCGAGTGGTGGTGCCCTACAACCAAAACCCAGAAGATTCAACCAAGATAGCGGTTCGTCGGTTCGAAAATTTAAGAGTAAACCACTCGATGATGCACAACACCTATCCTCTTGCGTCTGATGCTCGATTTGCACGAGCATCCCCGTGACGCTTTTGCGCTTACTGAATGAATTCGTGACGTCTCCGTCCGCCTGCTTAGCTGACTGGTAAGGTGCTTGCCTCCCATGCAGCGTGCCCGTGTTTGATTGCCAGCTGGGTTGGAGCTTTTCTCCGCTCGTGGACAGCGTGTTTTGTTGTCCTCCTCATCGTTTAATCCTTATCGCCGGCGCGCAAGTCGACCAATGTGGCGTCGACTGAAATAAGAGTTGCACTCGGCTGTCGAACTTCCCCGGATGGGGCCTCCCGGCCAACAGTGCCGCGCGCTCATTTCATTTTTTGTGCGTTCTTCATTTCCTCAATCATCCTTGTTATGTGAAGGTCGCAGACTGTCCAGCAATACTTAAGTGCAGCAGTGTCAGTAAAGCGAGAGTTTTGTGAGCGGCCTCTTTGTTCAAATGTGTGTGAAATCTTATGGGACTTAACTGCTAAGGTCATCAGTCCCTATGATTACACACTACTCGACCTAAATTATCCTACGAACACACACACCCATGCCCGAAGGAGGACTCGAACCTCCGCCGGGACCAGCCGCACAGTTCACGACTGCAGCGCCCCTGACCGCTCGGCTAATCCCGCGCGGCGAGCGGCCTCTTTCATGAATGGACTACCAGAGTATTTTCCAGTGAATCTGAATGTGGCACCTACCTTTTCTGAGATAAGATTTACATAGTCGTTCCTCTTTTGAATCGCTTCGTACGCATACTTTCAGTAATTTAATAGACGTTACTGCTCGCAGTGGTTGTTCTGCAAACGGATAATCAAACAACAGCCGGCCTTACAGACAATTCGTCAGCGCTAGGTTACATTTGTTTATGATGTGGGTCAACTGCGACTCCCCTGCATTTCGCAACATTTTTCTAGCGTTGCGACTTTCGGATATTTTTGTCGGCAGAGTTCGCGTACCCCCTAAGCACTTCGTTACCACGAGACACAAGACACATGAGACGATCGTATGGAACATCACGATTTGAAACATGCATCAGAAGACAGTTAAACGTTCACTTTTTCGAACCCCGTAGCTGTTTCCCATCGTGCGGTAGAAGTTTGATATTTGCCTCTAAGGTGGCTATAACCTTTCTCTGAAAGAACGTAATAGCGTGGCACCCTCTGACGTCACCCTCGAATGTGGTGACGTTTCAAACAGCAAGGCGTCGGCACATGCGAAGAAAGGGCCAGAGCTCGGAAGTTCATGTGAGGTGTAAAGAAAGTTAATGGTGCCACGTTGATACCAAATTCTGCCCAACGCCACTGTGGTCGTGTCATACGACGGCAAGGTTGTCAATAAACCTGCCCAAAGATGTAAACAGCCATGCATGAGCAGCGCCTATTAGACGGAGGGGGTTCGACAGCCCATCAGTTCCACTCATTCCACCAGGAAGAAGGTACACGGCTCGTGTTGTATGTAGTTCAACCATGCCCAGACGGTAAATACCGCTGTTAGATCGCGTCCGTATTATTACTTTGTGCTAGGAAGGGCTCTCAACAAGGGAAGTGTCCAGGCGTCTCGGACTGAAACAAAGCGATATTGTTCGGACATGGAGGAGATACAAACAGAACTGTCGATGTCATGCCTCGCTCAGGCCGCCCAAGGGCTCCCTGCTCCCTGCCGTCGTTGGATAAGCAGCTGCAGCAGCAAGTCGTATACTCTTAGCTCACTTATTTGTTACATAGTTTAATTCTTAATTTCTTTGCGCGTTTTTGGTACTTGCATTGTTTAATTCATAAATTTCGGGAGTATTATAATATTTGAGAGTTATAGCATCGCGTTTTAGTACCTGAATAGTGTAAAATCGCATAGTCTCCTTACGCCGCCGAGCAGTGTGTCAGCAGTGCGCAAGTAGCAGCATTACTGCATTTACTAGGCAATCTTGTATTTTAATAACCGTTTAAGTTTTGTGTCGATTTGTTTGCGCTCTCTGTAGATTAGTTCAGACGTTCTTTGCACAACAGTTTTTACCATGGATAGGGACTGCAACTGCTGTGTTCGGATGCAGGCTGAGTTCGCATCCCTTCGCTCCCAGCTTCAGGCAGTGTTGGCTTCGGTCACACAGCTTGAGGCTGTTGCCGATGGGCATCACTGTAGGGTTCCGGATGGGGGTTTGTCGGGGACGGCCAGCTCGTCCCACGCATCCCCCGATCGGACTACGACTGTGGTTGCCCGGGATACTGCCCGCATTGAGGCTGATCCCTCACCTGTGGTAGAGTGGGAGGTCGTCTCAAGGTGTGACAGGGGGCGAAAGACATTCCGGAGGGCTGAACGGAAGGCCTCTCCAGTTTGTCTGACGAACCGGTTTCAGGCTCTGTCTCAGGCTGATACTGATCTTTGGCCTGACATGGCTGCTTGTCCTGTTCCAGAGGTTGCCCCTCAGTCTGCAAGATCCGGGCGGTCGCAGAGGGTGGGCTTACTGGTAGTTGGGAGCTCCAACGTCAGGCGCGTAATGGGGCCCTTTAGGGATATGGCAGCAAGAGAGGGGAAGAAAACCAATGTGCACTCCGTGTGCATACCGGGGGGAGTCATTCCAGATGTGGAAAGGGTCCTTCCGGATGCCATGAAGGGTACAGGGTGCACCCATCTGCAGGTGGTCGCTCATGTCGGCACCAATGATGTGTGTCGCTATGGATCCGAGGAAATCCTCTCTGGCTTCCGGCGGCTATCTGATTTGGTGAAGACTGCCAGTCTCGCTAGCGGGATGAAAGCGGAGCTCACCATTTGCAGCATCGTCGACAGGACTGACTGCGGACCTTTGGTACAGAGCGGAGTGGAGGGTCTGAATCAGAGGCTGAGACGGTTCTGCGACCGTGTGGGCTGAAGATTCCTCGACTTGCGCCATAGGGTGGTGAGGTTTCGGGTTCCGCTGGATAGGTCAGGAGTCCACTACACGCAACAAGCGGCTACACGGGTAGCAGGGGTTGTGTGGCGTGGGCTGGGCGGTTTTTTAGGTTAGATGGCCTTGGGCAAGTACAGAAAGGGCAACAGCCTCAACGGGTGCAGGGCAAAGTCAGGACATGCGGGGACCAAGCAGCAATCGGTATTGTAATTGTCAACTGTCGAAGCTGCGTTGGTAAAGTACCGGAACTTCAAGCGCTGATAGAAAGCACCGAAGCCGAAATCGTTACAGGTACAGAAAGCTGGTTGAAGCCAGAGATAAATTCTGCCGAAATTTTTACAAAGGTACAGACGGTGTTTAGAAAGGATAGATTGCATGCAACCGGTGGTGGAGTGTTCGTCGCTGTTAGTAGTAGTTTATCCTGTAGTGAAATAGAAGTGGATAGTGCATGTGAATTATTATGGGTGGTTACACTCAACAACCGAGATAGGTTAATAGTTGGCTCCTTTTACCGACCTCCCGGCTCAGCAGCATTAGTGGCAGAACAACTGAGAGAAAATTTGGAATACATTTCACATAAATTTTCTCAGCATGTTATAGTCTTAGGTGGAGATTTCAATTTACCAGATATAGACTGGGACACTCAGATGTTTAGGACGGGTGGTAGGGACAGAGCATCGAGTGACATTATACTGAGTGCACTATCCGAAAATTACCTCGAGCAATTAAACAGAGAACCGACTCGTGGAGATAACATCTTGGACCTACTGATAACAAACAGACCCGAATTTCGACTCTGTATGTACAGAACAGGGAATCAGTGATCATAAGGCCGTTGCAGCATCCCTGAATATGGAAGTTAGTAGGAATATAAAAAAAGGGAGGAAGGTTTATCCGTTTAGCAAGAGTAATAGAAGGCAGATTTCAGACTACCTAACAGATCAAAACGAAAATTTCTGTTCCGACACTGACAATGTTGAGTGTTTATGGAAAAAGTTCAAGGCAATCGTAAAATGCGTTTTAGACAGGTACGTGCCGAGTAAAACTGTGAGGGACGGGAAAAACCCAGCGTGGTACAACAACAAAGTTAGGAAACTACTGCGAAAGCAAAGAGAGCTTCACTCTAAGTTTAAACGCAGCTAAAACCTCTCAGACAAACAGAAGCTAAACGATGTCAAAGTTAGCGTAAGGAGGGCTATGCGTGAAGCGTTCAGTGAATTCGAAAGTAAAATTCTATGTACCGACTTGACAGAAAATCCTAGGAAGTTCTGGTCTTACGTTAAATCAGTAAGTGGCTCGAAACAGCATATCCAGACACCACGGGATGATGATGGCATTGAAACAGAGGATGACACGCGTAAAGCTGAAATACTAAACACCTTTTTCCAAAGCTGTTTCACAGAGGAAGACCGCACTGCAGTTCCTTCTCTAAATCCTCGCACAAACGAAAAAATGGCTGACATCGAAATAAGTGTCCAAGGAATAGAAAAGCAACTGGAATCACTCAACAGAGGAAAGTCCACTGGACCTGACGGGATACCAATTCGATTCTACACAGAGTACGCGAAAGAACTTGCCCCCCTTCTAACAGCCGTGTACCGCAAGTCTCT
This sequence comes from Schistocerca piceifrons, assembly GCF_021461385.2. Lineage (NCBI taxonomy): Eukaryota > Metazoa > Arthropoda > Insecta > Orthoptera > Acrididae > Schistocerca > Schistocerca piceifrons. The sequence goes on along the minus strand of NC_060141.1, from coordinate 717,448,984 downwards.
AGAGTAACGGAAGGTTCCAAATATTTGGAAAAGAGCACAGGTAGTCCCAGTCTTCAAGAAGGGCCGTCGAGCAGATGCACAAAACTATAGACCTATATCTCTGACGTCGATCTGTTGTAGAATTTTAGAACATGTTTTTTGCTCGAGTATCGTGTCGTTTTTGGAAACCCAGAATCTACTATGTAGGAATCAACATGGATTCCGGAAACAGTGATCGTGTGAGACCCAACTCGCTTTATTTGTTCATGAGACCCAGAAAATATTAGATACAGGCTCCCAGGTAGATGCTATTTTTCTTGACTTCCGGAAGGCGTTCGATACAGTTCCGCACTGTCGCCTGATAAACAAAGTAAGAGCCTACGGAATATCAGACCAGCTGTGTGGCTGGATTGAAGAGTTTTTAGCAAACAGTACACAGCATGTTGTTATCAATGGAGAGATGTCTACAGACGTTAAAGTAACGTCTGGCGTGCCACAGGGGAGTGTTATGGGACCATTGCTTTTCACAATATATATAAATGACCTAGTAGATAGTGTCGGAAGTTCCATGCTGCTTTTCGTGGATGATGCTGTAGTATACAGAGAAGTTGCAGCATTAGAAAATTGTAGCGAAATGCAGGAAGATCTGCAGCGGATAGGCACTTGGTGCAGGGAGTGGCAACTGACCCTTAACATAGACAAATGTAATGTATTGCGAATACATAGAAGTAAGGATCCTTCATTGTATGATTATATGATAGCGGAACAAAGACTGGTAGCAGTTATTTCTGTAAAATATCTGGGAGTATGCGTGCGGAACGATTTGAAGTGGAAAGGTCATATAAAATTAATTGTTGGTAAGGCGGGTACCAGGTTGAGATTCATTGGGAGAGTGCTTAGAAAATGTAGTCCATCAACAAAGGAGGTGGCTTACAAAACACTCGTTCGACCTATACTTGAGTATTGCTCATCAGTGTGGGATCCGTACCAGATCGGGTTGACAGAGGAGATAGAGAAGATTCAAAGAAGAGCGGCGCGTTTCGTCACAGGGTTATTTGGTAACCGTGATAGCGTTACGGAGATGTTTAATAAACTGCAGTGGCAGACTCTGCAAGAGAGGCGCTCTGCATCGCGGTGTAGCATGCTCGCCAGGTATCGAGAGGGTGCGTTTTTGGATGAGGTATCGAATATATTGCTTCCCCCTACTCATACCTCCCGAGGAGATCACGATTGTAAAATTAGAGAGATTAGAGCGCGCACGGAGGCTTTCAGACAGTCGTTCTTCCCGCGAACAATACGCGACTGGAACAGGAAAGGGAGGTAATGACAGTGACACGTAAAGTGCCCTCCGCCACACACCGTTGGGTGGCTTGCGGAGTATATATGTAGATGTAGATGTAGAAGTGCTACTACTGCAGTGGATGACCGCTACCTACGGATTATGGCTCGGAGGAACCCTGATAGCAACGTTACCATGTTGAATAATGCTTTTCGTGCAGCCACAGGACGTCGTGTTACGACTCAAACTGTGCGTAATAGGCTGCGTGATGGCGAAGTCCATCTTTGCAACCACGACTGCATGCAGCGCGGTACAGATGGGCCCAACAACAGGCCGAATGGACCTCTCAAGATTGGCATCACGTTCTCTTCACCGATTAGTGTCGCATATGCCTTCAGCCAGACAATCGTCGAAGACGTGTTTGGAGACAACCCGGTCAGGCTGATCGCCTTACACACACTGTCCAGCGAGTGCAGCAAGGTGGAGGTTCCCTGCTGTTTTTGGGTGGCATTATGTGGATCCGACATACGCCGGTGGTCGTCATGCAAGGCGTCGTAACGGCTGTGCGATACGTGAATGCCATCCTCCGACCGATAGAGCAACCACATCGGCAGCATATTGGCGAGGCATTCGTCTTCATGGACGACAGTTCGCGCCGCCATCGTGCACATCTTGTGAACGACTTCCTTCAGGATAACGACATCGCTCGACTAGAGTGGCCAGCATGTTCTAGAGACATAAACCCTATCGAACATGCCTGGGATGGATTGAAAAGGGTTGTTGGGGACAAAGTGACCCCCCAACCACTCTGAGGGATCTACGCCGAATCGCCGTTGAGGAGTGAGACAATGTCGACCAACAGTACCTTGATGGACTTGTAGATAGTATGGCATCCCGAATACGGGCATGCTTCAACGCAAGAGGACGTGCTACTGAGTATTAGAGGTACCGCTGTGTACAGCAATCTGGACCACCACCTCTGAAGGTCTCGCTGGATGGTGGTACTACATGCAGTGTGTGGAAATGATGTTTATGTTGATCTCTGTTCCAATTTTCTGTGCAGGTTCCAGAACTCTCGGAACCGAGGTGATGCAAAACTATTTTTTATGTGTGTAGTTGAAAACCGTGGCAACGGCCTTACCGCAGTGGATACACCGGTACCAGTCAGGTCACCGAAGTTAAGTTCTGTCGGGCGTGGCCGGCACTTGGATGGGTGACCATCCGGGCCACCATGCGCTGTTGCCATTTTTCTGGGTACAATCAGCCCCGTGATGCCAATTGAGGAGCTACTCGACCGAATAATAGCGGCTTCGGTCACAGAAAACCATCATAACGACCGGGAGAGCGGTGTGCTGACCACACGCCCCTCCTATCCGCATCCTCAGCTGAAGATGACACGGCGGTCGGATGGTCCCGATGGGCCACTTGTGGTCTGGAGACGGAGTGCTTAGTTAAAAACCGGAGGCAGTGTTGTTCTGGTGTGCGAATTACTCAGAATGGGTAAATAATCTGAAACCAATATAATCAACAAAGTTAGGGATTTTTATCTTTAACCAGAAAAGTTTTACAATCTTAACGCCAAATATTTAACTCAGAAACTAATTTGTTACGTAATCTCTCCTCCAAAGCTGTTGTTATACATTGCACTCCGATTCTTTAGAGAATCATGGGGTTGGGGAGGGGGTGGGCGCGCGACTGCTACGGTCGCAGGTTCGAACCCGCCTCGGGCATGGATGTGTGTGATGTCCTTAAGTTAATTAGGTTTAAGAAGTTCTAAGTTCTAGGGGAGTGATGACTTCAGATGTTAAGTCCTATAGTGCTCAGAGCCATTTGAACGATTTGAGGGGGTGGGGAGTGGGAGGAGGGGGACTGGTTTCTTGAACGACCCGTACAGTTTTTGCTGAACGTTATTTAATATGTGTGTACTGTCGAGTTCGGGGTTCTCCAGCTCACTTCAGTGTCTACCGGAGCCTGCTGACCAATCACTATGGAGAACGACCGTATACTGGCTGACGCAAACCGTCGATGGATATAGTGATGATGTTTGGTGTGCGGGGCGCCCAGCTGCGCTATCATCAGCGCCCGTACAATGTCCCAATTCTTACATAGTCAAGTTTCTTTTTACGCAGTCCAATCTAGCCACTATGATCATGATGCTGATGAGGACAACACAAATACGCAGGCTCCGGGCCGAGAGAATCCCCAACCCGGTCGGGAATCGAATCCGGGGCTCCGTGATCCGGAGGCAGCAACGCTAGTGGCTAGACCACGAGCTGCGGACGGATGGAGTGAGGTATTGCAGCAATACAGAAAAGTAAAAATCACATGACGCGGCTGGCTCAGAGTCCCTAATTCTAATGTTAAGACTCCTGACAGGAATTTTTTTTCTAATTTGCGCACGCTGGCACCTTTCCTTCGTGATGTATGACACTTGCGTATCAAGGGGACATATTGCGAGTAGGTGGTTGTAATGAGTGTGTGTATATTGTAGTACCGTGTTTCTGACGTATGACAAGAGCATAAGGGGAGGGTTCAAATCCTCTTCCGACCATGCAGTTTCACATTCCCAAGTTTTTTCCTGAATTGTTCAGGAAGCCTGTTTTGAAAAGGACACTATCAATTTCCTTCCCAACACCGACAATATTTGGTCAACATCTTGATGGATGCAATCATTCTGAGGGTTGCATTTCTAACAATTTGAAAATATTACATACTGTGCCAAAAGGACTACTGCTAAATACTTCAGAAGAAATTGAAATCTATTCACTTCACAAAAGTAAACAGCTATCTGTTTTACATGAGCAACTTGAATTCAAAGACAAAAGTTTCTTTGAGCTTTTTGACGATCTGCTTTAGAATGTTCACTCATCTGTCCTTCGTTTTTTAAAATTATTTAGGAAATATTTTATCTTTACTTTGTAATTTTATTCCGCCAAACGCTGACTGACTATCTGTTTTCAGAATGTTTGCTTATATGCATTAAGACTGCTTATTGCTAATTCACATCCCTTTATTTTTGACTCTACGGCTCGTAGTACTATAAATTTAAATTCCTTCCATCTTCATTATTTTTATTTGTTTATAAGACTGGAATGCAACGCAAGACATAGCAATGCCTTTTAAAAATTGTCACATACAAAAAAGATGGAATCTACATATGAACCTCATAGACAATATTTCATAAATATGCACAACTACTGTGCTGTCTCGATTCTTTTCTTTTTTAGTATTGATCTGTAAGAATTATTATGTAATCTATGTAAATGGAAGTCTCTTACTACACCAGTAAATCGTATCTGTGCAGCATGTACTACACGTGTAAGATAACAATTATTGCAGCCTACTCGTTGAAAATCGTTTCAATAAAGACATGTTGTTGCTCAATAGTACATCGTCTGACGTGACAGTCTTTGCCATTCCCTTTCGCAACAACTTCGTTAGATAGAAGCCTGCTGCCACATCTTTGCACTGGCGTTTATCCTCACCATGGCAACCACTAGTTTGCCTATCGACTTTACAACAACTTCAGTGGAAAGAAGCCTGCTGCCACATCTTTGGAACGGCGTCCAACTTCGCCATCGCAACCATGGATCCAAATGGTTCACTAACAGGCCTTAAGAGGGCAACCCCTGTACTATCAAAACGAAGTTCATTTATCCTACATGTTTAAATATTTTTAACTCTTCTTAGTTGACAATAGTTTCCAAGCTAAATTTAGTGTGTGTTTATTTTCCTTTCTTGACAATGTCCTTATAACTAAGAAATTTTACATTGTTATTCGACCTATAACCCATTGGTTAGCAATGACATCATTTCGTCAGCCTCCAAGACCTGCACTGGTTTCTCCAGTAGTGATTTACCACCAGAAGGAGGTTCTTACTCATTGGTAATCCATCGTTTTATAGTTTTGTAACTTTATGTATTTTCTTTAATGTATGTAGTCCTCTAATTAAAGCTTTGTATACGACTTGTAGGTCTGAAGATGGCCACAGTAGTGGTCGAAACCGGTCACCGTAATAAATAAATTATGATCAAGACTGTTTTTGATAGTAAATATTTGTAACACATTATGAGAGTGACAGTGGAGGACAGCAAGATATTTAGCCTGTATTTTGCACATGTCCAGAGTATAGCAGGAGAAGACATATGAAGCAAAGCTTAATGAGGAATACACTAAGGCTTGTCATAAGATGAACGTGAAGAATTATGAGTACAGAGCCGTTGTAACGGAAAAAGTAAGTAATTGGAAGTAAACAGAGAAGTAATTGTAGGTATGGAACAGGCATAGTACCATGAGATATTGTGCAACCAATGGGACTCAGGTAATGACGATATTACTACGATTATTAATAAGGGACGAGCTGTAGCAAGGGCAATGAACCCTATGTGTGCAACAAAAAGATAGTAACAGCAACGAAACACTATGCTGCAGAGTGCAGTTTTGCATGGAGTTGAAGCATGGAACTTTTTTTTAATTTAGGACGTAACTCAACCAGTACTACGATGGATAGGATAAAAAAGGACTTCATCCGACAAAGGATAAACGAAAAGGGACAGGAATTTCTGTGACGTCATCTAACAAAAACAGCTGATATGATTTGGCCACGCGAATAGGACGATTGAGGAAAGGACACCGAATAGGATACTACGATGGATACCATGCCAGAGGAAGAAACTGGTTCACCATGACAGCTGGTAAACCAATGCCTGTGCTCCCGTTTCTGATGAACTCGACGTCCACTGGACGTAAAACCCTAATCTTGATCCAGATCTTTGTGATTCATGGTGTTGATACTCTTCTTGTCAATTCCAGTCTAATCCGTTGTCAGGTTCAGAAACATTCACCGATTTGTCGCACTTCTTTGGTTTTGTCATTCGTTTTCTTGCTGTTAATCAACTGGAACGTGACCTTTTCTTTTCAGTCCACTAACTTTTGGTACAGTTGCGAACGCATTTTCTGCCCATGAACTCTGGTCTGTGAGTTTGCATCTCTGTCCCCATTTTCCACAATTTATATCGAATCGTGATGCCAATCCCTGATCCCTTTTTGCTTCAACACGAGTCATTCCCCTTGCTACCGAGTTCAGTAGACAAGTTTGTTGGACACCGCGTGGACCTTCTCATAATTATTTCACCTAAGAAGATCACAACACATTTCCTACGACGGACGTAACTCGAGAGCGAAAAACACGTACGCAGAAACAAGTGAGCATGGAACTGAAAAATAACTCAAGACACTGTTTAGAGGAAAATCCGCAGGATCTGGCCTAGCGCTTGCCCCCAATTCTTTAAAGAATCGAACGCCCATTTTTTACGCGCCATGTTCAAAGTTGGTTGAAAGCTGCTAACTGCTCTCTTTATAGCTGGACGGAGTGGCCGAGTGGCGCTTCAGTCAGGAACCGCGCGACCGCTACGTTCACAGGTTCGAATCCTGCATGGATGTGTGTGATGTCCTTAGGTTAGTTAGGTTTGAGTTGTTCTAAGTTCTAGGGGACTGGTGATCTCAGATGTTAAGTCCCTTAGTGCTCAGAGCCATTTGAGCCATTTTGCTCTCTTTATAGAACACTTGATGAGAGTAATTTGGGTAATCTGCGCTCAGTTTTAAGCAAAACTAGTTTTTCATGCATCTCAATGTTTCTGACGTCATATCTACGGAATTCTGAGTAGTGCAACGATATAAGTTCGGAAGTACGTTTAAGTGATATACGTAGATATTGTCTACAAAATGTGTTTTCGAATGAAGTTAGTTAAAAAAGTAATAAATTAAATCATCATGCCTGATGCCGAAGTTTTACTGCATGAACTGCAAACACATAGTAAGCGAGAAACTTTTTTCCTTTCATTATTTTGTTCAGGGTGTCGGACAAAAAGTTTCGAAATGGTTTGAAATTATGTATAAAATCGCTAAGTGTTCTAATTCTCAAATACTGGATGAATGTAATCTGGGTAACAAAAATGGTTCAAATGGCTCTGAGCACTATGGGACTCAACTGCTGTGGTCATAAGTCCCCTAGAACTTCGAACTACTTAAACCTAACTAATCTAAGGACATCACACACATCCATGCCCGAGGCAGGATTCGAACCTGCGACCGTAGCGGTCGTGCGGTTCCAGACTGTAGCGCCTTTAACCGCTCGACCACTCCGGCCGGCAATCTGGGTAACAGCCGAGCTGTGAATTACGCTCCCTCAGCACATATACACAGTTTCTAACTTTTATACCTGGAAGCCATTAGATACGCAATCAGCAACTGGAATAATGTGACCAATTTAGCCACTTAGTAATACAAACATTGAAACTTATCCCTCTTCTAGCATCAGATTTTCTTAAGTCGCTGGAATAACTAAGAGTAAAACATACACCGACGGAAAAAAATCGGAACACAAAAAACAAATAATTCAGAGTAATGAAATTTCGGTAATACATTTGTCTAGATAACGTAATTAGCTGATTGACATTGTACGATTGTAAGATCACAGGTTAATGTAAGCGCGAGATAGACCATTGCAAATGTAAAATGCTGGTACATGAATAACCGACGTAAGCGCTAGAATGTTGAATGCAAGCATGCAATCGTCCACGCATGGCGTTCTACAGGTGCCGGATGTCAGTTTGTTGGATAGAGTTTCATGCATATCGCACTTGGTCAGTGAATACAGGCGAGCTTAAGGGGGGTAGGACGTCAAACTGGCCGACTTGGAGCAGGAGAGGCACCAAAGGACATTTTAATTTCCACAGTCTATAATTTTACAAATAAATTCATAAACTTTGTTAGCATGACCAGGAAGGGTTCAGGATTCACGCTTATAGCAGTGGAAATTCAAAAATATAACAAAATATATTTTTTTACGTGTGAAATGTCATCATTTTTTTCACTTACTATTGGCCGCATTCGTTGCTATAGGTACACTTTTCTTCGTAAGTAAGGGAGATTCTTCGATGAATTTTGCACAGCATACAAACCATACTTACAGGTGTATGAAACTTTAGAATTTTCCAAATCTATTAAAAACTGTGCTAAAAATTGAGATAATTAACCATAAAATTTGAGTTTTTTCTAAAGATGAAAATTAAAATGTAACAGCTCATTCATTTTTTCATTAATTAAGTAAATTCTAGAGTTTCATACACCTGTAAGTATGGTTTGTATGCTGTGCAAAATTCATCGAAGAATCTCTCTTACTTGTGAAGAAAAGTGTACCTATAGCAACAAATGCAGCCAATAGTAAGTGAAAAAATGATGAAATTTCACATGTAAAAAAAATTTATTTTGTTATGCTTTTCAACTTACATTGCTATGAGTTTGAATCCTGAATCCTTCCTGGTCGTGTTGACAAAGTTTTATGAATTTATTTGTAAAAGTATAGACAGTGGAAATTAAAATGACGTCTGGTGCCTCTCCCGCTCCAAGTCGGCCAGTTTGACGTCCTACCCCCCTTAACACTGTTTTTGGAAGATGCTGGAGTTGCCGTGCGATGATTTCTCATATATGCTCGACTGGAGACAGATCTGGCATTCGAGCAGGCCAAGGCAACAAGTCTACACTCCGTAGAGCATCTTTGGCTACAATAACGGTATGTGGGCGATCGTTCCTGTTGGTAAACACCCCTTGGAATGCTGTTCACGAATGGCAGCACAACAGGTAGAATCACCAGACTGACGTACAGTTTTACAGTCAGGATGGATGTAATCAGATAACCACGAGAATGCTGCCACACGAAATCAAATCCCAGACCATAGCTCAAGGTGTAGGTACAGTGTGGCCAGCACGTAGACAGACTGGTTGCAGGCCCTCAACTGGCCTCCTAACCAAAACACGGCCAACTCTGGTACCGACGCAGAACCACCTTTCATTAGAAAACACAACAGACATCCACCCTGCCCTCCACTGAGCTCTCGTTTGACACCACTGAAGTCGCAAATGGCGGTGCTTTGTGGTCTGACTACATGGCCCGCGGCTCAGAGAAGTCCTTAAAGTAGCAGATGTTTAACAGTTCGTTGAGTCACTGAGGTGCTAACTGCTGTTCAGGTTACTACTGCAGATATAGTGCGACTCACAATGCCATATGCCGAATACGATGTCTTTCCTCTCGGAATTGCCACGTGGCCGTCCAGAGCCCGGTGTTCTTGCGACCGTACATTCTCGTACCATCGCTGTCAGCAATCATAAAGTGGCTACATTCCTGCCAAGTGCTTCTGCAATGCTGGTAACGGCATCTTTGTCGCCTTAAAGGCATTCTTCACTGACATCAGTTCACCACGTCCGATCTCAAATGTAACTAACGCTCACAACCGTTATAGTATGTATTTAAAGTAAACCTGAGTTGCATCCTCATAGTGGCGTTACTAGCACCACTCTCATGTGACTGGCGCGAAATCTGAATAGGCATCGTCTTTCAGATGCAGAAACACACACTCCAACTTTCGCTTATGTCGTATTTGGTGTTGCGTTTTTTTCTTGTCACTGTATGTGGAACAGTTAATAAGAAACTTCCTGGCACGTTAAAACTGTGTGCCACACCGAGCCTCCAGCCCGGGACCTTTGCCTTTCGCGGGCAAGTACTCTACCAACTGAGCTACCCAAGCACGACTCACGAGCCGTCCTCACAGCTTTAATTCCGCCAGTATATCGTCTCCTACCTTCCAAACTTCACAGAAGCTCTTCTGCGAACCTTGCAGAACTAACACACCTGGAACAAAGGATATTGCGGAGACATGGCTTAGCCACAGCCTGAGGGATGTTTCCAGAATGAGATTTTCACTCTGCAGCGGAGTGTGCGCTGATATGAAATTTCTTCCAGGAGTGCTAGTTCTGCAAGATTCGCAGAAGAACTTCTGTGAAGTTTGGAAGGTAGGGGGCGAGGTACTGGCGGAATTAAAGCTGTGAGTACGGGTCGTGAGTTGTGCTTGGGTAGCTCAGTTGGTAGATCACTTGCCCGAGAAAGTCAAAAGTCCCGAGTTCGAGTCTCGGTCTGGCACACAGTTTTAATCTGCCAGGAAGTTTCATATCAGCGCACACTCCGCTGCAGAGTAAAAATCTCATTCCAGTCGACAAGAAGATCTTTAGACCTGCAGATTAAGCCTAATGACGTCAGTCTGTTGTTTAATTATGGAACGTATTACGATCTTATTGGAGAGAAAAAAAATGGCTCTGAGCACTATGGGTCTCAACATCTGAGGTCATCAGTCCCCTAGAACTTAGAACTACTTAAACCTAACCAACCTAAGGACATCACAAATATCCATGCACGAGGCAAGATTCGAACCTGCGACCGTAGCGGTCGCGCGGTTCCAGACTGGAGCGCCTAGAACCGCTCTGCCACACCGGCCGGCTGTTGGAGAGAGAACAGCTCTTTTGTAGGTATCAGCATTGTTTCCATATGCAGTAATCACGTGAAATCCAGATTCTGGTTTTCATTCACGAGACCCACAAGGCAATAGATAACAGAGTTCATGTTGATGGTGTATGTTGACTTCCAGAAAACGGTAGTTGCAGTTCGGCACTAGCGGCCAGAAAGAGAAATGTATGCACACAGAATATCCGAAGAGGCAAGCAACTGGATATAAGACCATCTCGCGAACATAATTCAGTACGTAGCTATTAATGGGGCAGCAGTATCAGTAGCTAGGCCAACGTCTAGCATTATCATAAGATAGTGTGAAAAGGCCGCTGCTGTTTCCCTTGTAAACCACTCGAAAAATTCTTGTCTCATACCATGAATTGCACAGTTTTTGTGTATGTGTGTGTGTGGCTGTGCTTTTTGTATTCGAAACGTCTTCCTCGACATTAATTTGACCACAAGTGCTTGCCAATTACACCCATTTATACACCATGAGCAAAATAAAACTTGTTTGGAAAATCGTTCAAGCGCACTGAAATAGTCAATTCAAGTTCCTTGACATGTGGGACACAGCTTACATGATCTGCTCATGTGGCTGGAAATCCTTCAAGCACCTTGAGATAAACAACCCGCCTTGCATTCCTGCTCCTGAGACTGTAATTCATTCAAGCATCTTGAGAGAGGCAACCTAATTTATATCATCTGCTCCTGAGGCTGAAAAATCTTTCAAGCACCTTGAGACAGACTTCCCAACTTTCGTCATCTGCTCCTGATGTATGCTGGGTTACCTTTCATAAGGTGCTTGAACTATTTTCCAGTCAGGTTTATTTTGCCCGCGCTCTGTAGTAACCACGGTTCAAATGGCTCTGAGCACTATGCGACTTAACTTCTGAGGTCATCAGTCGCCTATAGCTTAGAACTAATTAAACCTAACTAACCTAAGGACGTCACACACATCCATGCCCGAGGCAGGATTCGAACCTGTAGTAACCATAATAGCAAACATGGATTCTCGGTGCAGTTCAGTAGTGTCTGCTGTGTCTCCAATGGCGAACAGAACATCGCAACCTGTGCAGCCCCGCATCTACTATATTTCCGAATCGGGCAAAAACTTCAGAGTGGCGCCCTTCCTCCTCGAGCGTTTGTGATAGGACATTTAAAATTTTTTTTTAAAGGAAAACGATTTTTCAAAAATACATTCGTTTTGTAGCGCACATCTTTCTGAAGAGCTTTGTATATAAAACATGTATGTTCGAGGAAATGTAAGACATTTTATTTGGTCTTAATTGTGCCAAAGTGCAGCGCCACGCCTCTTCACACAGCATTCTTCTATCTCACGTCACTGTTTTTCGCTCTTTGGAATTCAAACGTGTATACTTTGTAATGGAAGCCCTCAAACCTATATTCAGGACAGTGGAAATTAAAATGCCCTGTGGTGCCTCTCCTGCTCCCAGTCGGCCGGTTTGACATCCTACCCCCCTTAAACAACTCGCAATTAATACTGGATGGGATTTTTTATGACCGGAAAATAAGAACTCTTCAGAAAATTTCCACTCTTTGTTGCCTGTTAGCTAATAACTTTATTCTTTATGTGACATAAAATTAAATGTAGGAAACATAAATCCAGTACAGGCAAGAGAGAAGTAAGACAGTAACCATTTCTTCAATCCTTAGGTTCCAGCATTCTTTTCTCTCTAATCTTGCTACAGCTTTACACGGCATGCTTTCCTTTCTGTAAAAGAATCTATTACCTCATCAAAGTTTGTCAAACGTTGTCTAATACTGAAAAAAACTGTTAATACGAATAGTACCTAAGACTGGTGTAATACCCCGATTTGATTACCTTATTTTGTGACGGTCTGCTAGATAAAACGAAATAGATCTTTGTAATATTGAAACAATTGCAACACACACCAAGTAAGCGACACTGTTTTGGCACAAATGGTCATTTTTATCTACCTCTTTTGCATACAGAACACGACAGGATATAATTCACGATGTACAAATTAGGCCTACCACAAGCGGAAAGTTTTATGTCGGGAAAAAGTTTCACGTTTCAGTCATTTGCTCCAGTTTCTCTTGCATGAGATCGAAAAGTAATAGTTTGTATATAAATTTGGAATCGTCACATTCTTCAACATAATTTGTGTGATGTCTCCGTTTCTTCTCCTCCCTCGTTCTAACAAACAATCTTTTCATTACTAATTCTCTAACTCTTCGTGCCATTGTCAAAATTTGTTTCCCTGATAACTTCTCTAACCCTGCCAGAATCACCGGTTTAGTTACCCCGCATCGTTCAACGCTTTTTCCCCGCTATTCCGAGAACAGAATTAAAGCGGATGCTAACCGGTGACTGTATAACTGGCCCTTATTAGTGTAGCGATCTGGCAGAAATTTTCTGTCAAAATTTCATTTTCTTGGATACACCGAGAAAATAATATGTAATCTTTCCTTACCTATTATTCCTGTAAATCGTTTATTTCCACTCTGGTAATACGGATCTGTGGATATCGCCAATAATTAAAATAACGCTTATCGTTCGCGCACCCAAGCAACCGTATAAACAAACGGCTTATATGGTTTATTTGGCTCAACGCGTGAAACCCCTTCCCCTTTTGTCTGCGGGAAAGTTTTTTTTTACTTTTAGATGCGACGGGCATTCCCCTGGTAGAGACGTCGCGTGCAATATGCACGCATTCAAAATTCGTCTTATGATTTTTCAGAAATCAACTTAAAATGTTTTCAAAAATGTTCAAAAACCAACAGGGGTGCGTTTCAAAATCATTTGAATAGTCGATAAACCGACATGCACTGGATGCTACGGCTTTGTGAAACAAGGTTCTGTTCTTAAAAAATATGAATTTATCCCCCTCCCCCCCCCCCCCCAACCGTTCCCCCATCCACTCCCTCTAGATCTGGGCCTGTCTGTATACACAGTGTGGTATGTCACCATAAAGGGATCTTTCCAGATCAGTTCATGCCCTGGTTCTCAGTTTCTGGCAAGAAGAGTTGTTAGCATGAGAAATTACCGGCTGTCTTGGCACAAACCACAGTCAGGTTATTCGAACAGTCAACTGTTATCGTTAAGCAGCAAACATTGAAGGCCTAGCAGGTAGTGGGTTATAGATGCCCTGAGGAAAATGCGACTGGAGTGCGCGCTAACTTTTCGGAAGCAATTGGGAGAGCTGCGTCTCCGCAGATATTACGCAACAGTCTCCACTCGATCACATTGGCCTCTTGGTGTCCATTACGAACAACAGTACAAAGTTCCCAGCATCAATGTACGCTAAGGAGGTGAACAAGGGAGTTCCTGATTATGTGGAGTCCCGTTCTCTTCATCACCGAGTGTATGATTCGATCGACGCCTGATGGTTGTCGGAGATGAGTGCGAAGGTGGCCAGGCACATCAGTCATGCAGTCCTACGCGTTCAGTAGCTATATGAGTCATCTTTTGAGTCGGTATCGCGTGCGGATGTCGGACGCCTGTCATAGTTACTGAGAGTAATTTCAGGCTGTGCCAGCGCTGGCACAGGATCCTACAACCTATTGTCCAATCTTACAGTCAATTATTAGCAACGAGTTCGTGTATAAAAAGGATAATACTGGAGCACACCGAACTCAAATCGTAAAAAAATTCGTCCCGGAGGTTACAATCACTGGAATGCTATGGTCTTTGGTACCTGCTGTGTCTGATCATGCTGCGTGTGTTACTCGTATATGCTCGCCCCTCCATAGCTATGTTCAAATAGTATTGTTGACTCTGAGACATTGTCTTCATGGACGCTGCTTCGAGGCCTGATTTATACAGAGTGAACTGTTGTTGTTTATTTTGCTTTTCAGTCCGAAGACTGGTGTGATGCAGCTTTCAACTTTAGTCGGTTCCGTGTAAGCATCTTCATCTCCGAATAACTAACGCAACTTGCATCCATTTGAATCTGCTTACTGCATTCATTCCTTGTTCTCTCTCTACAATCCCCCCACCCCCCCCCCCCACCCCCACCCCCACACACACACACTTCGATCCATTAGTAGACTAACCATATCTTAATGGTTCAGAAAGTGTCACATCAACATCTAACCCCATAATGTAGTCACGTTACGTCACAAATTTCTTTATTCCTTAATTCGATTCAGCGGCTGATCATTAGTTAATCTATCTAACCATGTAATCTTCAGCATTCTTCTGTAGCGTCGCATTTCAAAACCTTCTGTTCTCTTAACCACAGACAGAGCTGCACGACCTCTGGGAAACATTGCGGCTGGTTGTACCTAAGGAACAACGGTATGGTGTTGTACCTACGAACAACGGTACGGCTGTCTGAACCGGTGAGGCACGCAAGCCACAGATTCTAGGCACAAGTCAATAGTTCGTGGGGAGAGTAAGTGAACTACGTTCATAAAGCATCAATGGACATCATAAAAACATCACTAATGATCACAGATTGCTGAGAGAAATATATTTACAAAACTATCGCCATTAGCGACTTATTTCCACTAGTTTGCCATCTGTGCAGTAATTATTTGAAAGCATGTCATTCTTGAGGAATTACGTACATTTCATAATGAACTATTTTAGGGGCACTTCTTCAACTTCAGTGGCGATTACCTTGTGCATTATGTTTGTGGGAAGACTATAGTTCTTTTCTGGGCGCAGACTTCTTGATTTTGGGTCGTCTACTGTAATTACGTTAAATGAGATGTGTCTTATTCCAACAGGATCTGAATGTTTCTGCTGTTTGTGCGACACATAGAGTAAAAAGTTAATTTTTTTCCAAATATCTTAAAATGTTTTAAAGGTGACTTCACATTTCTTTTGCTCTTCCTCAGTTGCAACAATCAGTTTTTTCACGTTTTATTTCTTTTCTACGAATTTCATTTTTAGTTCTTTTTGATATATGTGTGTGTGTGTGTTTGTATTTGCGCGTGCAGTATCTTATGTTCTGTTGTGTCAGTGAATTGACGTTCTGTTTGTTGTGTATACTTTACAATAGCTAAATATCTATTTTGTATGGTTTTAGATCGCCACTGGGGATAATGCCGTCGTTCCTCGAAAAATAGATTAGGATTAGTGTTCCCGACAGTGTTTTTATTTTGAAAATAGTAGGTACTTAGGCACGTAATTCGAAAACAGTTTGTAGACTCGAGTGATTTTCCTAAACAGAGCGTTAAATGGGAAATACTAATCTTGCCGGGGTGTTGGACGGTCGCTTTATTCGTGCCGGCCTTTGTTGCAGGTGTTCCACGGGCTGCGGCGGCTGGCCGGGTTCTTTGTCCCGGGCAGAGGCTTCGCGCGACGGCTCCCAAACCACCAGTCACGCCCGCGGCCGGCGAGTGAACGAACGCTCTCAAGATCACGCGCCCGCCGCCTCCACGTCCCACGCTCTCGCCTGCCCCACATCGATTCATCGAAACAGAAACTCGAGCACCAGCAGCGCGCCGACGCGGCCGTACCTGGAACTATGAACGCGCCTGTTTCTCCGTAACTCCGCAGTGGCTTCCAGGTAGCGGCACTGTCCCGTCATGGAGATGCCACGCTTCAGCGTCTGAAAACATTTGCAGAAATTTCCTGGTACGATACTGAATGTGTCAAGAAAGTAAGTGCTTGAGAAAGAAAGCAATATCTATTTTGACACGATTATGTTATAAACCTATAAAAGGACAAATTACATAATGTTGTATTATTGTGATAGAAAAAATTTACTACGGAATTTGTAACTTAGTACGGTTCATGTAGACTCTAGATTCCAGAGGAAATAGCTTATCATAGCTATTAAACTATTTGTAGTCATTTGCTGACAATGGTCAGCTAACACAAATAAAAATTTGTTATGGAAAAACTGACTTAATAAATTCTCTCAACTTACACCTACTTCGAGTTATGTATCTTCTTGTATGAATTCGCCCAGCAGAATGTCTTGTGGCATTATTTCTAGGGGACCTATCTGAGTGGTGAGTACGGTTTTTCTTACTAATTTACTGTAAATTTGCATTACCATATGCTTACGAATCCGTGCAAATAATATCAGTCGGCTGGTAGAAAGCATTGAACATTCTTTGTTCCATAAATAGAATGTGTAACCAAAATAACTAAATGTTTGTCCTTAAAATATTTCAGTCGATGTATAGAAAGATAATTTTGTTAGTGTAGAGTGAGGATATACATAACGTGAAGTTTCAGAAATAAGTAGTACCTTTTTCGTTGTGAGGTGCCTACAATCTTTTTCACCAGTTTCAGTGTTCAAGATATGGGTTTTGAATTTACTCAGGAAACAACACCGTACTTCATAACAATACATAATAACTGAGATCTCTACATTTTCAGCGTGGCGACGTCAATCTTATTGGTTAATTTCTGAATTAAATCATTCTAAATACACGCTGAAGGCTGCCAAATTATTTACACAAGATGACCTTTATGAAAATGGCCGTAAGCAGAGATTGGTCAGTAAGTACATGATGCAATAAAGGTCATCTTTTATAAATAATTTGACGATCTACAGTGGATATGTAATATGGTTTTTATCTTTCAGGAGATCATCTTGCATAAATAATTTGATAACCTACAGTGAATATGTAATATGGTTTTTATCTTTCAGAAATTTTGTCGAATTATGGAGTCACACATGAAGACAATACTAATACTAGTCAATATTTACATCACTTTTAAGTCACTGTTAATTAGATTCATTGGTTTCAGATTTTATGACAGCAGCTTTCAGAATTCTCTCTCAGAAGCTGTGATGACCAGAAACATAAATTTTTGGCTTCATGCTGAATAAAGTATAGGACACTGGAAAAACTAGAAGAAGGGAAGTGAAGTGAACCATTTGAATTCTAATCTTTCTGAAGGGTACTTACAATTAAATCAATTGTTAAGACAGCGAATGAACTGGGTCTCTGCAAGAGTACACACAAAACTGCAACTAGAAGATGGGGCAAGATATTACGACTTATGTTAGGACATGTGGGAATAACTTCCATGATACTAGAAGAATCTGAGAGGACGAAGATTATCGGGGAAGACAAGAGATTAGTATATATTGAGGACATTGGGTATGAGTACTAATCTGAGACAAAGAGGTTGGTGCTGGAGAAGAACAACCCTAATACAACTTGTTTCTATGTCAAAAATTCGCTATTTTTTGATGTAGTCCCTTTTTAGACCCAAGTAATTCGTCCACTTTTTTTTTTTAAGCGAGTGCATGCCATACCTAAAGAGCAACTCCAGAAGGCCTACAGAAAAACCATTTACGGCTCCCACTATCTTCTTCATGCTACTGGAAGTCTCTCACTGCCATAATTTTCCATATATGGTGAATATGGAAATCTGTTGAACGAGGCGAGTATTCTGACAATTCGTGCGTCATAATCCTCACTCCAAAAACAAGCTTGAAAATAAGTTGTAACCTCCGTCCCGCTATATTTTGCTGATTCTTTGCGGCGATTGGACACGGGTAAAGGATGGTAGCACAGAGGAAACTTTGAGTATGAAACCCGACAGTACTGCCTAAAACTAAAAAGTGTTTCTTTTCTTTACGAAGTCATGAGTTTCGTAAATTTAAGTTAAAGTTTGCTTTGTAACGATAACAATGCATACCATTCACTTCCTTTATTGATTTCTTAACTAAAACAGTTTCTAACAATGGTTAGACACCACCATGCGTAGATTACAAGTTAGACATTTCTGTAGTGCTGTCCATGTTAAACTGTCGCGCTATAAAAGGTCAGGGTAACCTTAATTATTGCAATAATAAAAATAATAATATAGCCCACCGACGGATACTACTAACAATGACAATACAGATTTCACCACTTATTAAAGGTGTAATTAGATGCACCCTCTGCGATTAGCCAATTAATGGTTCATGTTGCTTTATCATACGACGGAAAAGTTCCAAACTCAGATTCCGTCATCTGCTACAAAGTGATCATATACACTCCTGGAAATTGAAATAAGAACACCGTGAATTCATTGTCCCAGGAAGTGGAAACTTTATTGACACATTCCTGGGGTCAGATACATCACATGATCACACTGACAGAACCACAGGCACATAGACACAGGCAACAGAGCATGCAAAATGTCGGCACTAGTACAGTGTATATCCACCTTTCGCAGCAATGCAGGCTGCTATTCTCCCATGGAGACGATCGTAGAGATGCTGGATGTAGTCCTGTGGAACGGCTTGCCATGCCATTTCCACCTGGCGCCTCAGTTGGACCAGCGTTCGTGCTGGACGTGCAGACCGCGTGAGACGACGCTTCATCCAGTCCCAAACATGCTCAATGGGGGACAGATCCGGAGATCTTGCTGGCCAGGGTAGTTGACTTACACCTTCCAGAGCACGTTGGGTGGCACGGGATACATGCTGACGTGCATTGTCCTGTTGGAACAGCAAGTTCCCTTGCCGGTCTAGGAATGGTAGAACGATGGGTTCGATGACGGTTTGGATGTACCGTGCACTATTCAGTCTCCCCTCGACGATCACCAGTGGTGTACGGCCAGTGTAGGAGATCGCTCCCCACACCATGATGCCGGGTGTTGGCCCTGTGTGCCTCGGTTGTATGCAGTCCTGATTGTGGCGCTCACCTGCACGGCGCCAAACACCCATACGACCATCATTGGCACCAAGGCAGAAGCGACTCTCATCGCTGAAGACGACACGTCTCCATTCGTCCCTCCATTCAAGCCTGTCGCGACACCACTGGAGGCGGGCTGCACGATGTTGGGGCGTGAGCGGAAGACGGCCTAACGGTGTGCGGGACCGTAGCCCAGCTTCATGGAGACGGTTGCGAATGGTCCTCGCCGATACCCCAGGAGCAACAGTGTCCCTAATTTGCTGGGAAGTGGCGGTGTGGTCCCCTACGGCACTGCATAGGATCCTACGGTCTTGGCGTGCATCCGTGCGTCGCTACGGTCCGGTCCCAGGTCGACGGGCACGTGCACCTTCCGCCGACCACTGGCGACAACATCGATGTACTGTGGAGACCTCACGCCCCACGTGTTGAGCAATTCGGCGGTACGTCCACCCGGCCTCCCGCATGCCCACTATACACCCTCGCTCAAAGTCCGTCAACTGCACATACGGTTCACGTCCACGCTGTCGCGGCATGCTACCAGTGTTAAAGACTGCGATGGAGCTCCGTATGCCACGGCAAACTGGCTGACACTGAAGGCGGCGGTGCACAAATGCTGCGCAGTTAGCGCCATTCGACGGTCAACACCGCGGTTCCTGGTGTGTCCGCTGTGCCGTGCGTGTGATCATTGCTTGTACAGCCCTCTCGCAGTGTCCGGAGCAAGTATGGTGGGTCTGACACACCGGTGTCAATGTGTTCTTTTTTCCATTTCCAGGAGTGTACTTGCGTACGACTCGATCGTACACTGCCGTTCCACGCAGACGTCAACAACAACTGTCTTCGCCTCGTATGAAGGCGCGTGAACTGCAGGGGTTCGACTTTGTTGGACAAAACAGCAAGACAGTGCCTTGTGCCGGAAAAAGTGTCATCACCTCCGAAAGTTCCAGAAAAACAGCGATGTATTAGTGGCACGATTAACGATAACTGTAGGAGTAGCCTTTATAAGGTATCTACACCCTAGTTCGTGTTCGAGGGCTTGCTACAAGCACTGTCTCCGAATCTTTTGTGTGAAAACATAAAAAATTTTTAATTAAACACTTCATGTGTGTGTGAATTCCTAAGAGACCAAACTGCTGAGGTCATCGGTCGCTAGACTTACACACTACTTAAACTAACTTATGCTAATAACAACACACACAGCCATTCCCAAGAGAGGACTCGGGAGGGGCCAAAACACACATACTTATTTCTCAACACTGTCACCCTGAAAAACATATTTCTCCCAATGAGAAAAGAGTTTGTTGATATCGTCACTGTATTATGTTTGTCTTTGTTGATGGGACCACATCCTTCCTCTGCTTGCACCGCTTCCCCCTTCATTACTATCAAAGTGACGTCCTCTAAGGTGTTCTTTAAGGATTTGGAGACATGAAAATCGGATGGGGCCAAGCTGAGGTTAGTACCACAGTTTCCTTCATCACGAGCACGAACAACCGACCGTTCCAAATTACTGATGTTGATTCCGTCATCACCACACAGCTTTCATTCTTCTATGGAGTTCACTTGGAGACACGTTTTCTGCTGTTATAAACTCGATTACAGCGTACTGTTTCTCACCGACGACATAGTTTCGTTACACACCACCGTGTTACGTGCTACAATCCCCAGCCCTCTAGCGGCAGAGGGTTGTAACTTAACATTCGCGAAGTGGGAAGGTCGACCGAGTAACATGCGTGACACGTAACACCTCAACCGATGTTGAGAACAGAATAAACAGTTTGGAGGTGTTACTTTTTAGCAGACCCTTGCATATATTCACACAATATGATATATCTACTTAATAGGACCGACTTCTTCTCAGCCAATTGCAAGATTTGCAACACAAGGGTAGTTGTGGCATGTAGGATGGAAGAGGGAATTTCAGTTTCAGGACAAACTTGAAATATCTGCCGTAGAAAAGACAAGCAACTTCAGGCAACACTGATGACACCACAACACTAATTAGAAAAAAAGGATGACAGTAAATCTATGGTGACCTTTCCAAGTGAGATTTTGGAAAATGCTGGTAATATCGATCAGTTATGAGTACGCTAAGCAATCCAATGGCGTTCAGCAAACGATGCCATCGGATTTTTACTTCCTAATTGACATGGGTTTCGTGTTTTGTGGAAGATGAGTAGACATAATACAGAATACTAAGATCAACTTAATATTCAGTCAAGTTTTACAAGACAAATGATTGATAGCAACTCAGAAACAGAAATGGACACTCCGAAATTTTCTACAAAATGTTTTACAAAATTTACCCCTTTACACGTTTAACTGTTTACTCTTTTACTCGTCTACATAGGAAAACCGTGCCCAGAACATAACACCCCACTATAGCTGACATCCTCCGGTAGTTGACACCCCACAGCAAGCGCTAGTAAATTGTACAAAGCTCCCAGAACTCTTATGCATAAAATTCCTGGAAAATATCCAGTTCAAAGACAATGTTTTCCGCCGTGTGACAGCATGATTTATCATTATCATCAGGGAATTACAAATTTTTTGTACTGCAAGATAAAGTTTATATCTTAGCATGGGGTCAATATGATTAAGTTAATATCCGAGATGGAATCATTATAATGTCTGGCTGGCTTTAAAAGCATGGCAATCCTCGTTTCGTACCAATACAAATGTATTTTAATACTACGCAGTATGCATTTCCACCTGTTATGTGGTTTTCACGTCTGGCAGTGGAATATCACAAACGTTTTGAACTGCAGGATGAAGCCAGGAGCCCAGTATGGAGGTCACTACACTATTTGACTGACCTTGACATCGAATTTTGAGACGAATTTTGGAGAGAAAATGAGAAAACATTGTTTAATTTGTTAAACTATATGCGCAGCCAGAAACTAAATTTCCTGTGCAAAAATATCAAAGGATTTTTTAATCATTCACGGGGGTAAAACTGACGAAGTTCGCATTTCGTACGCTGTGCTTTTTAATTGTTATTCATCCGTGACCAGCGGAGTGTCTGCATAGCTTCCTACCTTTATGACGGCATCGCCTGCAGCTTGATTCTGCGAAAATCTCAGATCCTCTCCCATTGCAGCGCTTCGTCTTTTTCTGTTACCGATTACGGTCCTCGGCATCCATTTTGAATAAATTATGTCGAAAATTTTATGTCACCGAAACGTTGCTCCAGAACTAGTCCATTCACAAATTTGAAGTAAACAAATTTCTTAAATAACTCAAGGCAACTGTGGTATGAGATTTGGCGTGTTATTTTAGTGAAAACATGATATTGCAGTAGCAAACAGTACACACTAGACAAGATTAGTGTTTTTTCTGAAACGCTAATGTTCACGAAAGCTTTCACTCTTTCTAAAGACACAATTCATTCACACGCCTCCTTCCGCACATACATTACCTATTTCTGTAACTAGATTATTAACCCTTGAAATAAATCATACGTCTACACCTCTTCCTACTATACGTCTTGATTTAGTGCCCATAGTTGCTCAACGTTTCGAACTTCATGCAGATGCTGTCCGCGATTGACATTTCCAGAATATTTTCAGCTCTACTTTTCTTGCTCGTGAATCTTCCCCCCGTAAATACTTCTGTACACGTTTCAACATTCCAATACGCTTTCCTGCTTTACTTCTATATCTCCTCGCTTACTACAGTTGCACGGTTTTTCAATACGAAGTTCAAACAGCTCTAAAGTTTCGCCATTACGCAACAATACTGTCCCACAACAGTCTTCAGCACACTATGGTATCTCTCAAATCAGAATTCATCTTTTTCTATACGGTTAAGCATTTCTGTAAACATTCCGTTTCGTGCAGTCCAAATAGCACTCCACCACGTTTAATCTTTAAAGAATTTCGTTAGCTGTGCACACTAGCGTACTTCCATTCTTACAAACACTCTGCTGTCAGCTGTCAACGTCTTCCTACTTCCTCTGGAAGCACGGACTATATTTATTCCCTACTGAGGGTAACACTTGAGTCAATTTACAATTATTGTTTTACATTATACAAATTTTACATGAAATAACCATATATTTACGAGCAATTTATATCTATGTAAAAGGTAATACGACAAAAAACAGGAAAAGAATATACGGTGAGCAGAAAACAGCATTTAACCAGAACAGGTAAGTACATAACAAATGGTTCGTTTCAAACCGTGTGAACATGTTGTACCTGGTTTTGGGAGTTGAACATACGTCCATAAAATGTTTCTTCAGTAACCGTTAAAAGTAAAAATCTCTGTCCAAACAGACCTCAGAAGGCCGAAAGGTACTGACCAACCACCGTGTCATCCTCAGCCCGTAGGCATCACTGGATGTGGATATGGAGGTGCATGTGGCCAGCACACTGCTCTCCCAATCGATGTCAGTTTTTGTGACCAGAGCCACCACTTCTCAACCAAGTAGCTCCTCAATTTACCTCACAAGAACTGAGTGCACCCCGCTTGCCAACAGCACTCGGCAGACCCGGACTGTCACCCAACCAAGAGCTAACCAAGCCCAACAGCGTTTAACTTCGGTGACCTGACAGGAACCGGTGTTGTCACTGCAGCAAGGCCGTTGGCAACACCAAAACACAAATGGCTATATTTGGAATGATTCAGTGTACTGACAGAAACTGGTGTTACCACTGCCGTAAGGCTGTTGGCATGGTAACTGTGAATTTTACTACAAACACGTGGCGAAAGTATGATTCAGTGGAATAGAAAATATGGAGACTTGCACACAATTAGTACTCACGACTTGAGTGTAATTTTAATTTAGTCATCCCTCTTGAATTCCGTTTATGTTGTTTTTTGTTCTGGTGTGTGCCACATCTAGTAAGAACAGAGCTTGTCCACGACACGACCACTCATTGTAAAGTACTGCACACTACTGCTTTGTTTTTCCAGCTACTATTACAGTGACAGACTGTCTGCTAACAAGATTACAAGTAAGTGAAAAATTTTCTTGTTCTGTATACAAGTAATCAAAAACTTCGCATGTGATCACATACAGACCTATTAAAGCAGAATTAGGTGGGATTTTCACGTAGACAAAATGTTATTTGGTATTCGTTTTTTGTTCATAAGTTATTTACATGTTCCATACATCATTTGAACGATTCTTTCAGAGAAATTATGTGTGATGAGTCAGTTTAGAGGATATGTGTACACAGTTAGAGTTAACAGTGATGAAGATGTTGTGGTATCTTCCAGGGATAATGTTGCCACACCAAAGTCAGTCCCGTATATCGATACCACAGGCATTAGAGAGGGCTCGCAGCAAGCCGCAACAGCCAATGGGATACACTTCTGAAGATCACATCTCTCTCCCAGCATTGCAGTGGTCTCACACTGAGGTGAATACAGAGCTGAACTTGGAAGAGCTCTGCCCCAGTTCCAGACCTCAGTTACAGCAGTCACAGCGTAGGATTAACCAGTTGTAAAAGCGTCAGGTGAATTTGTACCGTTGGAATGTTGAACATTGTACCTCAAAAGAACAGTTTATTATTTACTGCATCAGGTGATACTTTCAAAGTACATGACAGCTGTACATTATCCAGTACACCTGTCGCAAAAATTGTGCAAAAGTTAAATACATGATTCATTCATTCACGTAACAAAGTGAACTGATATTTCATCTGCTGTATGTAAAAATTAACATTCTCCAAAAGCACTCAAAGAACACACAGTTGTGACTAGAGGACTGTAGTTTAGTCTTGTCACAACGCATTCAGTCTTTGCAGCTACATTTAAAAACTAGATTTTTTATTTGCAGGCTACCAGTTTTCAAACAAACATTCGCCAATGAAATAGAAGGAGTCGGCCAGGAGAAACGGTTTTAGGTTACATTTAAAACTTGCTTTGCTACCTATAAGACATTTTATGTTACTCAACAAATGATTAAAAATTTTGGTTCGTGCATACTGATCTTCATTCTGAACCACTTATAGCTTTAATAATCGGTGATAAAAGTTATTTTTTTCCTCTAGTGTTGTGGATATGGACATCACTATTTTTCCAGAATATGTTGGTAGAGCTCTTGCCCGCGAAATGCATAGGTCCCGAGTTCGAGTCTCGGTCCGGCACACAGTTTTAATCTGCCAGGAAGTTTCAGCAGTATTCTTCTCTGATAACGATGAATTGTTTACGACGAATTTCATTAACGAATATATGTATTGTAATGCTTCAGTTAAAAATGCTAACTTCTTTAGGAGGTCCCTTCATGGCGACACCACAGATTACTCTTACTGCTTGGTTTTGTGTAATCAGTAATAGCTGATAACTTTCCCCAGAAAATTATTCCGTAAGAAATTATTGACAGGAAATGTGCAAAATATGTCAGGAGGTTTATTCGTTTGTTTCCAAGACTAGCAATTATATGCAGAGCAAACGTAGCAGAACTTGTCTGAGTAGTTCAGTCATATATTTCCTCCAGTTCAACTTCCCATCAGTTTGGAGTATTCTACCCTTTACTGAGTCCTGTTGATGTGCTACATCCGTTGTTGATGTGACTCTATTTGTTGCACAGACCTGAATATAGTGTGTTATGTCAAAATAAAGGGGGAGTCTGTTTTCAGATACCCACTTAATAATTCCTTGAAAAGTATCGTTAACTATCTCTACTGTTTCTTTTGCTCTAATGGGATATATTATAACACTACTATCATTTGCAAAAAAAACTGCGAAGTCTGATCGTTAAGTGGAAGGTCATTAATTACATCTTTTCCCAGTTCAATATTGTTTGATTTATTCAGCAAAATGTATTGGATTCTATTTCTTAAGTATCAAACACCTCGGAAAAACCACAAAAATTCACCACCTGGTTATATATTATTACGTAAGGCTTGTAAGACCTGATGATTAAACGTATAAATAACATTCTTAATCGAGTTACACTTCTGGAATGGCAGCTGTGATGTGTTCTGTTAAGTTGATTATGGGTAAATGAAGACTACTCTGCAGTGCCGGCCGTGGTGACCGAGCGGTTCTAGGCGCTTCAGTCCAGAACCGCGCGACTGCTACGGTCGCAGGTTCGAATCCTGCCTCGGGCGTGGATGTGTGTGCTGTCCTTAGGTTAGTTAGGTTTAAGTAGTTCTAAGTTCTAGGGGACTGGTGACCTCAGATGTTAAGTCCCATAGTGCTCAGAGCCATTTGAACCATTTTGCACTCCGCAGTACATCAATTACTCGAATACTTTGGAAAAAGATGCTATTAAGAATACTGGACGATAATTATTTAAGTCTGTCGTGTCGCCTTTCTTGTATAGAAGTTTGGCAATCGTATGTTTTAATTTGCCTGGAAAAATTCCCTGAGCCAATGATGGATGTCACACAGATAATCCCTTATTAAATTAAAAGAGCTTTTAAGAATTCTGTTTGAGATTCCATTAACATCATGTGAGCTTTGTTTTCTAAATTTGTCATAACAACTTTGCTTTTAATAAAGGTGCTATTTCTACTTGTTCACATATTGTGAAATTACGGTTTTATTTTATTCTGTTGCTTTTTTTAACTAAACGAATCAATGAAAAGCACTACGTTGGGTATGTTCTACAGCATTAATTTATCGACTTCAAGGTCTGATGACAGCCTTCTAAAGTGAAAACAAGTCACCCTAAATATATTTCTCCTGTAGAAGGCACACAGTATAGTGCTCTTTATTTATTATTATATTGTACTGCGATGAAGAGCAGTAAGAATCACTTATCATGGATCATTTAATCCTATTTTCGCTGCTACATTGGAAAAGTGATTGTAATAACACTTGCAACTTCTGCATTATCTGTTACAGCATCGTCGTTTAGCTTACTTGTTGTGGTACTTTATACACAGACTGCTTGTTATGTCCCATATACTACACTGCGCAATAAAATTGAGGGATCATTTTTTCGAGACTCCGTAATTGCCCTCCATTGCGATGTCTAAGTTTGAAACTTCAATCATAGGTGCCTACAGCATTTCTCTGTAAAGGTGCAAAAGCGTCGCGCCCTTCGACGTCACCCTCGGGCTAGGTGACGCTTCAGACACCTACGTGTCAAAAACAAAAAAAAAAAAAAAAAAAGGCAGAGCTCAGCAGTGTCAAAACAGTAGTGTCAGCAGTGTGGAAGGTTGTCAAGAACGGCCTGTTCCTCATCGCAATGTGGTCGGTCGCTTCCGACCGCGAAGTGTGTGGGAATCACCCCCTCGAGGCAGGGGGTGGTTTCATTGACGCTGAGGCCTCTTCGTGTCGATTCTTAGCAGTGGTGTGTCTGAAATATTTTCCTCAGTCACCGATAAGAAAACCATATAATTTCAACGCTGGGAGTCGCGGTTCTGATCTCCATCGCAGAGACTTCTACATGGATACTCTGCAAATCACATGTAGGTGTCTGACAGAGGGTTCATCGAACCACCCTCATAATTCTCTATTATTCGAATCTCGTATAGCGCGCATAAAGAATGAGCACATATATCTTTCCGTACGAGCTCTAATTTCCCTTATTTTATCACGGTGATCGTTTATTCTTATGTGGGACGCATCAACAAAATATTTTTGCATTCGGAGGAGAAAGTTGATGATTGCATTTTGTGAGAAGATTCAGCCGCAATGAAAAACTCCTTCCTTTTAATGATGTCCACTCCAAATTCTGTATCATTTCAGTGACACTCTTTCCCCTATTTCGCGATAATACAAAACGTGCTGCTCTTCTTTGAACTTTTTCGATGTATTCTGTTAATCCTATCTGGTAAGGATCCCACATCGTGCGGCAGTATTCTAAAAGAGGACGGACAAGGGTAGTGTAGGCAGTCTCCTTAGTAGATCTGTTACATTTTCTAAGTGTCCTGCCAATAAAAGGTAGTCTTTGGTTAGCCTTCCTCACAACATTTTGTATGTGTTCCTTCCAATTTAAGTTGCTTGTAATTGTAATTCCTAGGTATTCAGTTGAATTTACGGCCTTTAGATTTGACTGATTTTTCATGTAACCGAAGTTTAACGGATTTCTTTCAGCAATCATATGGATGACCCCACACTTTTCGTTATTTGGGATCAATTCCCAATTTTCGCACCATACAGATATCTTTTCTAAACCGTTTGCAATTTGTTTTCATCTGATGGCTTTATAATTCGATAAACGACAGTGTCATCTGCAAACAACCAAAGAGGGCTGCTCTGATTCTCCCAAATCGTTTATATAGATAAGGAGCAGCAAAATTCCTGTACCACTGCCTTGAGGAACGCCAGAAATCACTTCTGTTTTACTCTATTACTTTCCGCCAGTTACTACTAATTGTGACGTCTCTGACAGGAAATCACGAATCCAGTCACACGACTGAGACGATATTCCATAAGCACGCAATTTCACTGCAAACCGCTTGTGTGGTACAGTGTCAAAGGCCATCCGGAAATTCAGAAATACGGAATCAATCTGAAATTCCTTGTCAATAATACTCAACACTTGAAGCGAGTAAATAGCTAGTTGTGTTTTACAAGAACGATTTTTTCTAAATTCATGTTGACTGTGTGTCAATAGACCGTTTTCTTCGAGGTAATTCACAATATTCGAACACAATTTATGTTCCAAAATCCTGCTGTATATCTACGTTAATGATATGGGCCTGTAATTTAGTGGATTACTCCTACTACTTTTCTAGAATATTGGTGTGACCTGTGCAACTTTCCAGTCTTTGGGTACGGATCTTTCGTCGTGCGAACGGTTGTATATGATTATATATGACATTAAGAGAAGGTTTAAATGTGAGTAAGAGAGGGTGTAAGGACCTTCCAATAGTGTGACAAGTCCAAAGTGGCACTGGATAGAATTGTGGTGAAATTTGGTGCCAATGTGACATCGTTAACCCACCTTACACCTCACATGAGCTTCTGAGCTCTGGCCTTTCTTTCGCTCGTGTCGACACCTTGCTGTTTGAAGCCCGAGGTTGACCTCTCAGGGCGCCATTCTTTTACAACGTTACAGAGACAGTTTGCAGACACCTTTGAGCGAAATTTCGAATTTATGAGCTACAATGGGGGACACTTACGCGTTTTCGAAAAAGTGATACTTTAATCGTGTTCCGCAGTGTAGTCTAAAACTTATTATCTGCATTATTGATTTCTGTCACGACATGCACATTCCTGGACATTTTAATCACTTTCCTTAAAATTACAGTACTTTTGTTAAATTCTAGGCAAGCCGGATCTTGACTTTTTCTGGCCTCTATATAAATTTCCCTTTTGCTCTTAAAATATTAATCCATTTTATTCATCCATGGATTAACTGTTTTTATAATGGACTTCCTAGATACTTTTTTTAGTAAAGCTACTGTCTAATACTGAAAAACATTTAGTACGAAACACAGTGAATTTCACTATAGCACCTGTTTCTATGTATATCTCATTCCACACTATCTCTTCAACTTATTTTTAAAACATTATCTTATAGCCCTCATTAGGGCTATAAGATGCTATATTGTTTATTTCCCGTAATTCTACGATCAGATAGTCCATTACCTGTTGGGGATACACTAGTTTATAGGCCTGGCCTCTGTCTAAAAAAATATTACGAGTCGGGGTTCTTTCATCTTGCCGCAAGCGAGTTGGAAAATTTACCAATGAAATCAGATTTTAACACCCAAATAATGATTCCAGTTCAATTTTCCTGTCAGAATGTTTTAGAAAAGTCTACATTGACATCTCCACAAACTAATAACTGTTCTAGGTTTTGTTTACACAAAAATTGCTTGTTTCAGTGTTTTTACTTTGTGTCCAGCTTTTGAATATGTTGCAACTCCTTTCTTTTTCTGTGTGCACTCCACACGAAGATTATGGCAGTCTGTAATCACTGGCATTTATTTAACTTTTCTACCCCTGTGGTTTCACGGTATTTGGAGAGGAACAGAACACCAATCACTTCAGAATTTTCCACAATTCCTAGACATACAAAAAGCTCATTTCCCCTGTTTTTCAGCCCCGTAATGTTTGTACGAAACAGACTAATTTTAATTTCCTGGAAACTGTTTCTTTCAAGACTGCCTCTTTACAACCTGACTCTGATCTAAAAAATGTATCCCTCTGACTATAGCAATCAGAGGTATTTTTCTGTGCGTGCTTGTGATTCCCTTTACACTTTCTGCAAGATAGTCAAATAGTCATTCCTTCCGCCAGCTATTCAGGCGCAGGTCATCATTAGCGTATCCCTACATCCCAGTTGCAGAAACTGTTACAGCACAGATATGAACTTTGTTTCAGTCAAATGTAATCCACTCTGCCCCCTATTTACTTGGCTGACACCAAGGTAAAGCCAAGGCTGGTCATGGGGCTGGAAGAGCTCCAAGAACGCCAAAAAATGTGTGTTGTTGCTGCCCCTATTTGCTCCTAGTTACCTTCAATACTATATACTATGTTGCTAGCCAGGCTGTTTCCTGCTTCTCGTACTGAAAGTACCTGATCTTCCCCTTGGAAATATCTGCAAAAAGTCCCTACGTTCTCTGTCGCCTGGTTAAGGTATCACTAGGTATCACGAAGCTTGTGATTTGGTAGTCCACCAAGTTTTTTCTGTAGCATTGGCCTAGATCCCTTCCATGATTGCTACCGACGAGGAGAACTCTCTTCTCTTGCTTGATTTTTCTGCCGACCTAGCCTTGAAGTTGTTCCTACGAATCTAATGCCCTCTTCTTTTCTCAAAAACTAATTCAGTTAGGATGTCAAACCGATTGATAATGGGAATTTGAAACCTGATTTTTGAGGTTACCTCCTTCTGCTTATAACTCGTTCCTTTTTCCCAGTTCCCGCTAACTCTTTCCTGCTTCAACCTATCCAATGCGAAGTACGCCTGAAGGGCAAAGACCTTTCTTCGCTCCTTCCTCGATTCTCCTGTCTCCAATGCATAATCTACAATTCCATGGGACAGCCTCATCTGATAATTTACTTATCTCACCGCTACAGTTACCCCAACGAAGCACAAAGCCCCAGCCCTGACATATTTTCCCGATACGAACTAACCTGTGGTAACATCCTCATTTGTCGCATATGACGCTAAAGCACATTAACACACACTTAAACTATAACAAAGTAAGAACTAATAAAACTTATCTTCCGATGAGCTACGCAGCTAGCTTCTAGACGACAGGTGGACGTAATCACAGAAGACACGAAACGAATGAAAACTAAAACAGTACAATATTTTTAACACTAGCATTAAACAGACACTGTCAGGAAATAACGAGAAAACATGGAAACTGAAGCTGGTGAAATTCTTCTCTGTAAATCATAGTGTTAGCCTTAGTCATTTCTGATGGAGCTTGACGATTAACTACTTTTCGGTAATTGTGACAGTATATTGTCCCGTCACTAGCCTATAATGTTAATAGTATGCTTGGTGATTAACTCTTCTTTCTATGGGTAGGATTGTATATTCCATTACGCTTGCTTGTTGGATGCGTAGTACAGGAGTTCTATCAATCAGTCATTTAAAACACGTACAGCTTTCAGTGTACATAGCATGGTGTTATGTTCTTTTGTATGATGATGAGAGAATGGAGGCAATGAAAACCGGTACCAGTGCAAAGCCTACTACTCCAGAAGAGTACCAACGTGACTACTGGACTTTACATCCCCATCCGACGGGCACCCAACCATAAACAGTGCCACATGTCATCACCCAATGAGACACTGCAGAAACGCAAGGAATTTAACACAGGACTTTGGTGCAAAGTGTGGTGTTCAGAAACTGCGTGGTCACCTGTCTTCTTTCTCCGTCCAGCGAAACAATAACGCTGAATATTTCTGCACCTCCAGGGTTTGAACTGGTACTTCGGATTGGGGCGGCTTAATGACCTCGGCTACGGAGACAGATTGATGGAAGTGAATCAAAAATGGGCTTCCAATGTAGGCAGAGCGGGAGCAGACCTGTTGTGCATTGGACACGACCCCGGGTTCGTCTCGGGTGAGCGATAAAGGACCTACCACTGACCAGGAGAAAGTGGTGGGGAGGGGAGAGCATGGAGGGGAAAGCCTCGTGCTCGAGCATCGGCAGTCAGTTCACCAGCGAACAAGATGACTGCAACACGGTCACCTCCTGCGATACTCTATCCATTGGACTCAAACACCCAGTCGCATACCCGAGATCTATTCCCTCGTCATCAACTCCGAGAGAAACTGAAGACTCTCAATAGCTAGTGACTTTCGATTTGACATTAAAAGGTACAACTGAGCGAGGTGATCCAGTGGTTAGTACAATGGACTTTCCTTTGGGAGGACGATGATTCAAATCCTCTACTGGGTATTCAGATTTAGGTTTTCCGTGACTTCTCTAAACCGCTTAAGGCAAATGGCCGGATGGATCCTTTGAAAAGGGCATGGCAAATTTCGTTCCCCATCCTACCCTAATCCAAGTTTGAGCTCCGTTCCTAATGACGTCGCTGTCGACGCGATGTTAAATATTAATCTTCATTCTTTCGTTTCATTAAAAGATTTGAAAATACTAGAAAAAAACGAGTAAAGGGTATGAATGGCAAAAACATGCCCGCCATTCATCTTAAGAAATGGCTTTATCATAAAACTGGAGTTGGATGCATTAAGAAACTGGTTTGCCAAGAACAGTGCATGACAGCACTTCATGGGGGCTAACTACTAACTCCTTTTCCTTCTGTCTTTCTCCCGCACCGGCGCAGAATCAGCATGGTTCTGAAAGGATTTGGCATGGCTAGTGTAAAGGGTGGCCGCATGCACTTCCTATCACTACCCAGTTACGCAATATGTGTACCCCAAATTCAGCGTATACTGTTATTTACATCAAACTGAGTGAAATCTTTCTAAATGTGTGAGAATCGTGTAACTGAGGCGGGACTTGCTTACCAGCCAGGTTTTCACCTAGAAGACCATAGGAAACGGCCTAGAAATCACAGTCTGGCAGGCTGGCACTCCGGCTCACATCGTTAATCCGTCTGGCGGATGGATTCGATGTGGGGCCCGCATACATCCCTGTCGTGGAAGAGGGATTTTAAAATGCACAATCATCCGGTGGTGTCATGGGAACTTACTTGTGATCAATAATTAAGAAATAAATAGCTTATGCAGAGCAACATAAATACCTCAGTATGACCATAAATGCCTCAGAAACTGAAAGCAGTAATGTTACGGTAAGACAACAATGTGTACAACTTGTCAACCATTGGACGTGAACGTTACCGTAAATCACACAAATGAAGTAGGTGCACTTAACGTTACGTCAGAAATGTAACGGTTCCTGAATTATGTTTCGCTCCTTAGGGGTAAGTATTTCAATTTTTTGCATAAATCTGTGTACAGTCATTAACTACGACAGTGTCAAATATTTGGCACATGGTGGTTTGTTTTCAGAGTACGACATGTGCAAGGCACTTTAGTTACGTTTAATGTAGTTCTAAGCATGTGAAATGTATTTAAAATATTCGTGTAGTGAGTAGTATCTAAAAGTTCTGCAGAGCCACTTAAAATGGCTTGCATGGAGAAACCGATATTCGTCTGGCGGATGTGTTGCCGTTTCATGAGTAGAATGCAAAAGCTGTGTCACAAATTAGCGCCGAATAATAAAAACAAAAATAAAACACACGAAACGTCAGGGGCACTGCGAGATAGGAAGCAGACGGATGGCGCTATGCGGGTGGCCTACGTGGAGGCGTCCAACCACACTTCGTCATCCCACGCTGGCTCACGTTTCTGCAGAGGAGTTTGTCATAGAACTGGTCACCCTCTCCAATTCCTCTACTCTTTTGACATTATTTTATTACGTCTTCTACAGTGAGCAAAGCCAAAAGAAGAGACTGAATAGTCGCATAAATTTGTTAGCTTTCGGAATTCGAATGCAGCATGTCCCAAAGAAGTATCTTCTCTACCGTCATTGTAGCGTTACTGGGAATTAAGAATCTAAAGAAGTGTCAGATCAAAAGCCAACAACAGTTCATTCAACACCACTTCAAATTTTAGAACAAAATGTTTGTTTTCGCTTTGAAAAGGAAGATACAAAAATATTTTAGACACTAACAAAATGCCCTCACATTTAGTAGCAAGGTAGTTCAGTTCTCTGACTCTTGTAAGATGGCAACTATGAAAATATGAATTAGCTTTCATACATAATAATAGTTGTGTGGATTGATAATTTTTTTCACATTTATGGCTTTGAATGGCTGTTGTAGTACCATCTCGTTTCGCCTACACTCGTTTCATTTATAAGTTAACATCAAGCTATCCTGTGTCACGCAAAGATACTTGCAGGCTGACACGCTAGTATCGATGGTGCACGTCTTAGTGTGGCTCTTTGGCCTGGGCGAACGCGTGACGTGTCTCGATGGAAGTTTGCGAGGCCAATTAGACAACTTGCCGCAAGAGTTCGTGCTTTCTTCGGCGTGGCGTGTGCCCATTTTCTAGTCGCCCGAGTTAGGCACTTCTGTCCGGTTTAGCTTGGTCACGGGATCGCAGGTTGCCCTTTGACGTCATGCTGGTGCAGATCTGTTAGTAAGATCGCAACATCCTATTGGCTTAAGCAAAGCATTGCAGATTAAATCGGCAGCACTCACGTAGGACGATCAAGTTTTCCCATGTCACGGTTAGGCACGGTAAACCTATCTCCAATAATTGGCTTACTGGCTGAAAACGGAACTTAGTTTCATGAATATAGGTTTGTGTGACTGAATATGCTACTGACATTCACGATCATTTTAGATTCTAAAATGCCCTCACATTTAGTAGCAAGGTAGTTCAATTCTCTGACTTGATTATTTTTTATATGCTGTGCAGTAATTTATCTCTTTTATACCTAGCTTGAATTTCAGTGATGGCTGAATGCACGTCTGCAAATTTTGTGAAAAGTGTGGTTTTGTAATAAACCAAATTACTAACAAATTGACGTCCATATGTCCATTTAGTTTCAAATCTCGCTTCTTCCTTTTGCAATTGCGTGGTTATGTAAGGTGACGTTTTGCAACAGGCCACACATTGATTGAACACTCTGTTTAATTTCTCTAGTATTCATAGATGTGTGGTACATTCCACTACACAACAAGTATTACAACGGGCGATCAAAGAGTTTCCATTTGAGGGCGTTGCTGCAGCGTATATGCGTCCAGCGTGACTCCGATGCGGGTACATAAGAACCGACATGCTGCCAAGAGCTTAGTGTGGCCATCGAACGGAAGTTTTTTGATTGCCACCTAAATTTTATGTTACGTGGTTTTTCAGCATTTCTGGGTAAGTTCTCGTACAGCACTCTGACGAGGAATTCAAGGGCGCCGCCAGCAGACGCTGCAGATCAACTTTCAACGAATGCTCATGGAAACGCTGTCTTTTGTATGTTGAGAGGTCAGAATTTTTGTACGTAAGTAAGGTTCAGAATCGTTTCAGAACACAAAAACTGCATGAATATGCGCATTGTGCGGAAGATCACCTACGAGGCGAATTCCGTTTACATTCAGAGTTTCACAATCTTTGCGTCTGTTTCCTCTCATAGAGTCATAGTAGCTGTAGAGAGGCTGTGGCACATTGTTCACAGCTCCTTGCGGTGTCACACGGTACCGTTAGCTCCCATGTTTTGTGTGGGCATTGTGTGGTTGTTCTGAAACAGAGAGAGTTGGGGGTATAGCTTTGTAAGCTAGACAGTTGCTAAATTCAGTTTCTGAATCGTGTCTGTAACGTGCTTAGGGTATAAATGCAAGCTCATATCTTGAAAGAAGTTTGAAGATTTGTGTACGTATTTTTACATATGTTCTATAACTGTGCTGTGTTCTTTGTACATTGGTGCATTTGTTTACTTGTGTAATAAAACTTTTTTTCGTTCAAGTTCTCCTGCGTATGACTTAACCAATATGACAGTCCATGAATTTTTTTATGGTGGAGAATCCTGACAAAGGTATGCATTATACTTCGTACCATTTTGCAAACGTCAGGAGTATAAGATCAGAAGTTTTTGTTGTTAGTGGCTGGATGGAAGGTATGGTGAATTATACCTCTCTTATATGAGTGTAATAAAGTGATTCATTTTCTGACAGCTAGAATAGTCATTACTCCAGAAACTGTTTTTGTTGGTTTTTGGAACCTTTAAATGAAGTCTGCTCTCCCACTAAATGTCGATTACAAATAAAAAGGCCTGTAATTTCCTGTGAGTGGATAGTTACTTGTTTTGAATTATAACTTCAAATTAAAGTAGGCGCCGTTTATATGTAAAGTAAACAGTGCAAATTACTCTATAAACCAATATTGGTATTCTTTTGTTTATGGGCAGTCATTTTACAAAGTTTGGATCTATATAGTGTATTGATCATAAACTAACTCAGGGGAAAGCTAATTTAGCTAGGTAGTGTTCTAAGCATCAGTTTCCGAAATTCAGTTGCATGTCCGACTGGCGTAGTGGGTTAGGTCGTAAGGCACCTGGTCCATGAATTACAGTTCCCATAGATGACGCCTGTAATAAACAGTTTATTTCAAAATCGAATACAAATTTAACCATATGCTACATAGAATGTACACAAAAGTAAACTTTTTGTAGAAAGTTTTTCTCTTAACTCTGATCGAAAGTTGTAGGTCAGACATATCTCCAACTGATTTTGGAACTTTTTGTCTTCGATGTATCATACATACGGTAAAGGGTATTTTAAACTACACTATGACTGATCCTAAACGGCATTTTGCATATCATGTTTTCCTATTCTGAATATCACGCAGTAGATTGTCTAGAACCGGATTATTACAGTCATTGATGAAATACAATGTGTATCAAGTGTTCGTCCTTTATAATAAGTGGTAATTTCGCTTCCAGGTTGAACTGCAGAGCATTAGATAAGTCACACTTAAAAGATTCCACAACTGAAGCTTCCTCATGTAGCAATAACTTAGGAAATGAAGGATTTGTTACATACACTAAAATAGAATACAAGTTCAAAAACAATGAGACAACTAGATTTCATAGTGACCTGCACACAGAAGTGTGTGTTTGTGAATTAATTTTGAAAAATAATTTACCTTTAATTGTACCTCTATCTAGGTCCCCACTGAGATATTTTGAACTATTTATGAGGAATATGGATTCCTTACTGTGCTCTCTGTCAGAGAGCAGCAACTAGTTAATAGTCTATGGTGACTTCAGTGTCAATTTTCTGAAGGATTCTGATAAGTTAAATGACTGGAAACCTTATTTTGATCCTCCCATTTGATCTCATTAATTAACTTTCCAGTGTGGGTGGATAAAGCCAATAGGGCCCTAATTGATAATGTTTTCTCTGCTGAAGCTCCCCTGATCATGATGTACAGTTAGTTAGGATAAATAACATAGTGCCTTCCAGTATTGATACTTCTCAATAGAAATCACTTAGAATAACTAATCACTCCAGGACAAATGTTTTTAAGAGTAGTTTACAGGAGATGAAATGGAATGTAGTTTATAATGAACCTAATGCTAACTTATAATTTAATCTATTCCATGATAAATTCGTATCACTATTTGCAAATATATTTCCGTATAAGCTAACCATAAAGGACACTAAACAGTCATGTAAAAAGCCATGCATCACCAGAGGGAATAAAACATATTTTGAAAGTAAAAGGGAAATGTAGCTTTTGGCAATAGCAAGTAGGGATCCTGCAGTAGCTACGCACAACAAAAAGAACTCAAAAGTACTAAAAAAGGTTATTAAAAAGAATGGAATGTGGTGAAACAAGAGGACAACCAGCCACAGGACAACATACCCCTATTGAACTGAATGGAAGGACTATAAGTGATGAGTCACAGGTAGCATTTCTTAAATACAGTACATAGCATAGGGACCAACAGTTCAAGAGCAAAATCACAGAATTTTATGCAAAATGTAACTTTCATTATGAATACGAATGTATCACCAACTTCTCCTTCCAATATTAAGAAAATTATACATTCTCTCAAAAACAAATGCTCAACTGGTTTTTGTGGTGTTTCCAATAGAGCACTAAAGATTTGTTCCCACTTAACAAGCCCAGTCTTATCTGAAATATGTAAAGCATCACAACTCAAAGCATTTTTCCAGGGACACTGAATAATGCCACAGTTAAACCACTCTTTAAGAAAGATGATAAGAGAAATGTTGATAGGGAACCAACCTGCTTCACTGCTGACATCATTCCAAAATTTTGAAGGTGATGTATTGTAGAATGGTATCTCACTTTAGCAACAATAGTATCCTTAGCAAATCACAGTTCAGGTTTCAGAAGGGTTTCTGAACTGAGAATGCCATTCACACATTCACTCACAACATTTTACAAGCATTACACAATAAAATAAAACTGGTATTTTCTGCAACCTCTGTAATGCATTTGACTGTGTGAATCACAATATTCTTCTAGACGAATTGAGCGTTTTATGGGACTGATGGAACAGCCATCTAATGGGTAGTTTCATATTTAATCAAAAGAACGCAGAAAGTAGTATTTAGTAATTCAAGGAATATAGTCCATGGACATCGTTCTGATGGGGGAGAAATCACGATGGTGTGCAGCTTTAGGTCCACTACCGTTCCTCATATATGTAAACGATCTATCGTCTAGCATGCAACAGGAAGAATTAGTTCTTTTTCCAAATGACACTAGTATTGAAATCAATCCAAGCATACGCACAGAAACAGAAGAAATGGTAAACCAAGTTCTTAAAGGCATCATTGACTAGTTTTCTGCAAATGGTCTCACCTTCAGTTTTAAAAAGATGCAACGTGTTCAGTTCTGCACATCTAGAGGTTCTACATCAATAATAAATGTAACGCACGGTGAGGAAATAACAAATAGGATGGAAACTTCAAAATTCTTAGGGATCCATGTTGATGAGAATTTAAGTTGGAAGAAACAGGATTTGGAACTCCAAAAACCGACTTAGTTCAGCCACATTTGCGCTTAGGATCATTGCAAATCTTGCAGGTAGACAAATCGGTAAGCTGATATACTTTGAATGTTTTCTTTCAATAGTGTCATATGGAATAATGTTCTGGGGCAATTCACCTTTAAGAAAGAAAGTTTTCATTGGTCAAAAACGTGCTCTTAAGAATAATATGTGGTGCTCACCCACGGACATCTTCTAGAGATCTGTTTAAGGAGTTGAGCTTCTGACTACTGCTTCACAGTATATTTATTCCCTCATGAAGTTCGTTATAAATAACCCACTACAGTTCAAAAGGAGCAATGATGTACACAGTTACAATATCGAAAAAAACTGACATTCAGCACTCCACAGTAAGGTTGTCTTTAACACAAAAAGGGGAGCACAACGCTGCAACAAAAACTTTTTATCAATTATTAATAGAGTAAGAGGTGCAAATGTGGAATACCGGTAGTAATATGGATATTATGATTTCTTCCCTTGTAGGTGCTGCGTTTTGGTTAGCTGCTTAAAAAATATCTTCAGAAACTATAGACTGTTTTGGGATGAATTGATATTACAGTTGGTAGCCAAAGCGAATGAGTGTATCCGTTTTCACGAATTCACTAGGTGGTATACTTGTTGTAGGTTTCTGGTTTCCAGTTTCATTCATGTCATAACACATAAGTTATTAATGTATTTTGTAAACAGACGTTTAGGTATTGCATTAAGCCGTAAAATGGCGTGTTTTTTGCCTATTTAAATTTATTTGCGATTTCATTTGCTTTCTGAATTTCAAGACGGCTGTGTTACTAATGAGGAATACCAGTATTCCATATTTGTACCATAGTATTCCACATTTGTACCGTACTTTCACAACCTGTTGCACTTACAGGAATTGCTTCAGGAATTACTTCACGAGCTCGAAAGCAGAGGGATGAGTCTGATTTGACAATGGCAATTAAAAACGCTACAGAAAGAAAATGGGCCACTCCAGAAATCTGGATGTTATAAACCTCGCACGCGAAACCATGTCAGAACCTTGTGTCTGCCTCCTCATGGCTCCCACGAGATGGAACCGCTGGATAGAACTTTCGAAGCCTGTTATTCTGAGCTAGTACACGTGTGTATGAGGGAAAATACAAAGACATCCCCGAACTG
The DNA here is from genome assembly GCF_021461385.2 of Schistocerca piceifrons. Taxonomy (NCBI): domain Eukaryota; kingdom Metazoa; phylum Arthropoda; class Insecta; order Orthoptera; family Acrididae; genus Schistocerca; species Schistocerca piceifrons. The sequence goes on along the minus strand of NC_060141.1, from coordinate 717,408,813 downwards.
AATGGGAAGGTCTACCTCAAGTGCCAGACATGGGAGTCAATGGGTTTAGGGTGGCAGGAATATACCCATTAAACCCTTATATTTCATTGATGCAGACTTCATTGAAAGCAATGAAGGAATGATTAAGGATTTACCTAATGATCCAGTCAATGGACCATATGCAGGTCCATTGCCACAGCTTCTCAAAGTGGAAAGCCTCAGGTTGAAGTCGAGGGAGGAACATTTGCTGACGCATCTGAAATTACACCTTGATAAATCCCATCTCTTGTAGTAATAAAAAAAGAGGGCAGGAATGGAGGGAAGAAAAGCAGGTCCTTCAGCAGTCCTAACCGTGTCTCCATACAAGATATCTCTTGAAATATCGAAGATAGCTACAAACAAACTGGAGACAAAGTAACAGATTTCACCAAAGCCAAGGAACCAAGAATCATATGGTTCTGAAGATGATGTTTTTAGTGTGAGAGATGATTCGTCCCCCGTTATTAGCGTTATTAGTGTACCCACTAATGAAGATGGCAATTGTCTTTCTTGCTGGGATAAATTTTCGCAGAACGAGAAAAGTGAAGAATGGATAATATGTCTAACGTGTGAAATGTGGGAGCACACTGGATGTACACCTCAAGATAAAAAACGACATGTGTGTGACATCTGCAAGTGAAATTAATTAGAGTAAGGAATATAATAACTGAAAATGCTATATTTCGTGTTTTTCTATTGTGTTATTATGTTTTATTATGATTTATTTGACAATGAATTATTAGATTTTCCATTATTTGTTTTAACTTTAACAAACGTGAAACGAACGGGACATTCCATATTTGTATTCTATAATATTAAGCGCCAAAAATGTCAAACTTCGTGTCAAGCCTAATTTATAAATGTTCCTAATGTAACATGTATTCGAAAATTTAGGAAGCACTAAAATATTTTCCAGTATGTGCTACAGATATTTTGCTTGCTTAATGTGAAGAACTGAGAAATTTATAAACGAAAAACCAAATATTATTCCGTATTTGTACCACTTCCTCTGTATAAAATGTCTCACACACAGTGAAGTAAAATTTGAAAGCAAACTGAGAAAGTTTTTTCTTGACAACTCCTTCTATTCCGTAGAAGAAATTGTGTTACTGTATTGTGTAGAAGCTGTTGGGTAGGAATTACTAACTCACATCTGTATGTCTACTTTTTTCCCTTTTGAAATAAAAAAAATTTAAAAAAATAAAAAAAAACTTAGAAATGTTCAGAATGTAACCGTATGTACAAATTAACTTGCGGTGTGTACATAAAATGACTGGTTCCACACCATTACGATCTATAGTGCAAAATGATTCATGGAACATGTAACTAACTAATTAACAGTTGCATGTTATTTCGTAGTTACTTGACACATTATCTAAGATTAACCTATAGTACGACCATCCTTGTCCAGAGCATAAAACTTGGCGTAGGACTGTTCAGTTGCTTCGCTGTCATCGTGCTGTAGACTCTCTATGGTATTCTATCCCTTTGGTTCCACTCATTCCCCATGCAGTACTGAATAGTTATTTCCTTCTGGGATAAATGATTTTGTTTTCCATTGTGCTTGCGAAGGTTAACTGTTTCCGACACAGAATTTATACACTGAAGCACCAAAGATAGTATAGGCATTTTATTCAAAAACAGATACATGTAAATAGGCAGAATACGGTGCAGCGGTCGGCAACGTCTATATAAGACAACATGTGTCTAGAGCAGTTGTTAGATTGTTTACTGCTAATACAATGGCAGGTTATCAAGATTTAAGTGAGTTTCAACGTGGTGTTAATGTTGGCGCCCGAGCGATGGGACACAGCATCTCCAAGGTAGCGATGAAGTGCGGATTTTTCCGTACGACCATTTCACGAGTGTACTGTGAATATCGGGAATCATCTAAAACATTAACTCTCCGACATCGCTGCGGCCGGAGAAAGCTCATCCAAGAGCGGGGAATCGTTCAGCGTAACAGAAGTGCAACCCTTCCGCAAATTGCTGCAGATTTCAATGCTGGACCATTAACAAGTGTCAGCATGCGAACCATTCAACGAAACATCGTCGATATGGGCTTGCGGAGCCGAAGGCCAACTCGTTTACCCTTGATGACTGCACGACACAAAGCTTTACGCCTCGCCTGGGCGCGTCAACACCGACATTGGACTGTTGATGACTGGAAACATGTTGCGTGGTCGGACGAGTCTCGCTTCAAATTGTATCCAGCGGATGGACATGTACGGGTATGGAGACAACCTCATGAATCCATGGACTGCACAGATCACCAGAGGACTATCCAAGCTGGTGGACGCTCTGTAATGATGTGAGGCGTATGCAGTTGGAGTGATATGGGACTCCTGATACGTTTGGATCGACTCTGACAGGTGACACGAAAGTAAGCATCCTGTCTGATCACCTGCATCCATTCATGTCCATTGCGCATTCCGACGTACTTGGGCAATTCCAGCAGGACGTGCGACACCCAACACGTCGAGAATTGCTACAGAGTGGCTCGTGGAACACACGTCTGCGTTTAAACAATGCCGCTGGCCACCAGACTCCCCAGATGAGAACATTATTGAGCATATCTGGATGTCTTACAATGTGCTGTTCAGAAGAGATCTCCACCCTCTCGTAGTCTTACGGATTTGTGGAAAGCTTGCAGCATTCATGATGTCAATCGCCTCCAGCACTACTTCGGACATTAGTCGAGTCCATGCCACGTCGTGTTGCGGCACTTGCGCTAGCTGGCAGGGCACTACACGAAGTTAGGAGTTCTTTAGCTCTTCAGTGTATTTAGGTACGTCTTTCATCAGGTCTTGCTGGATAAATGGATGACATGAATAGTACTTAATTCAGATGGAGTTTTTGGTTGGTTGGTATTTATAAAGACAGTGGTTGGCTTCCATGCTGGTTATTTTATGTTAGTATTTTTATAAAATTACACCTGATCCGGCAACTGTTTTTAAATGAGTACTTAGCCGCAACCGAGGAGTACTATGTTAAACCAACCAGTGGCAGACAATGCGACAGAATGTTAACATTCTAAGAGGGCGCGCTGAATAGTAATTCCTATGATTTTTATTTCCGTTCTCAATATGGATTAAGGTATCACATGTCACGCGTATTACTCGGTCAGTTTTCCCGTTTCGCTGACGCACATTGCAATCCCCTGCCACTAGAGGGCTCCGAATTGAAGAGAGTAACATGGCGGTGTGTAACGTAAGAGCGTCTGAGTGCTGTAATCGAGTTTCTAATCGCAGAAAACATTCTGGCTGTCGAAATCCACAGAAGAATGAAAGCTGTGTACGGCGATGGTTATATCGACATCAGTAATGTGCTGTGTTGGGTTGTTCCTGTTCGTAATCAAGGAAATTCTAGTGCTAGTCTCAGTGAAAGAGCTACAAAAAAAGAAAATCGATATGCAATTTCCGCACTGCAGTCTGCAAAGACAGTCCATTATATGCAAGACCTAGAATGTAATACGGAACACTAAAACAGGTCTAACAGTGAATATGCACAAACCTCCGCAATCCGACGAAGTTTTAGAATCGTTCTTGGGTACGATAGCTCCACCCGACGTAATGGATAAGGAAGACGAGGTGGAATATGATGAGGACAATAGTGTCATGACACATCCCTTTTCGCTGGAAGAATTCCAGATTGCACTCTTCGAAGGGAAGGGTACTGCACCTGGCCCGGATTATGCTGACTACCCAATGCTAAAACACATCAGATACAAAGAGAAACTACTGCTGCACAAATTGCAATAGTATATTGACACAAAAAAAACCAGAACGACTCGCTAAAAACATGTCGCGTCGTCCTCATCTACAAATTAGGAAGAAGATGTGATAAACTCGAGTCGTATCGGCCTATCAGCCAACTACAGTGTTCGGCGAAGGTAATGGAAAAGATTATTAACCTGCGATAGAATGGTAGTGTGGAAACAAGGAACTATTACCGGAAAAACAACTTCGGTTTCGAAAAGGGAAAGGGACAACTGAAATCATTTTACTATTAATTACTGACATAGAGCTAAATATGACAGTTAGGTGCATAGACTTGACTAAAGCATACGACAGTGTCGTCTTGTCAGTCCAAGGCAAAACATTGAAGAAACTGTAAATTCCGAAGCTACTCGTGCATGGCGCTGTGAGCCATTTGAGCAATACCAAGACAGTCATTTTGCATTACGGAACTAAGCTGGGAGCCAGAGAAAGTAGCAGCGGACTCCAGCAGGGATCAGTCCTGGCTCCCTTATTATTTAGTCTCTATAATGCAGACTTTCATTCCTTCTTTTGTTCAAATGGCTCCAAGCACTATGGGACTGTCTTCAGTGATGAGTCCCACTTCCATCTGAGCCCAATTGATCAACGAAGATGTGTCTGGAGACACTCCGGGATACCAACCTGTCACCAGCCATAAGGCCCAGAAACCAGAAGTCGTGGTCTGGGTTGCCATTTCATCTCATAGCAGGTCCTCTTTTCTTGTCATTCACGGCATCCTTCCAGCAAAGCGATGCATCAACGATATTGGTACGCCCCGTTTTGTTGTCCTTCATGGCAAGACATCCTGGGCTTACATTTCAGCAAGATAACGCCGCCCATACACGGTGAGAGCTTCTACTGCTTGTCTTCGTGCTTCCCAAACTCCATCTTGACCAGTAAGGTCGCCGGACCTCTCCCAAACTGGAACACGTTTGGAGCTTTGTGAGCAGAGTCCTCCAACCAGCTCGGAATTTTGAAGAGCTACCGCGGCAGTTGAACAGAATTTTGCACGATATCCCTCAGGATAACATCCAACAACTTGTCAGTCAATTCTATGCCGCATAACTGCTTGCCTAAGGGTCAGAGGTGGACAAACGTGTTATTGACTTGCGCTGTTGGTGAAACTCTTTCTCTTGAGTAAATCATCCAGTTTCTCTGAAATGGTAATCGTTTGTTTGTCTGTATATGTACATCGCATCTACCGATTTCCGTCCGATTCGGATAATTTCCTTGTGATTTTTTTTTCTCAGTATGTTTATGTGACAGGTCAAATACCATCGGACTTAAGAAAGAATGTATTAATTTCAAAGGTAGCAGATGCTGACCGCTGTGAATATTACCGAACAATCAGTGCAATAAGTCTTTATTTCAGAACTCTGACACGAATTATTTACAAAATAATTCTTGGGGAATACCAGTTTGGCTTCCATAGAAATGTATAATCACACGTGTTAATACTGTCCCTACGACTAGCGTAGTAGGCAGTTTATAGAAGGGAAAACCTTCGTTTACTGAGTTCGTAGATTTAGAGAATGCTTTTGACAGTATGGATTGGAACACACTCTTTGAAATTCTGAAGATGGCAGGGATGAAATACGAGAAGCGATGAATTACCTACCATTTGTACGGAAACCAGACTGCAGCTATAACAAACGAGGGAAATGACAATGGAAACAGTGTCATTCGCTACTCAGAAAGGGTGACGCAGTGTTGTAGTCTATTCTCGACGTTATTCAATTTGTACACTGAGCAAGCGGTATAGAAAAGGAAGGAGAAGTTTGAACGGGAATTAAATTACGCGAATAAAAACTTCGAGGTTTGCCGATGACATTTTAAATTAGGCAGATACGGTGAAGGACTTGGAAGAGCGGCTGAACGGAATGGATAGTGTTTTGAAAAGGTGTATGTACTTAATATTAACGGAAGTAAAAAAGAAAAAAAAGAAAAAACGAGCAGTGAGATGAAGGCGAATTAAAGCAGGCGATGCCGAGGGACTTAGATTAGGAACTGAGGCACTCAAACTAATAGCTGAGTTTTGTTAGTTGGGCAGCGGAATAAGTGGCGATTGCGGAAGTGGATAAGATACAAAATACAGACTGGTAGTATCAAGAAAAGTGAGGAAAAGTGAAGAAAAAGTGAATTTTGTTAACGTCGAACAAAAATTTTGGCGTTAGTCAGCCTTATCTAAGTTGTTTATCTGAAGTGCGACGACATCATAGGTGCGACGTAAGATAAACTCTTCAGACAAGGACACGACAGAAAATTTTGAAATATGGAGCTACAGAATAATGATAAAGGCTGGATGGGTGCACCAAATAACTAATAGGGAGGTACAGAGTCCATTTAGGGAGAAAAGAAAGTTCTGGCGCAAACTGTCTAAAGGAAGGGATCTGTTGATATTACACATCGTGAGCCACCAAGCCATTGTCAGCTTGGTAGTGATGGGCAGTATGTGTGTGTTTATCCGATCTGTGTGTGTGTGTGTGTGTGTGTGTGAGAGAGAGAGAGAGAGAGAGAGAGAGAGAGAGAGAGTGGGAGAGAGAGAGAGAGAGAGAGAGTTGGGGGGTGGGGGGTAAGGATACAAATTTTAGAGGGGGGCTAAGGGGTTCGAATACAGGAAACAGGTTCAAATGAATATATATCGTAGTAATTATGCAGAGACGAGGAAACTTGTGCAGTCTTATACTTCATTACTTTGTGGAACGTCTTCTTACTGATGGCCGCAACAACAGTTTACTTCTTAATCTATGAATTTAATTGAAGATTTGATGCTTGAGTTTTTCACATCAAACTTCATCTGACGTGTCGAAGTATTGCTAACCTGTTTTCCTATAAGCTAAACGAACATCTGTATGGAAATAGACTGCGTCTTCCCGCTAATCTGTCATAGATTATCTTCTGTTGCTCTGGATGTATTTCGTGAGTTTTTCCATTATATATTTCTGTGTTACTTAACTCTCCATTAGTAAAAAATCATTTTAAACTTGAAGTGATTATCCAACTAACAACGATTCAATAACGAAAATTCGTTACTCATCATGTTTTGAGAACAAACTTAGGCATATCTTTCAAAAACTTCATTGACTCTACTAGTCAACTATGACAAGCTGTTTATTGTGTAATCAGCTGTAGTGGATTTTACATTTTAAATTTATGTTTGCCATTGTATCAACAGCTTGTCATGTCACACTGAAAAAACTAAATAGCATGTTATAGGGCAATGTTCAACAGAACAAAAAAAAAAATCCCATATGACACTGAAGATTCAATATAAGAATAAAAACAAAAAACAGCCAACAATAATGGTTACAGCTCCGACGCCAAGAATAAACTTCATAACAAAATTGGAAACAAATACGTTAACAAAGACAGCTCTATGTCCACTTCAAACAGCATTTTAAAGTAAACAGCTTCTCAAAACGCTGCGAAATGGATCCGATACCATTCATTGGTAAGGTGTCATAACAGTTGCCAGGCTTATTGCGTGCTAAAAATATCAAAATTAGTTTTTCCACAAACAATAAAATCAGATACAAGATTGTTCATAATTTAAATTTAAGGAATTAAGTACAACATAGGCCTGTCGTTTATAAACCAAATTGTTGTGAGTGGCCCAAATTTTACATTGGCCAAATTGGTAGGAGTTTTACCGTACGATTTCGCTCCCAGCCGCAACAAAGCAAATAAATCACTTTTCGATGCTCATTTGCGCAACGTAGAAACACAGAGATAAACCTCGAAGAAAACTTAGAAATATTACATTTTGCGGAATTAGAAAAATCAGAAATATAAAACCACATTCACAGAAAACCTGACTGCGTCCTGAGTGATCATACAGAATTAAGAAACCAAATGTATCTCGAAAATTTCATAGAATTCTTACAATTTCAAACGATAGAAATAATAATATTTAATTGACAGAGAGAATATTCTTCATTGGGCATTACCAGCAGCTTTCAAACCTAAATTAGCTCTAAAATGATCTGCAGTATTTAGAAGTATCCTTGCAGTAGCTCCAGAAGTATGCCATATCTGTACACATATAACGTACTTTGGCAAATTAATTCAGCAGGCGATGTAAAGAAATACATCCGCCATCTTGAATTTAGGTTAGCTCATGGGTCAACCGGATCAAAAACAGAGTCGAACATCTCTCTTATAATACACGAAGTAAGTACAATGTGTAGAGCTAATATACAACGTAAAACCTTTTGTAAACTATGTAATCACAAAAACTGTGTTATACTTTAGGACACAAATTAAAAACTTGCCAAGGAATCAACGCAACCATCTGACGATGGCTTCAGTCCCGAAACTAATAACAGTACAATAAAATCATTTCTAAAATTCTTGTGACTGGTCACAGTAATTCCTACATTGTAATTTACGAAAACAGGTTCAATGTTCTCTAATTGCAATGGATGCAATAATAAAACAAAAAATACATTCTCGGAACCTTAGAACTCAATACTGTTTCTATGTATATATGAACATTCTGCTATTATTGAGGCAAATTGGTTCACAACATATTTTCAACTTAATTCTTGTTTGGTATTCGCAAAATATGCTCTTCTTTGTTTGCCGTTTCTTTACGATACCTGTCACCTAGCGACGATTTGTGGATATCTTAGCACTCCTGTACCAAAAAGTACTAGAATTTGAAAAATAGACATATAAGCAAAACAACAGTAAACATCTAAATGCGGAAAATAACTATAAAAGCCTTTACAAACTCAAAAAGCTTACTCTAGAAAATTTTGAAAGGTAGGTAAGTATTCTACATGCCAAAATACATACTGACTGACATGTCACAAATCAGGCGCAGAATGACGTTGAGTAGTGTAATTCGATAGTCCAAATGTTAATTATTAAAAACACAGTGGGTTACAGGATTATGCTGAAATTTTAAGCGAAAGAGCGATTTATTTTCTCTTGTTTTACGAAACCTTTTCTTTTTCTCCTGTCGTCATGTAAGATTAGCTCCTTTTGCAAAAACAAAGCGGAGTTTACATCATTAACGTGGTAATGCAATTGAAACTGCAACAGAATCGTGACAGTCTACTATAAAACAAACAATTGAGAACAGGTCATGTCAATAGATTATGAAAAAGTCGTTCACATGTTCGGTGTGATTTTCCTTTTTACGCCACAAATATCGTATAGATCACTTGACGTAATTCCTACATTGTAATTTACGAAAACAGGTTCAATGTTCTCCAATTCAATAGCATGTTTAGGCTAATGACATCATCAGATACTGTAATTAAGAAGAAAACAACTCAAGAATGAGAAGTGTTGTGTGTACTTAGCAGTCAAGAAAACTGAAAATTCATCCACCAAAACGTAAAACATCTGAAGAACCATTCAATGTCGCCTGCAGTAAAACCTATGCTGCTGCCAACTCGGCTCAAAAGGTTACAGAAGTACAAGTGCCGGACGAGAGAATAATGTTTCTAATGAGAGCACCAAGTTAACGCAAAACATACAGGGTGGCTCTAATTAAACTGTCGCTACTTGAGCCACTTTAAACGTGAAACTGTTTTTCGTATGGGTACTCAACTTTATAGCAATGATGTTCAGATTGTGCACTGTATGATTTTCGTTGTTAGTAGTGGTAATGTCATGACCTGCCGCTAGACGCCGGTACTGGTACGGCGAAACGGGTTAAACAAAAACAGATGTACATTACGATTGCAGACAGTCAACATGGCTCTGGACAAAGTGAGCAGGTCTTTACTCGTAAAGCTGTTTTACCAACACAACGGCAACACTTCTGCTGCTCTCCGCATGTACTGACACACGAAAGGAATGCAGAGAGGTCCTCTTTGCGCACCGGGGTTGAAGAACGTGATTCGGAACTTCGGATTAACTGGGGATTTGGGAATTTGTCCTAGGACAGGCCGATGGTCAATTGGGGCACAAATTGTTACCATGGCTGAAAATGCTGGATGCAATGTGTAACCTGCAAGAAGTGCGCGAAATGTATGACAGTTGAACATTTCATGATCCACCATTCGAAAACTGTTCACGACAACTGTCCTGAATTCTCTAGCTCTATTACAGAACGTTGTGGAAGCAGACGGTCACACGTTTGTAACCTGGAACATAATTAATTTGGAAATTAAAATGTGTTCCTTTCGACGGTGTATTCGTTACTTCTCTTTCGCATGGCCTTAAAAAGTTTCTTCAACGTTTCATTGTCCTACAGTCACTTGTTTTTCACGAGGAACAAGATATCAGTATGGTAAGAAAAGTGGCGACTGATGCTAAATATGAAAAGTATGAAGTCATTCGCATTACTATTAAAAGAAATTAAGTAAATTACGGTTACACGATGAATTACCAAAATCTAAAGGCTGTAAATTCAACTAAATACTTGGGTATTACAGTTGCGAATAACTTAAATTGGAACGTTCATATACACAATGTTGTGGGTAAAGCAAATCAAAGACAGCGATTTACTGGAAGAAAACTTAGAAAGTGCAGCAGGTCTACTTAAGAGACTGCTTACAGTACTCTAGTCCACTCTTTGCTGGAGTATTGCTGTGCGGTATGGGATCCGCTCAAATGGGAGTGACGGAGAACATCGAAAAAGTTCAACGAAGGGATACTCGTTTTGTATTATCGCAAAATAGGGAAGATAGTGACACGCACATGATACGTGCATTGGGGTGGCAACCATTAAAACAAAGGCTTTTTCGTTACGGCAACATCTTGTGAAATTTCAATTACCAACTTTCTCTTCAGATTGCGAAAATATTCTGTTGGTGCCCGCCTACATAGGGAGAAATGATCAACGTGATAAAATATGAGAAATCAGAGTTCACACAGAGAGATTTAAGTGCTCGTTTTTCCCGCTTGCCATTTGAGAGTGGAATGGTAGAGAAAATAGCTTTAAGGTCTTTCGATGAACGCTGTGACAGGCACTTAGTTGCGAATTGTTGAGTAATCATGTAGACGTAGATGTAGATGTAGATGTGGAGCCCTCTAGAGTAGCGAAAGTTTGATTATAACCACCCTGTACATAATACTCAAGTTTTTTGGTGGTAAATGATAGGTGAAGTAGGTATGGTGAGTACCTTCTGCCTTTTAAATTTCTAATTTTATGATTGTAGAATCTTATACAATAAATTCATATTTTTTAATTTTAGTTTTGCTATTTGCAGCTTTAAAGACTCTCTGTTGTTTCGTACATCAGCCGTAAAAACTAAGGCAATTTATTGTTCACTTGTGCCACCTGTCGATTGGCAGTCGTATTTCTGTAAACTTTTAAGTCTGTTAGCAGTTGGCACTCTGTTCTCTGTGCAAGTGATAGAGACTTGATAATGTGGAAGTTCAGTGGTTGATTCCCAGTCGACCCTAAGATTTTCTACTGTCATTTGTCACACCTTTCACCCATGCCCGATCATGGGTTGCCGTGAAAAAAGTGAAGTGCCACCGCGGTTCGGACACCTCGCTAAAGCTTTGCTGCCGCAACAATGGACTGCGGAAATCAAAGGTCGGACTGTGGCAAGTGCATACCAGCTCCAACGGGCAATGCCGAGTAGAGCACGGGTTGAAGAGAGTTTTATTTTTTAAAGACAGCAGCTGCACACATTAGTTGTACTTACACATTCCGCTGCAAATCGACGGTGAAGAAACTCCCCTGATTCTTGACGTCCGACTGTTCCCCACGACCCTGACACAGTTTGCGCTTTGCCCTGGGGATGAGTAATGGCCCGCTAGCGTGGTCAGCAGCGCGGCCTGGTCACGCACACCACCGCTGACGCACGCACACGCACACGCACACACACACACACACACACACACACACATACACACTTCCGCCTCGTTACGATCTATTGCGCATGAGGTCAGACGGGTGAGCAGCCTGTGAGTGATGCCATGACAGCGCTTCGACACACCACCTGCTGCTTCTTCAGTTCTGACGACTTCGTGTCTATTGCACTAATACTGCAAGTTGCGGGAAAAGAATCGACGACTCATACAGCAGAAGCCAAATATTTACCATTGGGACGTGTAGCAGTGCCGTTACTTTTCGTAACATACAGAGTGAGTCACCTAAGTTGTTCACGTCAAAAACCTTCAGAACCATTTACGATATCCTAATTCTGTATTCACCCAGATGAGTGGTCAGAAAGTCCTCAGTAAGCGATGTGTATTTCAGATTGTTCAAATGGCTCTAAGCACTATGGGATGTAACATTTGAGGTCATCAGTCCCATAGAGTTAGAACTACTTAAACCTAACTAACCTAAGGAAATCACACACATCCATGCCCGAGGCAGGATTCGAACCTGCGACCGTAGGTCGCGCGGTTCCAGACTGAAGCGCCTAGAACCGCTCGGCCACCACGGCCGGCCAGTCTCTTGTCATTAGAGCTGTATAGTCACTTGTGATAACAAATGATTAATAGGGTTTTGGATGAATGTATTTCACACAGTATTACGTAAATAACTGTGAATGACATATTGCATGAAAAAGCACATTTTCAAATTTCTTACACACTATTGCAAATGGTCTATGTGCTCTCTTCGTGTTACGCGACAAGTAACTACGCGGTTGGCAAATTCGATCCATAGACGTTCGAGGACATCCCTGTGAGTGTTCGCCAGCGCAGCAAGTAGTCAGTGTTCTCGGCAAATGTGGTACATTGGAGGGGGGGGCGGGGGGATGGGGGGGGGGGGGAGGAGGGCACCTGATGAATGGCATATCAACCTAAGCCTAGCGCCCAGACTACCGCTGTGGAAGTTCTTCCTTCAGATCTCGACGTACTACTCTGTCCCAATGAAGCGGAGCTCCATCTTGTTAGAATGTGAGGTATTGGATATTAGCTACCTATTAGGAAACAACCATTCTTACAGCATGTGGAGGTACATTGTATCCCCCACAGTTCTTCCAGGGAAAAGATAGGGCAATGTGAAACAGCACTGAAGATGTTCACATCGGTTTCAGTCTCCGTCATAACACTGGAATCTGCCATGCACCATATGCGGACGTCGAGACGATTCAGTTGACTGTTTAAACGGAACGTCACCTCAATACTGAACACAAGTCTGGGAGGGGGGGGGGGCGGGTGGAGGGGATTTTCGTCTTCCATTACTTCCTAGAAAACTTCATAAATTTCACGTCTCATGGTGCAGTCGCTTGGCCGCAAGCCTTACAGAATCTTTACATAGACCGTTGTGGAATGCGAGTTGCACGAAGTATAGTTTTCCTGGGCGACGAAGGAACGCTAAAGAACCCTGTCTCGGACCCTCTCCACTATTTCAACTGCAACATCTGATCGCCTGGAGCTTCTTCCTTCACAGAAGCAACCTGTGTCCCTGAACTGTCGACACCACCGCAGAATGCTTTGGTGAGTTGGTGGCAGGAGCCTGTACAGACGCTCCACAGTACGGGCGGATTCAGTCCCCTCATAATCCAGCTTAGAAATCTTTTCTGTTGGTTAGTCGCCATTTCGGAAACTACTATCCCGATGCTGCCTACTGAATCACATTGAAACCTGCAATAATGTTAACAAAATTTTAAAATATGCTCTTTTGATTGACAATTAGTAGAAACAGGTGCGCACTACATTTCTGAAGCAACAAAACGTCCAAACGAGATAAATAATTTGCAGGCAGCCTGCACAAATCACAGAGATATCGGTATAGACTTCAATTGTCCAAATGGAATTGCATTAATTTCTGATGCCAATATCTCAAAGAGACAAATTCAACCGATTTCAGCCCTACTAATTGCGATAAACAGTATCATAGAAATTACAGTGTTAAAATTAAGGATTTATCAGTTCTGAGGCTCAAAATGACTTTTGTGTTCTTAGTAACTTTGTGTTATCATATGGAACTGTCGTGTCCAACTAAAGAAGCTTCAGCTTGGTGTGGCTAACAGAAACTTGTTGCAAATCTGGAATAATTCAAGGTGCTAGTGATAGGATTCCATGTGTGGTTGGACCGACAGATCAATTGCAAGGCAAAAAATACGGCATCTGAGGATAATCAGTCAGTTGACTGTGGTACCAGTTGTGCTCTGATTTCTGCCATATTCCAGAAGTAAAGCTGAATGCAAACGAATGAACTTTTGAAATAGGATGTTAAAGTATTAAGACAGTTAGTAAGAAACTTGGGATGGATAAAAATTAACATTAATTCCAATGCAGCTTGTTAACTCAGTGCCAAAGTTTAGTATTCAATCCTCAGTTGGTCCCAGGATTTTACCTATCACTTATTGCTCCTTTCTCCTATGGTAATATTGCACTGTGGTTCAGACCCCACATTAAACTGGAACTCCTCCTATAACTGGCTGGCTAAGAAACTTCACAGGCCAGAACAAGCGAGGTCATGTCACCACTAGTAGGAGAATGGCTTGTAAAGCACGGAAAGCATATTTACGCTGAAAAATTACAAAACAGGAAAAAGTAACTTTTGAAATAGGATGTTAAAGTATTAAGACAGTTAGTAAGAAACTTGGGATGGATAAAAATTAACATTAATTCCAATGCAGCTTGTTAACTCAGTGCCAAAGTTTAGTATTCAATCCTCAGTTGGTCCCAGGATTTTACCTATCACTTATTGCTCCTTTCTCCTATGGTAATATTGCACTGTGGTTCAGACCCCACATTAAACTGGAACTCCTCCTATAACTGGCTGGCTAAGAAACTTCACAGGCCAGAACAAGCGAGGTCATGTCACCACTAGTAGGAGAATGGCTTGTAAAGCACGGAAAGCATATTTACGCTGAAAAATTACAAAACAGGAAAAAGTAAATCGTAAAAGAAACCGGCCATCAACATTTTATAAACTCCTATTGTTGAAATGAACGCCTACCGTTTCCTGATGTCATGCAATGCACATCTGCAGGCTGGTGTCTTGCAGATTTGGCAGACCCGAAACGAGTGGCTTAAATGAATGCAGCATTTACTGTGTTCGGTACTGTGTTCGATACTGAACATAGTTACGTAGTGACCAGAAAGAATTCCAGCTGTCAAACCGTTACGAAATACAGACCATGCAAAAAGGAACGATGTGGTATGAGAATAACAGTCTGTTGCACAGTTCTGCAATGCATTTCTTTCAGGGGTAAAAGTATAGAACTGTGTGTCTTCCGTTGCAGTGCCGCCTACTAACAATCACACCCTTTGCCTCAAGTACTGAAACATCCCAGGCGCTGGAGCAGAAAGCGACAGCAAGCACAGAGCGACATGCGATTGCAAATTGTTCTGAGAGACCATGCGAAATGCTATACTACAATAACAATTATCGTCAGTAACAGCCACGAAATTGGCGTTGTCAGCGAGTAACAAGTGAAGGTGAACATTAACTGCTTGATGTGAATATCCGAAATGGATAAAATTTCAAACTCATGTAAGTAGTGCAGTGTTATATGTATGTACTACTAACATATGCTGTTTTATTCCCAACGATCCCTCCAAATCCACCTCCTGGTGTAACCAATGGGTCCTCAAGATCAGACATTCCAAAACCCAGGCAATAATTACAGGATGCATCAACTACACCTTCTGTTTCCATGACTTCTACCTTACCATTTACGACTGTCCTATCCACCTTATACACTAAAATATCTTGGACTAACCATCGGCTGGCACATAACGTGGAATCCTCATCTTCTATCAAATGCAACGCGCATAATAAAATGAAACTACTGACTGGCGGAACTTGGGGATTGCACCCCTACATTGTCTTCCTCTTGCTAATTGTGCATCGATCTCCACCCATCCTCCCTCCCCTAAGTTCTATAAACCTCTTTAGATCCCGGAATGTCATGCACTCCACCTCGCTTTCCACATCCTTTTACTTTCCCTCATAACGATCCTTTATGAACTCGTCTTCACACACACCTCTGAACAACCTACACCATCCGCAGACTCGATTCCAATAACCCTATAATTTTCCCTCTACTTTTCAATCCTCACGTTACACCGTCGCTCTATCAACACATACCACCAACCCTACAGCTACACACCCTCCACACACTCACCCTATGAAACTTTTTCCCAGATCATGAACTCCGTCCCAACATTTACCCATCCTATCAACTCTATTTCCACCCCACCCATTCCCACCTCATACAGACTTCGTCTGCCTCCCCTCCCACAATTCCCTATCCTCTTTTACCCCATCCAACTTTCTTTCCTTCCCTCCTGTTCCACACCAGATTTTAGCCATTCCAATGCCTCCCTCCACTCCACCCTCTCCTCTACACCAATAGCCACTCCTGCCTCATCGATACTACACAAACCTCCTCCAACCTTATGCCACCACTTTGTTACTCTCCTCACTACCAACCCTTTCCTTTCCAACAATAGATTTCCCCACCCCAGGACAAGTCCTTCCAGCTTTACTGCCTGGAAAGTGCTTCTTGCAGTAGGCAGCGCGTGGCACTCTGTAAAATGTTTATGAATGTGCTCTTATTGCGTTTCACTTTACATTTTATTATTGTTGTTTCAAGTAAAAGAGCAGGAAGTCATAGCCATTCTATTTTAACATTTGAAATGTTTCAAATTCACCTTTATGTCTTCTATTTTTTTTCTCATGTAGTTTTTGGTGTCGATTGGCTGGAGAACAGTTGATTGTAGTGCTGACAGCCCACCTTCAGTTCAAATTCAGCGTGGGGGGGGGGGGGGGGGTTGAAATAGCAATAAAGAAAAAAAAAGAAAAGCGATTTCACTTAGTCATTATTTTTGACGCAGTTTCTGATGAGATCTACAAGTATTAATTGACGAAGGCAGTACAGCGTGGATCATGTAAGCACTGCATTATTTCAGAGAATTTTTTATATGTGGTACCTTAATTTGTACCCGCGTCAGTGCGTTGGTTGTTTTTTTTTTCTGTGGAGAACAGCTTCCCACAAACTTCACAACCCGATGTTTCCTGTGCAGTCATAACTGCATTACACCTGTCAGTATAGGCTAACCACTTTGTGTTCCCACATCCCCTCTTCAACACTGCGCCATCTGCACAGGGAAAAATAAGCGTCAATGGCTTGCTCTTGCCACATGTATTTGGAGATACTACCCAATCTAAAAAATATGATTTTTAATAGCTATAATTATTAGTCTGCAAATGATATAAATACTGAGGTAATGTTGTTCAGTTCACCATCCTCAGTCACAAGTAGAAATAAATGAACTCATAGCCTTACATCTTGTATATGCTGTTTTGTGTGCATGCATATATGTTTAGTTATTCATTATTGTTATTGTGTCAAATTATATCTGCAAGCATCCAGTGATGAAACGAATATGACCACAATGACCAGCATCGACAGTTTTCAATATTTTGTGTTGTTTAAATGACAACAGTTCGAAACGACTTCTTGTTTGTGTGCCATTGTATCATAAGTTTCATACCGTTGTGATAATTTAAATTCCTTGATTTTGTAGTAGTAAAGTAAAATTATCGACTTACGAATGGATGCAACTCTGTGATAACTCTACACAAGGTACGACAATCTCCAGCAATGCAGTCGAAACACCCTGCAATCTGCAGTGGAGATCTTCAGTAATCAGAAAATTTTTCATCAAGAACCAGTATACACATCTTCACGAAAATGCGTGTAAGAATTTAATGTTTGCAAGTTATGCTATATAGCGAGCTACTGATAAACATATAATTTCGAATCCATGTCTTCGAAATACACTCCTGGAAATTGAAATAAGAACACCGTGAATTCATTGTCCCAGGAAGGGGAAACTTTATTGACACATTCCTGGGGTCAGATACATCACATGATCACACTGACAGAACCATAGGCACATAGACACAGGCAACAGAGCATGCACAATGTCGGCACTAGTCTAGTGTATATCCACCTTTCGCAGCAATGCAGTCTGCTATTCTCCCATGGAGACGATCGTAGAGATGCTGGATGTAGTCCTGTGGAACGGCTTGCCATGCCATTTCCACCTGGCGCCTCAGTTGGACCAGCGTTCGTGCTGGACGTGCAGACCGCGTGAGACGACGCTTCATCCAGTCCCAAACATGCTCAATGGGGGACAGATCCGGAGATCTTGCTGGCCAGGGTAGTTGACTTACACCTTCTAGAGCACGTTGGGTGGCACGGGATACATGTGGACGTGCATTGTCCTGTTGGAACAGCAAGTTCCCTTGCCAATCTAGGAATGGTAGAACGATGGGTTCGATGACGGTTTGGATGTACCGTGCACTATTCAGTGTCCCCTCGACGATCACCAGTGGTGTACGGCCAGTGTAGGAGATCGCTCCCCACACCATGATGCCGGGTGTTGGCCCTGTGTGCCTCGGTCGTATGCAGTCCTGATTGTGGCGCTCACCTGCACGGCGCCAAACACGCATACGACCATCATTGGCACCAAGGCAGAAGCGACTCTCATAGCTGAAGACGACACGTCTCCATTCGTCCCTCCATTCACGCCTGTCGCAACACCACTGGAGGCGGGCTGCACGATGTTGGGGCGTGAGCGGAAGACGGCCTAACGGTGTGCGGGACCGTAGCCCAGCTTCATGGAGACGGTTGCGAATGGTCCTCGCCGATACCCCAGGAGCAACAGTGTCCCTAATTTGCTGGGAAGTGGCGGTGCGGTCCTCTACGGCACTGCGTAGGATCCTACGGTCTTGGCGTGCATCCGTGCGTCGCTGCGGTCCGGTCCCAGGTCGACGGGCACGTGCACCTTCCGCCGACCACTGGCGACAACATCGATGTACTGTGGAGACCTCACGCCCCACGTGTTGAGCAATTCGGCGGTACGTCCACCCAGCCTCCCGCATGCCCACTATACGCCCTCGCTCAAAGTCCGTCAACTGCACATACGGTTCACGTCCACGCTGTCGCGGCATGCTACCAGTGTTAAAGACTGCGATGGAGCTCCGTATGCCACGGCAAACTGGCTGACACTGACGGCGGCGGTGCACAAATGCTGCGCAGCTAGCGCCATTCGACGGCCAACACCGCGGTTCCTGGTGTGTCCGCTGTGCCGTGCGTGTGATCATTGCTTGTACAGCCCTCTCGCAGTGTCCGGAGCAAGTATGGTGGGTCTGACACACCGGTGTCAATGTGTTCTTTTTTCCATTTCCAGGAGTGTATTTACGAACGTTTATTGACGAATTTAATAAAACTCGCTTGTTGTGATAAAAGTCCAACTAAGGAAAGAATAGCCAGACATTTTGATTCATATTCTATCTCATTATGTGGTAACGTATGAGAACCTAATTTACCAGAGGTAGATACAGAACTTAGGCCGTATTTAAATTTGGTTATTTATCAAACTATCTGTAAAAACTTATCAATAATAAAGAAAGTGTAAGTCATGTTCTTTTTATTTCTGTAAAATCCTATCTACATTAACGTAGTCATCCGGTCAGCAACATATATATGCGGATGAAATAACCTCTTCCCAAAGACTTGATAGTTACCGACCTCCTCATGCCATACTACAAAAAAAAAGACTAAAAGAAATGGCTCTTTCCTACCTGACAACAATTATTTTATTACAGGAGAAACTGGATGGTCTTAAAGGAGTAACATAGGCAAAATATGGTTACAGTACCGATATCCCATCACTAAACAAAGCAAAACCAAATTCAGTGTTCGTTTTTTGATGATGTCACTATTGATAACCGGCAACAGATGAAAACTTACTTTTGGTTTTGAAGGCATAAATTAATTGCCGCTTCGTTTACTGCACAAAAGTATTCAAAAATACGTAAACAGTTGGTCTGAGGTAATGTAAAGCACATTATAGCTTTTAAATGGAACAACTTCAACGAGAAAAATTTATGATAGCCATGCCCGTGGAATTAATGTCTTTATAGTATTTGCAATGATTTGTGGAAGAAAGGTAAGTATAGCTTCATAGTAATCCATAAGTCTAGGAACTTGAAGGAAGATCGATACAGGCGAAACTTCCGAATGTTTGTTGTTGTTGTTGTAGTCTTTAGTCCAAAGACTGATTTGATGCAGCTCTCCATGCCACTCTATCCTGTGCAAGCCTGTTCATCTCCCACTAACTACTGCAACCTACATCCTTCTGAATCTGCTTAGTGCATTCATCTCTTGGTCTCCCTCTGCGATTTTTACCCTCCACGCTGCCCTCCAATACTAAATTGGTGATCCCTTGATGCCTCAGAACATGTCCTAGCAACCGATCCGTTCTTCTTACTCAAGTTGTCCCATAGATTTCTCTTCTCCTCAATTCTACTCAGTACCTCCACATTAGTTATGTGATCTATCCATCGAATTTTCAGCATTCTTCTGTAGCCCCCACATTTAGAAAGCTTCTATTCTCTTCTTGTCTAAACTATTTATCGTCTACGTTTCAGTTCCGTACATGACTACACTCCATACAAATAATTTCAAGAAAGATTTACTGACACTTACGTCTATACTCGAGGTTAACAAATCTCTCTTCTTCAGAAACGCTGTTCTTGCCAGTCTACATTTTATACCCTCTTTACATCGACCATCATCTGTTATTTTGCTGCCAGATATCAAAATATATCTGCTACTTTAAGTGTCTCATTTCCTAATCTAATTCCCTCAGCATCACCTGATCCAATTCGATTATATTCCATTATCCTCCTTTTGATTTCGTTTATGTTGATCTTATATCCTTTCAAGATACTGTCCATTCAGTTCAACTGCTCTTCCAAGTCCTTTGCTGTCTCTGACTAGAACTGCAATGTCATCGTCAAACCTCAAATTTTTTTTCTCCCTGAACTTTTATTCCTATCCAAAATTTTCCTTTTGTTTGCTTTACTGCTTGCTCAATATAGGAGTGAATACTTTCGTGGGCAACCTATAACCCTGTCTCATTCCATTCTCAACTATTACTTCCCTTTCCTGCCCCTCAACTTTTATAACTGTCATCTGCTTTCAGCACAAACTGTAAATAGCTTTTCATTCCCTGTATTTTATCCCTGCCACCTTTAGAATTTGAAAGAGAGTATTCCAGTCAACATTGTGAAAAGCTTTCTCTAAGTCTAAAAACGCTATAAACGCGGGTTTGCCTTTCCTTAAGCTATCTTCTATGACAAGTTGTAGCGTTAGTATTGCCTCGCGTGTTCCTACATTTCTCCAGAACCCAAAATGATCTTCCCAGAGGTCAGCTTCTACCGGTTTTTCCATTCGTCTGTAAGGAATTGGTGCTTGTATTTTGAAACCGTGACTTATTAAACTGATGATTCAGTAATTTTCACACCTGTCAGCACCTTCTTTCTTTGGTGTTGGTATTATTATATTCTTCTTGACGTTTGTGGGTATTTCACACGTCTCGTACATCTTGCTAACCAAACAGATGAGTTTTATCATGGCTGGCTCTCTCAAGGGTATCAGTAGCTCTAACGGAATGTTGTCCATTCGCAGAGCCTTATTTCGACTTCCGTCTTTCAAATTCTTCATGCAGAATCATATCTCCCTTCTCATCTTCATCTACGTCCTCCTCCATTTCCGTAATATTGCCCCTAAATACATCGCCCTTGCATAGGTCCCCTAAGTACTCCTTCCACCCTTCTCCTTTCCCTTCTTTGCTCAGGGCTGGTTTTCCATTTGAGCTCTCGAACGGTCTCTTTAATTTTCCTGTGGGTGACATCTATCTTACCTTTAGTGATACATCCTTCTACATCCTTACGTTTGTCCTCTAGCCGCTCCTGCTTAGTCACTTCGCATTTATTGACGATCTCATTTTGGAAACGTTTGTATTCCCTTTTGCCTGTTTCATTTACCGCATTTTTATATTTCCTCCTTTCATCAGTTAAACTCATTATGTCTTGTATTACCCAACGATTTCTACTAGCTCTTGTGTTTTCACCTACTTGATCCTCTGCTGCCTTCACTATTGTGTCTTTTAAAGCTATCCATTCATCTTCTGTTGTATTCCTTTCCCCTGTTCTGGTCAACCATTGCCTAATTCTCCATCTGAAACTCTCAAAAACCTCTGGTTCTTTCAGTTTATCCAGGTCCTATCTCCTTAAATTCCTACTTTTTTTCAATTTCTTCAGTTTTACTCTACAATTCATAACCAATAAATTGTGGTCAGAGTCCACATCTGCCCCTGGAAATGTCTTACAATTTAAAACCTGTTACCTACATCTCTGTCTAACCATTATATAATCAATCTGAAACCTTCCAGTGCCTCCAGGTGTCTTCCATGTATACATCCTTTTTGCATGATTCTTAAGCTAAGTGTTAAGTGATTAAGTTGTGGTCTGTGCAAAATTCCGCCAGGTGGCTTTCTCTTTCATTCCTTTCCCCCAGTGCATATTCATCTACTACTTTTCCTTCTCTTCATTTCCCTACTATGGTAATTCATTACACTATGACTATTAAATTTTCGTCTCCCTTAATTATCTGAATAATTTCTTTTGTCTCATCATACATTTCTTCACTCTTTTCATCATCTGCATATCCAGTTGACATATAAACTTGTACTGATGTAGTAGTTGTGGCCTTTGCGTCTATGCTGGCTACAATCATGCGTTCACTATGCTCCTCGTAGTAGCTTACCTGCGTTCATATTTTTTTTCATTATTAAGCCTACTCCTGCATTACCCCTATTTGATTTTGTATTTATGACCCTTAGTCATCTGACCAGAAGTCCTGTTCCTCCTGCACAGAACTTCATTAATTCCCACTATATCTAACTCTAACCTATCCAATTACTTTTTTAATTTTCTAGCTTATCTGCCCGGTTAAGGGATCTGACATTCCACGCTCCGATACGAAGAACACCAGTTTTATTTCTCCTGGTAACGACGTCCCCACCCGTAGATCCAAATGAGGGACTATTTTACCTCCAGAACATTTTACTCAACAGGACGCCATCATCTTTTAACCTTACAGAAGAGCTGCTTGCCCTCCGAAAAATTTATGGCTGTAATTTTCCCTTTCTTTAAGCCTTTTGCAGTATCAGCACAGCTAAGCCATTTTTGTTGGTGTTACAAGGCCAGTTGAGTCAATCATCGAATTGTTGCCCCTGCAACTACTGAAAAGGCTGCTGCCCCTTTTTAAAAGCACCAATTTTTCTGGCCTCTCAACAGGTGCCTCTCCGTTGTTGTTGCACCTACAGCACCGCTATCTGTGTCGCTGTGGCTCGCAAACCTCCCCAGGCAAGGCAAGGCGCCTGGTTCGTGGGGGGGGGGGGGGGGGGGGGCAAGAGTGTTTAATATAAAAGAGAGCGTAAGTGTCCCAGTACGTAATACACCACTGGCAAGTATGGATTAATGTTTCAACCATATAACTGAACCAGAGATGAGATTATGAATATTGTTGAAGAGCACAAAGTTAATACCCATAAACTGATGGAGAGAAGACCACTTAGCGGCACTATTTGATGAAAGTGGTTATATTAATTAATTAATTATTGTCTGAAGCAAACTAACTACTGCCATTTAGAAAAGTACCCACCACATAATTTCCGCAAGTGGATGTGACTGTTTCACAAAAAGCTCAGTGCATGAATGCACAGCACACTGCGTTTTATATGCTACACATTTCAGAATATCCGCAAGAGAGACAAAGCATAATGATGTGCTGCTCACAGAGTCTTACAACCATGTGAATATGTCATCAGAGAAAGCAGGCAAAATGTTGCTTCCAAAGCCTCTCGAGAGCATAGATAATACGAACTTTGGTATAAGTATTGGGACACTGATGTAAATACGTCTTTGAATATTAGACAATGGACAAGTTTTCTAGAGCACTGAATATCAGACCTGAGCGAGTACATGGACAGAACATTCGTCTATATGTAGATACAAAAATTCAATCGATTAATACAAGTCTGAAAGATATACACATCCGTAACAAAGCTATTTAAAGCTTATACAATACGTTGGCTTCATATATCGACGAACCTGGGAGGATAATTAGCAAATTGACTGCCAAAACTGGTGAAATGCAATCCATACTGATACAGAAAAAAAAGTAACAAGCCTTCCCTGAATTACTCTGAGGATGTATATATATATATGAGGCATTCACACTCTGTTTAGTACACAGCATCATGTTGACGAAGCAGAAATGAAGATTGCTAAGAGCTGGGTAACTGACGATGGAACTGAATCTCAAAGAGGTTTTTCGAACAGTCTCTGATTCCATAGAATGAGTCTCGCAAAGGGTTAATAAAGAAGATGTTGTTGTGGCAGACCTTTTCATCAAACAGTACATGAAAGCTGATTCAGATAGGACGTACAGTGTCAGTAGCACAGAACTATATAGACTTTATACTTCTCCAATAAACTACCCACATCAGAGGGAGAGAGTTTGAATCAACACCCGACTTCTAAGGCCTAATATCATTAAAAAAATGATCTTGACATCTATTTACCAAGAGATTTAAAGCCCTATGTGGAAATACTACGGACTTCCAAGGGACACGAGTGAAGCAACAGGAACATAAAAAGCAATCGCATTAGGAAATACACTCATATTATTAAACCTGCATTTGATTATAGTTATGGTGGTAAGCGTACTGCAATCAATATTCAATACAAAAAAATGAAATTGTAGACCATTTAGGACACTTGATAGCTTCAAGGAAGCACATCATCAAACAATTGTGGTAACAGTAGCCAAAGAACATCACAAACACGCACAGAAAAAAGTTTCATATAGACTTGTTATAATTCGAGGTTTGGACATTTCATGTCAGACACATCTTGTAGATATCAAGCAGTATGCACACAAAAATAAAGGTTCCAAACATAATTTAATTATCATTGACACCTAATCAAAATTTGCCCTAATGTCGCCCGTGAAATAAAGACTTGGACGGCTGTTTCAGGGGTGTTTGAGCAGTTGCTTTAGAGTGGTATAAATCACATCCTAGACAATCTATCAATCTACAGACAGTCCATGGTGGAAGGCCTTAATGCATAGGTATGGAAAACACCATTAACCCACTTTCTCACATTTAAATATCATCAGTCATTGAACGACTGAACAGAACAATAAAAAACCAAAAGTGAAAGAAATTCAGTCTTCACAGTTAATATAAATGGACTGACATATTTATGCAAATAACTCACCCCTATATTCGAACAATGCAACAAACAATAAACATGAAACCAATTGACGTTTTTGGTAATAAGCGTCTAAATACAGTGTACAACCATATGAAAATGATTGATCGGTGCAAATAGAAATTTAATGTTTTAGTTTTTGTTCACATTACCAAACACATGACTGAATTTCGTAAATCTTGTTTGCCAAACTAGTCAACTGAGATATTTACAGTTGCAAGGTGAAAACATGCACATATTGTTTGAAAGACAACAGAGGAAGTAAAAAATTGTCTACATTTCATTCACTACTGTTTGAACCAAAATCAGCAATATGCGAAGTTTATGCAATGTATTTTTGCATCTGCAAATGCTTTAAAATTTAGTGCAATGTGTCAGTTAATTTGATGAAGCACAGTATGCCATCTCTCAGCAAGAGTACACTCCGCGACAGGAATCTGAAAACTTTGCGACCATTACAGTGTAACTGCCATGTGGCCACTGTTCATGTGCAGAGGAGTACTGTTCAGCGTTAATACATTTGCCTGCTTTTAGTTTGCCACATGTGTTCATTGTGAGTACAATGAAATTATTATGCCTATTAGTACTTCAAAACTCAAATGCAGGGAACTGAATAGTCAGTCTCGGAAGATTGCACATAACATTTCAATGTTTATGGAAGAAAGATCACCTCAGAGAACAAACATTCCAGTACAGCTAATCCAGCTGAGAGCCCAAGTGGCCAAATACATTTCAGGTGGTACTACCCAAAAAATTAAAAGGAAATTTAGGCTGTCAAAATCTGGCGGAGGAAAGAAATTTGTAACCCCAGGTAAAGAACGTAAACACAAAACATTTACAGACATTGATTGCTTTGATGAGGCTTTCGTTAAGAAAATTGTTTACAACATTAATCTGAATGAAAAACGAGTGACTACAGTGGATCGAATTTTTAAAAATTTTTAAAGAAGCTGTAGACTTTCAAGACAGCAACACTAGTATAAGGCGGTTAATAAATAAACAAGGTTTCCACTATAATAAACAATCAAGCAGGCTCACATTGTTAACGAGGCGCAACAACTGAGAAAAAGAACTGATTACGTGAAGCAATTAAAAAAGTTAGGGAAGAAAGCAGAGACAGTATTTGTGTTGATGACACTTCTATTTTATCTTCACACTTAAGTGGGAAATTATGCAACTACAGCTCACAGTCTCCTCAAGCCGGTATCAAAGGGACAGTGTCTAATAATAAATCATGTAATGGTTGAAATGTCTTTATTCCCAACGCGTTTGTCATCTGGAAGTTAACTCAAGCAATGGGATATTATCAAAAGCACATGAACAAACAAAATTATGAAAATTGGTTGACAGGAAAAGTGTTTCCCAATTTAAAATCTAACTTTGTACTAATTCTCAACGATGCTCCGTATCACAAACTTAAAATAAAAAAGCTCCAAGGTCTAAGTCCACCGAAGACGATAACTCCATTCTCGGATGACATGCTGAAACCTGTTCTATGAGAGCTTGTTCGAAGAACCAAGCCAAAGACCATCGAGTATTCAGTCGATAAGATACCACAAACTGTTGGTCATGTTGCTTTACACCTTCCTCTATAGGAGCCAGAATTAAATCCAAGAGAGAATATTCGTCTACTGCGAAAGACTGGGTAGCTTCTAGCAATGTTCTCTGCAGCATGGCATCTGCGAAGCATATGTGCAAGGAGAAATATAGTTCAGCGACTCAAGGAGATTGAAATCCTTTGTGTGAAGACGTTAAAAAAGTTGAGTGAGGATAGTTGCAGCAAGAAATCGCTTTCGATGGTGAGATAGGTAAATTAATAATACGTTTATGTGGTATAGTTACTTAAAGCGAAAGTGATTACGATGAGTCTCACTCTGAAGTTGATGTAGAACTAGAGGAGTGACTGAAGGTGAGTACTCGCCGTCAGTGTTTTCCGTTTAGAGCGCATATGCTTATGACGAGCTCCACGTCAGTTCTTTTCACGATGTCACCCATGCTTTCAGATATCTGGTACGGAGTGCAGCAGCAATTGGCAAGCAGTGCAGCGACAACAAAGCCGCGCTCAGGATAAAATGGGGGAGCACGCCTGTAAGAGCAAATGTGTTAAATGTATTAGTTTTCCATCACTGCACAACAGTTGGGTTGAAGTCGAGGACGTTATACACAACAAGGAATATAAAACAACAAACCGCACAGTTGCATAGCACGATTTGAACTAAGCACATGATATGTAGATGTGGTAATTTACTCTACAAATTACCATTAGAACTCCATACTCAACTTATAATTATTGCAGTCCAGGCATGAAGCTACAGAAGTGATTGGCACGAGGTAATAAGAGAATTAACCTGTAAGGAGCATGACATAGCATATGCTGGAACGAAAGATACGTCCAAAAGCCGCATACCAATTCGAATTTTATCCGAGAAGACCAAGGAGATGTGCAAAAGAAGGATAATTAGCATTTGACAATATACTGGGCATCAGCGATTGATCAAATAACGTGCGTCATAGTTACATTGGGTGTTGAAACTTGTTTTCGATGGGTGACGAAGGCTGTCCACTGCCCAACAAAACCGAAACGGTGTTTCAAATCATCCATTCACTCACCTTTGGCGGAAGATGATCGAGTTACAAAACAGAAACAAAGGAAAACACAAGTTAAGACTCCCAGATGTCAACACCTACATCAGTAGAATTTCTTCCATTTCTATCACAGGCGTGAGTGAGTCAGGAAGCTTTGCAGAGAGAGCTTCAGCAATATCTCGAAACCTGAAAAACGCGAAAAGCGTGCAAGAGCAGTCTGACAAAGCCAAAAGATATAATCAAGTCATAGGACCTGAAGCTGCTGGAAAGGAATACATATAAAACAATACTGACTGGAGTGGGATTGTTCATGCAGGAACTCATTGCTATTCTGCCAGACAGACTCCTCACAAATACCGATCTGCTTAAATACGCCAAAAGGTCCACATACAGGTCCACATACAGAGATTACGTGGATTGTTTATCCCCAGTACATTATTTAGAACTATATGGATAACGAAAGACTGTGGAACTGTGAATTTATATGTTGTTGGAAGTCATGGGATTTATTGGGTAGCATATGCTAAGAAAAACAGAAATAACAACATTTGTTTTGAGTCGCTTAGAGATTTTGAAACATCTGAAAAATTATGCTACTATTTCATCAACAACCTCATATTCTATAGTTTTTAGAGGTATCGAAACTTTGATACATACTTCTGTGATTGTTTATGCCTAAGTTTCCCCCGACGACTGCAGTTACAAATAAGAATTTTATGAAAACACACTCATTAATCAGTTGAACTTTAGATTTATATAATGTTGTATGCTCTGATGCTGAAAGGGAGATCCCCAGTGTCATGTGCGAATCATTTCCTACCGTTAGATTTGGGCAAAGCATTGTGAAGTGTAGCATTGGCAGGGTGTGACACATATTCAATTGCAAATATCACATTATCGAACTGTAAACTACATCAACCAGGTCGCAAGACCACACAGATACGTCATAGAGCATACGACATTGATGATTAAACACCTATTTAATAGTACAATCTATAGAAAATTTCGCAGGTCGGAGTGGCCGAACGCTTCAAGAATATGAAAAGAGAACCTGTTAATGTTAAACAGGAAATGATTCTAGTACATAGTTTAACAGAGTACAACGTTTATAAGCAAGGAACGAACAGTGATGGTGAAATCAATAAAATCATGCTTAAAAAGATTGTGTGGAAAATGCCCCATGTTTCAGTAAGTGATGAGTAACACCTAACTTTACTGAAGACGACTGCTGATGGTACTCAATTGTCCTTATTGTTTTGTTCATCGGAGCTGGTTGAATAACCCTTTTTGGTCTACGACCAAGAGACAGATATGAACTATTGAAACACTGATTCAAGTTGGAACACCAACATCATAATATTGTGTTGGTGCATAAGTTCGTTGCGTTTTTGTTTTGCATGTTGGGATTCCGGTTGCTACGGCTTTATTTACCGATTATCATTTTTTATTTGTAGTTTACTGTTGCTAGTTGAGTTTACATATTGTCATTTCGTCATTTGGAGATAGTGTGTGGAGCAATGGATGCTAGGGAATGGAGTGCCAAGTAAAGAAATCGGAACATGACTGACGTAGTCCTCTGTTTCAGTTCAGTACAGTACAGTACAGAAGTGACAGCCGCGGAGTCAGCCAGAAACATTTGCGCCGTGTGTGGGGTCAATGCCATTGGACAGAGGACGGCAAGAAAATTGTTTTCTCTTTCTAAGGAGGATCGTTTTGACATTAGTGACTCCACGTTCGGGAAGACCATCAGGGTTTCCTAAAGCTTGTTTAAACACATTAATTCACCATGATCCACGTCAGTATTTCGAGAACTGGCAAATGTGATGAACTGTAATTATTCCACCATCGTGTGACCTTTGCACGCAATGTGGGAGGCTAAAAAATAAGGAGCATGGGAATCGCTCTAAGCCAAAATCACAAAAATCAGCAGGTGGTCATACGTGCATCTCTGCTTGCTCCCCATCAATTGACTCGTAAACCATTCCTATCCCGTATCGTTATTGGTGATGAAAAATGGTGTGTCTTTATGTTAAGATATGGAAAGGAAAGGAATGGTTGAGCCCCAACAAACCAGAAGCTTTCTGTACAATGAGCAAAGAGCTGCTCACATTCACAAAACAAAACAAAAAAATTATGCATCTGGTGGATCGCTGAATGTGTGGTGTACTACGAATTGCTTCCTTCTCATAGCTGTAACCATTGCCGTTGACATTTATTGTCAATAACTGAGACGTCTTGCTGACGCAATGCAAGAACAACGACCAGAAGACTGCGTGAAGTACGCTACTCCACAATAATGTCTGCCCGCATTCCACTACGCTGACAAAAAACACTATACAGGAGTTGGATAGGGAAGTCATTCTAAATCCCCCTTATTCTTCTGCACTTACGCCCTCAGATTTTCACCTTATCCGCTATTTATTTTACAGTTTGCAAAGATATACCCATCCGGATGAAAATGCGCTGAGAAATGGCTCAACGAGTTCTTCACCTCAAAACCACGTGATTTATACAGTCGCAGAATCTAAAACTTACCCCAGCGTTGACAGAACGGTGTAAATCGTGAAGGAGAATGTATCATCGAAGATGTCTCTCTTATGAGTGTCTGTTGTGTTTATTAAACTTAAGAAAAAGCGCTACGAAGTTATGCACTAACGCAATACTAGGACTGCTGACAAATCGTAAAGCAAAGCTCAAAACTGATTCTAGAATATTCGACACCTGGATGTTAATGGATGTAGAGGTGTAAGTCACTCTGAATTCTGTCTGAGTGAAGTTAGGAAGCTGCACTCATTTTCTCAGTCTACTATTCAAAATAAAACGAAGTTGTGAATTCACGTCCAGCAGATGATCTGATTCAATATGATTCCAATGAGAATTTCCCAACAACACTGTTGCATAAACAATAATTTTGCGTATATTATGGTATAGTACAAAGGCTTGTATAGAAATGACTTGTAGATTATTTTACAGTGGAAGCTCAAGAAGTTAAAACAGACACACTGTTTAGCGACGATATTGAATTCGTGATTGAATCAGTGTTTTCATAGTATTCAGAAATAATGGGTGTATCATTAGGGATTTTAATACAAACATTGCGTCAGCAACGTTCTTGAGAGATGTCAAATGTCTCAAAACTCGTAAAACCGCCATATAATTCGTGAAATGCTATTATGGTTTTCAATCACCACAAAGATGAAGATGTTCTACACACTATCATCTGCCCCATAGTACTGTACGGTTCAGAAAGCTGGATGCTTACAAAGAATGAAAGAGGAAAACTTAATATTTGCGAAAGAAAACTAATGAGAAAAATCTGGGGACCTGTGTTGGAGAATGGTGTATGGAAAATTCGAAAGAACAATGAAAGTTATCAGTTAATGAAGCAACCCACTATCGTCCAGGAATTAAAAAGTAGGAGACTGCAATGGGCTGGACATGTGACTAGAATGGAAAAAACAGAATCACCAAGAAAGCATCTGAAGGAACTCTCCAGGCAACAAGACCATTGGGCCGACCCAGTACAAGGTGGAAAGATGACATAGAGAAGGACAACGCAGCATTAGGAATTCTCACAGCGTGGAGAGAGGCTGCGAGAGATAGAAGGCGGTGGGAGCAGATCGTTGATGGAGCGCGTTGTCTACAGGGCCTGTGATCGTTGAGAAGAGAGAGAGAGTGGGATGATATGAGGATGTTTTACACTGGTATGCTAAAGGCACTTAGAATTTTTGATGATACTTACTCGCCCAATGATCAAATGTATAAAATGACTCACAACAGCCTTCTTTCAGATAAAGGGCATGACAAAGAAAATGTTCACTGACTAATTCTAAACTGATAAATATAATGTGAATATGAAAATGTTACTTAAACTTTTACATGATTGCGAATTAGCTAAAGGAAATTATGACTCCATAACAGCAATGTGTTCTCCATAAAAGTGATTAGAAAATGATTTTCGTGTTTATTCTGGGTAAAGTGCATTTTCTTACAATGAACATCGCCTTGAATTAAATTAATTACATAAAGTTCCAAGTTCTTCAAACACAGTTGGTGTGTACAATTCAAATGGATTTAAAAGAACTTGACATATAAACTACTTTTACGTATTAGAATAAAAAAAATTCGTTCCCCATATCGGTGTGTCATAAGCACAGAAACATTTGTTTTTCAAGTTAGCAAAATGGGGGTCATACCTTAATCTGAGTCATACGTTTAGAGCCAAGTAAAATAAAGTTCATTGTACTGCTTGTAAACACAGAGAACTGAATTTCATTTTCTAAGAGAGTTACAGAAAACATAACGCTGCAGTTCCTGGAATAATCAAGATTTATGCAGGCATCGCTTCAGAAACGTGCTGAAATGAATCAAAATAATGGTTCAAATGGCTCTGAGCACTATGTGACTTAACTTCTTAGGTCATCAGCCGCCTAGAACGTAGAACTAATTAAACCTAACTAACCTAAGGACATCACACATATCCATGTCCGAGGCAGGATTCGAACTTGCGACCGGAGCAGTCGCTCGGCTCCAGACTGTAGCGCCTAGAACCGCACGGCCACTCTGGCCGGCTGAAATGCATCAGATGGACACACATCTCATGTGAGTTGCGTATCCCTATGGTGTAAAGTTTCAGCCCATTTTGAAGAATGAGGTGCTCCCAGATATATCTAGATTAGATGGTGAGATTCAATGAAACCATGCCGCTCCACATATTCACATTATCCAGCAAGCTTACACCTGATGCTGCAATGGATGCAGAATATAGGCACATGGAGAGTGTTTGATGGGAATTTAATGTCTCAGATCTAGGTCACCATGCTAGACTTTACGTGACATATGCCTCATAACTAATGTTTATGAAATATTCGGGATTGTATACTTGGAAACATACGATCTGAATCTTGCTTCTCACTATTCCACATCTGTTTTGGCGTAGGAAGCCACACTTGAGTACACAGAGGGCGAATCCATACTTTTGACCAATGTCGATGTGTTGCTGTTCTTAAAGCTGGAGATTCGCAATGGACTTTGCCAATGCATACACAGACAAACCAAGTCACAAGACACGCAAGTTGGTGAATTTTATGATGAAACGTGTCAATTCAAGTTATATTCTGTGATCAGACATTAACAATGTATATGGGCACAGCATGCAAAAATATCGACCCATTAAAGGTTTTCGATTAATGTCTAGTGATGAACTGGCTAGATTAACTGATAATATCTCAACTGTGGGAGGTAATACTGATGAAAGTTCTGTCTTTGTGTTTGACCTGACATCTCCTGTTAGCCTGCGTGACAAGCACACCGATCTGATGCTATGTCAAGGGCATCATATTCCCTGAAACTGTTCCCAACCCAGGCTGTTGACAACGCTTGGGAATAAATTTAGATGTATGACGCATTGCAGAAGCCTGAGGCAATGTCTCAGTCTGGGATTACAACTGCGCAGAATCACCCAGTGCATCATCTTCAAGTAGTCCTTGGACAAATTCTTATATTGACATGAACACCGAAAAGTGAGCTTCCAAATCAAATAGTTTTGAAAAATATTTTTATAGATTAATGAACTATGCAGTTTTCGGATAAACAACACAGAATGTTCGGAGTCAGCTCAAAATTCATTTAGTCAATAAACGGGGTGGCCATTTGGCACTGGGCATTACATCGCCATTCCAACTTATAAACAGGCAATTATCATCAACAGTTTTTTGTGGCCCTGTAGATGGCTAGGGTTTTGATACTCTATATGAAACCTGTTTATTTCAGTATTTCGGTATTAGATGTGTCAATCTCCACTCGTACAGTTTCATTGTGAGTTTGACAAAACTCAATTTAAAGATCCATAGTTAATTTATATGGATGCGGACATCTTCATTTAGTGGATGAAGGTTTGTGATGCAAGTGAAATTCAACACACCTTCAATACATAGCTGATAATTCTTACAGTATAAAGTCAGCAAACAATAAGGTTATTGGTTTGATAAAAAAAAGAGCCAAATGGGTTGCATATTGTGGAGTTTGTGGGCCTGCAATCCAAAGTACACTCCTACTGTACACATTCTATGATGTGCTATGGATGTAACTCATTTAGTCACATTTTGTCTTACCATTGAGAATTACTGGAAGCACTTGTATGTTCACATTGATGTGTCACACATGGAATGACATGTAAATTTTCGATCTAAAAGTCTCATGGTTTATACAGCTGAAGTCCATCATGTCATGATGATGTGCAGTTCATTTGTGATGATGGAATCGACCATACTCACTTCACTCACTTGAGAAGTGAGACGATGAAATTTATTTTGTATGTCTGACAAGGGAACCTCCCCATCGCACCCCCCTCAGATTTAGTTATAAGTTGGCACAGTGGATAGGCCTTGAAAAACTGAACACAGATCAACTGAGAAAACAGGAAGAAGTTGTGTGGAACTGTGAAAAAGTAAGCAAAATATACAAACTGAGTAGTTCATGGGAAGATAAGCAACATCAAGGACACTGGGAACGCAGGAGCGCCGTGGTCTCGTGGTAACGTGAGCAGCTGCGGAATCCAAGGTCCTTGGTCAAATCTTCCATCGAGTGTGAAGTTTAATTTTTTATTTTCAGTTTATGTGACAAACTCTTATGTTTTCATCACTTTTTTGGGAGTGATTATCACATCCACAAGAAAACCTAAATCGGGCAAGGTAGAAGAATCTTTTTACCCATTCGCCAAGTGTACAAGTTAGGTGGGTCGACAACATATTCCTGTCATATGACGCACATGCCGTTACCAGTGCCGTATAGAATATATCAGACGTGTTTTACTGTGGAGGAATCGGTTGACCTATGACCTTGCGATCAAATGTTTTCGGTTCCCATTGGAGAGGCACGTCCTTTCGTCTACTAATCGCACGGTTTTGCGATGCGGTCGCAAAACACAGACACTAAACTTATTACAGTGAACAGAGACGTCAATGAACGAACGGACAGGTAATAACTACGCAAAAATAAAGAAAGTAAAATTTTCACTATAGGGAAGAGTTGAACCAAGGACCTCTCGTTCTGCAGCTGCACACGCTACCACGGGACAACCGCACTCCTGTTGTGTAGTTGTCCATGATGTTGTATATGTCATCCATGGACTACTCAGTTTGTATATTTTGCTTATTTTTTCACAGTTCCACACAACTTCTTCCCGTTTTCTCAATTTATCTGTGTTCAGTTTATCAAGGCCTATCCACTGTGCCAACTTATAACTAAATCTGAGGGGGGTGCGATGGGGAGGTTGCCTTGTGAGTATATATTTGTGGAACAATATGAACCATTCGTAATAGTACATATAGATGCATACAAGTGTGTGTGTGTGTGTGTGTGTGTGTGTGTGTGTGTGTGTGTGTGTGTGTGCGTGTGTGTGTTCATGTATAGATTTGCTGTGATACAGCTTTTGTACATATATAAATGGTGTTCAGAAATTTCCATTAAAAACTTCTGTGACTTGGTAGAGGTGACTGAGTACATAGTATTTTGAATGGAAACCCATGTCCAGAAATGTACCATTTTTGTCATATAACTCATACACTTCTCCTTGATACATTTAATTAAGCATGATTAAATACGATTATTAGGTAACGTTTCGATAGTAAACATAATGAAACATCCATTTATCACTCAAACACATTTGTATTAACAGTTGAAGATTATGTGTTTACATTATTCCAGTACAAAAAAGAACCCAGCCTGCACTACAATCGCAACTTGATGTGGCGACCACCAACATTGTTACAGACATTATACCTACAAAGCATCTTCTGGTACACACCCTCCATCCCACCTGGCGTGTTTTCAGTTTCTAGTGCAGCTGGCAGAACACATGTCAGCAGATCTTTCTCTGTCTCTACAGGAATCTCGTAAATTAAACTGTGCATACAACCCCAAAAGAAGTAGTAAGTGTCATTCTGTCTACCTTGTTGCACATCATGACAAGCAACTCTGAGACTTCTCTCTTTCCCTCAGCGGGTGTGGTCATTTTACACGTCTGAACTGAAACTGTCATAGAACAGAAACAGTATGTTGTTGGACATGGATTCCCATCCAAAGTATTATGTATTCACTTCCCTCTACAAGTCCTAGAAGCTTGTACTGGGAGTTTTTGAGCACCATGTAGAATGCATAAGACCTATGTCAATGTTTGGTTTTGTTAACTGTTTACTTTCAAATTTTTGTTTATGAAATATGTGTTTCCAGTTTTTTAGACAAATGCTATGTGAACTGTCTATAATTTTTGCATAGGGTGAGTATTTTTTCTGATTTTATAGCACAAGCTATGTAAGCTTTCATTAATAACGTCTACAGAGACGTGGAGCCAGCTTTTTTGTACATATATCAAAAACTGAGTTTCCTGCTGCTGAGCGCCCAAGTCAATTAATTTGTATCAGTTATCAAAAATGTGATGTCACAATGACATTTTTAAGAATGTCATGTTATACAGTGTTAATGTTTGATTTTGTTTATATTTAGGTACAGTATGAGGTAAGTTCCACTTTCTAGTTCTAGTAGCGCCGAAAGAGCCCGACTGCCCTCTATGTCATTCTCTGCCAAAGGCTTCATTGTATGGGATGTGGAGGTGCATATGGCCAGCACACTCCTCTCCTGGTGGTTGTCGAATTTCTTGACTTTGGAACTGCAAATAGTCGGTCAAGTAGCTCCTCAATTCACTTCATAAGGCTGAGAGCATCCCATAGCAGTCCTCCCACCAAAGAAAAATCGCTGGCAGTACTGGGAATCCAATCTGTGTCCTTTGTATGGTAGTCTGTGTGGCTGAACTTTCAGCTACAGAGGTGGGAAATTAGGTACAGTAATATATCGATAAATGCAACATATACTTAAATGCAGTTAGATGTGTATGTATTTTTTTATCACAGGGAATGCATTTATGATTTTGACAATGTAATACTACATGATTCTACATGTGTATAGGTACGTACAGTATGGGAATGTTTGGTATTTTTATAGTGCACTTGTATGAGACTTTGCCTTTATATTTTTGCTTATGAGATGCTCATTTCATAAACCTGAATAAATCCCTAGATATTTCATATTTTTACAACAATAACTCTGTCTGACATTTTAAAATAGAAAATGTGGTTGTATGTACCAACAAATATTTACTGTAACAATTTTTTATAAAAATAACTGTGTGCAATGTAATACACCTTGAAAAAAAATATCTATATTGTTAAATTAATTCTGCCTCCGTTCTTATTTTGTTTTCCCCATGTTCATCACATATATGTATGAAAATGATGAAACTATTTTTACAGCTCTGTGCATTGCACTTACTCTCTTTGTTTGAAGTAGAAAGCTCATGTGGTATATGCTAATTAAGTTACTTCCATTCTCCACTTTTATATGAAAACAGATGATACATGCCTACACTGAAACAATTTTTCTTTACATCTAAGGGAGACATATATTCTGTTTGTACATATTTCAGGAACACATATGAGGTGTAGTGTATGTGTCTATCCCCCAGTGTTAACAAAGTGGTGAAGCAAAGGTATGAGTGCTAATGAAATATGAACTGAATACACCTGTTCTCCAACTTTACTCATAAATGCATTCCTCTTTTGTATGAGCACTGACGTACATCACGCTGAACCAACGGCTCATAACAACAATTGACATACGTACATTCTATTGTCGACAAAGTGGTATATTAGAGGTATGAGTACGCCACAAAGCAAGCATTAGCTCAATACACCTATTCTCAGTTTCATGCTGTAAGTCAGAGCAGTCAGAACACATTTATGCAACTCTCTCGCGGACACTGTAATAATCTGGAGTAACATCTCATATAAAAGTAATCCAAGGAAATATGACGACACGAAAGACTTCAAATTAAACACATATTGTAGTATTTTAAAAATATATACTAATTTTATTACTTTCATATGCACAATTTATTATTACTACATAGTCATTCGTCTTTCATCATATCTGTTTGTAACTCAAAAATATTTAGCAAGTAATTGTTTCTTTGTACTTTAAATTTTGTATTTATGTCATCATGCTCACATGAGGGTATGCAGTCACACAACTCAACGACCACACGAACTTTATTTAGCATTATACATTCCACCACAGTCATTAAATGCTTTTCTTACGCTGTAGGTTAACTGACATACCAGGTAGTTATAATTAAACTTCCCCTATTTAACGCGTTATAACACGGAAACTAACTATCGTACGTGGAGAAATCTTGGTAGCATCAATGTCAAGTACATCAAGTACATGGGGCAGAGAAATAATGCAGAACCAATTCTATTGATACAGTTTAAATGTGCTGCTACAGTACATCATCCCATTACATACCAGTACCATTACAGCTACAAAAGGGGCTTAATGTGAATTGTGCACAGCAGAACGAAGTATTTCCATAGGTATGCTGACTATCTCTCTTGATATGCTGCGCTTCAGATCAGCACATGTGTGAATGTTCTCCCTCTAAACCCTGTCCTTCACGTTGCCTCACAACCAGAAATCACAGGGAGTGAGATCAGGTGATCATGCCAGCCAAGCATTTGGAAATGATCGGCTGATAATTTGATCGTTTCCAAATGTGTTTCGGAGAATCAGGTGAACTTCACGAGCAGTATACGGTGGGGTCCATCTTGCAAGAAAACTGTTGAGTTCAATGCGACTCTTTTCTGTAGAGCAGGTATGACTTGCTGGCGAAGCATATCGCAGTAACGCTGGCCAGTCGTACTGCACGTCTTTAGTCCTTGAGCGACACCCTTTCAAAAAAGAATGGGCCAATGATAAATGTAACCGTGAAGCCACACCAAACAGTGACACGTTCACCATACGGAGGCACTTTATGCATAGTGACTGGAGATGAAGATCTACAAATTCGGCAAATCTCTGTGTTCAACTCACCCATCAGAGAAAAATGAGTTTCGTCTGCCCATAGCATAGAGCGAAGTCAACATGTTGTTGGGCGTCCTGCGCTGAAAGCTGTTGTGCGATATGGATCTTGTACGGATTCCATTTGAGAATGGTTCAAAGCTCCCTCAGTACAGTGTACCACGGTATTTTCAACTGCTGTGGGACAGCAAGCGCACTGCCTGACGATCGGGAATTGCGTGCAGCCTTGTCTGCCATAGCAATAGTGATTTCATCAACCGCTGTAGTGCAACCTGTCGTCGCCCTTCCGGAACGACGCCCAGTTCACCAATTGATTCGAACTTCATCATCATGCTCCGCACAGCAGGTGGAGAAAGTGGAGGTTCCGTAATCCTTCCAGCGGGCGATATTCTAGAAGTGTAGCTGCAGCATTACTGTTGTTCTCATACTACAGGGCTATTACAAATGCTTGAAGCGATTTCATAAATTCACTGTAGCTCCATTCATTGACATATGCTCATGACACACTACAGATACGTAGAAAAACTCATTGTTCGGCTGAAGCCGCACTTCAGGTTTCTGCCGCCAGAGCGCTCGAGAGCGCAGTGAGACAAAATGGCGACAGGAGCCGAGAAAGCGTATGTCGTGCTTGAAATGCACTCACATCAGTCAGTCATAACAGTGCAACGACACTTCAGGACGAAGTTCAACAAAGATCCAACAACTGCTAACTCCATTCGGCGATGGTATGCGCAGTTTAAGGCTTCTGGATGCCTCTGTAAGGGGAAATCAACGGGTCGCCCTGCAGTGAGCGAAGAAGCGGTTGAACGCGTGCGGGCAAGTTTAGCCCGCGGAAGTCGACGAATAAAGCAAGCAGGGAGCTAAACGTACCACAGCCGACGGTTTGGAAAATCTTACGGAAAAGGCTAAAGCAGAAGCCTTACCGTTTACAATTGCTACAAGCCCTGACACCCGTTGACAAACGCTTTGAATTTTCGGCGCGGTTGCAGCAGCTCATGGAAGAGGATGCGTTCAGTGCGAAACTTGTTTTCAGTGATGAAGCAACATTTTTTCTTAATGGTGAACTGAACAGACACAATGTGCGAATCTGGGCGGTAGAGAATCGCATTCGTGCAGCAAATTCGCAATTCACCAAAAATTAACCTGTTTTGTGCAATCTCACGGTTTAAAGTGTACGGCCCCTTTTTCTTCTGCGAAAAAAAACGTTACAGGACACGTGTATCTGGACATGCTGGAAAATTGGCTCATGCCACAACTGGAGACCGACAGCGCCGACTTCATCTTTCAACAGGATGGTGCTCCACCGCATTTCCATCATGATGTTCGGCATTTCTTAAACAGGAGATCGGAAAACCGATGGATCGGTCGTGGTGGAGATCATGATCAGCAATTCGTGTCATGGCCTCCACGCTCTCCCGACTTAACCCCATGCGATTTCTTTCTGTGGGGTTATGTGAAAGATTCAGTGTTTAAGCCTCCTCTACCAAGAAACGTGCCAGAACTGCGAGCTCGCATCAACGATGCTTTCGAACTCATTGATGGGGACATGCCGCGCCGAGTGTGAGAGGAACTTGATTATCGGCTTGATGTCTGCCGAATCACTAAAGGGGCACATATCGAACATTTGTGAATGCCTAAAAAAACTTTTTGAGTTTTTGTATGTGTGTGCAAAGCATTGTGAAAATATCTCAAATAATAAAGTAATTGTAGAGCTGTGCAATCGCTTCAATCATTTGTAATAACCCTGTATATAGCTTCGCCAATAACGCCCTGCTCCTTTTGTCCAATCTCATGTTGACACATCAACAAATGCAATGCGACTGGTCAGGTGTGTGAAAGTATGAATCACGACGACTGATCACGACACCTGCTGGCCGTTGTTGGAACAGGACGGTCGCGCTGTGGAGCATGAAAGTTTCCGTGTTATAATGTGCTAAATAGGGAAAGTTTAATTATAACCACCCTGTATTGAGCGTACGACAAAATGCGCAGCATAGTATACACTTCGCGTACGCTGACGGAAAAAAGTCGTAGCATCAAGGAGGAGTCGTGTAACATTAAGGAAGTTGGTAGACGTGTTTCTGAAACTAAAAGATGGTGTCTATTTAAATTTCGCGCCAGTCGCATAAGAGTGACACTAGCAGCGCCGTTATGAGAATGTAAATCAGGTTTGCTCTAAATACATACTGCAGCAACAGTGAGCGTTTGTTACCTTTGAGACTGGACGTCGTGAATTGGTGGTACTTGCGAATGCCTTGAAGGTGATAAAGACGCCATTATCAGCACCTCATTCAGTTTGAGCAAGGTCGTGTAATAGTGCTGTGAGAAACTGGATAAGAAGACCAGTTTCTGGACGACCAAGTGGCACTACCGAGAGGGAAGACCATCTTGTTCGGCATGTGGCTCTAGCGCATCGTACTGCCTCTGCAGCAGCAATTTCAGCAGCAGTTGGTGCCACAGTGACGCAATGAGCTATTCCACATCGGTTGCTTCAAGGACACCATCGAGCCAGACACCCTGTAGAGTGCATTTCACTGACCCCCAACCCACCGCCATTTGCGATTCCCGTGGTATCAAGCGAGAGCTCATTGAAGGGCAGAGTGGAGGTCTGTTGTGATTTCTGATGAAAGCTAGTTCTGCCTCGGCTAGTGATGGCCGTATATTGGTTAGATGGTGGCCAGTTGAGGGCCTGCAACCAATCTGTCGGTATGCTAAACACACTAGTTCTACACTTATAGTTACGGAGTATGACAGCAGGAACACTTTCGTTGCTATTCCACGCACTCTGCCTGCAAATTTGTACCTCAGCCTGGTGATTCGACCTGTTGTGCTTCCATTCATAAACGGCATTCCAGGGCGTATTTCACAGGAGGATAAAACGTTGTTGTAACCCAGCATGCTCTATAGGTAGTCGACATGTTGCCTTGGCCTGCTCGATGAGCATATCTGTCTCCAAACGAGCACATATGCAACATAATCGGACGACAAGTTCATCGTCATCCACAACCAGCATTAACCGCACCTATATTGACCTATATCCATTCAACAGGCATGGAACTCCATCCCACAACACTGTATGCCCGTTTGCATGGTTTCATTCAACATTTGGTGGTCAAATGGTTCAAATGGCTCTGAGCACTATGGGACTTAACATCTGTGGTCATCAGTCCCCTAGAACTTAGAACTACTTAAACCTAACTAGCCTAAGGACATCACAAACATCTATGCCCGAGGCAGGATTCGAACCTGCGACCGTCGCAGTCGCGCGGTTCCGGACTGAGCGCCTAGAACCGCTAGACCACCGCGGCCGGCTTTGATGGTCACACCAGTTATTAATGTACCAGCATTTCACATTTGCAATGGCTTATCTCCAGGTTACATTACACTGTGATCTGGCAATGTTAATCACCTAAATATCTTACCCAGACAAATATATTCCCGAAATTTTGTTACTCTACATTAATTATATTTCGGTGGTGCGACATTTTT
This sequence comes from Schistocerca piceifrons, assembly GCF_021461385.2. Classification (NCBI taxonomy): domain Eukaryota; kingdom Metazoa; phylum Arthropoda; class Insecta; order Orthoptera; family Acrididae; genus Schistocerca; species Schistocerca piceifrons. The sequence continues at coordinate 717,367,035 of NC_060141.1, read as the reverse complement.
TGTCAGTGTATTTGAAACAATGTCTTTGTAAACCTACACTACGTGTAGTCTCACGATCTATTAGTTTCAGTGCAGCACCAGCAAACATGGTAACCAATGAGGTGGTAAGAAGACTGCTGGTGTTGGCGCCATTGCTGGGAAAAACATTAATGTCCAACTCGTGTGGGTTGTATTCTGTGGTGAGCTGACTTTTGATGTGTGATAGACTTCTACACACACGTCTCCATTCACTTTGATACGACTAAACATTGCTACGTTATTATACATTCTCCAGATCAGTTATGATGGTAAACTCAACGTTTGGCGCTATTCCAACATTCATGCAATTCTACCCACAAACAATGAAATAAATTTAACTTGTGAACAGCAACATAACTTTGTAAAATTAGACTGATGAACAGTGCGGATTAGGTGGGCATGTAACAACTCTCTTCAGTTGAGTTTCTGTTTGCCAGTTGTGACAGCCCATGTGAGACTGAGATGATGATGGCTTGGGGCCACAGTCAATTTTGTGACGTTACACGACGAAGTTGGCCTGAAGTCAAAATAGAATGCACAAGGAATAAGCAGGTGAAAGTAAGTCACGAGCTAAAACAGAATGTCCCAGGGAAAAGTAGGTCATAGGCTGAATCATTTGAATTACCCACCGACGGTTGTATTTGCCACCAATTTTTTGAATTTATCTCCAATTTGTGACGCCACAAGAGAAAGTTAGTCATGTGCTAAAAAGAGAATTGAAAGTAGGTCAGGAGGTAGCGTCCCAGAACTACTGGGCTCCTACTGCTGTAATCTTGTGGATACCTATTGAGAAATTTAGAGAACCGATACTAGAATAAGACACCATAGCATATTTCTCTTAGGTATCGGGAGAATACGATAAGAGAGAGTAATGTCCAGAGATGTCATTTCCCACTAGCTCAATATTCGAATGGTATTGGACAGGAAATCGCTAACATAATCATGAAATACCCTCAGTCATTTACTGAATCGCCCTGTATTGGCCTTGAAAGCACAGATGGACTCCATCAAGTAGCAGGTGGAGTAACTGAAGGCAACCACGGCTGATGTGCACTGGTGAACGAGAAATGTATGACGAGACATTTACCATAAAACAGGATTCGGTTAGATAATGAGAAAGAGGATGGACAGGGCGTAACGGAGAACTAAAAGCGTACGACAGATGGTGGAGTTGGAGGAAAGACATTCCGCGTATGGGAGTGGAGAGAGTGCCTGACCGAAACTACTGTAGTAGGTTACGAAGGCCCGATGGTCGAGAATGAACAGCAGGGAAACACCGAGGGCCAGCTGCCACTAGCAGTAATGTCATGTCTCCGGTCTCCAGCCCTCTCTAGAGTGGACCATAACGCAGGAGTTAACACGTGTGTTTTGGAGCGCATCGGTCATCATCACCAACTACGGGCCATACTTTCTCGGTTTACTTGTCACGTTAGAGTCGGATTAAATTCCAAGATTTCGATGACTGCCTCCATCATTGTCGTCAAGACCTCACTCTGGATGTCGTAAAACTGACCGCCCATTCCTGTCTATTACCTCAGTGTACTGACTTTACTACCTCTTTGTTACACATGTCACATCCTAAATTTCTGCGTCGCCACAGAGATATCGGGATCTATACATCTAGGTGAATGTTGCTATAATAGTGAAGTAGCAATGTTGCAGGTGCTTGTGAACCAGTAAAATTGCCAGTAAAACCAAGGTAAGTCAAACTTTTTGTCAGTGATGCAGTCAGCGAGCATGGGTGTCTGAGCCATACAGCACTATTTTTTCCCTTCTCATCCTTCAGTGATGTATTACCTCCTGTCTTTTCTGTTTATACTGAGTATCCGCCATTGCCCAGGTATGTATTTATTTCAATCTTCTAATAGTCAGTCTCTTCCTTCCCCTCTATCTTTCCATCACCTCCTTCACCCTCTCTATCAAACGCCTCCTCTATTCACTCTATATCCATCTCTTCCTCCCCATCTCTTTGTACATCTCCTCCTCACCCTCTCTTTGTCCATCTCCACCTCCCCGCTCTATGCACCTTCTCCTCTTTCGTCTCTCGGTATCCATCTTCTTCCCCTCGATTCTGTCTGTCGCCTCCTTCCCCCTCTTTCTATCCATCCCCTCTTTCTCCCTCTCTGTCTGTCCATCTCCCTTCTCTCTCCACGTAATCACCTCCACCCCAGCAGGCGGTTGCTTGTTATTATCCCCATAGCATTTCTTTCCAGATAGTAAGTAGTATGTGTACAAAGTTTGGTTGAAATCTATCCAGGAGTTTAGGAAGGGTTTTTTACTCCTGGCTTTAACCTCGTACACACATGTCACGTGCATTTTACGTATATTAAACATATTTCACACATATTTATACACATAGTTCACCTTTATCTGTAGCGAATTTCGACCTACAATTTCGTTATCACGCATCTCAATGTTTATGATGTGTCTCCTGAACCATGAGTCATTCAGTGATATAATTTTGTAGGTACGTTCAGCGCCATTTATAGATACTACCTGTGAAAAGTGTTGCGAATAAACTTAGTAGCAAAGAAATAATAAACTTAAACGTCATGCACGAAGCGGCTGCTTGTCACACATCTCAGTGTTCATGTCATACATCCTGATATATGCGTCGTACAATGGTACAACTTTGCTGGTACATTCAGTGGTATATGCGAATACTGTCTGCAAAATGTGTCACGAATACAGTTGGTAATAAAGAAGTAATAAATTGAAACATCATACCTGATGTGGCAGTTGCACTTTGTTGTTGTTGTTGTTGTGGTCTTCAGTCCTGAGACTGGTTTGATGCAGCTCTCCATGCTACTCTATCCTGTGCAAGGTTTTTCATCTCCCAGTACCTACTGCAACCTACATCCTTCTGAATCTGCTTAGTGTATTCATCTCTTGGTCACCCTCTACGATTTTTACCCTCCACGCTGCCCTCCAATACTAAATTGGTGATCCCTTGATGCCTCAGAACATGTCCTACCAACCGATCCCTTCTTCTGGTCAAGTTGTGCCACAAACTTCTCTTCTCCCCATTCCTATTCAATACTTCCTCATTAGTTACGTGATCTACCCATCTAATCTTCAGCATTCTTCTGTAGCACCACATTTCGAAAGCTTCTATTCTCTTCTTGTCCAAACTACACTCCTGGAAATTGAAATAAGAACATCGTGAATTCATTGTCCCAGGAAGGGGAAACTTTATTGACACATTCCTGGGGTCAGATACATCACATGATCACACTGACAGAACCACAGGCACATAGACACAGGCAACAGAGCATGCACAATGTCGGCACTAGTACAGTGTATATCCACCTTTCGCAGCAATGCAGGCTGCTATTCTCCCATGGAGACGATCGTAGAGATGCTGGATGTAGTCCTGTGGAACGGCTTGCCATGCCATTTCCACCTGGCGCCTCAGTTGGACCAGCGTTCGTGCTGGACGTGCAGACCGCGTGAGACGACGCTTCATCCAGTCCCAAACATGCTCAATGGGGGACAGATCCGGAGATCTTGCTGGCCAGGGTAGTTGACTTACACCTTCTAGAGCACGTTGGGTGGCACGGGATACATGCGGACGTGCATTGTCCTTTTGGAACAGCAAGTTCCCTTGCCGGTCTAGGAATGGTAGAACGATGGGTTCGATGACGGTTTGGATGTACCGTGCACTATTCAGTGTCCCCTCGACGATCACCAGTGGTGTACGGCCAGTGTAGGAGATCGCTCCCCACGCCATGATGCCGGGTGTTGGCCCCGTGTGCCTCGGTCGTATGCAGTCCTGATTGTGGCGCTCACCTGCACGGCGCCAAACACGCATACGACCATCATTGGCACCAAGGCAGAAGCGACCCTCATCGCTGAAGCCGACACGTCTCCATTCGTCCCTCCATTCACGCCTGTCGCGACACCGCTGGAGGCGGGCTGCACGATGTTGGGGCGTGAGCGGAAGACGGCCTAACGGTGTGCGGGACCGTAGCCCAGCTTCATGGAGACGGTTGCGAATGGTCCTCGCCGATACCCCAGGAGCAACAGTGTCCCTAATTTGCTGGGAAGTGGCGGTGCGGTCCCCTACGGCACTGCGTAGGATCCTACGGTCTTGGCGTGCATCCGTGCGTCGCTGCGGTCCGGTCCCAGGCCGACGGGCACGTGCACCTTCCGCCGACCACTGGCGACAACATCGATGTACTGTGGAGACCTCACGCCCCACGTGTTGAGCAATTCGGCGGTACGTCCACCCGGCCTCCCGCATGCCCACTATACGCCCTCGCTCAAAGTCCGTCAACTGCACATACGGTTCACGTCCACGCTGTCGCGGCATGCTACCAGTGTTAAAGACTGCGATGGAGCTCCGTATGCCACGGCAAACTGGCTGACACTGACGGCGGCGGTGCACAAATGCTGCGCAGCTAGCGCCATTCGACGGCCAACACCGCGGTTCCTGGTGTGTCCGCTGTGCCGTGCGTGTGATCATTGCTTGTACAGCCCTCTCGCAGTGTCCGGAGCAAGTATGGTGGGTCTGACACACCGGTGTCAATGTGTTCTTTTTTCCATTTCCAGGAGTGTATTTATCGTCCATGTTTCACTTCCATACATGGCTACACTCCATACGAATACTTTCAGAAATGACTTCCTGACACTTAAATCAATACTGGATGTTAACAAATTTCTCTTCTTCAGAAACGCTTTCCTTGCCATTGTCAGCCTACATTAGTTGCACTTTATGAACAGCGAAAATGAAGTAGGCGATAAACCTTTTTCTACCTATCGTATTGTGGAGGTTGTTGGCGAGAAAAAAATTTAGTAAAAGTTTTAAATTATGCCTACAGCTTGTTGCAAGTCAGTGAGTGCTCGCATTGTCAGATACTAGGTAAATAAAGTTTTGGTATTCGCGTGCATAGGCTATTCTTCATTTTACCTCCACACCCACCACTTTGATAGGCAGGTGCTTCTTACTGCAATTCTTTGCCAACGTTAAGAGTTGCGTTTACCGGGTTTGGTTGAAATCGGTCCAGCGGTTCAGGAGGAGATGTGGAACATACTTACGCACGTATATCCACGTATATAATATGTGTGACTATCAGAATAACCATTTATCTGTCAGTATTAAACCATCCTTCACGCGCCATAGTATAACATGCATACGATGTAGGCGTAAATAGACGGAAAAGTCAATTCTCCATGGAGAGTGGGGTAAATATAACTTATCCCTTGTTTCCGTATGCTATGGCAGAGGCTCCTGGACGACATGCCTGGCCGAAGAAAAGTGTAAAAGTCCCCATAATTATGGTATTTTCATGTTAATCCTCGCCAGACCTAGGAAAGAGCTACATCATGAATTTGTGTCACTATGATCTAGTGATCTGACACAAACAGTACCATAGTTGCCATGAAGAACTATTTAATGCACGCATCAAGATGATTAATGATGTTACCGATACATGTTGATCTTGATCTGAATGTAGGCTTTCTCAATGAAGTATACTTCTGAATTCTTCTTACGATACCAGCCGAGTAAACTGTTCGATGTTTAGCTACGTTTTGGCAAGTTTCTTAGACACTGCCTTCTGGCAAAAAGTTTTCCCCAAAAGTCTTGAACTACAACAATATACTTCATCCGTACGAATCCATAGACATCTGGCACTGCTGACGTTAATTATTGTTTCCCATGGCAAACACGAGAAACATAATTTTTTTTTTTTTTTTTTTTTTTTAGTGGTTCATGGTGTGGGTTCCTGTAGTCATGTCCTAGTTCATGAACCACGGGCAACGTATCAGTGGCCAAGTAAGTGGTCCCGATAGTCGGGGTACCAGTTACTTTGGAATAAGGCTGGGCATCTCGGACATATTCTGAGTCGTGGTCACCTTTGTGCTCATACGGCAAAGACTACCAAATCCACCGGTTAGTCTCTCAACCGTTAGGGGTAAAACCCAATGGGACTCGGGGCAAGTAAGGCTAGCAACCTGCTTCCCTGGTACTATAAATATGATGCTGGCAACAAGCAGAGCAAAATGCCTCGGACCTTTGGAGGTGATGGAGTCCCACCTCTAACTGACAAACCAGGGACTCCTAAGATACGACTTGGCAAACAAATGGTAATGAGATGGGGAGCTATTAAAATCAATGGGGGCTACTCTGGGAAGAAGGTAGAGCTGGCAGAGGCTGCAAGTAAGATGGGGCTGGACGTTTTAGCTGTTAGTGACATTCGGGTAAGGGGTGAGAAAGAAGAGGAAGTGGGAGAATACAAGGTCTACCTGTCAGGAGTCAAAGCAGGAATAGCACAATGGGGTGTAGGGCTTTGCATCAGGAAAGAAATGGAACCCAGCGTAGTTGCAATAAGGTATGTAAACGAACGACTGATGTGGATAGATTTGACAGTGTCTAGCAAGAAAATTAGGATTGTGTCAGTATATTCGCATTGTGAAGGGACAGATCAAGATAAGATGGATAGTTTTTATGATGCACTCAGTGATGTAGTTGTTAGAGTAAAGGACAAGGACAGTGTTCTGCTCATGGGTGATTTTAATGCCAGTATTGTAAATCGAACAGAAGGTTATGAAAAGGTTATGGTAAATTTGGAGAGGATATGGAGGCCAACAGGAACGGGAAACAACTCTTGGATTTCTGTGCCAGTATGCGCTTAGTAATCACAAACTCCTTTTTTAAACATAAAGAACATTCACCGGTATACTTGGGAAGGCAGGGGAAACAGATCTGTCATTGACCATCTAATAACAGATAAGGAATTCAGGAAGGCTGTGAGGGACACACGTGTATTCAGGGGATTCTTTGATGACACTGATCATTATTTAATCTGCAGTGAAATTGGGATTGTGAGGCCGAAAGTGCAGGAGGTCAGGTCCATAAGTAGGAGGATAAGAGTGGAGAAACTTCAGGATAAGGAAATCAGGCACAAGTACATAACAGCGATCTCAGAAAGGTACCAGTTAGTTAAATGTAGTCAATTACAGTCATTGGAAAAGGAATGGACAAGGTACAGGGACACAGTACTAGAAGTGGCTAAAGAATGTCTTGGAACAGTAGTGTGTAAAAGTAGGATAAAGCAAACAGCTTGGTGGAATGACACAGTTAAGGCAGCCTGTAAAAGGAAAAAGAAGGCGTATCAAAAATGGCTACACACTAGAACTCAGGTAGACAGAGAGAGTTATGTGGAAGAAAGAAACAAAGCCAAACAGATAATTGCAGCATCCAAGAAGAAATCTTGGGAAGACTTTGGAAACAGGTTGGAGATTATGGGTCAAGCTGCTGGAAAACCATTCTGGAGTGTAATTAGCAGTCTTCGAAAGGGAGGTAAGAAGGAAATGACAAGTATTTTGGACAGGTCAGGAAAACTGCTGGTGAATCCTGTGGATGCCTTCGGCAGATGGAGGGAATATTTTGAAGAGTTGCTCAATGTAGGTGAAAATACGATCAGTAATGTTTCAGATTTCGAGGTAGAACGGGATAGGAATGATGATGGAAATAGCATCGCATTTGAGGAAGTGGAGAAAATGGTCAATAGATTGCAGTGCAATAAAGCAGCTGGGGTGGATGAAATTAAGTCGGAACTCATCAAATACAGTGGAATGTCAGGTCTTAAATGGCTACACAGGATAATTGAAATGGCCTGGGAGTCGGGACAGGTTCCATCAGACTGGACAAAAGCAGTAATCACACCAATCTTTAAACATGGAAACAGAAAAGATTGTAACAACTACAGAGGTATCTCTTTAGTCAGCGTTGTGGGTAAAATCTTCTCAGGTATTGTTGAAAGGAAATTGCGAGTATTAGTTGAGGACCAATTGGATGAAAATCAGTGTGGGTTTAGGCCTCTTAGAGATTGTCAGAACCAAATCTTTAGCTTACGGCAAATAATGGAGAAGTGTTATGAGTGGAAGAGGGAATTGTATCTATGCTTTATAGATTTAGAAAAGGCATATGACCGGGTTCCTAGGAGGAAGTTATTGTCTGTTCTACGAGATTATGGAATAGGAGGCAAACTTTTGCAAGCAATTAAATGTCTTTATATGGATAGTCAGGAAGCAGTTAGAGTTGACGGTAAATTGAGTTCATGGTTCAGAGTAGTTTCAGGGGTAAGACAAGGCTGCAACCTGTCTCCACTGTTGTTCATATTATTTATGGATCATATGTTGAAAACAATAGACTGGCTGGGTGAGATTAAGACATGTGAACACAAAATAAGCAGTCTTGCATATGCGGATGACTTGTGATGGCAGATTCGATTGAAAGTTTGCAGAGTAATATTTCAGAGCTAGATCAGAAATGTAAGAACTATGGTATGAAGATTAGCATCTCCAAAACGAAAGTAATGTCAGTGGGAAAGAAATATAAACGGATTGAGTGCCAAATAGGAGGAACAAAGTTAGAACAGGTGGACGGTTTCAAGTACTTAGGATGCATATTCTCACAGGATGGCAACATAGTGAAAGAAATGGAAGCGAGGCGTAGCAAAGCTAATGCAGTGAGCGCTCAGCTACGATCTACTCTCTTCTGGAAGAAGGAAGTCGGTACCAAGACTAAGTTATCTGTGCACCGTTCAATCTTTCGACCAACTTTGCTGTATGGGAGTGAAAGCTGGGTGGATTCAGGTTACCTTATCAACAAGGTTGAGGTTACGGATATGAAAGTAGCTAGGATGATTGCAGGTACTAGTAGATGGGAACAATGGCAGGAGGGTGTCCACAATGTGGAAATCAAAGAAAAACTGGGAATGAACTCTATAGATGTAGCAGTCAGGGTGAACAGGCTTAGATGGTGGGGTCATGTTACACGCATGGGAGAAGCAAGGTTACCCAAGAGACTCATGGGTTCAGCAGTAGAGGGTAGGAGGAGTCGGGGCAGACCAAGGAGAAGGTACCTGGATTCGATTAAGAATGATTTTGAAGTGATAGGTTTAACATCAGAAGAGGCACCAATGTTAGCACAGAATAGGGGATCATGGAGGAATTTTATAAAGAGGCTATGCTCCAGACTGAACGCTGAAAGGCATAATCAGTCTTAAATGATGATGATGGTGATGATTTTTTTTCTTTTACACTTTTCTGGCGATTGGGTGTCGTCTTGTAGAATCGGGTTTACTGCCTGTCTTCCGCATCCTCCCAACACGATATCTTTACGTCGCAACTCGACGTCCTGATGAGAACGTAGCACGTGTAAATACCGTGTTGGGAAGATGTGGAACACCGGTGGCACACCAGATTCCGCTAAAAGACAAACACAGGGTTACTCTCAATTAGTTGGTAGAATTAGTTGGTAGTAGGATCTTGAATGGCCGTGAGCGTCACAGAAATTGTGTCTAGCTATTTCCAAAACAAAACCCAGGATATTTAAACTTCACAGCGTCCCTCAAGGTTGTCGTTCCACTACCACAGCCTGTGAAGTGACCGCCAGGAAGGCGCACATCTTGATACTACTCAAACACCCATTGCCTCGCGAGAGCCGATAAAAGTCTCTATTGGTCGTGAAATTTAACGGCTGGCCGTCTACGTGCGGGGCCACAAAGAAGTACGTGGCGTGACGGCGAGGTAGGGCCGCCGACTGTCCAAGCAGTTGTTTTCAGTGCGTCTCAGTTTATCCATCATCGTTGTTCACTAAGCCAAGTTCGGTGTAAATTTATAGAAGAATATTTATTTAAAAAGCGACATCCTGTATCTGGATAAAAATGATTCCAGAGTATTACACATTTCCTTTTATTTCATAGGATACGGATTCGGTTGTTACCAATTTCGGCTATTCGTTAGCAATAGTGAGAATACATTCGTCATAGCCTCGTATGTGTGCCATGTGGCGAACAAAGCGTTCATAACATGCGGTGTGATGCATTGTCATATCTGTGTTACTTCCCAGTGCGTTCCATGTAGCAGTGAAACGATTCGTAACCTCAAAGTTTGTCGGAATGACGATATATTGTTGTTCAGTGTTGGCACTCCACACTTGGACAAAGTTCACAGTTGATGGCTGCTACCGCAGTAGGTTGAAATAACGAAGTTCAGTGTGTGGAAGACACCATTCTGACTAAACAATTTCTATGACCTTTGTCTCCTGAGGGAAAACGTTTTCTTAGTGAGTGACAGTTTTCCGCTGTCTTCTGGAGATCCACAAATAGAAAACAGACAACCAATGCCATGTCAAAGATAAGGTGCTGCCTCATCGGTCAGTGGTACTGGACATCGGCGTTTCCGCATTTTCTTCTTGACCTGTGGCTCATTTTGTAGCGACAGAAACTGAGAAAACGTGCCCATTGCTCCAGCCTCTTGCACTGCTTCGATATTATATTAAAATGTCCTGTCACAGGCAAGATACGTTCAACACTATCGCGCTGCGTGAGTAAGTTACACAGTACATTTCCTACTACTCACTACTACTAAATATATTTCACCTTAAAAAAACCTAAACAGTGAAATTTTGGTTAAAATCTAAATAAGTAGGCCACAAAACGTTTTCCGTAATTGTTACACAAAACCAAAAAAATACGAAAACGGTTTTTTGCGAGAAAAGTACGGTTAAAACCAGCCTACAAAAATCTGTTCGCCTAAATTATGGCAGTAAAACGAAAAGTCGCCAGTTTATTGTGGACATACGCTAGTGTTAACCAGTTGGCTGTTTAGCGCTACTTAAGTAACGAAAAAAATACGGAGTTTATCTAATGACTCTTTCTTATTACCGCTGAATATAACAGCACTGAAAGAGCAGTGTCTTATTTCACTGAAATGAAGTTTTTAAAATATAATGAAATAATTACTTGTTATCATAGCTATCACAGCTCTCGCACTATAAATTCTAAAAGTTCTCTGGAAATATAGTTGCAGCAGAAGCAGAAAAATGCTGACGCTTCTGAGGTATATACACACCTGAGCAGTAACATTAAACATAGACCTACTAACACAATACTTATATAAACGCAATCCACGAATATAACTCCATGTTGTTGGCAGAAAAGAAACCACCTTTCCGACGCTACCTGAAATCGAAATGTTAACTCCACAAATTAACTGAGAAAACGATTTACAATCGTGCAATAATGAAAAGCTCAATTGAAGAAACTCATGAATATTATTTTATTCATGGCTGTAACTTTCAGCAACTGTAGTGTTTATTTTTCAGGATAAAATTCAGTCTTCAATTGCAAATATATTTTTATTATGCTTTACCACATAGACAAATCAATTTGTCGTCTTCAGAAGTCTACAAAATTAGGGATATTATAAATCTTTAAACTTTGGTTACACATTTACGTGAAGTATAAGAATTATGTTACAGAAACTTACTTAGTATGGCTTAGCAATGTCAATATCTTCTCCATAGAAGTATAATGTCATGGTACATCCAGAAATTTGTATATTGTATGTGATTTTTGTAAACACAGATTGACAGTTTCAGTAACTAAATCACATCCTTGCTAACAGCAACGAACGTACACACAAGCAAACATAAAAAATACAAGCAAGGCATGTAAGGAAATCGTATATAACACATTTAAAAAAAATGACATTCTGATGTACAAAAGCAATGGACTAGTTTTCACATTTTACAAGAGATGATATGTAATCAAAATAGTGTGTTTTTATGCCAAGTAGATCATTCGACAAATCTTTTGAATGTAGGTGGGAATATTTACATATTTCGATTTCTTTTAAAAGGTTCATATTGTAGGCTTTGTCAACTACGTGTTAAATTTCCTTCTTAAGCAACGACAGAGCACGAAGTGTGTGTTTCTATTTTGAGCTGTTCTCCAACATTTGGTTTATATGAATTCTCGCCGTGTTTGTTGAGGAAGTGCCCACGAAAGCAGGTCTTACATGCACTTCCTGCCTGTCCTATGGAAAAACTTAGACATATACTACATTGTATTTTATATACCGCAGATTCGAGATATTTGTCAGTTGGAGATTTCTCATTAAGTACATTTTCTGTAAATAAAGTAGCTATACAATATGAAATGACGACTAGAATAGGGATTACAGTCCATTTCAAGTTGTGCTCAAAGGGGTTAAAAGAAGAGACATCAATGATGTTGTCTGTTGTGGTAGGTTTCCTGTAAATCTCAAAGTTAATTTTACCATCTCCTAAACATAGTTACAGACTGAAAAACCTCAGTTCATTATGTTGATTTTGTATTTCATACGTAAATTTAATTTTAGGATGGAAGCAGTTCAGCGACTCACTAAGTCATTTGACATCCTTTTATTTCCTTTTAATATAATGATGGTATCATCAACAAATCGTTTGTAGAAAGAAATAGTTTCGGCTGGAGTGGGAAAGGCATTTTAAAAAATTATTTCAAAGCTAGCAGAGGTACCTGTCTTCGCTCAGGAAGTTGATATGAGATTGTGTGGTGGTTGAAATAAAGGGATAAACCTTAAACTATAAGAAGGAAAAAAAATTTATTGAAAATATATTCTATCTATTTACAATACTTGTTGAAGTATAAGAGGTAAAAATTTGTATTGAAAACATATTGTAACTATTTACAATACTTGTTTTTAAATAACATTTTTCATTTTGTTATCAGGGATATATATCTACAGATCTTCGAATTTCCTACTTGACAGCAAGCTATGTATAGTTGTCCATTAGAGAAGCAGGAGTCTTTGAGGCTGACGCCGAAATATTTTAAAGTTGTCCTTGCGCTTTGTTAGTTGTAAAACTGTAGGCTAATTCAATTGGAAATTGCAGTCCTTTAAATTAGAATGGCAGTTCAGTAGAGGTCAGTTGTACTCTGAGTATAAATAGTGTACGTCCTTTGTACTTTCCAGTCATAAGTTCGTCTTCGATAGCTGTTTGACGATCATCCTTGTTCCATTACATAGTTTTGTTGAGCTGAGATTTCTGAGTAGTATGACCGGATAACCCAATTTTAAGTCGAAGGCGGTCTAATGGCATTGGTTCAAATGGCTCTGAGCACTATGGGACTTGCCGGCCGTTGTGGCCGTGCGGTTAAAGGCGCTTCAGTCTGGAACCGCGTGACCGCTACGGTCGCAGGTTCGAATCCTGCCTCGGGCATGGATGTGTGTGATGTCCTTAGGTTAGTTAGGTTTAAGTAGTTCTAAGTTCTAGGCGACTGATGACCTCAGAAGTTAAGTCGCATAGTGCTCAGAGCCGCTATGGGACTTAACTTCTTTCGTCATCAGTCCCCTAGAACTTAGAACTACTTAAACCTAACTAACCTAAGGACATCACACACATGCATGCCCGAGGCAGGATTCGAACCTGCGACCGTAGCGGTCGCTCGGTTCCAGATTGCAGCTCCTAGAACCGCTTGGCCACTCCGTCCGGCTCTAATGGCATTCCTGGTACTTGCAAACAGTTAAAGAAATCCTGTAGGAAAGTTCACACCCTCTTCAGCGTTTATCATCGTGTCGACCGATTTGTATATTCTCTCTACACAGGAATTTTCTTTTGAATATTACAATAGATATAGTCGACAATATTACTTTTAGTTGCCAAAATTTCAAATAGCCAGTCCGGATTGTTATAGTTGTGAACAATGTTTGGACAGGTTTGGTCGATGAGTTCGTTTTCAGTAGTAGCTATGTTGCAGATATCACTGTTGAGTGTAATGAGCCCCAACGTGTGGTCAGTAGGATATGTGCCTTCGCCTGTATGTAAAAGTTGCTGAGCAAAATGTGCTGTTGTTTCGTCCTTCGATAGTTCAGCTCTGGTATTTTTTGGCAGTCGCAGTACTTGTATGTGTGGCCAGAGATTTGAGTTTTTAAGCGTCCATTGATTTCGTCTACTGGTGTTAGCTTGGGGATAATTTGAAGTGTTTGTCGAAAATCTCCTGAGAGTATGAGCAAAGCTCCTCCCATCACTTCAGATTTTCCTCGCAAGTCTTGTAATGTTCTTGAGGGATTTTTTGTGTGCCACTGTGCATTCGTCCCAGCTGTAGAAGTTCAGCCCGTCCAGATGCTCTTGAGATTTTACATATCGGGAATTGTTCTTCGGCTATATTCAGTGCTAGTTGTAGGGCGAAATGGGCAGTTCGTGTTCCTTCTGTAAATGTAGCTGCAATGCCGGATGATGACAGTGCAAGAGCGATGTATTGTTTATAAGATATTTCCGCCAGCAATACATTTATCAGAAACATTTACCCGGTGCCACCTGGTGCGTGCAGGTAAATAACTCACCAGTATTTTTGTCGATCCGGTCCATGATAACGTTGTAAATTTACTTTTGATTGTAATTGAGGAGTGGTTTGTTGTGATCAATGTATTGAAGTAGTTCATTGATGTTGTAGCTTTTTTCCTTCGTAATTTCGAAGTTGAGCACACTGATAGCATCTTCTCGTGGTGCTTGCGCTCCAAGTTGTACTAACGTCTGGTTGTTTATTGTTTAACATTTATCTTCTGTGCGGGTGAGTCTTTCATTGAAGATGTTGTCGTTAAATTCGATGGTCAATTCAGTAGGAGCTTGTCGGATACGGTACAGTATTTCATCAGTCACACTCTCTTTGAAAGAGTTCCGTTGCTGTTTTGGATTAGATTGGTTACATGTTGTTAGAATTATGATGAATAAGTGTCTCATTTGTTCAGTCGAGGCTGTGAGTGAGGCGTCTTGTAGTGTTAATTGCCAGTGGTTGTCGTTTCCCAGTAGTCCTAAGCGTTGGCATTCTTCTCTGTGCGTCTGGCATAGGTAACCGTCAACAGTCTTGAGAACTGTGAAAAGTTGCTGTCCCCGCATCTCGTGTAGCAAGGTTCGGAGATAGAAATACTCGGCGTTGTTATGATATATGGTGTATGTTCGGCCTAGGGCGCCAGTCTTCATGATTCCCGGGTGTTCTTCTACTGGAATTCCTTGTATTCGTCGTTAAAAGGTTTTTCTTGTTGTGTTCGATGATAATAGGTAGTAGCCTTTTCGCGAATGGAATCGTTTGGCATAGTTGGTAAAAAGCTGTTAATATTGTCATCTGAGGTGGTTCTCTTGTAATTTTTCTGGCGTTTTCTTTTTCCAGGTAAAGTCTATGTCCATTCTACAAACGTAGTGCTGGCTGTTGAACAGTTGGCTCGCGATCGTGTGTGGGAAAACGGAAAATTCGCCACGCTGCTTCGTTACTCTTGATGTATCTTCCCATTTGGTACGTGAGGACCTCGTCGTTTCTGTTTTGTTGTTGACTGTCTTTGGCTGTTTAAAATACAGCCATGTCACTGCCTTTGTTCACATACTTACAGACATATTTTATGGATTTCACTAATTGTAGTATTGTAAGTTTATGAGTGCTTGGAACATTTTGGAAAGTGGTGTGTTACATGGTACTACCTATTGAGTATCCATTCCCAGTTCGTCGCTGTTTTGTATTCGTATTTCTGCTGTGAAGCTTCCGTTTTTGGGTGATCGTCTTCTGGATTTGGGATAGCTATCAACACCGGTTTGCGTGCCGTCCAAGTATGGTTTCAGTGCTTTTCTTTTCTTTTTTTTTTTTTTTTTTGTACATTTTCCATCACTCATACATGGCTAATTGTTTTAATAGCCCGCATGGCCCATGAATCATGTTTTTCACTAGTACGTCGTACAGTTCCGGATCTTCTTGTGGACTGGGAAATTCAGCTTGGATGATTTTGTCAAGAAGAATTCTGTTGTGTAGCCATGTGAGAGTGTGTGAGTGAGGCATCCGTCGTTTTCGCCATTCGATGGTCTACATCCAGCATCTAAATGTTCCAAATATGTGGTATTTTGAGACGACTGCAAAAAATCTCATTTGTGTTTGTAGGTAAATTCGTACTACTATGACGTATCGTTTCACGGAGGCTTGTTCTTTGATTTCAAGCCGAGACGAGTTGGATGTGAATGTTGTGAAGAGGTCATGTTGTCCATATTTTCGTATGAGGGTCACTTCATCTTGAGGGTATTCGTGCATGTGTCTAGCACTTCCTATGTATAATGAGAGTAAGATTACCATTGTTCGATTGTCGTCAATGTTACCGGTATTTATGATTGCGTCTCGAAGTTGGTGGTATTTTTTCGTACCTGGTTTCTTCCGATTCAGTTTTATGTAAAGCATCCGTTACGCTTCTATTTTTGCATACATATCTACCAGGAATTATTCGAATAAACGGCGAGTGTTGAAAATGTGATTGTATGTTTCACTGTCTCTGATCATTAAGAGACAAGCATAGAACTCCTTAAAAGCAACTTTTTTTTTGTTTTTTTCCCGCTCCTACTGCGGGCTGGATCTGATCATATTAAAACGATATCCGTCCCCTCCGTGCAGAAATATTAATTGATATAGCAGGGCATCATGTGAACGGCGTGTCTCTGCATGTTCTTCGTTGTACAGTTATGTCACGGCTTGTGTTTTCATTGTCCCCAATTACGATGACGACTTCGTCTATCTGAGGTGCATTAAATCGATGGGTGTGTTCGCCATAAGGTCTTCTCTCGAATCATATTATATGTTTATAGTCATCAGAAATCATTCGGTCAAGTGCTCTTTTGAATGTGTGAATCAGCTGATTGCATTCCTCTGTACATCTCGGACTACTTCTCATCTCAATCCACTGATACTTGTGCATCTTTGATCAATTTCTGTTTTTTTCATTTCCGATAAAATATAATTGCAGAAATTTATGGTCTTCGTTGGGTAGTGGTAGTAATGATCCCATGTTGTGACATATTTGTCTTTGGATTGAAAAAACATAATCGATTTCATCTCTTTTAGTGTTGATCGAAGTGTCACAGAAAGGAGTTTCCCCGGTCATGTAATGTAAAAACTCCTGCGGAGGTGCTTCTAGTGGTGTTAATTGAATTTCTCCATTCACGCAACAGAATCATGGTGTTTCTTTGCGTTGCAAAATCGCCAGATGTTATCCATTTTTCGGAACATGACGTGTTTGCGTTGTTATACTCTTTAGTCGGGTCGTAGTGCAATGCTTTGTTTGTTAGGTTGTACAGTTCACTTGTTGTCGTCCGCGCTTCCCGTTAGGTGATATTTTCATAGCTGGCTTGAGTTCCTAGTCTTTTATTATGAGATTGTGTCGAAATTTTTGATTCTTCAATCCGTTCATTTCGTTGTTCTTCGGTTTCTCTGCTTGTTACGGAGCTTATTGTCTGTCGTTTGGAACTTAAACATGCGTAGCGCTCTTCGTCTGTTTCATTTTTTGCACTGTTCTTTTTGTTTCCGCCGTTTTGCTTCAAAACAGGCAAGATCTTCTCCTCTTTTACATCTGGGCATTTCCTACAATATAATAAAATAAACTTATTATTAACAAATGTACTAACTACACTTTACACGCTTTTCACATTTCACTTTGACTTCTCACAATTTGTTTTCATTTAACCACAACCTTTTCGATTCCTTCCTTCGTCACTGACCTAGAAACTGACGTCCGACCGCGCGAAGGGTCTTGTTAGGCTACCAACGGGTAGCTCCACCAGTGGCGAATTCTAAAACATACCAAAAAAGCTGCAAATGGTTCATGACGTTCCAGAACATTTCACAACATTCGAGAGTGTTCTGGTATGTCCCGCAATGAGCTGGGATGTTCTAGAACATTCTGGAGTCTTCCCGAATGTTCCAGACTATTTCCGAAGATTCCAGAACATCCCGCATCATTGTGTAACATTCTGGATCATTCTGAAACGTTGTGGAATGCTCTCGAATACTCTCGAATGTTTTGGAATGTTCTCGAAAACTCTTAGGACTTGAATAACACTTAAACCTCTCTATATCAGATTACTGTGACTGAAGTGATTGTTTTTGTGGAAACTGCCATGGACATTGCCAAGCTTGGCAGATATGAACAAGATAAGATAGACTGAAAGGTTAATGAGCTTATCAAAATAGAAACAGCAGTCAAACAGAGAAGGCGAGCAGTCATATCAGAATAGAGAGACACACTTCCTCCTCTATCCTTGCTTAGTATGGAAATTTTACGTATAGTTGACAGGCCTACAAAATGAATCTTGTAGAGGAATTTGTAATTTATAAATATTCTCACATAAATGGAAAAGATTTATTGAATGATCAACTTGCCATACAAAACACACTATTCTGATTGTGTACCATCTCTTACAAAATGAGAAAATTAGCCCACTTCTTTTATACATTAGAACTATGTATCATTTTTTTAATGTATTGTAAATAATTTCTTTATATACTTCGGTTATATTTTTATGTCTGCTTTTATGTATGTACCTTGCTTTTAGCACAGTGGATATACCGATGTGGTTCAGTTACTGCAAACTGTGAAGGTTTCTTTAAAATGATCACATGCAATGTGTATGTTTCTGGACATTCCATGACAGTACGCTTCTACGAAGATGATATTGGCATCTGGTAAACCAGTAGTAAGTAAATTTCTGTAATATACTTCTTAAACTTCACATAAATGTATAGTCAAAGTCTCAAGATTTATAATATCCCTAATCTTGTAGGCTTCTCAAAACGACAAATTAACTTGTCCATCCAGTAAATCATAATAAAAATACGTTTGCAACTGAAGGCTGATTTTTATTCTGTTAAATCTCATGGATACTAAGAAATAATTACGTCAGAGTACTAATTATCATTTAAGTATTATGATAGTGAATCTTTATCATTCAATGACACTATGGTTCACTAATAGGACTTGGGGAGGGGCCTATTCGAAGCAACATAAAATGACACAACCATATAATAAACACCTAAAAAGAATTATTTAACTTTTACATCTAATGTCTTGAGTTCATGAGAACACAAACTCATCGATGCATTTATAGTTCTAAATTATATGGCACCGTGATGTGAAACGTTAGCCTTCGTTCTCGTCATCTATGGAGCCTCATTCTACATGTGGCTCACACACAGATCTTTTTACCGGATTTAGGATCTTCTTTCCATTTTAGTGTCTGGTAGCACACTATGGAAACCATGGTCACACAAGATTGTCTGATACTACTTCCACGAATCTGACAAGTTTTGGGATTACTAAAGAATGAAATACAACCTGCCAGCTTTGACCAATGATGTCATAAATTGACGGCAAAGACGAATGTTGAGAAACAAAGAAACGCAGGACAGAGAAAACATATGGTAGACATATATCACGTACATTCGTATTTCGAACATAACGTTAAGTGTATCGTGTCTTTGAGTCCTAGCATCCTATTCTTCAGTTGACCTATGCAGGTCATCTGAAGTACGGGACACAAATTTTACAGGTGTCGCTTTTTTCGCCCCTGCTCCTACTAGCATCCTATTCTTCAGTTGATACTAGTACCGGCGAAGGCGAAAAGACGAACATACGTAAAAACTGTACCCCATACTTCCTCACTACGTTCAGGTGTTCGGTAGTGGTCGTTCAGTTTGGCTGCCACTCTCACGAACTGTGCAAAAAAGTCAGTAAACTGATCTCAGTGGTTGTACCTGTATTGCAAAGAATCGCCGGCACAATGAAAACACACATTAAAATAAACAAATGTGACTCAACATATTTATCAAATTTTCAAAATGAAGGGTCGCCACTTCAGCATCATGAAGTTGAGCGAAATAAGTTAAATGCACCACATTTAATTAATCTAGTTAATTTCATTAATGTGAAGTATTCGATATAAAATTGAAGTCAATAATGCTCACAAAAAAATAGAATTGGTTGTAAGAATGGTGTAATAAAAAAAACTATCCTGAAACTGAAAATCGCAGAATCTTAACTATGCACAAGATGCTTACAGTTACATACATTTGGGTGCGAAACACAGTTGAACTAATTACTAACAAAGATTCTTCACAAAGAAAAACGATTTATCAAACCAGACAAGTGACTATTATCCAATAATTTATCAGCAGTTGAAACTAGTACTAAGGAAGACTGCTAGCGGACGTGCACATAGGTCCAACAGGTCTGAGCAGCTCACCAATGCAACTAAGGGAAAATGCTGGATACTAAATCAAACTCTGTATCAATACAAATGCAACACAAGTTGAGATTTTAAGGGTAACGCAAGTTGCAAGTTGCTAGTTACTCAGTGTTAAAAGGATTGCGGTGTTGTGAAATTGCGACCTTTACTCAAGCAGCAAGCTTCTCCAAGGCTGTAGCCCGACCGCTCGGCGATCGAAAATCAGACCTCGTGACCCACACGCCCTTCTGCATCCTCGCTACAACCATACACATTCCCCCCAGAAGATCATTTCCTCGAGGGCAGAGTCTATCACGCTTACCAGCCTGACAACCCGGGATTTCCCTGTCCAGTACGCATTACTAGGGGAAAAGCTGCTAACATTTTTGAATA
Source organism: Schistocerca piceifrons (assembly GCF_021461385.2). Lineage (NCBI taxonomy): Eukaryota > Metazoa > Arthropoda > Insecta > Orthoptera > Acrididae > Schistocerca > Schistocerca piceifrons. Next base: position 717,346,802 of record NC_060141.1, on the reverse strand, counting down.
GCGCCCACTGTGTATCCTTTAGTTATCTTATGACCGGCGCATCGACTGCTAGCTCGCCCCTCATTGGAAAACCAAAAAATAGGGCTGGGCAGCTGCCGGAGCTCCCAGAATGTGAAAAGTTATCTCACTGTGGAATTGCAAAATGACGTAGTCGCAGACTTCAGCATTCTGCAGAGAGAGCAGGTTCGTCACGCTTTCGAACTCTTCCAGGACTCAACAGAAGTTTCTGACTGACTGTCCCGCCAACTAACAAGAACAGTCTCGGCCATCCTGCGAGTTATTACAATTTTGCAGCCCTTGAGAAGCCTAGAGGAAGAGCCCTGTGTTCCGAAGCGATCAACCCTTCCAAGGCACGACGCTGACTCTCCTGAGTTGTTCCTCACAAGAGAAAATATCGTAACTTGGCACCCACAATTAGTACATGTGTTCGTTCTCCCAGCACAGTTATAAAAAAACACACATATTGTCAGACAGAATAAAGACTGCTTAGTGACATGTAACAGGCCAGGTACATTACAGGCTCAACGTATTTCTCCTACAGAGTAGCTTCCTCTACTTTTCATTCTTTTCTGTGTAAGATGACTACATTCTCGGAGACCTCAGATGTCACCTCGCATTTTTATTAATTCACAGATAATTAAAATTCTTTATATGTAAATGAATATCTAAATCTGCCCCTGAACTCAGTGTCCTTTTGCGTAGCTGTCTAGCTGTAAAACTTCCATAAAGAAAAGTCTAACACATGTGTGAGACTGGTTCTGATCTATCTTCCTACCACATACAGTTGCGCAAGGATGCTCTGTGCGTGTTTTAGGAATTTGGTGTTGAACCTATGGCCTGCAAGGTAGGAAGATACCATCTCACGCATGCAGAGTTCGGAAGTGTGCAGCAGTATGGACAGTGATGTAATCAGACAATGATCTCAATGTCAGTTACACTACACTCCTGTAAAGAAAACGTTATCGCTAATAGAAATTAGTGTACAAGTTCAAGCGTAGATACATGTTAGCAAAAAATGAAAACCTTAGATTTTCGTTATTAAGGTTTATTTTTACCCTAATTATGACTTCATGACATAGCAATGTTAGCAAAATTACGTACGTGATGGTAAAATATAATGAGTGTTCACAACAGTAAAGCGAAATTCCTAACTATTATAAGGTTCTTCAATGGTAAGATGGTTTACAACTGTATCTGGGGGTCGATGAAATTACAAACAAATTAAATACAATTGGGGACAGAGATATCAATTGCGCTAAAATGCACAATTAAAATACCCGAACTTGATTGGGTGTCGGTAAAGAACAACCAAAAAGAAGTACACAATTAAAACAATTCATAACTCTACAGTGGCTGATCAGTCCTTTTCGTTAGATCGGACATCTCGCATTTCTGCTTCAATTAAGCCCAACAATCGTGAATATATTTATGTACATGTCATGGCTGAATGTACGAAAATTAAGAGAGACGGAGACGACCGCAGTGCTGAGTGTCAATTGAATATCACTTGCTAGCATAGTGCGAGCGCGTGTCGTTACCTTACGTCTGCGGCGGCAGTGGCGGTTGTCAGCGCGAGCTGTGAATCTGAGAGTCCATTCTAAATCTCCTTCGATTGTTAAACACCAGTCTGATACATTTCCTACGTCTTTCGTGAAACCGAGACTCCTATTTATTTCCGCCGGCCGCTGTGGCCGAGCGGTTCTAGGCGCTTCAGTCCGGAATCGCGCTGCTGCTACGATCGCAAGTTCGAATCCTGTCTTGGGCATGGATGTGTGTGATGCCCTTAGGTTAGTTAGGTGTAAGGAGTTCTAAGTCTAGGGGACTGATGACCTCAGATAGTGCTTAGACCCATTGGAACCATTTGAATCCTATTCATTTCCTAGCTAAGTTAACTGGCATGGTACACGCTATGTGGCTGGAACAGCACCTATGTCATTGCCCTCAAATCGCTCGCAAGCTTTAACTGACGGTGCTCGGTGCGATTCTCCATACTAGGAGACTTAGCAGTTTATTCCTTACGAGTTAAGACGAGTCTGTGAACAAGTGTTCACATAATAAGTCTGCAATCTTCCCAACATGGTGCGAGTCGCCTTGTTCAAACACTCGACGATTTTGTACAAGAGAAGAAGCCAATTACTCTGTCTAGAATTTGCCCGTATCAAAGCTGGTGGCCATGCATTTTCTTTCTGGCCATTCACGGCGTTTGTACTTGCTATGCCTCCAACCACTAGAATTTTCGTAGCCTATCACAGGCGTCGTTTCTTTAATAGGACAGAGTTTAACTCCTGCTACGTAAACTAAGACAAACAGCTTTTTCCGTTTTGCGAGTTTTAATGCAGGTGGCCACAGTGAGTCTCCAATGTTTTGAGTTGGGTTTCTCTGAACATTTATCTGCAATCTCCAGCCGTGTTCCTGCAGAAAGGCTTTCCGGAGGATCCTCGTTAAAAGTTGTGACAAGGGCTGCTTTGGCCGGCGGCCTGCACAGTGGCTGCGGCGTCTCAGTGCGTCTGCTAGGTGTCCTGTGGCGAGGGTTTCAGCCGCATAAGACGGCGTGCCATCGTAAACTTCTCCTTTCCCTCAGAACTGTGCCTCATAGCTCGGGTCAGGGAAATTACTTGCATGCCTTTACTAGTATGAGTGTTAGTGGTTTATATTCACGAAATGTCGGTTTATTAATTCCCTTCACTTTGCCTATCAACAAAATTCATACTTTTTCACCTAACTACGTCATGTGACATATCAAGTTAACCGGAATTGCTTCAGGAATTCAATGTAAGGTGAGTTGCTTGTTTGATACCTTACAAAAGGAAATGTCCATAAAATTACAGCAATTCTCTTACAATCACTGGGGAAAGTGAATGTTTTGGTGCTGTCTACTGCTGCGTGGTGTTCACATGAACACAGCGAGTGACGCAAGCAGATGTATCTGACTGAAGGAATGCAAAGTCATTGTGAGTGGCAAGATAGTAGTGAAGGGGGTGATGTTGGATGGCGAGGGACTGTGTCAGAGCATTGACGAAAACATGTTGAGGATGTAAGGAAGAGGCGAGTTTTACAAGTAAAATATGCAACAAGTAGAGAAGTTATGTCACTGTTCGAAAAAATGTCTAACGTGATTTAACAAGGTTGTGTAATCAGTACCAGTTTTGTATATTAACAGATGATGTGAAAAATAGTGATTTACAGCTGAAAACGACTAATTCTGGGATTGTTCTTTAATTCAGTCACCTTCCCACAAATTGTCACCATGAAAGGAGGGACGCACTCAACTAGGTAAAACGGAGCACGTTACTGGCATCACCCCAAAACCATTTATTCAGTCATGGAAGACTGATTGTGACAGACTTTTCAACATAATGACTATTAGGTGCTCAAGGTAAATGGTACATGCTGCAGATTTACTCACAAGCATTTCCCTTTACTGTCAGATTACACTGTCCAAAAATATAAGTGCACCATAAATAAAAAGCAAAAAAATTTAGATATGCGTGGCATAAGTATTGATAGAGAGTTCTTAGACCACACAGTAAACATTCGAAAGTGATGAAATTAATTAACTATACACAATTTGCAGTAACACAATTACATGGCTCTGCATGCCACAACTGAACTATTCTGACAAAATTTGGGTTGCAGACAGGTAGTACCTGTAACAAAGTAGGATTGACTAACATCAGAAACACTATTTGTGACGTGATACTGTACAGAAACTAGACACACGCATTGATCATGTTATCAATGTTGTATTTTTTGACAGTATAACGGTACTAAGAGTCAGGCGAACAAATTTTTTATTTAATTCTCAAGTAACTTTCATTGTAAACTGTTGTTGTGTACTTGTCATGCGGCCATTATATAAATACATGTTTCGTAACAGTTTTGATAGCCAGCGCACACTCAACTAGAATGTTGGAATCAACGAAGCGACATCACTGTAGTCGCAGAATATCATCTTTGAATATATCGAGACGTGACTTGGAGAAGTTATGGATGGAGTTACGAGACAGAGATCACCACGTAATCATAGTAACTTGGAACCTATCGATCCTTAATAGGATGTTACTCGAAGTCATGGGAAAAGACAGTGTCAATCGCGAGCAAACTCAGAATGTATCAGTCCTCAAATTATTCCATGGAAACCAAAGCTGACAAGCAGAAATGATGTCACAATCTTTTATATGAATGCATAGTGTCTGTTCTTTCGGAAATCTCGGAAAGAACAGACACCACCAAGGCAGAAATGATGTCACAATCTTTTATATGAACGCATAGAGTCTGTTCTTTCGGAAATCTCGGAAAGAACAGACACCACGCGGAATCCGTAGCTCTGATACGTACCTCGCTGAAGGTGGCGCTAAGTATGAGTGTGGGTTGGCTGGGAAGCGTGCCGAGGCGGTCGGTGCATTTGCGATAAACACTGTGTACGGGTGGTGCAGCGGTTAGCGCAACTGCCCAGTCAACAGGAGATCCATGTTCGAGTCCAGACCTGGCACACATTTTCATTCATCGCCGCCGATTCCGCATAAAGTCCCAATGCACTTAAATTTATTGAAGGCAGAATAGACCATCAGGTAACGATGACGACGAACGCTTAGATAAGGTGAACGAAATGCTGGACCAAACAAATGACGAGAAGTGTCGAAAGTACCATTTGGCACACACTCCTGAAGAACTTGTAAGATCTGTGTGTACTTCTGAACAACAGAGGAGCCAGTGCCACGTTAAGGACCTAGAAAAGTGGGTAGTACGAATGAAATCTAGGTTAGTAGATTCGAGATCGAATTATGCAGTGGGAAGAGCATCGGGAATCTCAGCTGTAGCGTTAAGCCAAGATCCTGGTGGGGATGTTGTTAGTGAAGAAAGTAATTTTAACACAGCTACAGCTGAACAGAATATACAGGGAATGGATCGATGTAGTGGTTGAGAAGATGGTAATTACAAATTTTGTGAACACCAACTTTTTCACATACAACAGCGATGGAAGAGGACATCCAGCACTTATTGGCGAAACGGTTCAGCAGCATACTTGCGTAAAATTGGAGGGAGGGTAGGAAGACTGGTTTTATACACGACTATTTGGACGGATACACAAAACTCCAAAGAATGTCTATGGCTCAAAACTGCCGTACCGCGGCAGAGTGTAGACAGCCGATAAGAGGCTTGAGATATTCAGTGCTCGTAATTGTCCTATTGGTGACAAGTATTAAAGTATGGCTGAATGTTTTAACTACTATTATCACCAGACTTTGCTTTTGTTTCAGCCATTGCAACTCATGGATACGATCAAGTTACCTTCCATTAGGAAAGTGGATGCACTCAACGACTTAGACATGACTTTCAAAACGATGGAGCACAGCAATCAGTCATCCTTTTCTTTTCAGGTTTTATTAAAGCAAATCTAGATTTCGGCTAGAGTCCAGCCATTATCAGAGCACTATGTCGTAGTTTCAATACATGTCCCAGTACGTCACTTCCCTGTTGTTCTGGCTTCTGTCATAGTATATTCAAGACTAGTCTTGAATGAACTGTGACAGAAGCCCGAATAACAGGGGACTGACGTACTAGGACATGTATTGAAACTGTGACATAGTGCATTGACAATGGCTAGACACTAGTGTCTTGAATGAACTGTGACAGAAGCCAGAACAACAGGGAGTGACGTACTAGGACACATATTGAAACTGTGACATAATGCATTGATAATGGCTAGACACTAGCCGAAATCAAGATTTGATTAATAAAACCTGAAACGAAAGGATGACTGATTGCTTTGTTCCATCATTTTGAAAGTCAAGGATATGACTTGTATATTGATACCAAAACTGCTAAAGCATATAGGCGATTGCTACGACGGACAGAAAATGGAGTATGGGACAATTTATGTCTGCATTGGAGGATCTGGATCATCACATTCGAAGTAGCAATAATTATGACTGGCAATCAAAAAGTATCCATTTGAGGGTGTTGCTGCAGCTTATGTGCAAAGTAAGCAACGTGGCACGACTCCGGTACGGGGATATAAGCACCGACATGTAGACAAGGGATTAGTGTGGCATTTGTGGCTTCCAGATCTGTGTGCGATAAATACAGAAACATGGACTATAGTGACGTTATTACCAAATGCTTCCAAATAGGACCAACGTGCTGTTATTCTTTCCTAGGCTGCCGAAGGACAAACCGGGTAGACACGGATTGGAGAGTGAAGAATGTGTGTGGCGCAGCATGCCAATCGAGAACCACTGCTGCGAACGGTGCGCCAAGTTCCAAGTTGGTCGCGATTAGACGCAAGGCGCCTTTACGGAGAACAATAAGCGAGGGATTGATGATGAGATTACGGCGGACTTGAGCATAACCATTCATGCATTAGCAGAGGATCTCGACATCAGCTTGGTAGCATACGACACATTACCTATCAGAAGTTAGGCTACCGCAACATCTACAGCCAGTGGATTCCACGGGCATTGAATAACGAGCAAAACTCAAACCGAATAGCTGTTTGAATGAAGCACAGGATGTGTTTCAATGTTGGAGACAACACGTTCTTTGAGCACATTTTTGCAGGCATGCAAAGCTGGTGCCACCACCAGGAATCGGAGTCGAAAGCATTGACGATGCATCTACATCTACATCTACATTTATACTCCGCAAGCCACCCAACGGTGTGTGGCGGAGGGCACTTTACGTGCCACTGTCATTACATCCCTTTCCTGTTCCAGTCGCGTATGGTTCGCGGGAAGAACGACTGTCTGAAAGCCTCCGTGCGTGCTCGAATCTCTCTAATTTTACATTCGTGATCTCCTCGGGAGGTATAAGTAGGGGGAAGCAATATATTCGATACCTCATCCAGAAACGCACCCTCTCGAAACGTGGCGAGCAAGCTACACCGCGATGCAGAGCGCCTCTCTTGCAGAGTCTGCCACTTGAGTTTGTTAAACATCTCCGTAACGCTATCACGGTTACCAAATAACCCTGTGACGAAACGCGCCGCTCTTCTTTGGATCTTCTCTATCTCCTCCGTCAGACCGATCTGGTACGGATCCCACACTGATGAGCAATACTCAAGTATAGGTCGAACGAGTGTTTTGTAAGCCACCTCCTTTGTTGATGGACTACATTTTCTAAGCACTCTCCCAATGAATCTCAACCTGGTACCCGCCTTACCAACAATTAATTTTATATGATCATTCCACTTCAATCGTTCCGCACGCATACTCCCAGATATTTTACAGAAGTGACTGCTACCAGTGTTTGTTCCGCTATCATATAATCATACAATAAAGGATCCTTCTTTCTATGTATTCGCAATACATTACATTTGTCTATGTTAAGGGTCAGTTGCCACTCCCTGCACCAAGTGCCTATCCGCTGCAGATCTTCCTGCATTTCGCTACAATTTTCTAATGCTGCAACTTCTCTGTATACTACAGCATCATCCGCGAAAAGCCGCATGGAACTTCCTACACTATCTACTAAGTCATTTATATATATTGTGAAAAGCAATGGTCCCATAACACTCCCCTGTGGCACGCCAGAGGTTACTTTAACGTCTGTAGACGTCTCTCCATTGATAACAACATGCTGTGTTCTGTTTGCTAAAAACTCTTCAATCCAGCCACACAGCTGGTCTGATATTCCGTAGGCTCTTACTTTGTTTATCAGGCGACAGTGCGGAACTGTATCGAACGCCTTCCGGAAGTCAAGAAAAATAGCATCTACCTGGGAGCCTGTGTCTAATATTTTCTGGGTCTCATGAACAAATAAAACGAGTTGGGTCTCACACGATCGCTGTTTCCGGAATCCATGTTGATTCCTACATAGTAAATTCTGGGTTTCCAAAAACGACATGATACTCGAGCAAAAAACATGTTCTAAAATTCTACAACAGATCGACGTCAGAGATATAGGTCTATAGTTTTGCGCATCTGCTCGACGACCCTTCTTGAAGACTGGGACTACCTGTGCTCTTTTCCAATCATTTGGAACCTTCCGTTCCTCTAGAGACTTGCGGTACACGGCTGTTAGAAGGGGGCAAGTTCTTTCGCGTACTCTGTGTAGAATCGAGTTGGTATCCCGTCAGGTCCAGTGGACGTTCCTCTGTTGAGTGATTCCAGTTGCTTTTCTATTCCTTGGACACTTATTTAGACGTCATCCATTTTTTCGTTTGTGCGTGGATTTAGAGAAGGAACTGCAGTGCGGTCTTCCTCTGTGAAACAGCTTTGGAAAAAGGTGTATAGTATTTCAGCTTTACGCGTGTCATCCTCTGTCAATGCCATCATCATCCCGGAGTGTCTGGATATTCTGTTTCGAGCCACTTACTGATTTAACGTAAGACCAGAACTTCCGAGGATTTTCTGTCAAGTCGGTACAAAGAATTTTACTTTCGAATTTACTGAACGCTTCACGCATAGCCCCCCTTACGCTAACTTTGACATCGTTTAGCTTCTGTTTGTCTGAGAAGTTTTGGCTGCGTTTAAACTTGGAGTGAAGCTCTCTTTGCTTTCGTAGTAGTTTCCTAACTTTGTTGTTGTACCACGGTGGGTTTTTCCCGTCCCTCACAGTTTTACTCGGCACGTACCTGTCTAAAACGCATTTTACGATTGCCTTGAACTTTTTCCATAAACACTCAACATTGTCAGTGTCGGAACAGAAATTTTCGTTTTGATCTGTTAGGTAGTCTGAAATCTGCCTTCAATTACTCTTGTTAAACAGATAAACCTTCCTCCCTTTTTTATATTCCTATTAACTTCCATATTCAGGGATGCTGCAACGGCCTTATGATCACTGATTCCCTGTTCTGTACATACAGAGTCGAAAAGTTCGGGTCTGTTTGTTATCAGTAGGTCCAAGATGTTATCTCCACGAGTCGGTTCTCTGTTTAATTGACTCCTTTTACCGACCTCCCGACTCAGCAGCATTAGTGGCAGAACAACTGAGAGCAAATTTGGAATACATTTCACATAAATTTTCTCAGCATGTTATAGTCTTAGGTGGAGATTTCGATTTACCAGATATAGACTGGGACACTCAGATGTTTAGGACGGATGGTAGGGACAGAGCATCGAGTGACATTATACTGAGTGCACTATCCGAAAATTACCTCGAGCAGTTAAACAGAGAACCGACTCGTGGAGATAACATCTTGGACCTACTAATAACAAACAGACCTGAACTTTTCGACTCTGTATGTACAGAACAGGGAGTCAGTGATCATAAGGCCGTTGCAGCATCCCTGAATATGGAAGTTAATAGGAATATAAAAAAGGGAGGAAGGTTTATCTGTTTAGCAAGAGTAATAGAAGGCAGATTTCAGACTACCTAACAGATCAAAACGAAAATTTCTGTTCCGACACTGACAATGTTGAGTGTTTATGGAAAAAGTTCAAGGCAATCGTAAAATGCGTTTTAGATAGGTACGTGCCGAGTAAAACTGTGAGGAACGGGAAAAACCCACCGTGGTACAACAACAAAGTTAGGAAACTACTGCGAAAGCAAAGAGAGCTTCACTCCAAGTTTAAACGCAGCCAAAACTTCTCAGACAAACAGAAGCTAAACGATGTCAAAGTTAGCGTAAGGGGGGCGATGCGTGAAGCGTTCAGTAAATTCGAAAGTAAAATTCTTTGTACCGACTTGACAGAAAATCCTCGGAAGTTCTGGTCTTACGTTAAATCAGTAAGTGGCTCGAAACAGGATATCCAGACACTCCGGGGTGATGATGGCATTGATAGAGGATGACACGCGTAAAGCTGAAATACTATACACCTTTTTCCAAAGCTGTTTCACAGAGAAAGACCGCATTGCAGTTCCTTCTCTAAATCCACGCACAAACGAAAAAATGGCTGACATCTAAATAAGTGTCCAAGGAATAGAAAAGCAACTGGAATCACTCAACAGAGGAACGTCCACTGGACCTGACGGGATACCAACTCGATTCTACACAGAGTACGCGAAAGAACTTGCCCCCTTCTAACAGCCGTGTACCGCAAGTCTCTAGAGGAACGGAAGGTTCCAAATGATTGGAAAAGAAGGGTCGTCGAGCAGATGCGCAAAACTATAGACCTATATCTCTGACGTCGATCTGTTGTAGAATTTTAGAACATGTTTTTTGCTCGAGTATCATGTCGTTTTTGGAAACCCAGAATTTACTATGTAGGAATCAACATGGATTCCGGAAACAGCGATCGTGTGAGACCCAACTCGTTTTATTTGTTCATGAGACCCAGAAAATATTAGACACAGGCTCCCAGGTAGATGCCATTTTTCTTGACTTCCGGAAGGCGTTCGATACAGTTCCGCACTGTCGCCTGATAAACAAAGTAAGAGCCTACGGAATATCAGACCAGCTGTGTGGCTGGATTGAAGAGTTTTTAGCAAACAGAACACAGCATGTTGTTATCAATGGAGAGACGTCTACAGACGTTAAAGTAACCTCTGGCGTGCCACAGGGGAGTGTTATGGGACCATTGCTTTTCACAATATATATAAATGACTTAGTAGATAGTGTAGGAAGTTCCATGCGGCTTTTCGCGGATGATGCTGTAGTATACAGAGAAGTTGCAGCATTAGAAAATTGTAGCGAAATGCAGGAAGATCTGCAGCGGATAGGCACTTGGTGCAGGGAGTGGCAACTGACCCTTAACATAGACAAATGTAATGTATTGCGAATACATAGAAAGAAGGATCCTTTATTGTATGATTATATGATAGCGGAACAAACACTGGTAGCAGTCACTTCTGTAAAATATCTGGGAGTATGCGTGCGGAACGATTGAAGTGGAATGATCATATAAAATTAATTGTTGGTAAGGCGGGTACCAGGTTGAGATTCATTGGGAGAGTGCTTAGAAAATGTAGTCCATCAACAAAGGAGGTGGCTTACAAAACACTCGTTCGACCTATACTTGAGTATTGCTCATCAGTGTGGGATCCGTACCAGATCGGTCTGACGGAGGAGATAGAGAAGATCCAAAGAAGAGCGGCGCGTTTCGTCACAGGGTTATTTGGTAACCGTGATAGCGTTACGGAGATGTTTAACAAACTCAAGTGGCAGACTCTGCAAGAGAGGCGCTCTGCATCGCGGTGTAGCTTGCTCGCCACGTTTCGAGAGGGTGCGTTTCTGGATGAGGTATCGAATATATTGCTTCCCCCTACTTATACCTCCCGAGGAGATCACGAATGTAAAATTAGAGAGATTCGAGCACGCACGGAGGCTTTCAGACAGTCGTTCTTCCCGCGAACCATACGCGACTGGAACAGGAAAGGGATGTAATGACAGTGGCACGTAAAGTGCCCTCCGCCACACACCGTTGGGTGGCTTGCGGAGTATAAATGTAGGTGTAGATGTAGATGTAGACACACATCATTGGTGCCGACATGAGCGACCACCTGCAGATGGGTGCACCCTGTACCCTTCATGGCATCCGGAAGGACCCTTTCCACATGTGGAATGACTCCCCCCCGGGTATGCACACGGAGTGCACATTGGTTTTCTTCCCTTCTCTTGCTGCCATATCCCTAAGGGGCCCCATTACGCGCCTGACGTTGGAGCTCCCAACTACCAGTAAGCCCACCCTCTGCGACCGCCCGGATCTTGCAGACTGAGGGGCAACCTCTGGAACAGGACAAGCAGCCATGTCAGGCCGAAGATCAGTATCAGCCTGAGACAGAGCCTGAAACCGGTTCGTCAGACAAACTGGAGAGGCCTTCCGTTCAGCCCTCCGGAATGTCTTTCGCCCCCTGCCACACCTTGAGACGATCTCCCACTCTACCACAGGTGAGGGATCAGCCTCAATGCGGGCAGTATCCCGGGCAACCACAGCTGTAGTCCGATCGGGGGATGCGTGGGACGAGCTGGCCGTCCCCGACAAACCCCCATCCTGACCCCCACAGTGATGCCCATTGGCAACAGCCTCAAGCTGTGTGACCGAAGCCAACACTGCCTGAAGCTGGGCGCGAAGGGATGCCAACTCAACCTGCATCCGAACACAGCAGTTGCAGTCCCTATCCATGCTAAAAACTGTTGTGCAAAGAACGCCTGAACTAATCTATAGAGAGCGCAAACAAATCGACACAAAATTTAAACGGTTATTAAAATACAAGATTGCCTAGTAAATGTAGTAATACTGCTACTTGCGCACTGCTGACACACTGCTCGGCGGCGGAAGGAGACTACGCGATTTTACACTATTCAGGTACTAAAACGCGATGCTACAACTCTCAAATACTATAATGCGCCCGAAATTTATGAATTAAACAATGCAAGTACCAAAAACACGCAAAGAAATTAAGAATTAAACTATGTAACAAATGAGTGAGCTAGGAGTATACGACTTGCTGCTGCAGCTGCTTATCCAACGGCGGCAGGGAGCACACTGACTGTGACCAACCGACACTGGCCGTTCAAAACAAAAACAGAAGACAGACGACTACGCGAATTTACACTATTCGGGTACTAAAACGCGATGCTACAACTCTCAAATACTATAATACGTCCGAAATTTATGAATTAAACAATGCAAGTACCAAAAACACGCAAAGAAATTAAGAATTAAACTATGTAACAAATGAGTGAGCTAGGAGTATACGACTTGCTGCTGCAGCTGCTTATCCAACGGCGGCAGGGTTCCTTGTAGTTCACAGATAGATGGTCTGCCACTTCGTTCTTCGTCATTCATACTTGTCTGACCACACTACAAGGTCTGCACCCCGTAACTACTGTGTCACACGACGCTTTATTGTTGCCATACTTTTCGAACAATTCAACATAAGTTGTTGCAGCATTACTGAAGTACAGAAAACGAATAGCCATACGATAACCCCCTTCATCAATGAGCTGTATCATTTTGTCGTGACTTCTCTAGCGGTTTGATGCGGTACTGTGGCAGCAGGATCTCAACGTCTACAGTGATGGCAGAAGTGTGCCTGCTTCCAGTAATCAATAATGCTCAACTGTTTCCCCGTACAACACAGGAAGGTCATTCATATATACATAGAAATTTTAGTGAAGTAACTTTGTTTAGGTCCCACACAGCTAATCAATTATATAAGATTGTTTTTTGGTGAACTCGTATTAATAACTATCTGAGAAACCCGTAGTTGCCCGGGTATTTATTTGTAGCTGTGCCCCTGATTTCGTACATTTGAAATCTATTTTTGACTTATATACTTCTTTGTATAGAACAATTGAAGTGGTATGAATGGGGACACGAATGAAGAGCTTGTCTGCGTCACTAACACAGGAGAGAGCCATATAGTACTGGTCATTAGAAAGCAGCTGGCACTAAAGTGAACGTACATAACACACAGCGTCTGGCCTTGTACCATGTTTATGGTTATTCAGTAACATAAGCTCACCGGAAATTGTACACGTTTAAAGCGATATGACAAACTGTTAGGAAAAAGCAGGGTTCTGGGTATAAAACCCTGCTCACCAGCACACGTCCCACCAGAATTCCCGTTTCTGTAAAGCTGCGTTAGAGAGAAGTAACTTTAAGGCTCTGTGAGTGAAGGGTTCCGAGGAGCGAACTAACGCATGACATTCATAATCAGAGTTACATAATGTCTCGCTTTCAGAAAGAGCTTCCAAAGAGCGAGTTAAAACCTGATGTTCTCAGGCCGAAGCAAGTCTCGTCTCACGATGTTCTTTGGATTCTTGAGACCACATAGTCCTCAGTCTTTTAGTCATTCTGTTGTATTCAGGAAGACTCGACCATTTTCTAGGCATTTTTATTTGCAAACAAAACGAAATCCAAATCTAATGAGAATGTACCCAAATTTAAAAAGCAAACTTAAGAACTACGTTTTTAGTAGTGAAAAACGTAAATAAAACTTGTCGAAAGAAGCAATGCAATGTTGTCAAGGTTTTAACGCGCAAAGCGAAATCAGTAAATCCTTATATCCTAGCCAAGTAAATTCAGTTTTAGTTTATATTCCCAAAGATAAGACTGGGGGGCTTAATTCTGCTACTGACGTACTGTTTCGAAAATACATATGCCACTAAGTTAAAAAAAATAACAACAGCGCCATCTATTGGTTCATGGTGTACTACAAAACTAACAGCGCCGACAATTGGTTCGTTGGTGTATTATGCCACTGGTTGGTTGGTTGACTTGGGGGAGGGGGTCAAACAGCGAGGTCATCGGTGCAATCGGATTAGGGAAGGAGGGGAAACGAAATCGCCCGTGCCCTTTCAAAGGAACCATCCCGGCATATACCTGTAGCGATTTAGAGAAATCAAAAAAACCAAAATCATTATTGCCGGACGTAGGTTCGAACCGTCGTCCTCCTGAATGCATGTCCAGTGCGCTGTCAAATGCACCCCTTCGCTCGTTACTATGCCATAATGATTATACATCCAGACTAACAGGCTGAGCAAATAAGTTAAGACAAACTTTAAATTCTGACATCTTTTTCCGTGTCCCGATTTTGGTAGAATAACGTCTATATGTTCCTGAAATCTACGTTCAAGTTACCTGTTCGTCTATTAATTTTGGAGATTGGTGCGTTCAAACATATAAACAGAGATGTTGGTTGGTTGGTTGATTTGGGGGAGGGGAGCAAACAGCGAGGTCATCGGTTCCATTGGGTTAGGGAAGGATGGGCAGGGAAGCCGGCCGTGCCCCTTGAAAGGAACCACCCCGGCATTTGCCTGAAGCGATTTAGGTCAACCACAAAAATCAAAAAATCAGAATAGCCGGACGCAAATTTGAACCGTCGTCCTCCCGCATGCCAGTCCAGTATGCTGACCACAGCGCCACCTCGCTCGGTTATAAACAGACATACATGACTGTTCTACAATTTTCTTACTAGTATATGTAAGATAACAGCTGTTGAGTGCTGCAATCCTTTAATAAAGAAACGGAACACATTTACCAGTTGGAAGAATGTAAATAGAGGTCCTTATATCAATTATATTGACACAAAATGCTCCGTTTTGGATCATGGTTAATCAATTTTAGTTATCCATTACAATACACAATTATAAAATATTATCGCCCATCACCATGATCTAAGTAAGTAAACAATAGTATATCGCCGGCCGGTGTGGCCGAGCGGTTCTAAGCGCTTCAGTCTGGAACCGCGCGACCGCTACGGTCGTAGGTTCGAATCCTGCCTAGGGCATGGATGTGTGTTATGTTCTTAGGTTAGATGGGTTTAAGTAGTTCTAAGTTCTAGGGGACTGATGACCTCAGATGTTAGCTCCCATAGTGCTCAGAGCCATTTGAACTATTTGAATAGTATATCAGTTATACACCGAATAGCCAAAGAAACTGGTACACATGTCTAATATCGCCTAGGGCCTCGGTGCGCACGCAGAATTGCCGCAACATGAAGTGGCATGGACTCGATTAATGTCTGAAGTAGTGCTGGAGGGAACTGACAGCATGAATCGTGCAGGGCTCTATAAATCCATGAGAGTACGAGCGGGTGAAGATCCCTTCTGAACAGCACGTTGCAAGGCATCCCAGATGCGCTTGTCTGAGGAGTTTGATAGCCAACGGAAGTGTTTAAATTCAGAAGAGTGTTCCTGGAACCGCTCTGTAGCAATTCTGGACGTGCGAGGTGTCGCATTGTCCTGCAGGAATTGTCCAAGTCCGTCGGAATGCACAATGGACAGGAATGGATGCAGGTGGTCAGACAGGATGCTTACGCACGTGTCAGCTGTCAGAGTAGTATCTAGACGTATCAGGGGTTACATACGACTCCAACTGCACTCGCCCCACACTATTACAGAGCCTCCACCACCTTAAACAGTCCTCTGCTGACATAAGGGTCCATGGATTCATGAGGTTGTCTCCATATCCTTACACGTCCAGCCGCTCGATACAATTTGAAGCGAGACTCGTCCGACCAGGCAACATGTTTCCAGTCGTCAACAGTCCAATTTCGATGTTGACGGGCCAAGGCGAGGCGTAAAGCTTTGTGTCGTGCAGTCATCAAGGGTACAAGAGTCGGCCTTCGGCTCCGAAAGCCAATATCGATTGTGTTTCGTTGAATGGTCCACGCGCTGACACTTGTTGATGGCTCAGGACTGAAATCTGCAGCAATGTGCGGAAGCGTTGCATTTGTTTCACGTCGAACGATTCTCTTCAGTCGTCGTTGGTCCCGTTCTTGCAGGATCTTGTTTTGGCCGCAGTGATGTCGGAGATTTGATGTTTTACCGGACTGCTGATCTTCACGGTACATTCGGAAAATGGTCGTACAGGAAAATCGCCACTCCATCGCTGCCTCGGTGATGCTGTGTCCCATCGCTCGTGCGCCAATTATAACACCACGTTCAAAGTCACTTGCCGGCCGCGGTGGTCTAGCGCCTCTAGGCGCACAGTCCGGAACCGTGCAACTGCTACGGTCGCAGGTTCGAAACCTGCCTCGGGCATGGATGTGTGTGATGTCCTTAGGTTAGTTAGGTTTAAGTAGTTCTAAGTTCTAGGGGACTGATGACCACAGCAGTTGAGTCCCATAGTGCTCAGAGCCATTTGAACCATTTCAAACTCACTTAAATCTTGATAACCTACAACTGTAGCAGCAGGAACCGATCTAACAACTACGCCAGACACTTGTTGTCTTATATAGGCGTTGCGACCGCAGCGCCGTGTTCTGCCTGTTTACATATCTCTGTGTTTGAATACGCATGCCTATGGGCTCTGAGCACTATGGGACGCAACTGCTGAGGTCATTAGAACTAGTTAAACCTAACTAACCTAAGGACATCACAAACATCCATGCCCGAGGCAGGATTCGAACCTGCGACCGTAGCGGGCTTGCGGTTCCAGACTGCAGCGCCTTTAACCGCACGGCCACTTCGGCCGGCGACGCATGACTATACCAGTTTCTTTGGCGCTTCAGTGTATTAGCCGAAATGTCTGAGACTTGTTCATTTTAGGCTTTTAGTTGTTTTTAGTTGTAGACAAATGGAATATTAGCAGCCGGATTACGGCAGGAGTGTTTGAAAGCATGTCTCTATGCCATTGCTATGTTATTACCCATCTGTGTGTGGCTTATTGTGTTTGAAAGTCAACGGCATTCCACTGGGTGGAAGCCCAAAGACGGTGGCGACCACACCTGTGTGCTTGCTGTTGCATTTTTGCGACTAGAGCTGGACGTAGGTGACCCTGAGTCACTGAATATGACTGCGCTTGAAACCAAAGTACTGAGTGATCCTCCCAAGCTGTAGCAGTCTCCCACCAAGCCTTGTACAGAGGCCGCTACATTAAGGTACACTCTACAGTAGGAAGATCTCTCCATTAGTGTTCTGTAAAGTTTTCTGGTTGTTAAACTCAGACCCTTCATCTCGTCAGTCGAATTAGCTAACAAAAGCTGTTGTAGTTGTCATATAACACCTGCTTTTCTCACGCTTTACCACACACACACACACACACAAACACACACACACACACACACACACACACACACAAACTTTCGCCGCCGAAAGCATTTCTTCATTATAGGGAGCTTCCTCCAATATCTCTATGGGTGAATGGGTGATGGTCATTTTCCATTTCTCAGCCCTGTTTTTGTTGCAGCCAAAAACATGTGTAAAAGTGCATCCAGTTAGGAAATGGTACATACTGCCGCTCCTGAAGAGTGAATTCCCTTGCCTCCAGCGACAAGCTCCTGTCGCCCCACTCACCTCGGGGTGACCAGTCTGGCCACTGCACTACAAACTGTACTGCTCCTTTAAATACTGTTCTAAGGTTTTTACTGAAATAAGCAGTATACGTGTAGTTTCATTATTTTAGTGTCCCCTTCTGGAATCTTCATCGTGGTGGCACAACAATCTGTAATGCAGGGTAGTTTGTAAGGTGATAATCTGGACGTGATGTGAATACGAGGTAAGGGTTATGGTAACAAACTGAAATACAGCGTTCGTCTCTGGAAACATTTACTCAGTATTTAATATCCAACATTATGAGGAAATATCGTCCTTGTTTATGAAAAGTCTAATTTCGGAACGTTTTCGTCATAGCCAAATTTTGTTCCATATTTTATGCACTTTTCTCTGTGAATATTTGAAATGGCAAGGTTGTAAAGTATATGTGTAGAACTATGAACGGATCCTAGCCAAGGCTCGACATACGTTACGTACCAAGAATAATTGAGATGTAACCCTTGTGCCCAATTTCTGGTTAAGCCACCTCACAAGAACAATTATAAATTTAAAAATTACAGGGTCGCCACCAACCCAAGCCCTTCCTAACAATTAAAGAAAAGACCGAACTGGAAATTATCAGTTCAATTAAATTAAGAATTTAGCTATAAGAATCCAATTTTTTTAAAGACACTAACAAGATGAACAGCATTGTACGTCGTATATCTATGAGCTGTTTAATTAAATTGATCTGTGCTCCCATTTTTGTTCATCACAAGCAAGCAGATTAACTTTAAAAAAATCAGGGAATAGTAAATTAATTTGAAAACTGGCATCAATGAGAAAGATAAATGACGCAGAGTTTATCTTTTACGTAGCAAATTTATTTCATTACTGAATTTGATGCACATCCTATGAATACACATGACTGGTGCCTGAATGAAAAATTTAACTAAATAATTCGCCAAAAAATGGTAGAATAGCGCAATCTAAAAAGGAAAAACACACAAAAAGGAAGTGGAAACACAATAATTCAATCATTCCATCTACATACACACGACAGAAATAGTTCAAAGAGATACCTATCACCATTATGTCGGTCTAAGGCGCTACAGTCGTGGACTGTGCGGCTGGTTCCGGCGGAGGTTCGAGTCCTCCCTCGGGCGTGGGTGTGTGTGTTTGTCCTTAGGATAATTTAGGTTAAGTAGTGTGTCAGCTTAGAGACCGATGACCTTAGCAGTTAAGTCCCATAAAATTTCACACACATTTTGAACACCATTATGCTCAAGCACTAGCTTGGAAAGAAGTTTATCCGATTCGCAAGGTTTGTATAGTAGATATACGACATGGAATCAGCGCCTCCCGCTTACGAACGGCCGAACTTCAGCAGGTGGTAAACTTGATTACGAGTTAACTCTTCAGAAATTAGACATTAAACAAGGCACAAATGTAAGAAATTTTAATGGTGCAATAGCAGAATAATTTTGCCGTCACGAAATAAAATTAACTTGGCAAGGCAGAAAGCCTCTCTAGAAGTTACAAGCTGTACTCAACAACCGCTAGCTGCAGAGTGTCCTTTCTCCACCGAGCTTCGCCTAACTACCCGTGCAACGGAAGCTACCAGAGGGGTAGCCTTCCGCCACCAACTTGACAGACAGACCAACTGTTGGGACGTAACAAGACTGTTACGCCACACTGAAGTAGCCGAAAGAAAGGCACGCGTACACACACGCCGACTGGCGTCAAGTCTGGAACAAGATACGTTATGACTGCTATCAAGAAAATACGTAGCTTTGGAATATACTTAACTTTATTTACTCCTTGTGATACATCTCTCTGGACTATACAAATGAGACTCGTAAGATACATGCACTGTTACAATTGGCGCCTTGCTAGGTCGTAGCCATGGACTTAGCAGAAGGCTATTCTAACTGACTCTCGGCAAATGAGAGGAAGGCTTTGTCCGTATTGTCGCTAGCAATGTCGTCCGTACAACTGGGGCGAGAGCTATCTCGTATCTCGAGACCTGCCTTGTGGTGGCGCTAGGTCTGCGATCACACAGTGGCGACACGCGGGTCCGACACGTACTAAATGGACCGCGGCCGATTTAAGTTACCACCTAGCAAGTGTGGTGTCTGGCGGTGACACCACACCAACCTCAGGCTAAAAGGGGTAAACCTCTCTGTCCAGGTACTGGAATCCTAAATTGGTCATCCCGTGCTACCCTCCAAACGAGAAGCAAACATCACCTGCTCCTAAAAGACGACAACCAACTCAGCGCCCTCCACAAAAGAAACCCGACAATACTCGTACAAAACACTCATTCAGTAACATTCACGCACACATAGGGTAGGGTGAAGGGAAAAATGTAATAAATACAGGGCACGATTTCCTATGGAACACAAAAAAATCTAACACAATATTATTTAATAAGCCTTAGTGTGATCGCTCAGACGTTCTGGGGGAGTTAATAAATTAAACCACAAAATGGCTCTGAGCACTATGGGACTCAACTGCTGAGGTCATTAGTCCCCTAGAACTTAGAACTAGTTAAAGCTAACTAACCTAAGGACATCACAAACATCCATGCCCGAGGCAGGATTCGAACCTGCGACCGTAGCGGTCTTGCGGTTCCAGACTGCAGCGCCTTTAACCGCACGGCCACTTCGGCCGGCAATTAAACCACAATCAGGCGGTGGAGAGAATAGGATGCACAGAATTCAGTTACACAAGCGTCTATGAAACGACTCCACAGAGACGTTTGAAGGTAAATTCGGAACCGTTGTATTGCATCACAGAGAAATCTCCTACTATTTTGGTGGATTTGGTTCACAAGCCGGAAACGTGATCTGAAGACCGGGCCAGGGTAGCTTAACCGTAGTGTTCACGTCCGGGAAACAGGAAAGGGGGTAGTGACAGCATACTGTACCGTATTCTTATGGCCGCTTTACACTGAAGCGAACACGAGCGAATGTGGATTAACGAACGAGAATGCCCTCTGGTGTGAACACAAGGCGCGAGTGAGCAAACATTCGTTCGTGCTCTGTACGCATTCGCTTGTGCTCGCTCGTGTCACTCTGACTGTCGGTCTTGTGGAGAATCATCAAAAGAAGTTCGCGTCCTCTCCGCTTCTGCGCTGGCTTTACCGAAAGTTTTCGTCTGCTTGTTGTTGACATGAGTTGCGTGAGCGATGAGCCGGTCCGAAGGGAGTGTAAAGTTGCTGGTACAAGACTATACATACCACATGTGCTTATGCGATCTAAGTGAGGCGCAGCACAAACGTCAAAGGAAAAAAAACTCATCAGATGCCTCCATCAGGCAGGAACGGAGTTCACAAGCAAATTTTTTGTAATCCTTTTCATTAAAAATGAAAACTACAATAAATTTTCTTAAAGGTAAAAATAATTTTAATTAAAAACAGGCTCTACAAAAGAGCTGATTACTCTCGTTGATTGTGTTTATGGTATCTGTAATTATGTTGCTGATATATCAGTGTTAAAGATTTTTGATAATAAATGAAAGTGGTTTAGCCAAGACCACTTCTAGCAAACTTTACAAGGTGATCATTTTAACTGTGGGCGTTGAAATAATTCGATAACTACACATCGCATCAAAAAAAGTTATAATTCCAATTTGTTTGTCTCACAGTGGAGGGCAACTTTGAAATCTTCAATGGGAACCGCTGTTTTTTATATTGCATATGACGACTCCACGGCAAAATCTACATACTTTTTGTCTGAAATACTTTTTTTCCGTTTCGCCACAGATGGCACTGTAATCGTAATTTACGACATGCTACTCAATGGCCGCCGAATATCCAATGGCACGTGGGACCCCACCTCCATGCAGAGAGGGTAGAACAGGTCAGTATTTTATAACTTCTACTTGAAATCCCATTCACAATGTTGTATTCCTCAGACATATCGAACAGAGGACTTCTCGACGCGCCACAGTGGGCTTGTAGCGAACTCGGCGTATCACAACAGGCAGCACAGTGCGACCGGAGCTCACGTATCGAGCAGATGTAGAACAGATAGCGGCTCTAAACATCATAATACTTGCGCAGTGTTTATTGCCTTCCCATCTACCTATCCTTTGGAGAACAGACGTGCAAGTGGACGATGAATATTGCAACCACAGAACAAGAAACTGAAATGATCCTGATTTTTGGAGAATGTTGGAGAAATGTTGAGGCTGCCGTTGCCTTGTATGCCGAGCGTTTTCCAGGGAAATCCCGTGTCGTTCGTTCTTTTACAAGGCTATGAATGTCATTAAGTCTGGTGGCAGCGTACAGACCGGCAAAAGGAAACGAAGCAAACGTGTTACAAGAGAACCTACTGAAATATCTGTACTAGCGGCAGTGCGCCACAACCCACGGATAAGCGCCAGGCAGTTACACCGCGATTCACTGTATCAAGAAGAACTTGTAAGGAGTGTGTCAGAACTCTCCACTACACTGAAACAATATAGTCAACTTAACGTTATTCTTTGCGAAATTCTAAGCATTGTTGTGAGCGAGGTCTGTGTGCGAGAGAGGAAGTAGTAGTGTCGGTCGAGAGCTCGGAGACGGAAGACGTGTTATGCTGCCCTCACGTCGGTGATGGCAGATCTCACCACACTCAAGGCCTGATTTCATTTATATAGCCAGGAGAGGTTTAGAAGGCTTATTTAGAAGGCTTAACTACGCTTGAAGACGGAATTCAAGGTACAATTCGCAAGCACAGCGCAAAAGTAATTGCAGGGTTGGGCTCGTGATTGTGAGTTCGAGTTTGCAATAAGGCCGTGTTTTGCTTGTCAGTTAAAGAAGCCTCCTTATCCTCCAAATAATAATAATTATTGTCCGCATCTATTTAATAAATAGATGCTGCGGTTATTAAATTTTAAGATCACTTTGAAATTGAAATAATTTGTTAATCTGTCACTCAGCGATCATTGATACCTATGTCATTGTCATTGTCTATTATTGGTCATGATGATTCTGAAGTTTTAATAGACTTAATTTATGAAATCCCTTTTCACAAGCTATTTAGTAGTTAACAGGACCCAAGCAAACACCTTGTTATTAAATTCATTCTTAGTAACAATAGGTTTTAGCCGCTGCTCCTGCATGCTGCTGCGAACTGCTGTAAACCACATGGAGAACGGCAGTTATCTAAAGAGGTGAGTGTGAAACTTACGGCCAAAACAGACACACTGACACACCACGACATTTCATGTCCTCTAGTCCAGTAAATTCCGTTGCAGAAGTAATATTCTGTATCACATATAAATTCTTGCTCAAAAACGCAGTCAGATAGCTTAGGTATTCATTGTTACAGGTTCATTTGTTCCTGTAGTTTTTCCTATTCCAATACGCGGTCAGACAGCTTATACAAATGTTACTTTTAAGTTTTTCATGTAACGATCCGGCGAGCACTTAAATGACAATGAAACTGACACTCATACAACACGCACACTGTGTTGTGCAGGTTAGATTCCGTTTACTGAAAGCTCAGGTTGCTTATCGAGTCCATTTTCACAGATGAACACAGGCAATATTGGTTATAGCTACGTTAGATATTGCTTGCGTATACGTTATAAACTTCGTGGCGGCGACTTCCATAACCGGGTAGTGTTTCGTGAATGAACAAGTCAACAAATGAAAACGACCCCCATGTTCTTCTCAAAGATACTTTTTTCCGATGGGTCTACATGCACAAACCATGGTAGCGTTAACCGACATGACATGCATTACTGGAGCGTCGATAATCCCCACCGCTTACAGCAAGTTGACCATCAACGTCCTTGGTCGGTTAACGTATGGTAAGTATGAAGAACAAACTCACTGATACGTATTTTATCGACGGCACGTCGAATGGACGCTAATAAAGAACGTTTTTGGAGCAGGAACTACGGGTACTACGGCAGGATGTTGCCTTGGACGTTCGACAACGGGTGATTTCAGCATGATGGTTGCTCAGCGCATTACGCAATTGAAGCACGGGAGGTATTAGACCGTTATTTTCCTACTCGGTGGATCGTCAGAGGTGGCCCTATTAATTGTCCCGCTAGGTCACCGGATTTGGTGTCGCCAGATTTCTTTCTGTGGGAATATTTAAAAGCTGAAGTTTACAGGAAGTGCCAACAGGCCGTGAAGACGTGGTCGACCACATCGGAAACGCCTGTGCCGACATTCACGTAGATACGTTTCTGTCCTGTGTACGGTCATTTGAAAAGCGATGTGTATTGAAGTTGGCGGTAGTAAGTCTGAACACTTACTCTAACTGGAAAAATAGAGTTGCGTTCGCCTCGAGCCTCGGTCACAGTGGCTGGTCGAGTAGTCAAAAATGGTTCAAATGGCTCTGAGCACTATGGGACTTAACTTCTGAGGTCATCAGTCCCCTAGTACTTAGTACAACTTAAACCTAACTAACCTAAGGACACTACATACATCCATGCCCGAGGCAGGATTCGAACCTGCGACCGTAGCGGTCGCGTGGTTCCAGACTGTAGCGCCTAGAACCGCTCGGCCACTCCGGCCGGCGTCGAGTAGTCTCCTGTTCGATATGTCGGACGAATACAACGTTGCAAATGGAGTTTCCAATTAGAAGCTATGAAATACTGGCCTGTCCTATCCTCGAAGCAGGGAGGTGGGGTCCCACTTCCCACTGGATATTCAAGGACTATTGAGTATTACGTCGTAGAAGCGTATTCTGAAATAAAAAACAGGGGTTCCCATTGAAGATTCCAAAGTTGGCCTCCCACCACCCACGTATGGAGTGGGTTGGTGGATCGAGTGTGGTATTATTGGATGTCCTCCTGCGATAGGAGCAAATTGGAATTATAGTTTTTTTCATTCGATGTGTACTGTAGTATTCGAGATATTTCAACTACTTCAGTTAAAATGAACACCTTGTATAGCAGATTTTATCAAGTAGCCTATGTGACAAGTCGTTTGTATGTTTTACATTTCATTAATTTATTGGCTTTATCTTCTTTAAGTTAACTTTATATAAAACTTTAAGCGCTTTGCATATGTCCCTGATGACATCAGAAACACGTCAGGAACTCTCTAATATACAAGATATCTCTCCTAGGAGTCGTCAGGCGTATTACCTGTAGTGTTTCGGCAGATATTTACAGTTTACTTTCTGCAGTGTGTAGCTGCAGACAACCCGGACAAATAATGTTTATTCATGCGATGCCCAGTCTCGACTGAAAGCTTCGGTTTGTTTCCCGTTAGAAACAAAACCATTTGTAAAGCGGAATATTACGTGCCCACTCGATAGAGCGGTCCCAAATTAGTCTAGTGCGATATTCGTTCTATCGATGTATGTCAACAGGCACAGTAAAACGCGGGGAATAACCAGTGATCCAGTAGCGACAGCAGCGCCCTATCCCGCGACGACTGCCACTGCCGGAATACTAGTTATTCTCCGTGTTCTGCTACACATCGATAAAACAAATATCGCACTAGACTAAACCGATGTTTTCCTCCGAAACTGGGCGTCGCATGAAAGACGTGATGAACAGTGTTTAATTGGGTTAACTCTAGCTACTCATTGGAGGAATGTAATTGCAAGCATCTGCCGAAACACCAGAGATAATGCGCCTAACCACTCTTAGGAGGACCACCCCCTGTAGTACCTAATGACATGTGAAAAATTCACTAACGTAATGGCCAGAGTGTAAATTCCAACTTTCTCCACATCTCCGATGTAGCGATGAAGGGATTTTCCCGTACGACCATTTTGGAACGGGACCAATGATGACTGAAGAGAATTGTTCAACGTGACAGAAGTGCAACGCTTCCGGAAATTGCTGCAGATTCCAATGCTGGACCCAAAAGGCGTCAGCGTGCGAACCATTCAACGAAACATCATCGATAGAGGCTTTCGGAGCCGAAGGCCCACTAGTGTACCCCTGATGACTGCACGACACAAAGCCTTACGCTTCGCCTGGGCCATCAACACCGACGTTGGACTGTCAATGACTGGAAACATGTTGCCTAGTCGGACGACTCTCGTTTCAAATTGTATCCAGCGGATGGACGTGTACGGGTATGGAAACAACCTCATGAATCCAAGGATCCTGCATGTCAGCAGGGGACTTTCCAAGCTGGTGGAGGCTCTGTAATGGTATAGGACGTGTGCAGTTGGAGTAATATGGGACCCCTGATGCGTCTTGATACGACTCTGACAGGTGATATGTACGTAAACATCCTGTCTGATCACCTTTATCCATTCATGTCCACTGTGCATTCCGACGGTCTTGAGCAATTCCTGCAGGGCAGTGCGGCACCGCAAACGTCCAGAATGGCAACTGAGAGGACAGCCCTGCAGTACTCATGTTGTCATTTCCCTCCAGCACTACTTCAGACAATAGTCGAGTCCATGCCACGGTGTGTTACGGCGTTTCTGCGTGATCGCGGGGGCCGTACACGATATTAGCCAGGTGTACCAGTTTCTTTGGCTCTTCAGTGTATATGTGCTCTATGCGTTCTCTCACTGAGTGCGGGGCAAGCGGCACGTGGCCCTGCCACACGACTGACACACGTGGCGAGTCAAAACCGTGGCACCGGCGTATCAGGCGTGTGACTCGACGCTGATAGAAGTGGGTGAATGCGTGTGAAATCTTATGGGACTTAACTGCTAAGGTCATCAGCCCCTAAGCTTGCAAACTACTTAACCTAAATTATCCTAAGGACAACACACACACCCATGCCCGAGGGAGGACTCGAACCTCCGCCGGGACCAGCCGCACAGTCCATGACGGCAGCGCCTCAGACCGTTCGGCAGATCCCGCGCGGCTGATAGAAGTGAGAACACTTAGTAATATGGCACCATAGCTTCCTCGCTATAATCAACTTAGTTGACAATAATCAACAAATATCTAAAATACGTTTCGGGTAAAACCTTTTATTGACACTGGCGAGTATGGCTGCAACAGCGATGGGAGTGTTAAAAGCAATCGGTTGTTAAGCCAACTGTATCAGTTCGGAAAATATGACGCACTATTATGCAGTGCCATACTCATAATGGAATCGTGTCTTTCGAAAACACGTTGTGATTTTGATTTAAATACAGCACACATCTGGACAACTGGTGCGTCATGTTCTCCATATTATAAAAATTCTTCCGGTAAAGTGTTGTTTAGAGGCTAGCTCCCAGTTCCTGCTCCTACTTATTTGGCGCAAGGAGTCTGCGAATTTCCCTGTTCTTTTGCTGTGTAAAAAGTTTTCGGCGTTCCAAAGTACATAATGAGGTCAGATCTTCGGAGACAATTAATTGATGGAAAGTGCGCATGTAATTGCAGATTAGCTACGGGAAGGGAATATGTAGAATGTTATTCCGGTAGCTTAGCGCCGAAGTGCCTGGTGTAGGCACCCACATTACATAGTTCTGTTTACATCTCTATCGTCTTTTTTTTTCAGAAATTCCTTAAATTAATTTCGGTTTCCGATCTTACCGACACTTCACTTGCACTCATTTCTCTCTCTTTATATGTTCCCGCTGCTCTATTCAGCGCTGTTGTGATCGTAAACACATCGACATTGCTCCGAAAGACCAACAGAATGAACGTTTAACTCTGGATCATTTCTCCCTCTTCTAGGTACAAATTCAATCGCACAACAAAGGGAGAGAGTTTCGTCAATTGTCATTTAGTAGAACAGACGTGTAGCGTGGCAAAGCGTAGCACGTCACTTTCCTCTGACACCGATGTGGAATGCCACACGACGCGGTTACGTCACGTTAGTGTGGAAAGCGCAGTCCCATTAGGCTGCGTGTGTTCCACCCGAAGTTTCAAGCTGGGTGCAAGCTACATGCCACGCTAGTTCGGGAGCTGTCTAAACGGCATCTCGTACATGGCGTGACGCCTCGGTGGTTTCATATTTTCATATGGGGCTGGTATGTGAAAGGCACGGTAGCTCCCTTCATTTCATTTCTCTCCTTCTCTCAGCCCACTCCCAGTAAAATGAACCATGTACAAATGCTTACACGACTGTTTACTTAACGCCGTCTGAAAAGAAGAAGAATGCAGTGGATTCAACCATTTTCTCTAGATCATGTAACGGCCTGTGTTGTTTTGCATTAACTTTATCCTTCACAGAGACGACTATGAAACTGAAAATACATTACCGATAACTGGGCTTGAACAAGTGCAAGCAGCTGGACAGCTACTTCGAGAAATTTCAACAAATAGTGTGAAGAACGTAATGATGAATTACTTTCTGGCTTCCGCTGGGTCAGTAAACTGATACTTTTGTAAAGTATAATTGCATAATGGATTACAGAGGGGAACAGATTTTAATTGAGGTGAGAGACATTAGTGTACTTTATTGCCTACTCTATTTAACATTTTATACTTGTAACGCCATCCTAAAATGCGAAAAAAGCGCCATAAGGCAACCATATAAACGAGAATAATTACATTAATATATTATTGTATGCTTATGACATTGATGACATCGTATTAAATACAAACTCTAAAGACAAACTACAGAAGTCAATCCACCTTTTAAACCGTTTTGGAAAGTGTTACAATTTTAAGACAGCACTTCATAAAACTGAGGCAATGGTCTTCTATGGGAAATACCCTTTACGAAACAGAATTTAACTGAAGAAGATATTTTGGAACAAGTTCAACACTGCATTTACCTAGGGAGGTTTATCACATTTGGCGAAGATAAGAATGCAGATGTTGAATTAGAGATGCACAAATAATCACAAAAACAAAACTTTATAAGCTGATGACCACACCAGTTCTACTGTATGGCAGTGAAACCTAGGTTATGAAGAGAAAAGATTCTACATTCAGGTGGTTGAAATGAAATTTTTATGAGCAGTCAAAGATTGTATTAAGTTGGACAGCGTTATTGTTGTTGTTGTTGGGGTCTTCAGCCCTGAGACTGGTTTGATGCAGCTCTCCATGCTACTCTATCCTGTGCAAGCTTCTTCATCTCCCAGTACCTACTGCAACCTACATCCTTCTGAATATGCTTAATGTATTCATCTCTTGGTCTACCTCTACGATTTTTACCCTCCACGCTGCCCTCCAATACTAAATTGGTGATCCCTTGATGCCTCAGAACATGTCCTACCAACCGATCCCTTCTTCTAGTCAAGTTGTGCCACAAACTCCTCTTCTCCCCAATTCTATTCAATACCTGCTCATTAGTTATGTGATCTACCCAACTAATCTTCAGCATTCTTCTGTAGCACCACATTTCGAAAGGTTCTATTCTCTTCTTGTCTAAACTATTTATCGTCAATGTTTCACTTCCATACATGGCTACACTCCATACAAATACTTTCAGAAACGACTTCCTGACACTTAAATCTATACTCGATGTTAACAAATTTCTCTCCTTCAGAAACGCTTTCGTTGCCATTGCCAGTCTACATTTTATATCCTCTCTACTTCGACCATCATCAGTTATTTTGCTCCCCAAATAGCAAAACTCATTTACTACTTTAAGTGTCTCATTTCGTAATCTAATTTCCTCAGCATCACCCGACTTAATTCGACTACATTCCATTATCCTCGTTTTGCTTTTGTTGATGTTCTTCTTATATCCTCCTTTCAAGACACTGTCCATTCCGTTCAACTGCTCTTCCAAGCCCTTTGCTGTCTCTGACAGAATTGCAATGTCAACGATGAACCTCAAAGTTTTTGTTTCTTCTCCATGGATTTTAATACCTACTCCGAATTTTTCTTTTGTTTCCTTTACTGCTTGCTCAATATACTGATTAAATAACATCGGGAAGAGGCTACAACCCTGTCTCACTCCTTTCCCAAACACTGCTTCCCTTTCATGCCCCTCGACTCTTATAACTGCCATCTGGTTTCTGTACAAATTGAAAATAGCCTTCCGCTCCCTGTATTTTACCCCCTGCCACCTTTAGAATTTGAAATAGAGTATTCCAGTCAACATTGTCAAAAGCTTTCTCTAAGTCTACAAATGCTAGAAACGTCGGTTTGCCATTCCTTAATCTTTCTTCTAAGGGAAGTCGTAGGGTCAGTATTGCCTCACGTGTTCCAATATTTCTACGGAATCCAAACAGATCTTCCCCGAGGTCGGCTTCTACCAGTTTTTCCATTCGTCTGCAAAGAATTCGCGTTAGTATTTTGCAGCTGTGACTTGTTAAACGGATAGTTCGGTAATTTTCACATCTGTCAAAATCTGCTTTCTTTGGGATTGGAATTATTATATTCTTCTTGAAGTCTGAGGGTATTTCGCCTGTCTCATAGATCTTGCTCACCAGATGGTTAATGAAAACATAAGACAAGAAATGAATATTTTTGCAGTAAAAGACAAAATAAAAGAACATAAACAAAACTGGGAGGAACATCTGGAACGAATGAAAGAAGTGAAGATTCTAAAGATGGCCTTACAACACAAACTCAAAAGAAACATGGACGTAGGATGTCCACTTAAAAGATGGAACTAATGCTTCCATCAGCTTCTTTTTAGATTGTCCTGCATCGACTTTCTGTCATTCACTCGTCTCGTGACTAAATCAAGTAAAGGAACTAATACAACCCAATGTAGTCGATAATGTTAATGGCACTGGCCAGAAAGACTGAGGAAGCGATTAAGTGTAGCGTAGCGCAACGGGCGTGCGCACACTGCAAATTCGCAGGAAAAAGGCAGGCGAGTGTAGACACGTGGCATTTGCGTGGTGCTAACGAGACTATATAGTCAGTACTTTCGCAAGCGCGAAGCCTCTCGGTAGTTAACAGGCGCACCGCACCGCTATTTTTGGCGCGCCATCTTCAACGTGGTCGTGTGGTTTCAAACATCGAATTACAATGCGCAGCCAAAGCTGTCGTTCTAGGTTCCTACCTAACCACACCCTCGGATTTCGTAATATATTTGGAAATAAAAAGCAAATACTTGTGACAGGCAATGAATTATATATTCACTCGCAGGAATTTTAGCTGTGCTCTTGGGTTCCTCCTAACCACACGCTAAGAAATCTCTATATATTCGAAAAAAAATTTGCCAAATATTTATGAAGAGTAAGAATCCAAATGTCATTGCTGGTTCTAAATCTGTTACAAAAGCGAAGATGGAAAAAAAGTGGGATACAGTGGGTCCCGAACCCTCTTCAAAAATGGTTCAAATGGCTCTGAGCACTATGGGATTTAACTTCTGAGAGCATCAGTCCCCTAGAACTTAGAACTACTTATACCTAACTAACCTACGGACACCACACACATCCATGCCCGAGGCAGGATTCGAACCAGCGACCGTAGAGGTCGCGCGGTTCCAGTCTGTAGCGCGTAGAACCGCTCGGCCACCACGGCCGGCGAATCCTCTTGCCTCAGCTTCATAGCTTGACATCTCGGAACACACGCCCATACTGACTAAAGGCACTTGGGTACGGTATCATTACTCTATTATTATTCACCTTACGATATCCTGGGGATCTCTACCACCAGTGCGTCTTGAACTGAAATTTAATTACAAGGAATCCTATCAAGGACGACGTGTTTATGCTAAATCTTCTTCAATACAATAACTATAGGTGTGGATGTTGAGTATCGAGAGACTTCGCGCATGCGCAAGGTGCTGTGCGGGTGCTCGTTCAAGAAGCGCTCACGCGGCTGGAAATCAGGCGAGATGGTATCGGCCATCTTCGGCAACTTCCGCCAACGCTCGCTAAGTGTTGTTCTCTCTCTCGCACGCCGCAGCCGCGTGCGGGCCACGTGCCTGTAGGGCAGGCAGCTTTCACATGCGATGTGTGGTGTTTATAATGCAGTCGTTCGCTCCGCCTGAAGGAGGCAGGTCGACCGAAGTTTAAGATCGTGATTCGCTTCTAAAATATCTTTCTAAAAAATGGTTCAAATGGCTCTGAGCAGTATGGGACTCAACGTCTGAGGTCATCAGTCCCCTAGAACTTAGAACTATTTAAATCTAACTAACCTAAGGACATCACACACATCCATGACCGAGGCAGGATTCGAACCTGCGTCCGTAGCGGTCACGCGGTTCCACACTGAAGCGCTTAGAACCGCACGGCCACACCGGCCGGCTATCTTTCTACCTTTGGGTATTATCGTTAAGAATCACTCTATCAACTTCATGGGGAAGGTAGCTAGAAGATGCAGCACACACGGTTAGTAGGCCCTGCTGATTCGGTGAAACCTCGTCGTCCCAGGGCCGGCGAATTCAAAAGTGTCGCCATGAAGCATCAGCGAACATTTTGTCGCTAACAAAAGTTGTTCCCTATGGCGTGGGCTGTCACCCTAGGATCTTTGATGTAAAGACTTACCGTCCAATGCTCATTTCCTTCTTCATCGGCCATTTATTTCCGGCTGTCTGCAGCTTTGTTGTGTCAATCTCTTCACAGTCTGTTGTTGCAATAGTGTTTTGTTTATTTTTAAAGCTGTTGCAGCGTGAGAAACAGGAAACTTTCTCAAAATACTCTCTCATACCTAACCGTATGCGAATTCACGGGCTTCTCACATGTTGTGCCTCCACCATCTGCAGTGTCAGTTCGAGAACATTTATCTCACAGAAGCGACACATTATTTGCCGTTCTGCCTCCCAGCTTTCCACATAAGCGACGAATCATTTGGTGCTCCTCCCCCTCCCCCATTTTCCCTCCCTCACTACTTCAGACATTAGCTGCTGTTCCTTGGGCTCTTGCAGAGACCTTTAGCCCTTAACCGGCATTGCGGAGTCTCTGGAACCCCAGCGAAGCACTGTATAAAGTTGCAGTCACTTTCATATTTTTTGTTCAAGGAGGATGAGCTCTTTTGCTGCCTTCCCATGGTGGGGACACACATCGCGTGCTCAGGTTGAAGTGTTGGCAGAAGAGCCCACACCGTGTTGCTAGAGGAGGCCGAAATGCACGCGTTTAATTACACGCAGACTGGCGTGAGGTATGCTTCACAATATTAATTATCTAATGCTATGGCGCCTTGCTAGATCGTAGCAAATGACGTAGCTGAAGGCTATGCTAACTATCGTCTCGGCAAATGAGAGCGTATTTGTCAGTGAACCATTGCTATGAACGTCGGATGTACAACTGGGGTCGAGTGCTAGTAAGTCTCTCTAGACCTGCCGTGTGGTGGCGCTCGGTCTGCAATCACTGACAGTGGCGACACGCGGGTCCGACGTATAGTAACGGACCGCAGCCGATTTAAAGGCTACCACCTAGCAAGTGTGGTGTCTGGCGGTGACACCACACATGTGACTGCAGTCTGTTAAAAGACAATACTGTAAACAGCGGCCGGCCGGCGTGGACGAGCGATTCTAGGCGCTACAGTCTGGAACCGCGCAACCGCTCCGGTCGCAGGTTCGAATCCTGCCACGGGAATGGATGTGTGTGATGTCCTTAGGTTAGTTAGGTTTAAGTAGTTCTAAGTTCTAGGGGACTGACGGCCTCAGACGTTACGTCCCATAGTGCTCAGAGCCATTTTTTTTTTTTTTTTTTTTTTTTTTGTAAACAGTGAACTTAAGAGCCCCCGTGACTCCACGACATGTGAACATGTCTGCGAATGTGAACATGTCCGCGAATCCAAAAAAATGTTAACGTTACAGATCATTCCTTTGAGGAATCTGTACTAATAGGGGTTAAGGAAGCTGAT
Organism: Schistocerca piceifrons; assembly: GCF_021461385.2. Lineage (NCBI taxonomy): Eukaryota > Metazoa > Arthropoda > Insecta > Orthoptera > Acrididae > Schistocerca > Schistocerca piceifrons. The sequence goes on along the minus strand of NC_060141.1, from coordinate 717,313,639 downwards.
GCTGACTGGTCAGATCAAAATGGCGATCTCAAAAAAACAGCATTACCATGGAAAATGCTATTCCACGTGATCGCGAAACATCAAATGAACTTCCTCCGGTAGAATCTGATGACGAAGATGAGATGCATGTTTCTGAAAGTGGGCATGAAAATTGTATGGCTCTGAGCACTATGGGACTTAACTTCTGAGGTCATCAGTCCCCTAGAACGTAGAACTACTTAAACCTAACTAACCTAAGGACATCACACACATCCATGCCGGAGGCAGGATTCGAACCTGCGACCGTAACGGTCGCGCGGTTCCAGACTGTAGTGCGTAGAACCGCTCGGCCACCCCGGCCGGCTGAAAATCGTATGATCAGTGCACTGCTCATCTATAAGACTCCTAAATACTCTGATGTCCAAAATTAGGACAACAAACTGCTATTTCCCCGTCCTACGTCTAATTCCACCCCCCCCCCCCCAAGAACCAAGGACCTTCCCGTTGGTGGGGAGCGATACAGATGGCCGTACCGTAGGTGCAACCACCACAGGGGGGGTATCTGTTATCTGTTGAGAGGCCCGACAAACATGTGTTTCCTGAAGAGGGGCAGCAGCCTTTTCAGTGGTTGCAGGGGCAACAGTCTGGATGATTGACTGATCTGGCCTTGTAACAATAACCAAAACGGCCTTGCTGTTGTGGTACTGCGAAGGGCTGAAAGCAAAGGGAAATTACAGCCGTAATTTTTCCCGAGGGCATGCAGCTTTACCGTATGATTAAATGATGATGGCGTCCTCTTGGGTAAAATATTCCGGCGGTAAAATAGTCCCCCATTCGGATCTCCGGGCGGGGACTACTCAAGAGGACGTCGTTATCAGGAGAAAGAAAACTGACGTTCTACGGATCGGAGCGTGGAATGTCAGATCCCTTAATCGGGCAGGTAGGTTAGAAAATTTAGAAATGGAAATGGATAGGTTAAAGTTAGATATAGTGGGAATTAGTGAAGTTCGGTGGCAGGAGGAACAACTTTTGGTCAGGTGAATACAGGATTTAAATACAAAATCAAATAGGAGTAATGCAGGAGTAGGTTTAATAATGAATAAAAAAAAAAGGAGTGCGGGTAAGCTAATACAAACAGCATCGTGAACACATTATTGTGGCCAAGATAGACACGAAGCCCACGCCTACTACAGTAGTACAAGTTTATATGCCAACTAGCTCTGCAGATGATGAAGAAATTGATGAAATGTGTGATGAGATAAGAGAAATTATTCAGGTAGTGAAGGGAGACTAAAATTTAATAGTCATGAGTGACTGGAATTCGACAGTAGTAAAACGAAGAGAGGGAAACGTAGTAGGTGATTATGGATTGGGGCTAAGAAATGAAAGAGGAAGCCGCCTGGTAGAATATTGCACAGAGCATAACTTAATCATAGCTAACACTTGGTTCGAGAATCATGAAAGAAGACTGTATACGTGGAAGAATCCTGGAGATACTAGAAGGTCTCAGATAGATTATATAATGGTAAGACAGAGATTTAGGAACCAGATTTTAAATTGTAAGACATTTCCAGGGGCTGATGTGGACTATGACCACAATCTATTGGTTATGAACTGTAGGTTAAAACTGAAGAAACTACAAAAAGGTGGGAATTTAAGGAGATGGGACCTGGATAAACTGAAAGAACCAGAGGTTCTAGGGGCTGATGACCATAGATGTTAAGTCCCATAGTGCTCAGAGCTATTTTGAAATACAGTAGAAGAAGAATGGGCAGCTTTGAGGAATGAAATAGTGAAGGCAGCAGAGGATCAAGCAGGTAAAAAGACGAGGGCTAGTAGCAATACTTGGGTAACAGAAGAGATACTGAATTTAACTGATGAAAGGAGAAAATACACAAATGCAGTAAGTGAAGCAGGCAAAAAGGAATACAAACGCCTCAAAAATGAGATCGACAGGAAGTGCAAAAGGGCTAAGCAGGAATGGCTAGAGGACAAATGTAAGAATGCAGAAGCTTATCTCACGAGGGGTAAGTTAGATACTGCCCACAGGAAAATTAAAGAGACCTTTGGAGAAAAGACAACCACTTGCACGAATATCAAGAGCTCAGATGGAAACCCAGTTCTCCGCAAAGAAGGGAAAGCAGAAAGGTGGGAGGAGTATATAGAGGGTCTATACAGGGGCGATGTTCTTGAGGACAATATTATGGAAATGGAAGAGGAGGTAGATGAAGATGAAATGGGAGATATGATACTGCGTGAAGAGTTTGACAGAGCACTGGAAGACCTAAGTCGAAACAAGGCCCAGGGAGTAGACAACACTTCATTAGAACTACTGACAGCCTTGAGAGAGCCAGTCCTGACAAAACTCTACCATCTAGTGACCAAGATGTATGAGACGAGCGAAATACCCTCAGACTTCAAAAAGAATATAATAATTACAATCCCAAAGAAAACAGGTGTTGACAGATGTGAAAATTACCGAACTATCAGCTTAATATGTCACAGCTGCAAAATACGAACGTGAATTCTTTACAGACGAATGGGAAAACTGGTAGAAGCCGAACTCGGGAAGATCAGTTTGAATTCCGTAGAAATGTTGGAACACGTGAGGCAATACCCTACGACGTATCTTAGAAAATAGATTACGGAAAGTAAAACCTACGTTCCTAGCATTTGTAGACTTAGAGAAAGCTTTTGACTATGTTGACTGGCATACTCTCTTACAAATTCTGAAGGTGGCAGGGGTAAAATACAGGGAGTGAAAGGCTATTTACAATTTGTACAGAAAACAGATGGCAGTTATAAGAGTCGAGGGGCATGAAAGGGAAGCAGTGGTTGGGAAGGGAGTGAGACAGGGTTGTAGCCTCTCAATCTGTATATTGAGCAAGCGGTGAAGGAAGCAAAAGAAAAGTTCGGAGTAGGCATTAAAATCCATGGAGAAGAAATAAAAACTTTGAGGTTCGCCGATGACATTGTAATTCTGTCAGAGACAGCACAGGACTTCGAAGAGCAGTTGAACGGAATGGACAGTGTCTTGAAAGGAGGGTATAAGATGAACATCAACAAAAGCAAAACGAGGATAATGGAATGTAGTCGAATTAAGTCGGGTGATGCTGAGGGAATTGGATTACGAAATGAGACACTTAAATTAGTGAAGGAGATTTGCTATTTGGGGATTAAAATAACTGATGATGGTCGAAGTAGAGAGGATATAAAATGTAGACTGGCAATGGCAACGAAAGCGTTTCTGAAGGAGAGAAATTTGTTAACATCGGGTATTGATTTAAGTGTCAGGAAGTCGTTTTTGAAAGTATTTGTATGGAGTGTAGCCATGTATGGAAGTGAAACATGGATGATAAATAGTTCAGACAAGAAGAGAATGGAAGCTTTCGAAATGTGGTGCTACAGAAGAATCCTGAAGATTAGATGGGTAGATCACATAACTAATGAGCAGGTATTGAATAGAATTGGGGAGAAGAGAAGTTTGTGGCACAACTTGACTGGAAGAAGGGATCGGTTGGTAGGACATGTTCTGAGGCATCAAGGGATCACCAATTTAGTACTGGAGGGCAGCATGGACAGTAAAAATCGTAGAGGGAGACCAAGAGATGAATACACTAAGCAGATTCAGAAGGATGTAGGCTGCAGTAGGTACTGGGAGATGAAGAAGCTTGCACACGGTAGAGTAGCATGGAGAGCTGCATCAAACCAGTCTCAGGACTGAAGACCACAACAACATCAACACGTCTAATTCACGATTTTTTTTTTTTTTTTTGTCATCAGTCTACTGACTGGTTTGATGCGGCCCGCCACGAATTCCTTTCCTGTGCTAACCTCTTCATCTCAGAGTGGCACTTGCAATCTACGTCCTCAATTATTTGCTTGACGTATTCCAATCTCTGTCTTCCTCTACAGTTTTTGCCCTCTATAGCTCCCTCTAGTACCATGGAAGTCATTCTCTCATGTCTTAGCAGATGTCCTATCATCCTGTCCCTTCTCCTTAACAGTGTTTTCCACATATTTCTTTCCTCTCCGATTCTGCGTAGAACCTCCTCATTCCTTACCTTATCAGTCCACCTAATTTTCAACATTCGTCTGTAGCACCACATCTCAAATGCTTCGATTCTCTTCTGTTCCGGTTTTCCCACAGTCCATGTTTCACTACCATACAATGCTGTACTCCAAACGTACATCCTCAGAAATTTCTTCCTCAAATTAAGGCCGGTATTTGATATTAGTAGACTTCTCTTGGCCAGAAATGCCTTTTTTGCCATAGCAAGTCTGCTTTTGACGTCCTCCTTGCTCCGTCCGTCATTGCTTATTTTACTGCCTAGGTATCAGAATTCCTTAACTTCATTGACTTCGTAACCATCAATCCTGATGATAAGTTTCTCGCTGTTCTCGTTTCTACTACTTCTCATTACCTTCGTCTTTCTCCGATTTACTCTCAAACCATACTGTGTACTCATTAGACTGTTCAATCCGTTCAGCAGATCATTTAATTCTTCTTCACTTTCACTCAGGATAGCAATGTCATCAGCGAATCGTATCATTGATATCCTTTCACCTTCTATTTTAATTCCACTCCTGAACCTTTCTTTTATTTCCATCATTGCTTCCTCGATGTACAGATTGAAGAGTAGGGGCGAAAGGCTACAGCCTTGTCTTACACCCTTCTTAATACGAGCACTTCGTTCTTGATCGTCCACTCTTATTATTCCCTCTTGCTTGTTGTACATATTGTATATGACCCGTCTCTCCCTATAGCTTACCCCCACTTTTTGCAGAATCTCGAACAGCTTGCACCATTTTATATTGTCGAACGCTTTTTCTTGGTCGACAAATCCTATGACAGTGTCTTGATTTTTCTTTAGCCTTGCTTCCATTATTAGCCGTAACGTCGGAATTGCCTCTCTCGTCCCTTTACTTTTCCTAAAGCCAAACTGATCGTCACCTAGCGCATTCTCAAATTTCTTTTCCATTCTTCTGTATATTACTCTTGTAAGCAGCTTCGATGCATGAGCTGTTAAGCTGATTCTGCGATAATGCTCGCACTTGTCAGCTCTTGCCGTCTTCGGAATTGTGTGGATGATGCTTTTCCGAAAGTCAGATGGTATGTCGCCAGACTCATATATTCTACACACCAACGTGAATAGTCGTTTTGTTGCCACTTCTCCCAATGATTTTAGAAATTCTGATGGAATATTATCTATCCCTTCTGCCTTATTTGACCGTAAGTCCTCCAAAGCTCTTTTAAATTCCGATTCTAATACTGGATCCCCTATCTCTTCTAAATCGACTCCTGTTTCTTCTTCTATCACATCAGACAAATCTTCACCCTCATAGAGGCTTTCAATGTATTCTTTCCACCTATCTGCTCTCTCCTCCGCATTTAACAGTGGGATTCCCGTTGCACTCTTCATGTTACCACCGTTGCTTTTAATGTCAGCAAAGGTTGTTTTGACTTTCCTGTATGTTGAGTCTGTCCTTCCGACAATCATATCTTTTTCGATGTCTTCACATTTTTCCTGCAGCCATTTCGTCTTAGCTTCCCTGCACCTCCTATTTATTTCATTCCTCAGCGACTTGTATTTCTGTATTCCTGATTTTCCAGGAACATGTTTGTACTTCCTCCTTTCATCAATCAACTGAAGTATTTCTTCTGTTACCCACGGTTTCTTCGCAGCTACCTTCTTTGTACCTATGTTTTCCTTCCCAACTTCTGTGATGGCCCTATTTAGAGTTGTCGATTCATCTTCAACTGTACTGCCTACTGCGCTATTCCTTATTGCAATAAGCAATAAGGAATTCACGATATAATCATACAAACTGTCATCAATGTTACGTACGTGTTCTGCGCAGAAGATGGCATTCCGGTCAACGGGAAACCACGGCAGCAACGACAGCAGGGTACCTATCAACCGGGGTTGTGTTTGCAGGAGAGTCCCACATCCACAATCGTGCACACAGTCACTAACGGTGCAACATGGCACAGGAAAGATGCCTACAGTCTCTCGGTTGTGGAGGACCATGGGAAGAGTGGAAGCAAGGAGAGTAGCAAACTGACGTTGCCTGATAGCTTAATATGAATGGTTCTGTTGTTTATCGGATATATAAATGTCGTGTGACTAGGGCCTCCCGTCCGGTAGACCTTTCTCCCGGTGCAAGTCTTTCGATCAGACGCCACTTCGGCGACTTGCGTGGCGATGGGGATGAAATGATGATAACTTCCTGGCAGATTAAAGCTGTGTGCCGGACCGACACTCGAACTCGGGACCTTTGCCTTCCGCGGGCAACTGCTCTAACATTTGAGGTACCGAAGCACGATCCACGCCACGTCCTCACAGCTTCACTTCTGCCAGCACCTCGTCTCCTACCTTCCAAATTTACAGAAGCTCTCTTGCTAACCTTGCAAAGCTAGCACTCCTGATGGAAAGGGTATTGCGGAGACATGGCCTAGCCACAACCTGAGCGATGTTTCCAGAGTGAGATTTTCACTCTGCAGCTGGTCCCGAGTTCGAGTCTCGGTCCGGCACACAGTTTTAATCTGCCGGGAAGTTTCATATTAGCGCACACTCAGATGCAGAGTGAAAATCTCATTCATGAAATGATGATGATTAGGACAACACAACACTCAGTCCATGAGCGGAGAAAATCTCCAGCCGGGAACATGGGCCCTTAGGGTTGCATTTTGTCGCGCTGACCACTCAGCTACCAGGGCGGACGTCTCTCGGATGAGGCGACAGTTTATCCCGGAGACTAACGCCGATTATGTTTGACGTCAGAAAGAGAGGGCCGTTATTTGGTTGTCAGGGCACAACGGTACCCCCTTAGTACTGCACTGCAACTGGCATCTGACCTCGCATCATCCCCTGGACGTGTCGTATCGAGGCAAACGGTGTACAGAAGGCTACAGCGGAGCGTCCTTTATTGTTCGACACCTGCTGTTTCTTTACCTTTGGCGGGCCTTTACAGAAAGAAATGTCTAGAGTGGAGCTGTCAACATGTCACCTGGACATTCGAACGGTGGTCCAATATTCTTTTCACAAATGAGTCCCGGTTTGGTCTGGAGAATGATTCTCGACGGACTCGAATCTGGAAGCACGTGGAACACGATTTCGGGACCCAAACATTGTGGAAAGAGACCCGATATCGAGGAGGATCCCTAATGGTGTGGGCAGGGATTGTGTTGACCACTCGAACGCCTCTTCATGAAATTGTACGGGCGAATCAGCAAGATTCAACTGCTGTCAGGTACCGTGAGAACATGTTCGGATGTCATGCGCGCTTGTTGCGAGGTGCTGTGGCCCAGACTTCGTATTGATGGACGATAATACTCGGCCTCATAGAACACGGGTAGCCTGCTCGCTTTCCCGATTTGATTCCCACCGAGCACGTCTGGGACGCACTAGGGTTGCATGACATCAGCATGCACCAACCACTCTTGTGAGCATCTCTGCAGGAAGAATGGGTGATATTGCCTCAGCATGAGACTGATGACATCATTCACAGCATGTCCCGTATTTTACAGGCCTTTATTGGTGCCAGAGGTGGTCAGACCACATACTGAGCACATTAACCCGTTATCAGAATGTGTGTGGAATTCCGTTAAGTTTTAAAAAAACGAAGAACATTTTTGTCCATTGTTAAGCATGTTGCAGTTGATTAGCTGAAACGTCCCCTATTGAAAAATTAAGAATGATAGTGCTGGTAAACCTCTTACGTTATTTGATTTTTAAACAGCTGAGCAAAACTGAACATGCTCAGACATTTCCCTCTTTACTTATTCTGATCATCACTAAACTGACACACAATATTTTTACCGCAACGCAATCTGACTTTCAATAATCCCTACAAAAGAATGGCCCTGACCAACAATAGCCGCGCGGGATTCGCCGAGCGGTCTCAGGCCCTGCAGTCATGGACTGTGCGGCTGACCCCGGCGGAGGTTCGAGTCCTCCTTCGGGCATGGGTGTGTGTCTTTGTCCTTGGGATAATTTACGTTAAGTAGTGTGTAAGCTTAGGGACTGATGACCTTAGCAGTTAAGTCCCGTAAGATTTCACACACACTAACATTTACCTACACCTTTCATGAACCACTTACCCCACAAAAATCTTCGTTACTCGAACTACTGCAATACAGCGAGCGCCAATACTGCCAGTCTTACAAATTTCCTTTTTCTGACGGATACACGTCCAGATCGTCCGCTCTCAAAATTCTGCCATCTCTCTCCCCACATCCACCACTGCTGGCAGCTCACCTCCAACTGCCGAACGCTACGCGCTGTTCACATCCAACTGCCCAACACTACAATAGCGAATATTACAACAATATCTACCAGCCACAGACTGCACACAGCACAGCCAGTGATTTTCATACAGAGTGCTACGTGGTGCTACCAACATAAAAACCTAAACAGCCTACTTACATAGCCCCCATGCTCCCCACAAAAAAATTTACAAATTGTTTTGGGCAATGGCCACTAGTGAGCCGCCAGCAGTGGTGGATGTGGGGAGACAGATGGCAGAATTTTGAGAGCGGACGATCTGGACGTGTGTCCGTCAGAAAACAGGAATTTGTAAGACTTGATGTCATATATATATATATATATATATATATATATATATATATATATATATATATATATATATAATGACTTTTGAACACTATTAAGGTAAATACATTGTTTATTCTCTACCAAAATCTTTCATTTGCTAACTACGCCTATCAGTAGTTAGTGCCTTCAGTAGTTAGAATCTTTTATTTAGCTGGCAGTACTGGCGCTCGCTGTATTGCAGTAGTTCGAGTAACGAAGATTTTTGTGAGGTGAGTAATTCATGAAAGGTGTAGGTTATTGTTAGTGTGTGTGAAATCTTACGGGACTTAACTGCTAAAGTCATCAGTCCCTAAGCTTACACACTACTTAACCTAAATTTTCCCAAGGACAAAGACACACACCCATGCCCGAGGGAGGACTCGAACCTCCGCCAGGATCAACCGCACAGTCCATGACTGCAGCGCCTGAGACCGCTCGGCGAATCCCGCGCGGCTATTGTTGGTCAGGGCCATTCTTTTGTAGCGATTATTGAAAGTCAGATTGCGTTGCGGTAAAAATATTGTGTGTCAGTTTAGTGATGATCAGAATAAGTAAAGAGGGAAATGTCTGAGCATGTTCAGTTTTGCCCAGCTGTTTAAAAATCAAATAACGTAAGAATTTTACCAGCACTGTCATTCTTAATTTTTCAATAGGGGACGTTTCAATGCTCTGTATGCCTCACATTGTTTCTACTGTAATATCGCCTGTTTATACCATTTGTGGCAAAATAAACGCAACCTTGTAAAATTTCCTTTAGTTGCTTTAATTTGGTACACCAGTGTGTGTTTGGACCGTTGTCAGTATTTTACAGTTTTACTATAGAGGTGAATGTATGGTCTTTTCCTATAGTTTAGACCGTATTAAATCTGTATTCGATAGATAAAAGTTTTTATTTGTCTGATTTTCCTTGGAAAAGATATATAACAGAAAGACTATGTTTATTTTTGTAATATCTTTAGTTTCAGAATTTTTCGCTTTAATTTGTTTCTAAATTGGTTGTAAATAAAGAAGTTTGCCTCCTTATATGTCTTTGATTATCTGTACGACTCGAAACAACAATAAATAAAATCATTACGAGACAAAATACACTTTCTTGTTTTGGAATGCTCAGGACTCCGCAATACATTTAGTGTTAAAATTTCCGACCACGCCGGTTAACGGTTAAAAATAAATCTATTGATGACCGCGGAAATAGTCTGTTTTTCCGCTGTTAGTTATTATACCCCTCTATACTAATTTTTCACTAGGGACATCTCCGGTGTCCCGGTAATTTCAAAGAATGATTGCCTATCGAAGTCCAAAAGATATATATCGAACGTGCGACTGTAAATCGATCATGCGAGTGTGGTGATGGGCGTTATGATCAATTATTTGTGATCGTCATTTTTATCTGTTTTCTGTCGTTACCTTAGTTGCTCTAAATTACATAACTCCGCGAGTTAATGGCAAAAAGGGAATTTTCCCGTAGCGTACACATCACATGGACTTTCACATGACGACAACACCGACAACGAGTATAGTAAGTTATCTCCTTTGTGATTAGAAGTATTTTTGTAACTGTCTTCTCTTGTCATTGCTGTAGCACCGTAAACATACTCATAACGCCCGCCACCAGAGTCGCGTTATCGATTTAGAATCGCACGTTCGATATGTATCGTTTGGACTCGGAGACTTCGATAGGCTATCATTCTTGGAAATTACCGGCGTCCCTCTCAACTTTGTGCCCCAAGTGGCCGTTTGCATTACTTGAGCCTTGAACGGGTTCTAACCATGCGTCCCAATGGACATAGCTTAAATGAAGGGACGTAAATAAACACTACAAACACCAGAAACGAAATTGTCTATGAACTAGTCTTGTAGTTAGATTAAGGGAAACGATGGCACCAGTTACGCGCAAGAACAAGAATCTCCCTGTCACGTAATTTAACCCGTGCGCGCGTTTGATGTGCAGCGCGGCACGTGGCTCGTGCCACACGCACAAGCGTCGCCATTTGTTGAGCGGCTTCCTGCTGTCGCTAGGCAACGGAACGACGCCAGTGAGCTGTCAGTACCAAAGGCACGCCCCGCAGACTATAGCCACATGACCAAGTTTCCTGGTTCCCACTATGAGGTAGCGCAGTGGGTAGCACACTGGACTCGCAATCGGGAGGACGACGGTTCAAACCAACACCGACTCTATAGAAGGCCCTGGCGCTACGTCATCAGTCGTTAGTGATGTCACAACGCCTAGGAATGCCACATGGCGTATGATCGTAGTGTGGGTTGTGCAGTGCCGTTCCTTTTGTGTTACTTATTGTGTTTTTTCGACTGCAGCAGTTATAGTGAGAGTTTTCACCGTGGTGTACAAGTGTTGTGTTCGTCGCTGTAACGGGAATTGTCCAAATGGACCTAAGGTCCAAGTGTTTTCGTTTCCTAACGACGAAGACCTTCGTCGCAAGCGGATTGCCGCCATTCACAGGGATGGATTTTCACCAACCAAATATTCCAAAGTAAGTAAATCCGATAGTGTTCCATGTTTTCAGTTTTTGTAGTTCTTTATTCTTTATTTATACCTTTTGAAGACCTGTACGATATTGTACCCAGGCACCACTACTGGATTTGTGTCGTCAGTCTTACGTAATAAGCGAATTTTTACCGGCCAGTTCAGCAACTAGTATTCACATTTGAATAGACGAAATCGCATTTTCTACATTATTTTTCATTTACTCGAAGGAACGATTTATTTGACCTGCATGTAGGCAAAGACTGCTTTTCAGAGTAAACATTATACAGTTAGCTGTGTTGTGGCAAGTCAGGTTTTAGCAAGGATTTCCACTTAAAATAATAGTACGATGTGTAAATTCGAAGTTATGAGCTCTAATACAATCGAATTTGTGTTCAACTTCAGTCATTATTTTCGAAATTATTTTCAGGTATGTGAACTACATTTTCCAAAAGAGAATTCAGTAATACAGAACTATGATATTCCTTTGTAGCTTTATGATAGTAAGAAAATCTTTCATCTAAATAAAACAGCAGAATTCAAAACAATACCAAACATTTTGTCCAAAAATAAGAGATTTATGGTGATAAGCACGCCCTGCAATAGACCTGGCGTTCGCCGTGCTTAGCTGACGTGACGTCACGAACAAGCGCCGAGGCCTTCCTTTGAGACGGTGTCGTTCAAACCCGCGTCCGGCCGTTCTGATTTAGGTTTTCCGTGATTTCCACAGGTCGATTCAGGCAAATGCCGGCACGGCTGACTTCCTTCCCCATCCTTCCCTAATCCAATGGGACCAGAGACGACGCTGTCTGGTCCCCTCCTTCAAATCAACCAATCAACAGCAAGACAAGTAGGAAAAACAGAAGGGAGGAGGAATGTGCTTCGTGACCCCGTGACTCGACTCGCTGGGACACCTTGCTCCAGCAGCGGCCAAGCGCTGCAGACTGGGAGCACACGGTTTCGAGGTCCCGCCCGCTCGGCACTGTCTGGGTCGGCGTTCGCCGCAGCGGTTAAGTGGGTCAGCGGGACCCTGTCAGCCTGCCGGCCGCCTCTGTTTACCTGTGACGTCACGCGGGCGCCCCCCTCTCGCGTGCCGCCCCTACCCGCCGGGCCCCCAGCGCCGCGGCCGCAGTGTGTCTGTCTGTGTGCAGCGAGCAGCCCGTCTACGCCGCGTTTGTCGCCGCCGCGCGCGTCCTTGGCGAATTCCCTTACCGGCACACAACTCGGCTGCTCCTGCGCTGTTCTCCGGCCGCCCCGACTGCAGCCCGAATTGCAGGTAAGGAGATCTCACTGTTTTTTATATCTCTTCTGCGCTTCCACGTCTTCTACGTATTCCACCTCGCCTGCAAAGCCACTGCGTTTACTAGTTTCGTCCCTCTGAAAAGGTCCAAGTTTTGAGATTCCGTGCTTTGCTCGTTTGGAAGGAGCGGCAGTGATAGCCTTTTCGTGCTATGAAAAACGAAGTTTAGCAATTGCTGTGGCTACCCTACAGTAAGCAGCGGTAGTTTTCTCGTGCTATTAATATTCACTACAGACGGTTACCCTGCATTAAATGGCTGAAAGCATTTGAGCTATGCGTTTATTAATGACAACTTGTCCTCAGCAAGTTATTGTCGCAGTTCTGCTGGCAGTGAGGTGGTGTTTAGCGTGAACCACACCAAAAGCTTCATGAACAGGACCACGGCTGATTAACTGCATCAGTTACTTACACTGAGGCTTTGTAGTAGAGTATTACAGGTTATTTTTGTCTACTCTAGTATTAATAAGGCTTGAACTAAAAGAGTTCGCAAAATACGTAAAGTATGTGTGATCAATTCCTGATCTGTTTCAGGGAACAAATGATTACAAAATAGACAGTACCTTCCAGTGTACGTACAGAAACGTATTTTTAAAACTCCAGCATTGACTAAAGACGATCAACTTGCCCAGCAATGCTTTCCCCATAGCGACGCTGTCTCTGTATTACTTAACGAAGATCACGCTTACATTCGTGTTGTGTAAGCTAGACAGCATTTTGATTAAAAATAATTCGCTCGCTCCGCGTGACGTATTTCGGACCTGCGGAGCGAAATCAGATTTGTAGCGATCGATACAGAGTTCCACGTAGCGCATAACCGTATCTCGCTTGGTGTGCCGTCCTGTATTTCGTTATCATAATTTGTCGAATGCTTAAACACATACCTTTTCGTTGTGCGTCCGTGAGTGATACAGATTGAGACAGGGATTTAATGTCACTGGACCCAGTACATAAATATTGCCGGTCCTCGCTGCTTAGTAACAGGTAATCAATAAAAAAATGCAGCTTTATAATTGTTGTAAGTGAATATTTACATTTACACAAGTAACGTCCACAAATACTAATTACCTTAAAAGGTATTTTGTTTAGTAATGTACATGCCGTTTGAGAACAGTGTACTGTTTAATAACTACTGCACAATGAGTTGGTTTTCGTGACGTACTCAGATCTAGTCTCCAAAATCGCGGTTCACAGCCCAATTTCCGATTTTGAAGTCGGTATCACAGGCGCAAAATTATATGACGCTGACATGTGAGGCCCAACCAATGATCTCCCCATAATGTCAATTAATCTCTTCTGGTAATAACGGTTAAGTTCGAGTTTTACATAATATATTATGTTTTCTTTTTCCTTTTATCTATACAGGTAATGAAATGTCTCACACGAAGCAGCACCTAACTCCTACTTTGGCAGTTATTAGCCTACGAAAAAGTGTACATCACTTATGGATCTTTTAGGTAGGTGCTGTTGCGTTCTAGGCACTCGGATACGTATTCGAATAATTCCGTGTGTTATACAGCCTCCCGTTAATTCCTGACGTTAAGATGTGAGATTACGCTAGCTCTCCTTCTTAGTTACACAGCAGTTACATAAGTGGACAGGAAAATTTTGAATTAACTTTTAATAAATAATAAGTGTTTCCGCGTAAGCCTGACGGTTCAAACCCGAGTCCGGACATCCTGATGTAGGTTTTCCGTGATTTCCCTAAATCATTTCAGGCAAACGCTGGGATGGTTCCTCTGAAATGGCACGGCCGACTTCCTTCCCCAACCTTCACTAATCCGATGAGACCATTGACCTCGCTGTTTGGTCCACTTCCCCTAACCTCACTACTTCTTGCTTGTGTTATCGTTCATGAAGTTCGTGATTTATAATTCACACTGGGAGCACGCGACATGGGATAACACTTACATCTTCCTAAGTTTGTAATACAAGTTTCTGATCCATACTCCCACCTTCCTCAACCTCATCACCCCTTCCCCACTCCCCTACCTTCGAATAGGTTCAGGTTCCGTGATATGTAACTACAAGGTTAGCTGACGAATGTGGTCCTCATATTGTTTCATACTGTCCTCCCCCTCTCTTATCGGCACTTCACACAGTAGCGTACAAACAGTTTAAGAAAACATGTGGTTGGCCTTTGTAACGTCTCCGAGTTATCCTGCATGACAATGTGAGTAGGAATCAGAACTGACTTCGCAGACATCGACAGTGTGAAACCGAGCCTGGTCTTACATGTTTTGTCGGTAAGGGCCACGTAAGACAGTGAAATAACTGTCGCCGAATAAAACCGACATTTCGTCCGTGGAATTCTGCGCACTTGCACCAGCTCGCTCTGTTTGTCTACGTCACTGATGCTCAACCTCGTCCCTGCCGCCCACTTGTAAGTGTTCTGGCTTTCAAGGTGGGCGGCAGGCGGTGTGAGCTTTAAAAACTCTTTCATCATGTTTTCACAAAACTGTCGGTGACAATCTAAATTTCAGAAAATGTACTACTTGTATCGCGCTTGCACAAGTTGAACTCGTGTTACGTAAGTGAAACCAACTGACATTATAGGCCGACCGCAAACAATAGAGAATCGTCTCGGAATAGCTCCCGCATCTGCCGCGACACCACCCAGCCGTAACAGACAAGCAAACCCGTAACAGACAGGCTAATTTGTTTGCGGTCGCCCTGGCCAGTAAGCTGGTTTGCCAGAGTGGATACGTGATTACAGCTTCAGACACAATATTGTGAAATATTGTGAACCCGTGTCTTAGGAAAGGAAACATGTTCGTGACTTTCCGAAGTATCTGGCAATGGGTTTCTCACACTCTGTTGTCAATGAACTACAACCATTGTGTTTATTGTGTCCTAAAAAATTGTACGATGAGGCAATGCAGCCGAGTGTGAGAACATCATTCTACACTACTGGCCATTAAAATTGCTACACCACGAAGAAGACGTGCCACAGACGCGAAATTTAATCGACAGGAAGAAGATGCTGTGATATGCAAATGATTAGCTTTTCAGAGCATTCACACAAGGTTGGCGCCGGTGGTGACACCTACAACGTGCTGGCATGAGGAAAGTTTCCAACCGATTTCTCATACACAAACAGCAGTTGACCGGCGTTGCCCGGTGAAACGTTGTTGTGATGCCTCGTGTAAGAAGGAGAAATGCGTACCATAACGTTTACGACTTTGGTAAAGGTCGGATTGTAGCCTATCGCGATTGCGATTTATCGTATCGCGACATTGTTGCTCGCGTTGGTCGAGATCCAATGATTGTTAGCAGAATATGGAATCGGTGGGTTCAGGAGGGTGATACGGAACGCCGTGCTGGATCCCAACGGCCTCGTATCACTAGCAGTCGAGATGACAGGCATCTTATCCGCATGGCTGTAACGGATCGTACAGCCACGTCTCGATCCCTGAATCAACAGATGGGGACATTTGCAAGATAACAACCATCTCCACGAACAGTTAGACGATGTTTGCAGCAGCGTGGACAATCAGCTCGGAGACCATGGCTGCAGTTACCCTTGACGCTGCATCACACACACAGGAGTGCCTGCGATAGTGTACTCAACGACGAACCTGGGTGCACGAATGGCAAAACGTAATTTTTTCGGATGAATCCAGGTTCTGTTTACAGCATCATGATGGTCGCATCCGTGTTTGGCGATATCGCGGTGAACGCACATTGGAAGTGTGTATTCGTCATCGCCATACTGGAATATCACCCGGCGTGATGGTATGGGGTGCCATTAGTTACACGCCTCGGTCACTTCTTGTTCGCACTGACGGCACTTTGAACAGTGGACGTTACATTTCAGATGTGTTACGACCCGTGGCTCTATCCTTCATTCGATCCCTGCGAAACCCTACATTTCAGCAGGATAATGCACGACCTCATGTTGCAGGTCCTGTACGGGCCTTTCTGGATACAGAAAATGTTCGACTGCTGCCCTGGCCAGCACATTCTCCAGATCTCTCACCAACTGAAAACGTCTGGTCAATGGTAGCCGAACAACTGGCTCATCACAATACGCCAGTCGCTGCTCTTGATGAACTGTGGTATCGTGTTGAAGCTGCATGGGCAGCTGTACCTGTACACGCCATCCAAGCTCTGTTTGACTCAATGCCTAGGCGTATCAAGGCCGTTATTACGGCCAGAGGTGGTTGTTCTGGGTACTGATTTCTCAGGATCTATGCATCCAAATTGCGTGAAAATGTAATCACATGTCAGTTCTAGTATTATATATTTGTCCAATGAATACCCGTTTATCATCTGCATTTCTTCTTGGTGTAGCAATTTTAATGGCCAGTAGTGTACAAAGCATCCAACTGATAAGGGCAGCTCCGTTCAATATTTTCGGGAAATATTATATAAAAAGAAATCCAAAATAAATCCACAATCGCTGCATCATTTAGGAAACAACGTGCAGCGAACGAAGGTGGATTAATTGCCACTTATCGTATTTCATAATTAATTGCAGAATGTGGTAAAAGCTATAATATTGAAGAAGCTGTAATAACACCACCTATAAAGAACTTATCTCAACAGTAATGCATCAGGATAAACCTGACATTTCAAAAACATTTCGCTTAAGCGATAGCACTGTAGAGAAGCGAATTGAAGAAAAAGTAGGAAGCGTCAAATGTTTGATGCATTCATTGTATATTGCACAGACAACATCTTGTAGTACTACATCTAAGTACAAGTTTCCATTCATTAACTGTAAGAATTCGAGCTGTAAACGAGATCAAACTCTGTTGGATACATGATGGAATGTTTCTTCAGCTATGTTAGGACAGTAATGAAGATTTCAATTAGGTTACTTATGCACATAGATGTAAAATGATACATTTCTGACTCTCTCTCTCTCTAACATTTTATTCTAATACCACACATTTTGGTGAAAGAAATGATGAGACCAGGATCTATACGAACAGTTAAAAACAGGAATGAAAGAAGCCATTTTTTAGATATTTTCAAGAGATTTAATTTAGTCAGTCTCTAGTTACAAAGATCTAGTAACACTCTCGTAGGTTGCCAAAGTATTGTGTCACTATTTATTGACAAAGGTGAACCACTTTGTCATAATTCTTTGATGGGAGAATTTTAACAGTTTCCCGAATTGCCTTGTACAAAAGATGATGTAACTCCAGAGGACATTGACAAATTCAGCATCCATGTCAATGAACATGAATTCTTCAAGGAAAAACGATTTGAAGATATTTTGAAACTGAAGGTGAATGATAGAATGAAAAATTCTGTTACTGCAAATATTGAAGAAGTTGATCCAGTTTGCCAAGAAGAACTGTTAGTGATTAGGTATGATAAAGAAAGAAAACATAAATTCGATAAAGGTGGCAAAATGGAAAAAATTCCTGTCTTATATCCAATTATATGGAAAATTAGGTAATTTCCAAGAATGTTTCCCTATCGAAGCCGCGGGCTCCAAACTATAGATATCGAATGTGCAATTCTAAATCGATCTCGCGACTGTGGTGGCCGGCGTTATAATAAATTATTTGTGAGATGATAGGAAAACCTAAACGGTTTATGACGGTAGTGAGTGGGATGTCTGGTATTGTAGAAGTTTCTTCGGCCGATTGGCTCACGTGGAAGAATCTAATTCCATGCTTATGAAATGTACAAAATTGTCTGAATTTTTGTCGGAAATGTCACACTCTACCCATATTTTTGCGTGACATTGGCAGAGTTTACGCAGGTTACGGCAAAAAGGGAATGCTTCCCGTAGCATACACATCAAATGGACTTTCTCATGACGGCAACGAGTGAGATAAGTCGTTTCCTTTGTAATTACAACTATTTTAGTAACGCTCTTCTTTTATCCTTGCTGTAGTGACCACTGTAAACATGCTCATAACGCCCGCCACCACAGTCGCGTGATCGATTTAGAATCGCACGTTTGGTATCTATCGTTTGGAGCCCGCAGCTTCGATAGGCAAACATTGTTGGAAATTACCGAAAATTATATTAAGTTCAATGCTAACTATCCCTGCTTCATCTCGTGTGGTATCAGGCTTTAGTGAATATTTCCGAAAGAGACCACCTCCTTTTAGTCCTTACGGTACAGTAATAGAGTCAGAAATCCAATACTTTAGTTTCGCAACATCAGACTCAGGGATCTCATCGTTTGACGATGGTTTTTTATCAATTGAGGAACGACGAAATTTTTACCTAGACACGCCATTTGTTACGCTGTGGTATTCCGTAAGCTATGACATAGCATTTACAGTTACACCAGAAGGTGCAACTCAAAAGTTGAGAAACCGGTTGTGTGGGTTTATAAATGGCCTGAACAAATACAGCTATAGCGGATCATTGGACATTTCATCCGATTCCATGTTAATAGTTTCAACTCCTGTATTTAAAAAATAAAAAGAACTGTTCGCTGTATGACTTGTCAAACAATCGACATAAGGTATTTGGTAAGTAATTATTACTATACGCTTTACTGTATTCTGCTTTATAAGTTTGATAAAGTATAGAAAATTTTACTACCAGAGCGTTGAATAATTAATGAAACACATGTTTTTCTTTTCTGAAAACAGGTTGGTTTATTTAGGGTTTCAGTACACCATAATACTCCGCACACTACTTTTAATGTAATCTCCAATCAATGTGGCGGCCTCACCCCACCTCGCTGGGAGGGCGTGTATGCCGGCATGGGACCACTCTACTCGTCGACTTAGGAACCTACATGTTGCTACATCAAGAACCTCCCCAGCATCCATGTGCTGCTTCCCGCAGAGTGCACCCACATTGCGCCAAGTAGATGGAAGTCAGAAGGCGGGAGGTACGGGTTGCAGGGTGGACGAGAGAGAGTAGTCCAGTGAAGTTTCGTGAGCTCCTCTCAGGTGCACAGACTTCTCTGAGACCTTACGCCGTCATGGAGAAGGAGAAACGCCTTTGAAATTTTTTGGCGATGAACACGCTGAAGTCATGTCTTCAATTTCTTTCCAAGATCCTACTACAGGCGGGTGTAAAATGAATGTGCGCAGTGGAAAATAATGAAGGCTAAAATGATGATTTGGCCCTGTCTGACTATCCCGCTAAAGCAGATCTTAGGATCTCTTAATGCTTCTTTTTAACATGTAAATTACATTCTAACCATAGATGAATGATGAAGGCAACTAATACTACTAAATTATAAATGTTGCTGTTGAATATACAGGGCGTTACAAAAGGTACGGCCAAACTTTCAGGAAACATTCCTCACGCACAAAGAAAGAAAATATGTTACGTGGACGTGTGTCCGGAAACGCTTACTTTCCATGTTAGAGCTCATTTTATTACTTCTCTTCAAATCACATTAATCATGGAATGGAAACACACGGCAACAGAACGTACCATCGTGACTTCAAAAACTTTGTTACAGGAAATGTTCAAAATGTCCTCCGTTAGCGAGGATACATGCATCCACCCTCCGTCGCATGGAATCCCTGACGCGCTGATGCAGCCCTGGAGAATGGCGTATTGTATCACAGCCGTCCACAATACGAGCACGAAGAGTCTCTACATTTGGTACCGGGGCTGCGTAGACAAGAGCTTTCAATTGCCCCCATAAATGAAAGTCAAGAGGGTAGGTCAGGAGAGCGTGGAGGCCTTGGAATTGCTCCGCCTCTACCAATCCATTTGTCACCGAATCTGTTGTTGAGAAGCGTACGAACACTTCGACTGAAATGTGCAGGAGCTCCATTGTGCATGAACCACATGTTGTGTCGTACTTGTAAAGGCACATGTTCTAGCAGCACAGGAGAGTATCCCGTATGAAATCATGATAACGTGCTCCATTAAGCGTAGTTGGACGAAACTAAAATGAGCTCTGACATGGAAACAAGCGTTTCCGGACACATGTCAACACAACATGTTTTCTTTATTTGTGTGTGAGGAAGGATTCCTGAAAGTTTGGCCTTACCTTTTTGTAACACCCTGTATATTTATTATAGATTGAAATCAAACCTTTAAGTTGGGGATTGTTGTTGGGATGTTTAAGGGGGACTAAACAGCTAAGGTCATCAGTCCCCAACCCTTTAAGTACAATTGTCGATATTTCCTAACTAAAATTATTAATCAATTGCCCAACTCTGCCCCTTATTATGACTGCGCGAACTAATATCAATAATGCGAAATGACTGACATCATCTACGTACCAAACACAAGAAGACATTACTTTCAAAGATGACCTACGGCGGTGTGCAACCATAGTGCAAGTAAACTAACGTGATCACAGCTCTTTAGCTTTGTAGCCCTAATAAGCCGAAACAGTGTACGATATCACTGTATGTACTGCGTTTGGTGCGTCGAAGTGATGATTCTCGTACACGTCTGCGACGATGGACGAACTCCAGCCACAAATAAACTCTTTCAAACGCTAGGACGGCAGAAGGCGGTCCTCTGACTAATATACTCTAATACTGTCTTCTCCTCTCTGTGTTCTACAGACGAGAAACGCGAACTCACAGTCACAAGGATAGAGTTCGGATAACGTCTCAACGTAAGTATAGGCAGAAGAAGTGCTCTCAATTACTGAACGCTGCATACGCAACGACGACTTCCAACCCGGAGGTGAAGTCCAGAATTGTATAGGTTCTCAACAGTACAGTACCTAACTGTTCTAACTATAAACTCTCCTAAGAGCAAAGACAGCAAGCCGTCTGCACCAACAAAGCTGATATCTAGCGACCGTCACACACGGGCGCTCACCACGGAAGACCTCGTCTCTCCACCGCTGGCCTCCCAGCAAGGCTCGGCTTCCCACCCTCGTAATTCCGAAAACGAATCATAGTCCCGAAACCATGAAATATTCTCCCTCTCTACAGATTATTCCGAACGCCGACCAACCATATTTTCGTCTTTTGTCGCCCAGCACGGAAAGTTTACGACGAAAAACCTATACTCGTACAATGGTACGCTTCTGAGTAAAAATCCTTGGAAATAAGCCAGCTTGCGTGTTTTCCGAGGTGC
This sequence comes from Schistocerca piceifrons, assembly GCF_021461385.2. Classification (NCBI taxonomy): domain Eukaryota; kingdom Metazoa; phylum Arthropoda; class Insecta; order Orthoptera; family Acrididae; genus Schistocerca; species Schistocerca piceifrons. The sequence continues at coordinate 717,292,302 of NC_060141.1, read as the reverse complement.
CGCTTCTTCGTTCCTCCCACCTGCGTCCAAGATTTGCAGAGTTCCCAGTTATCCTTCCGGTCCTGCAACAATAGCGGCCGGCCGTCACCCTATTGTGCTCCAGAGCTCGGGTGCCACGACGTCTGTCTAGCTACTTCCTGTGTTTAAGCAGGGCCAACACCTGTGCAGGCCTTCCACCCAGAGTTTGAGTTCTGCCTGCCGTTTCATCTCCACTGGCGTTCCAACCTCTACTAGCATAGGCATTCATTACGCCATTCTGACAATAAAGACACTCCGTCACCTTTCATGCAATAAGCGTTAACAATTATTTACAAGGCATAAGTGACAATGTCCGTCTTCTTTAAATATACATATATATGATGTTCAACCTATCACATCATACCTAACTGCGTTTGCAGATCACGGAAAAGTATGTGGATGAGTGCTTGTAAGGTGCGAAATTATAGCCACCTTACATCTTGAAAGTGTCACAATGCACTTACGAGTTGATCGTTGCAGTCACAAAGCACTTGCGAGTTGATCGTTGCATCATGATGGAGGACATCAAATGGTATAACCCCTTCAGAGTCTCAGACGACTGTCGGCATGATTTTACCGGCTGAGGGTACGGCTTTGAACTATTTCTTCGGAGGAGAGGTAGGGGGTGCCACTCCATGGATTGCCCTCGTTTCCTGTTCCAAGTTGTGAACCCATATTTCATCGCCTGTGACGATGTTCGACAAAAAAGTCTCGCGGACAGCGTTGTAACGCGCAAGCAATTCCTCGAAGACGGTCCTTCCTTGTTCTTTGTGATCTAGGGAACGCAGCGGCAACACATGTCTGAGTACCCCAGCTGGTGGACGAGTGTGTCAGCACTGCTAACAGAGACGTCCAGTTGTGCAGCGAGGTGTTTGTGTTACGTCGATCACCTCGCATGAGGGTGTCCGCACGTCCGAATATAGCAGAAGTTACAGCTGTGTGCGGCCGGCCAGCACACAGGAAACCGGACACGTTTACGTGACCTTCTGTGATGATGACAGACGTCTTCCCCAACGACTCACCACGCTTTTGTTCACTGCCAGGTCTCCGCACACATTCTTCATGAAACTAAAGGCGCTTAAGCACGAATATTGCACTATGTGCCACAACAAATCCTGCATTTATTTTTCAATCGAAATTGGCCAAGAAAAATGAATTAGTTACTGAACGACCCATGTACTAACAGAAATGTAAAAGTGGTGATAGATATAAAACATTTGACTACTCCTGGTCTGTATGATCCAGAATGCTGTAGATACCGGAGCCTGGGCTGTTGTGTTTCCTGACTCCCCACAGCACCTACCGTACAATTTTGCAAAGCCGCTCAGTAATCATTATTATGGAATACAAGAAGAGCCACACAATTGGGCTGACGACTTCCTAACAAAGCTAACTCGGCATGGCATTCTTAATAAAGAGGTGTCATCAGAAGAGAAGCAACTGTGTTAAGACCGTTACTATCCACAACATGTACACATTATCTGATAGACAATGCTCGAAGCCCTGCGAGACTATTGCAGTAGTCGTTAAAAAATTGCTACGAAATGCACGAAGACCTTCAGATCATCAGCGCTTGGTTTAAAGATCAGCGCCTGATCCTCAGCACATAACGGTAACTGTAACGCTACTTAATAAGCGAAATTATGTCTCATGACAAAACGAGCCGAAGTTAGCCACAATCGTCAAGTGTACATCTCCAATTTTGTCGGCTTGATTGCTTAATAGTGTGCTTCCGGATGTACTGCCGAAGCTGTGGTGGATGTGATAGCCAGCGAGATGTTAATAAACTGAGTGCCGGACCCCTAAGTCTTGTTTGTATTGAAATGAAACCTCTGTCCCCGCTTGTTAGGTTTTCTGACATCAGAACGGTGGAGGAGGGATGAAAGGAACATCAGCGCCAAGCTCGGTTAAAACAACCAAGCAAATCGGCTGTCGCCGACCACTGCATCGAGTACAACTGTAAAACGACCAGTATCGTGGTGCAAACGTCAAGTTTCTGTTACACCTTAATTAAGAAGTCTATCGAAATAAAGACGTTAGAAAAGCTAATAAACAGATACGAAGTTTTCAATTTAAACAGAGTTTGGGGTCGGACACTCAGTGTACGGAGATTTCAGCGACCATCACGTCCACCAGAGCACGGAACGCTGAGCGAGTTTGCGTTTCAACGAGTATCGGTACGAGTTCTGAAAAAAAAAATCAACGGATCAAAGGGCATACTGGGCGTCGGAAATCGAACACTTTGTCAGCTGCAAACAGAGACGCGAGACGGTCTGGTTGGAGTTCAGGCAGCCAGTGTACACAAAAAGCGCAACTCGCAACATCTGAAGAAAACGGCTTCGTGAGTCTTCGAAACACTGTGCATAGAACGGAATCAACAGAACAACCGGAAACTCGTCATTAAGCATCTAAGAACTTGCTGCGGGGCGCTTTTGTGGTGGAACGATCGTATTAATCTGTTGAGGAGTAGACAAGTTTCAGACTGGAGTGACCGTAATTTTCTCTTCGAGACACCTTTGTCGCGCCAGTATTCTTGAATATTTTTCGGGGGTGTGGGAGAGTATTAAAGTCGGATTAACGGAAGAGAGCCGCGCGGTATTAGCCGAGCGGTCGGGGACACTGCACTCATGGACTGTGCGGCTGGTCCTGGCGCAGGTTCGAGTCCTCCCTCGGGCATGTATGTGTATTTGTCCTTAGGATAATTCAGGTTAAGTGGTGGGTAAGCCTAGGGACTGATGACCTTAGCAGTTAAGTCCCATAAGATTTCACACACATTTGAATATTTTTTTTTTTTTTTAACGGAAGAGACTGAGAAGATTGAAAGTTGAGCTGCGCTGTCCATCACAGAAATGTCGAACGCATACTAGCGGAAAGCGCTGCTAGTAAGACTTGCAAATCCCAGAGAGTATTACTCTCATTGTTCTTAGAATGCATGTTCCAGTACGAATAACGAAACTATCACTTTCAGCCCAACATCGCGTAGTGTCCTCGATGATTAATGTAAGACAAACAGAGAGGGATACGGACAGTCCTTCTACAAGAGGCCATCCTCGAATGGCGTAGAGGTTAAATTGGGGAGGATGGAGGGGGGGGGTTATGAAGTACACCATGTACCCTCCACCAGAAACCGTTCGTTGGCTTTGGAAGTGTGCATGTATGGGTGTTTCCTAGGTGACGTTACAAAGTTTTAGGGATGACGGAGAGGGGCCATTGTATCGATTTGAGATATGGGACCCTGGTATTGGAACGACCGTGTCGAAAGCTACGAGCGAAAATCGCTCTGATTCCTCTGACAGTGGAGCTCTCCTACTACAAGCTGTTTGCTTTCCATATTTTGGGTGGAGTTAGTATGGACCAAAACAAGAAAATAGTAAACATGGACTATAAAGTGTATACGTTAAGACCTATGAACACTTGTCCATCTTTGCTACTGTGAAACACAACTCATCTACTGACGAAGTGCTCGAAGCTCGTAAGGCATTCATTTTAGAGCTCTTGGTTATTAGACAATTTTTTCATCTGTTGGGTCACACTACCTCGTCACAAAATATGGAAAGCAAACAGTTCGCAGTAGGAGAATTCCATTGTCAGAGGTATCAGAAAGATTTTCGCTCACAACTCTCGACTCGCTCGTTTCCGGACCAGGCTCCATTACCTCAAATTGATATATTTAGCCTTCTCCATCACCCGCGAAAGCTTGGAACATCATCACGGAATCACGCTTTATTCATGGTGTACCAGGTGGAATGTTCAATATTCAGGGGTATGACAGGTACACCATTCGAAGCAAAAAGTCTTGTAAACATGGGCTGTAAAATGCATATCTTAAGAGCTATGGGCACTTGTTATATAGAGTAGAAGCGTTTCACAGCAGCCAAGTGTTCGTAGTTCTTAAGATATGCAGTTTAGAGCCCATGTTTACTGCACTGTTTTGCTTCAGGTGGCGTTCCTGTCATATCCTGAATATTTACCATTCAGCATGGGACACCCCGTATGTGGACGTGTAACATGTCTCGTCTCTGGAACTCCCCGTACAGAGTCAAGTCACTCCTGTTGCCGAAGAAACACCCTTCCTTTCGCAATTACAGCCTGCGCTGGACAGATTATTCACCGACTCAATGGCTTGACCCTCTAGCTGACTAGCGGTTCCTCAACGACTTGCAGTTACGCAACAGAGGCGCGGGCTTGTGTGTGTAGGTGTGCATACGAGCTGAGTGACTCGTCACGGCTGGCGGTTAACTAGCTGTCACGGCCTTCTTGTGCCCGCGGCGAGTGTCGTACCATTCTGAGGCACCACTTTGCTCCTGCGTCCCACTTCAGATTCTGGTATAGGTGCACGGCTTTTGTGTTACTGACTGTGTTGCCTGTAGGTGTATGTTACTCTTTGAAAACATCGTCCGGGAGTTGTAGTCTCTTATCGACCCTCAGGGCTTTATTGCCTAAGATTTTCATGAGATCACCGGCGAAGTTTGCAATTTTTGTTGGAGAAGGGAACGGAAGACAGCGGTAAAGATTCTCTTACGGCACTTGACGTTTCTGTCAACACAATAATGATACTGAAAGCTTGAAATACCCGAAAGTGTAACGGAATGGAATCTGCAGCCATAGACTGCTGAGGCGAATGTTACAACTGTCGGTGTTACCTCATAACTGAACAGTAATTTACATTTCATTGTTAATTAAGGTCTCCTTTGGAGTGGGTACCTTTGATTATAACACTGATTATAGCTTTAGAGATAAGTTTGTTCCAAATCAGGCGCTTCAGTCACTAATCACGTCGTGGCAAATCTCAGCCGCCAGTGGAATAATTCTCAAAAAGAGGAGGCGAATGATCTTGTAAGTGAACTAGATAGGTGTACCAATCCATAATTTTGTCGAAGCGTTGCTGCAGTTATCGACGTAAAAGGTAGCGACAGCTCTGCTTGAGGGTTTTGCTGGCGCTTTTAGAACGATTGAACCTTTTTACAAAGACACGGTGAATATATGACGGGTAGGTACCTTCTGACGTGGCAAACGATTAGGAAAATCCATAAAACACGCTCAGAACACGAAACAGAAATGACCTGTCAGTCTCGCAAAGAAACAGAAAATGCCAGCAAGTCTAGCATAGAATGAACATGAAAATCGGGCTTGGCCAGACTCATTGAGTGTAAGGAAGAGCCACTCCCATTTTACTCTCTGGGGTTGTATTTGTTTTCTCCCTCTAGTAACACATCTATTTATCTACTTCCTTTTCAAGAATTTAGCCTTTCTGCCAGTTCCTTCCATCATCACTATGGCCGTTGGTTTTTCCGAAATCTATTTTGAGCTTGTGAGTGTATAAATAAATACCGTTGGGAAAAATCCACCGAGGCATTGGCAGAGTAGCCTGCTGTCTCTAAAACCCACAGACCTTCCTGGTTTTCTTCTCCCGTGAGGAAGCAAGGTTAAACGAACCGCGTTGAATGAAACAGTCAGCATGTTACACAAAAGTAACTGATTAACTTATCCAAAAATGACAGACATGCATCATTAGCTTACACACATTGTCCATGTAATACAGAAGGAAGTAAAGTTGTAATTATTGAAGGGAGGTAGCTTTACCCACGCGTGTACTGTTGTAGGTGTGATGACAATGATGCCTCAGCCCCGAATAAAAATGGTAACAATTACTATTTGCTTCTGTCGAGAAAGAAGAGGCCCAACAAACTGGACTGGACTAAGGATATCGTGGACTATTTAAAGCACCTGGATAACTTCTGCATGTTTAAGAGCTACGTAGTAGTACCGACGAGCACCTGTTAACGCTGGTAGTACCAACTGTCGTCCTGTATTTTACATTTGGAGATCACCTAATTCGACCAAATCTGGTAACCACAGTTAAATAAAAAGAAGCGATTCAGGCTTGTTTATACTTCACAAAACCAGATCACTTACATTTCCTTCGACACAACAGAGACTTTCTGAAAGTGCTCATTAGCTCACAGATCTCCCGAGTTGTATTAACACAGTTTCCCGATTCTTGTGCCGGAATTCCACCCTGAGACTCTTTAACACGTCTTAAAGAGAGTAGGAAGTTTCACTTCATCGTACGGTGAACGATCAGGGATGTACGCTAATAACCCCACTGCGGTGTGCGTACTACACGGAAGCGAGGAAGCAGAAGCGTCAAGCTCACGTCGTAATGTGTGGTAGTGGTTATCACGAGTGTTGTGGGCATTCCGAGACAAGGAAGCGGAACCTGGCGTACCCTCTATCAGCAGAGTTAGGCAAAACCGCGTAATTAATGCAATCGAAAGTCAGTTAACATAAGTGACTGTGGCGCCAGGTTGTTTATCATAGGCTGCATGACGAAGAACAGTGCTGCACTCAGAAGTTGGATGTCAATGCAGCTTCGCACAAGAACGCGCCTTCGGCTTCACTTTCAGTTCTCAGTGAGAGGTAGAAAGGTCACGACAGTGCCTTACTGTTGTTCCTTTTTAGTTCTGTTATCAGGACTAGTGTGGCATATAAGCGGTGTGAACCGCGTCGGATGTTGACTGATCAATGTGAGGAACAAAGAGACGCCACCTACTCTCGTGAGACAGCGGTAATAGTTCCTCCCAGTGTTCGAAAAGGGCGTCATCATAGGTCTCCATTCGGCACATACTTTGAGGAGTGAATATGAACAAAAAACTCGGGTGTATGCCCTTTCCCAAATGGTTTCCCAGATAGAATCCTAAAACCGGAACCTCTGTCAAAACCGTCTCGCAGTACAAATTTAACTACGTTACATTTCCTACAAGGGAAGTCCTATTCATTTTTCCCTAAGATCAATAGTTCGCGCGAAGGGAGCGAGAGGATGTTGAAAGTCTCGCACGAAAGCGCTTGCGATGTAGTGTTGGTGGTTTTTGTAGGCCAGTTTGCGGTAGATTCCCGACCTGATAGAGCACAAGTGTCCCGTGTGAAACTGAGCATCTCGAATTCCTCTACATTACTGTGGTACATTATAAACAATGACAATGTACTCAATAAATCAGAGTATCAATAACGATGTACATAAAATGTGTTCTATCTCGGAAACCATTCGGAATAGCGCGTATGTACATATGAAGTTTTTTGTTCAGAATGAGTAATACAATCATCCCTCAAAGCGTGTACCTTTCTTCCTGACTCACCCTGTGTACGCCTCTTCCCGAGTTAGTGGAACGTCACAGGATTAAAGCTAGAAGCCACGTCCCGTCTGCATTACCTAGAACACTGAAGCTCGCTACCGCACTGCCCTGTACTGTGGCTCTCGACTGGAAGGTTGACGATCTGAATCCTGAGCGTGGAGAAAACTTTCATCATCGCCATTTTCCCGGAAAGGAACATGATGTGTCTATGAGAACTTCCCGATCTCCAGACTTTGATCAGGTGCTCCTCACGCTTCGGAGATAATGGCGGCTGTAGATCCATGACAATCACCCAAAATACACTGATGATCCCAAAAATTATGACCGTCTGTTTAACAGCATGTTGGTCCGCCAATGGAACGCAACACAACAGGGATTCTCCATAACATGGATTCGACAAGTCCTCAGTAGGTTTCCAGAGGTATGTGGCACCAAGATGTCTACACACAGACCAGGCAGTTACCGTAAATACGGGCTAGTGATTTGTATGGGTTTATATCAGGCGAATTTGGTTGCTAAGATGTGAATGTGAGTTCACTGTCATGCTCCGCAAACCATAGTAACACAATTCTAGCTTTGTGACATGGACATTTATCTTGCTGGAAGATGTCATCTACGTCGGGAAAGACATCAAGCATGGAGGAGTGCAGGTGGACTGCAATAGTGCTCACAAAGTCTACACCTGTCATGGTACCGTCGAAGCACAGATGGATCTCCCCCATAGCATAATACTGCATCCATCGACGTGCATTCGTGGCGGGATGCGTTTCGAGCAGCCGTATCCGGACTCAACCATCGACCATGTCTAACAAAAAACGTGGTTCATCAACCAGGCGACACTTTTCCGTAGATCCACCGCCCAATCTCTTTGATCCCGTACCCACTGCAATCATGACAATGTCTTTGGGTCGTCCTCTGCCGAGTCCCATGTTCAGCATTGTGTGCCGAATGGTTTGCTCTGAAACACTCGTGGTTGCACCAGTATTTTGTACTCTGTCGATAGAGACACCACAGATCACATCCCAGTTTGCTTTACAGAGCGGACAAGCCTCTGACCTCCACTTTCTTTGATGAGGTGTGGATGTCCAACTCCTTGTGGTCTACACGTGGTTTCACCGCCCTTAGGGCAGTTTCCGTAGATGCTGATGACAGTAACACGCGATGAGCTGACTAGCAACGCCGCTTCCGTGGTGCTCTTTCACGTGTGCCGCGCCATGACTTCTGGTTGTCCAAGTCACTTATGGTAGTAGCTTTTCCCATTTGTAAGAAAAATTGTAAATTTGTGATAAGATCTTATTGGACCAAACTGCTTAGGTCATCGGTCCCTAAGCTTACACACTACTTAAGCTAACTTAAACAAACTTACGCTAAGGACAACACACACACACACACACACACACACACACACACACACATGCCAGAGGGAGGACTCGAACCTCTGACGGGGGAGCCGCGTGGACCGTGACAAGACGCCCTAGACCCCGCGGCTACCCCGTGCGGCTTTCCCATTTGTGATCACCGTGTAGTTGATAATATGATTCGCCTCTCCTCTGCTTACTTTATGTACACTGCGAAGCACAGTTAAAGGGTCGCCCGCTAATTATCTCCCATTATGACTTAGAAGTTTGAAATTTGGCATAAAGGCCCTACAACCTTAGCGTAGAGCCCTGCGACATCAACCTCAGGCTAGGCGACGCTTCCAATCATCAAGGAGTCGACACACGCGAAAAGAAGGCCACAGCTCAGAAGCTCATATGACTTATAAGATTGGTTAATGATATCACACTGCCACCAAATTTCACCCCATTCTACTCATTGCTACTGTGGACGAGTCACGCAATGGGAAAATCGGCACACTCCCTCTTACCCACATTTAATCCCTTCTTTTGATGGCTCTGTGATGGAGGTCAGAACCACAATGGCGAGCGTTGAAATCGCGCAATTTTCTTACGGGTGGTCGAGAAAAAAATTCAGACGCACCGACGAATTGTAAGGACACAAATGAGACTCAGGGGGTGGCATAAAGGGTGTTAAAGAAGACATCAGTTCCCTTGGGGCGTGGTTTCCCACTCAATTCGCGGTAGAAAACCTCAGTTCATAATGTGATGAGCAGCAGGATGACGTTGTTAACTTTTTAACACTGCTAACACTCCCCAGACGCTCAACCATTCACTTACGACAACGTGGGCTTACCAGTTTGGAGTGCAGCGCGACCGCAATTTCGTGCTCTGATATGTAGGGTGGAACTACCAACAATCGTTCATAACCGTTTGACGTAATTTGAATGTGACCCGAAGCAGCAAAGAGCGTTAATTCTTTTTTTTTCACCCCTTCCATTTCTCGCACTCTTTTGGTGTAACGGGGAGGTTGGGGGGTAATATTGACACATGCGTGATCAAAACAGTAAAGTGTCCGTCTAAGATCCCCAGTTCGATAACATCATCCGTGCTACCTACATTCAGGGATGTCGAAATCGCTGCCTGTTACATTAGCACCTAGTAATAAGTGACTGGCTGTCTCTGTACACGTACTGTACATTTCTAACGACCTCAACAAAGCTGCGTGGGTGGCATGGCAGCGGCGCTGTTGCCGGGTCTCAGAGAGACCCATCGCCATTTTATTCACTCATGTGTCAATGTCGTTCTCCCTCCACCCCACCCCCCCCCCACCCCCCTCCCCCGGACGACCATGCCTCAGCAGGGCGTGAAACAGGAGGGTTGAAAAAGTGTAAACGCTCTTCGTTGCTTCGTATGACGTCCATATCTCGTGGAATGGTTTTGAACGGTCCCTAGTGGTTCCATCGTGTATATCAGAGCAAAAATTGTGGTAGCGCTACACTCCGGAGGGCCCAGGAGACATGTAATGGGGTTTCAGGCCAGCAATGTGCTTAGAGAAGGGAGAAATCGTTCGGGGAGTGTCAACAGGGTCGAAGGTTGTCAACAACGTCGTCCTCGCACTTGGAACAGGCGTTTCCCATCACGAAATTTGTAGGAATGAACGCTGCAAGGGAAGGGGTGGTTTGATTGACGCCTGTTTCTCCATCCTCTGACCACTTCTCGTGGCGATACTGGGCGACGATGTGGCTGAAATGTTTTCCTCTGTTATCTGTAAGAATACCGCATGATTTTTAACGCTGGGCATAGCGATTCTAACCTGCATTGCAGAGGCGTCAAAAGAAGGGGTGAAATGTTGGTAAGAGGGGCTGTGACGACCTTTCCATCGTGTGACACGTCCCCAGTGTTGTTGAGCAGACTTTTGGTGAAATGTGGTGCCAATGTGACATCATTAACTCGTCTTATGTCTCACACGAATTTCCGAACTGTGGCCTTTATTTCGCACGTGTCGACACCTTGATGTTTGTAAGCGTCGCGAAGCCCTAGATTGACGTCGCAGGGCGCCTCGTTTTTGCCCGTTACAGAGGAATTCTGAAGGCACCTCTGAATCAAATCTGAAACTTCTGTGTCACAACGAAAAACAATTACGCGATTTCGAAAAAGTGTTCCTTTCGTTGTGTTGCGCAATGAATTTTCCTTAGTCCGTCACGCGCACGCAACACTGACAGACGACATGAAAAATCGCTGTGGTTAGTAGTCGTAATGTTTTGGTTCATCAGCGCAGCTTCGCCGCAGCCGTTGTCCTCTTTGTGCAGACCCACTGCCAGCGCTAGGTACAGCTGCCTGCTGGCAGTGCGCCGCGCTGTCGCCAGTAGAGCCGCTGGCGCCAGTTGCCCATGGGTGGTCGCCAGAGCGTCGCGGCGCCCGCCTCTGTGTAACCGGAGACGGCCGCCCCGCTGTGATCGATACCGTACGCGCACTGCGGAGGGTTCGGCCGCCCCACGGCCCGCGACTCTAAACTCTGCCGCTTCCCGCGTGTTCTTGCGGAGGCGCAAATTACGTGCGTCGAGGTTGCGTGTAGCGACTCAACAGCTTTCGCTGCTACGACAGGTTCACATTGGACATAGCGTCCTTCCTCGAAGTCTTCGTCCTCAGTGGGTGTCTTATCGACCGTGTGTATAGGAAAACCACACGAGTTCAGTTATATTAAGCCACGCGGGATTAGCCGAGCGGTCTTAGGCGCTGCAGTCATGGACTGTGCGGCTGGTAACGGCGGAGGTTCGAGTCCTCCCTCGGGCATGGGTGTGTGTGTGTTTGTTCTTAGAATAACTTGGGTTAAGTAGTGTGTAAGCTTAGCGACTGATGACCTTAGCAGCTAAGTCCCATAAGATTTCACACACATTTGAACTTTTTTTTTTCAGTTGTGGTAAACATGGCGCAAAAGCTCACTGTTCCGACGTCCTCAAGCGAGGGCTGTCTCGTACGTTGAGATCCTGCCACAAGCACTGAGTCACCTACGAAAATTCTTCTGTGAAAATGGGTACAAACGACTATCTCGCAGACTATTCCAGGCAGATTACGCGAGCAGCAGAAAGGAAAATAAACATGATGTGGGGGTACAGAACCAGAAGATGAAGCAGACACATACTAACACGAGCTAACATGTAACACAAATGGAGCTACTCTCTCTCTCTCTCTCTCTCTCTCTCTCTCTCTCTCTCCCTCTCTCCCTCTCCCATTTGTTCAGTGTGTCGATTCAGACTATCGATGGCTCTCCATGGCTCCTAGAATTCAAGCAAACCAATTTATTATGTCTTGCACTTTCTCCAGCAAAATTCCCAAGTTAAAATCCATTACTTACGTGATGCCATCGATCCATCTTATCCTTTGCCACCTCCGTCTCCTTTTGCCTTCGATTTTTCCCAGCATTAAGGTCTCTTCCAGCGAATCATGTCTTACTATGTGCTCAAAGTAGGTCGAGTTTTATTTCAGTATTAGACGTTCCAAGGAACAATCTGGTTTTAATAGTTGTGATACTGACCTATTCGTTCTTTTTGCGATCTGTGGAACTCTGAGGAATTTGCTCCAACACAACAATTCAAAGGTGTCTATTATACGCCGTTCAGCTGCCGTTCAGCCTTTCTTATATATAATCCAGGCCTCATACCCATACATCACACATGGAAAGATCATAGCTCTTACCATACGGATCTTTGTCGTTTGTAAGCTACCGTTTTTGTTTCGCTCTTTTCTGCTGATGGGTAAGCCTGCGAGCCGAATGTATAAGTCAAAAATTTTCCACAACGGGTTTTATAACGCTAATTTGTCACCCTGACACTTATACGCTCTCCAGAAGGGTAAGCTTATCCTTTGCTCTGTATGTGACGTTAACTAGTCGTATGCAAATCTGGTTGGTTTCTAACCATATCCTTAGTATATGCTAGAATGTTCAGATGTGCTGACCTACAAACACTGCCTCCACCAGGTGGTTGCAAACATGAAATACACAAATAAGGAGATAATAAAATGACAAAGGAAAGTACTAGCTATGAAATGATACACTCAGTAGTGTTAAATTCTTTACTCTTCTGCAATTTACTCTGTACGAGATTACACAGTACGAGCAACATTTTAGTTCTGCCTATTCACATTTGGTAATCGCTCTGTCTGGCACTGTCCTGTGATATAGTCGCGGTCGTTAATTCAAGTGCGGAATACTGAAATCAGCTATGGCAATTGCAATTATATTTAGAACTACGCTGGCTTCTAGCAACGTGAAGCCTCGGCATAGAACGAATGTACGACCACTAGAGTGATCTAACTTCTATCGCTGCGAAGGTTCTCGCCTCAGCGAGATAACATAAATTCTACCTCACCAAAAAGCTTCCGTAGGCACCTCCACAGCTGCCGTGGAACACCAGACGATCCTCAGGCTCTCGCTACAAGTACTCTGTCCCAGTAACGAGGTCGCACACCTCGCCAGGACCAACCTCTCCCCTCGACGCCCCAGGAACAAGTGTTTCACAGTCGCTACGCTTTTTCATAGCTCCTGTTCTTTTTTCTTCCCCCCTTTAATGTGCGTGGCCAATCATGTTGCTGGAAGGCGTTCATTTCCGAGCGCTGACCAATCTCAGTTTTGCAACCGACCGAAACTTCTAGAAGCTTCCAGACTGTTCCAGAAGCTTCCGCTCCGGCCGTTGGGAAAACCACCTACAAGCCGCCACGCGTTTTATGAGCGAGCTCCTGAGTCTTCTCCTTGTCCTCGGCCACGTGGGGTTCCCTCTAAGCCGCGGTCCAGGAGCTTACGGGAGCTGTTGTCTTCAGCTCTCAAGCCTGCCTGCCTCGCTTGTATCTTTCCCGTTCTCCTGCCAGCCTCCCGTCTCCGTCCGCTTCACTATCGCCCAACGTGCAGATATTCTGCTACAAATTAAGATCCCTAGCCGATGTCAGTATCGTTAATGGTTTCAAGTCTCGATGTTTATGCTATTAAAGGCTCTTCTTTCTGGAGTGGTAGTTGTAATGTGGCTCAAAATGATGCCACCTCACACGTTAAAGTTATGTATCCAGTCCTCAAAACTTTGTAAAAATTGGACATTACCTTTCTGTCAAATATCAAGCGCCTCTTGATTTCATGGCTGCAGTCAGCATCAGGAGAAATATGGGAGTCGAGGTAATCAAACATAAGAATAACCTCCATTTCTTTTTCTCCTGCGTTCCATGGAGTGAGAGGTGTACTTTCCATAATATTCTTTTTCTAGACACTAAACATTAGATTAGCCTTTGGGCTTTCTTCTTTCGCGTCTTGTAAGAAGATATTTAACTCTTCTTCACTTTCTTCTTCATCTAACCCTCCATCCCTTACAATGTGCTCTGCATACACATTCAACAACTAACGTGACAATATGCAGCCTTGTCGTACTCCTTTCTCAATCTTGACCCTTGAATAATATTGGAAATAGAAATACATATAAAGGGAGCTGCATAGAGAGGTGGGATTCGGGGCACAGACAGTTAGGATAGAGGACAGAAAAACGTCAGAAGGATGAAATAAATGGGGCGGGGGGTGGGGGGGGGGGGATGAGGGGAGAGGGAACCCCAAATCGGAAAAGGTCTGAAAGGAGCAGGCTAAATCTGGTAGGAGGGATCGATGTCAGGTCCGATATTGCCAGGGAATCAGTCTTTTAAAATTGCGTTGGGCCAGATATGGTTAGTGTGGTGTCACCGCCAGACACCACACTTGCTAGGTGGTAGCTTTAAATCGGCCGCGGTCCATTAGTACATGTCGGACCCGCGTGTCGCCACTGTTAGTGATCGCAGACCGAGCGCCACCACACGGCAGGTCTCGAGAGACGGACTAGCATTCGCCTCAGTTGTACGGACGACGTAGCTAGCGATGCACACTGACGAAGCAGAGCAGATAGTTAGAATAGCCTTCAGCTAAGTCAATGGCTACGACCTAGCAAGGCGCCATTAGTAGTTTATTGCCTGAATCTACAGAGTCTCACTTGTATCGTCAATAGCGATGTACAACAAGGATGGATTAAAGTTAAGTATTCCAGCAGCTACGTACTTTTCTTTATAGCATTCATTACGTATCCTGTTTCAGACCTATCTCTAGCCTGCGTGAGTTAACGCGTGCCTTTCGGCTACTTCCGAGTGGCGTGGCTGTTAACCTACGCCACAACAGTTAGTTTATAAGTGTTGAGTCAGTGGAATTTGTATAGTCGCGGCAGCACTCCAGTGTTGGCAGTTACGGGACAGTCGATGGGGGTATTGGAGTCAAGTTTATGGGAGGGAAAGGGGAAAAGTGACGAGTTAGTAAAGGATTACTGCTTGGGAGCGTGAATTGATTCGGAAACCAAGGGGAAACGCGTGATGTTCAATAAATTCACGGTGGTAGAACGTCGGCGGGGCAAATACCCAGCCGACAGGATCGAGCCTTTGTAGGTGTGAATGATGGTGAAATAATGCAGTCCCCCGGTTCGACTGCATCCAGCCACTGAGCTGTGTGTTGATCTCGTGTGTCGGACCAACGGCGATCGCAACGGGACGCAACTACCCCGCGGCCTCTGGAGTCACGGCCACCTCTGACTGGACTCTCTGCCAGACAGATAGGCTGCTGTCGCCGCCGCTCCCTGGTTTGATTTCCTTATCGATGGACCGGTGGGATATTAGGGTGGGTAAATCTACTAGTCACCGTGCAACACATCTTCTGGCTTTCTTCAGAATGATACTGAACTGATACATCTCCACATGCAGTGGGGAAAAATGCAGTATTCGCTTCGTGCATATCACTGTTATTTTCTAGGAAGTGGTTTGGTTCGGAGGGCCGCCGCCCTCCCCTGCTCCTTGTTTCGTTGTACATGGTGTCCCATTCATCTTGACCACTCTAAACGAATTTTTTTCCAGAATCAAAATAATAAAAAATGTATCAAGCAAACTTTGTTTAGCTACCAGGGGTAAAGCAACCAGCATGACTGTGTTTCTTATACGTTTATTCGTTACGAAGACATGATAAACAGTACGCCTTTTTTAAATACAACACATATATTTCTTAACTCATAATCCAGTTCCTCTTCTCAAGACCTGTTCAAAGAGGTATCAGAATGGTTCAAATGGCTCTGAGCACTATGGGACTTAACGTCTGAGGTCATCAGTCCCCTAGAACTTAGAACTACTTAAACCTAACTAATCTAAGGACATCACACACATCCATGCCCACGGCAGGATTCGAACCTGCGACCGTAGTAGTCGCGCGGATCCAGACTGTAGCGGCTAGAACCGCTCGGCCACTCCGGCCGGCAAAGAAGTGTCACACTGTACCACTCACGTAAACATAACGTTATGAAAATCGTAACACAATACTCACATTGACTCTTCTGTTCTAGCACATAGTACAGGGTATCCAAGCTATCGTAACTCGTCCACTTGTGGGGATGACAGTAAACAAATGGAAATACAAAGAACATACACATAGATCTCTCAGTCAACCGTTTATTGTGCTAATTTACATTCTCCGTAGATGAGTAGCATTTCTACCATTTCTTCGCTGGCGTACATAGTACTCAAACAGACTCTTGACTGAAGATGTTTGACTGAACGACAGGTGTGCATTTTGCTTGTCTTTTTATTTGTTTCCTGTCAGCTCCAGCAAGTGAACGAGGTACGTCATCCCAGGTACCTGCACTGTGCTCCAGTACAGGACAATTATAGTCAGTTTTGTTTTGCGTTTTTCATACTGTCACGTTAACGGGAACGGCAAACTGTGATAGGTTTTTGAACAGTCCTGAGGAGAGACGGGGGATTATCGAATGTACTGCTGATCATATCTTCTTAAGCAACGAAGTTAATGAGAACCAGCAGTACGTCTTTGTTTAAACAGCGTGCTATGGTTTTTTACTTGTTAATCCACTTCCTCTCCTCAATACCCGATTAAAAAAGTCTCACAGTGTACCATTCACGTAAATGTGATGTAATCGTAACAAAAATAAGGTAGGCAATCTTGCTTGTTGATGTGCTCCTGGTAACTGAACATCTGACTGAAATATATTTTTTAAATTCTGCTTCCCAGCGAAAAATTGCTTGAGGTGGCCAATGTAAATGGGACGTCCTGTATTAACAAGTTGTTGGCTCACCCATTTTCTTTCTTTTCGTTATTTTTTAGTTTTCAGTCAGTCACATGTTCGTATCTTGTTTTTTATGCTTTTGATATGTGTGTAATATTTTGTTGTTGAACCCATTGTAACCTGCAGCTGCTCCATTCAGTGTATGGGAGGAAGGGGGGCGGGGCGGGGAGTAAAGAGAAGGGAGAGAGAAAGATTCTTCTTGATTTATGCAAAGACGTCAAAGACCAAGTCGATAATCATCGAGAAAAAAAATAAACCAACCATTATTATTCAGACACGCTACTTATTTCGCACACAAGATCTGGCGTTCAAAACACATTGCATCAGAGAGATATCCATTAGCATATGCTAATGCTGCAGCCACAGCACAGAACAAGTTCTGGCGTGTGGCCAGAGAAGCAGGTCTAAGTTGTGATTGATAGAGAAGGGAGAGTAATCAGAGGCACGCCTGTGCGCGAAGCAACCAAGACTCAGTGAATCCCAGTCGCGAAGTTATTGCTCAAATGTCATCAGTATAAAGAAGAGGAGCCAATTTCAACGTGTGTACCTCGAAATGGTCGACAAAGATATCACACAGTGCTGGAAACTGAGGAGAATCACTGGCCATTCAATCAGATTGGAAAATACTCGTCTGTGTAATTCGAATCACAGCAGTACGACAGTACTCTCTAAATCTACCTCTGCTCGATCAAACCTTTCAACACTGCTGAAAAAAGTACGGCTCACGCTCAAGGACTGTGCTCGGTGACGTCAGTGTGTAATATGTGCTGGATTACTGCACATGTGTCGGTGGTGTGTCGCTGGTTTAGTCTGTGGAATATACCCACACCTGTAGACGGGGTTCTGCACGACCAAGGAGCACAGGCGAAGGTCAAGATCGACGCAGTATTTGACCGGCGTTGGCCGACCGAGCATGTTCCAGGGAAGAAATTCGGGCACATGTTACGCTTCTTGTGTTACCGAGGGCCATCGGGACCACTGAGAAACGTCTGCTTGTAGCAGGACCAAGATGACGGGTGCGTCTAGCCAGGCATCCACCAACACCATGACATCGCCATGCACTGCTACTCTGGTGTCGTGAAAGATCTGACTGGAGGGAGGAATGCCGCTCTGTCGTGTTCAGTGATGAGAGTGACGGACGTACATGTGTATGGAGTAGACCCGGTGAGCTGCCTATTCCAGAGTGCATTCACCCAGGCTTCATAGTGTGGGGAGCCATCAGTTACAACTCGTGGTCACATTTGGCGTTCAACCTTTGACGACCCAGTGGGGCCATTTGGACACATTAAAGGTTTCAGATGTTTCTGCAATATCCATGAAAGCCCACTGGTTCCACATGGCACTACTGCGTTCTAGTGTGTAATCTAGAGCACAAGATGGCAGCACCAACAGGATAATGAGTATTGGGTCCATATGGACCCATTATAAAGAAAGTTGCACTAATTCAAAAAATTGAAATCATGTTTAATCTATTTCTAGAAGAATTTACAAGTCAAAAATAATATTTTAAATTTTTTTTCTAATATAATATAAAATTTGGGCAGGAAAGGGTTAAGCAGGATAAAGCAACCAGTGTCCGCTGTTTCGCACAGGTTGTTATACCTGTGCTACTGCCATTTCTTCGACAGGAAGGTGGTGTGCTCTTCCAGCAGCAGAGTGCTCGCCCGCATGTGGCGGGTGCTACAGAACGAGCTCTTCGTAGTGTACAGTTACTACCTTGGTCAGCAAGAGCGCCAGATCTTTGACTTGGTGAACTGAGAACTTACTCGTCCTCCAGAGTCTTCAAGAACCGTTGCCGAATACGAACAAAGGATGAGATGCTCGGGTCTGCCCACTGTAGGGTGTCATTCGGCACCTTTATGATAGTTTGCATGAAAGAATACACGCCTGCGTTGCCACCTAAGGGGGATATACTGTATGCTGATGCGATTGTCGGGCACCCTTTACTGTAATATCTGTGTTTCATTTGGTCTGTATTTGTTGTATATACTCCTACAATAATGAATTACGTGTCACGTCACTTGCTAATAAAATGATCTTGTCGTTGTGGGTGTTGCATTTCTTTCCGGCAGTGTATATATTGACAAACTGCCTACTGGCTTCTGCCTCAGGTTCTTCGGCCGACGTTCATCTGATGATTTTACTGACGTTTCGCCAGCACGAGTGGCTGGCATTGTCAAATCTTCACCCTCCACTGCCGGTGGTGAAGCTTTGACAATGCCAGCCACTCGTGCTGGCGAAACGTCAGTGAAATCACCAGATGAACGTCGGCAGACAGTAGCCAGTAGGCAGTTTGTCAACAAGTGGCCACGAAAGTCTTAACAATAGTGTATATATTCACAGTTACTCCACAAGCTGCAATACCTAGTGTATTAATTATTTTACCTCCGATTCCATTCGAGTATTGAGCGAGGAAAAATTACTGTTTACATGGCTCTCTACCTGCCCTAATCTCAGTTTTATTCTTGTGATCCTTACGCGAAGTACACGAATGGTCGCACAGTGGTCCTCGATACAGGTCTTCTAAATTTAGCCAACTGGATTTCGCGAGAAGTGCGTCGTCATCCTCCTTCCAAAGTTCACATTTAAGTTACTCGACGATTCTGTGAGAGTTTCACATGGATGTCTATTGTTATGCCTACACTAATAATACCCTGATGGTGACGGTGAATTACTCTACAACGGATTTATCTGGACAGTGAAGAGCTAATGCAACTGACCTATCTGCGCGGTTTACATTCGATGTGACTAACAAAAGCAGAGTTGCAAGTAAAGGGACACACGTTCGTGCGAACAGACAACCAACGTTGAAGTATTTACTTGCTTGGCACTTCTGCGGCGCTCAGAAACCTGGGAATCTGCTGTCGTACATAGGGGAGAGAGCAGCAAGCATGGCGAAAACACACGCAAGTAGTGAGAGGAACGGGTCTACAGGACTCTCTGCTAGCATGGCGAATATCAGCCGGTGATTTACGGAGGAGAACAAGTCGTGAACAGAGAGCGGTCAGAGCAGTCAGTCTGCAGAAATAAACTACTCAGAGAAACGTATCACATTTTCTAAATTACGTAATTGTTTCCCGTTGCGACGCATAAGATTCAAATACGGCTCAAAGGTGCCTACATCTTACAAAGAAAAAGGTACCACTTTTTCTAAACCTCGTCGCTGTCTTCCTTTGCGGCACATAAATTTGAATTTGGCTCAAAGGTGCCTGCTATCTTCCTTTGTAATAGTACAAAAGCGTGCCGCGCTGCGACGTCACCCATGGGTTCGGCAATGCTCCAAACAGCAAGGTGTCGACATTTTCCAAAAATGGCCAGAGCGGAATAGTTCATGCGAGGGGTAACGTGGGTTTAATGACGTCAAATTGGTACCAAATTTCTCCAAAATTCTGTCTAATGCAGTCGTGGACGTGTCACACGATGGGAAGGTCGTCACACCGCCTCTTACCAACATTTCACCCCTTCTTTTGAGGCCTTCGCGAAGGGAGTCAGAACCGCGGCACCCAGCGTTAGAATCACGCGGTTTTCTTATGGTGGCCTAGGAAAACTTTTCAGACCCACCGACGCTCGTAATCGTCACGGAAAGCATTTAGGATACGGCATAAAGGCGTCAACGAAACCGCCCCTTCCCTTTGGGGACTGACTGCCACATATTTCGCGGTAGAAAACGACACTTCGCAGTACGATGAGCAACAGCACGACTTCCTTGACGACATTCGACACGGCCGACACCACCGGACGATTCAATCATTCTCTGACGACATCGTGAGGCTGAAACGTCACTGAACATGATCTGGCTACTTTTGAGTGTAGTGCCACCTCAGGGTGGAACCAATAGCGACCGCTGAAAACTATTCGATGAAATATGAAGGCAACAACGGATGCATATGTTACTTCAGGCCTACTGTTTCGCCTCCTCTCGTGGCATGATCAATCACAGAGGGGTACAAATGACAGGTGCGTGAATAAAACTACAAAAGGTCCCTCTAATACACCCCCTCCCCCACCTCAGTTCGGCAACACCCTCGGTGTTAATCACGCATCTTGGTTAACCACGTTAAAAATTTGCCTGTCAGATACTCCAGCGCCAGAGGGCCGTCAATCCATTCGATAATCTTTAGCTGGTGTTGCCGGCTCTCAGGTTCTGATCCCCATCGCAGAGGCGTCGAGATAAAGGGTGAAACGTGGGTAAGAAAGGGGTGTCACGACCTTCCGATCGTGTGACACGTCCACGGTGGTGTTGGGCAAATTGTGGAGGTGCCTATGTAACATAATTACGAGGGTCGTTCAATAATTAGTGCCCCACATTCTTTTTCTCAGAACATATTTATTGTTAAGAGTCAGAATTTGGTGGCAATATGCATCAACATGTCTTGTCCACGTCCTATTTTTCTACGTAGTCTCCATCACTTTCTATGGCCGTACGCCAGCGTTGTGTAAGAGCATGTATTCCCTGATGATAAATGCTCCTTTCCTCTAGGCGTAGCCATGTTTTCACTGCCTGACTGACACGCTCGTCATCTTCAAAGTGTGTTCCCCGTAGAGAATATTTAAGCGGCGCAAAGAGATGAAAGTCCGAGGGTGCCAGGCCTGGACTGTAGGGTGGATGAGGCACTGGTGTCCAACCCAATTTGGCGTTGTGTTCCCGGGTTCTCAGACTTGTGTGTGGGCGTGCATTGTCGTGTTGGAGCAAGATTTCTGCTGGATTCTTTGCCGATCGAACAAGTCGCAAACGGTTGTTGAGTCTTCACGTATGCCTCTGAATTGATGGTTGACTCTCTTGGCATCACATCCACGAGAATGACGCCATCACAATCCCAGAAGATTGTCGCCATGACTTTTCCAGCAGAGGGGTTGTCCTGAATTCCTTCTTTTGTGGTGAATGAGGATGATGCCACTCCATGGACTGCCCTTGTGTTTCCGGCACAAAGTGGTTCACCCAACTTTCGTCCGCCGGCCGCGGTGGCCGCGCGGCTCTAGGCGCTGCAGTCCGGAACCGCGGGACTGCTACGGTCGCAGGTTCGAATCCTGCCTCGGGCATGGATGTGTGTGATGTCCTTAGGTTAGTTAGGTTTAACTAGTTCTAAGTTCTAGGGGACTGATGACCTAAGATGTTAAGTCCCATAGTGCTCAGAGCCATTTGAACCAGCTTTCGTCCTTCGTAAGGCCTCTCCGTCGGTCTCAAAACGCTCCAACAATTCAGATGCAATGGCCTTTCTTTGAATCTTGTGGTTCGCTGTGAGCATCCGTGGTACCCACGAATCACCTCTTTGAACATCCGAGAGTCTCGATCATTGCAGACGCACTTCCAATGCTGACCGACAACTCTAGAGCCAATTGTCAAGTTGTGATGCGCCGGTCGGCACGAATAATGGCATCCTCACGATTCAGCATGTCTGGAGCAGTGGCCGTGACAGGACTCCCCGAGCGTGGCTGGTCATGGAGCTCAGTTTCTTCATTTCTGGAGGCTGTAACTTTCTTTACCCATCGCCCAACTAGACTCCTATCAACTGCAGCATCGCCATACACTGTACACAAACATTTATGGATGTTCACCACGGTTTTTTTACTGCACACAAGAATTCAACAACAGCACGCTGCTTGTAACATGAGTCGCATGTACACGCCATTTTGACGCTGTACATCTGCCAGAACGTTTCGAAACTTCACTGGCGCACAGAACAGACATCAAAATGGCTCTGAGCACTATGCGACTTAACTTCTGAGGTCATCAGACCCCTAGAACTTAGAACTACTTAAACCTAACTAACCTAAGGACATCACACACATCCATGCCCGAGGCAGGATTCGAACCTGCGACCGTAGCGGTCGCGCTGTTCCAGACTGAAGCGCCTAGAACCTCTCAGCCACACCTGAAAAGTGATACCTTTTTTTCTCTGCGCAGTGTATGTATGGACGAGACGCGTAAATGAATATTCAGAAGACTGTAAAAGGCTGCTCCCTGCATGATCTTTAGTATTACCTATTCTGTTACTATTTCCAGTAGTACTGGTGAAGGCATTCAGCGCACCCGAACTGAGAAATGTGGTGCTATCACACTGCAAGTAATCGACGTGCTCATACAGCCGCTCTGTTGTAATGTGTAACAACTATTTACGTTTCAACATCCGCTCGTTCACTGCTGCTAGTAACACACTGATGGGTGTTGCATTCGTGACGTCAGAGCGCCCACAACAGGAAAACTACCGTGCGGAGCAATGGACTGTGGGAGGCCAGCGCGAAGCACGGTGGCGGCGTCTGACCACGAACCTGCCACCTGAGGTGAAGGCTGACAACAGGGGCAGAGACGCGCTAAATCAAAGCACAGTATAATTTTTTTTACTTTTCCCTTCTTGGCACGTGTTGCCCAAAACCATCAGATGAAATGCCATGTTGACCTGATGAACAGTTTTGTTCATACGGCTTTTTAATGTAGAGTCATTCGTGTTACGTACAAATGGATATATTTGGATATGGCTCCTCCATGAAATTCTTTGTTTTTTATGTTTATCACCAACTAATACTTGACCAAAATCCGTGAATTTTAAAACGGGTTCTGCTCTTTCCTGTCGAATATTTAAGCTAATGATTGCTGATTTCGAACGCCAGAGTACATTTCCTCAAGGTTAGCCACGTGAACGATGTGCCAACAGCAGAGTCACAGACCGGATCAGTGAGAAAATTCACAATGTAGCACTGGGCAAGCGTCATTTAAAGAGGCATGGCGTGGGCATTGTAGGAGATAGAGCGCAATACATTTTACCTGAAGAATTGACTCTGAAAAATCTGTCGGAAGACGAGAGCTACATTTGTTGAATACTGACAAAAACTATTACGTTAAGTATTCTCTGGTTGGTTTTAAAAATAAAAAGGCTTATTTTATGCGCCGGTTTGCTGCTGTGAATGGGATGGGGATCCACCACTCCAAGCGTCGAAAACAACTGTCGAAGCAGTGGGCGAAGTCGTCAGATCAACAACAGAAAAATATGAAGTCTGACGGAAAGGCTAAGACCTATGTCTTCAGGAATGTAAAAACGCTTCTTGTTGTTAAATAGGTTCTAAAAAACAAACAATAACTTGTACATACGATGTTATGCAGATGCTCTGGGCCAGTTCCACGAAAAATATACGCTAGAAGAAGTAGAAGGTAAAGATAGCCTGGGAAAAGCATCTTCCCACACAGGTGCTTTGGGAGTTATTGGAAGAGGCGATTTTTTTCTTACGTTGTTCTGGAGACACCACATTTAAGGGGACTTCGAACAAAAAAGAAATTACAATTTTGGTTTTTTATCCTGTTATAAATTCTGAAATTTTCTTGATGTAATGGTGCATAAATCACTTACAAACTCATATGGGAAGTGTTTTAAATGTATTATTAACATCGTTTCACCTGTGTAAAAAGTTGAAAATTGTGCATGCATTACATCAAGATCAAATAAAGTCGATAACTTGTTCAATAGGAGACAGTGTATTGCAGTATTACAAAGACGAATTTATATTGATTCTATTGGTAGCACTGTCGCAAATAATAAAGTAACTTTTCATAACATAAACCCATGTAGTTTTTTCGAAGTTTTAAGAATTCTGTTGCTAAGGTGATCCTTGTGGATACCGGAAAAGTAATCGACTTTCAAATCAGTCCCAACGTTGTTATAAATGTAAATCAGTGAACCAAGCAGAACATATCTGTTATAGGAACTATGAAGGAAAACCTAGTGGAATTCTGGCTTCTGCAGCTATTGGAATTTTCAGTCGATCGATGAACGAAATAGGTGTTGGTTATTCATGGGGACTTAAAAGCATACACAAGTGTAGTAGCAGATCGGCCTTATGGTAATTATCACAAGACAGGAAAGTGTGGATCACGTCCAGAAGAGGACGGGCACCATGCTAAGCAAGTTGTAACTTTGAGTAACACTAAACCTTCTGATAGTAAAATCTAAGGGGTAGGCTGGCAGACAAAATTATTGGTGAACTATAACAAAACTATGGGATGGCCATTAGGAATAACAGTGATGAATTGTTCGAAATGCGGCTGCCAGTGTAGGTTTCCTTCTTCCACAAACTCTCAATAGATAGCAAACCAATACATTAACTTTGCCCTCCCGGGCCGGTTCATGGTTCAAGTAACGCAACACCCAATGTTCAGAACATTCCATACAGCCAAAAAATCCCATCGTAGCAGCACTAATGGAAGTCATGAAGCCCATTTACGGAGACCTGCCACATTACCGACTTGATGAAGTGTCTGCATGGACAGACTCAACATCCAAATGAGTCTTTCAACAGTTTCATGTGGACTCGCGAACTAAAAAATGTTTGTGCTGAGAGGAAAGTACTGAAATGCGGGGTGAGGGGAGGGTAGACGGGTAGAAACACTGTGATGCTGTTGTTGCTTTCAATGCTGGAAACAATGGTGGGGTGGAAGTGCAATAGCATATAAGAATTATTCCTGGAGTAAATTGCGTCAGAGAACTTCAACGGATGGGCAATGTTCGCATCGATAAAGCATAATATGCAGCAGAAATAGCCACTAAGATGGGAGGAACGAATGATGTCCGTTTAAAATGATCAAGAGGACGATACACAGTAGCGTGCAGGGTGAGTCTGAGTGAGTGAAATTAAATAATAATAATAATAAACGTATGTTAAGTAAGGTTTAGTCATTTCTAACTTCACAAGCTGTTTCTGAAAATTTGTATTTTCAGTAGCGTTATTCCTTAAATCTTTGGAACCACTCTGAGTAGAGTACTCAGATTTTCTGGAAGTTGAAACACAGGGAGTCCACTGAACTGAAATGAAAATGTAATGTTAAGTGTAATTGAAATTATTTTGCGGAAAGTACAAAGAAACTGTACAAAGATTTAACCGTGCAATTAAAAATTGTATTTGCCACGCGATTGGCTGAAACATAATGATTTTAATTCGGTACATCACAAACATGAAGTGTAAGCCGGCCGATGTGGCCGAGCGGTTCTAGGCGCTTCGGTCTGGAACCGCGCGACCGCTACGGTCGCACGTTCGAATCCTGCCACGGGCATGGATGTGTGTCATGTCCTTAGGTTAGTTAGGTTTAAGTAGTTCTAAGTTCTAGGGGACTGATGACCTCAGATGTTAAGTCCCATAGTGCTCAGAGCCTTTTGAACCATAATGTGTAAGGTCCCGTAGACGTTTCATGTCCATTTCTGTAGTGGTTGCTGCTATACAGGGAAGCCAAGTAAAAAAATTTAACATTATCGACATGAGGCGTTCTAACTCCCCTTGAGGACAGATTCAAGGTTGCACCATCGTCGGCGTCAGTAGAAGAAGATCCATCTCTTGATGCTGAAGACGGTCTAGCTGCAATACTCTGGTTCCCACAAAGGGTGCCAGGGATACAAGTTGCAAATCAGATGTTGAAAGTTGTGATCACCTGTCAAGGATTCGCAACTGGGAACCCGACTGTCTCACTCATAGCTCGCTTGCATTTGGGTAAAACACCACTTCTGTGGAATTTACGCTATCTGAAACTGCCCGCTCTAGCTTCCGGGGTAGGCAAAAAAAAAATCAGCAAGAAGGAAAACATATCTGATTTGGACTAGATAAATAAGCTAAAATGACCCACCGACGCGAGCAGAAGCGATGGACCAGAAAGCTGATGCGAAGCTGTTTGATGAGAAAATTCAATGACGTATGAAAAGCGAGGCGTTATTGCACCGCCGCACATACCGGGAGACGGTGACCACCAGCAGCAGCTGAGGCAGCAGCTGAAGCAGCGAGGGAGGAGCCTCGGTTCACGTGTCCGGGAAGCGGACGCTGCTCGACTGCCCATTGAGCGTCGGCTGATGCACGCCGTGGCGGCACTCTTCGCGGAAAACCCTGCCGCTTAATGGGGCAACGCGTTCCCAGAAGCCACGGCTGCGTCACAGGCACCCGCCGCCATTCATCGCTCGGCTAGCGCGAGTTAAGGTCCGCCCTGATCCAGTTTTGGAGTTACAAAAGTTCACTACCTAGTGCTGAAGTTCATCTGCTAAAGAACTTTGCCTACACACACGCACTTCGTTCAGACTCTTTGCTTGGTCATTCGAATCACTTCCGCCTATCTCTGTTTTAGCTCGTATCTGTAGCACAGAATAAATGAAGCAAGTAGACACCAAGTTTAGTTTTCGCGTCGTCGTTTAGTTTGTCTATATGCCGATCGTTGTAATGAAATGAGTTTCCTTTAGTTCGAAAACTACCAATGAGTGTTTTGGTTCCAGAGTGATACCTTGGTAAGCTGAACATTAATGTCACTGGATTTATGTGTCTTATACGCGTTTAATTTGTTTGATTATGTGATGGTGACTGAACTTGCGAACGGAAAACAGTTGCAAAAAGTCCCTAGGTCCGGATGTCAGGGAGTCTATCACATCCATATCTTAGCTTCATCGGAATTCATGAACACATTCTTTGATGAATTATTGTAGTACGTAAATCATTAGTGTGTAATTTCCCTAAAAGAAATTTAGCATTTGGCCATCACCTATTCAGTCAGCTTTCATCTTCTGAAGATGTGTCCTACCCCGGTAGCTGAGTGGTCAGCTCGACAAAACGGCAATGCTAAGGACCCGGGTTCGATTCCCGGCTGGGTCGGAGATTTTCTCCGCTGACGGACTGGGTGTTGTGTTGTCCTAATCATCATCATTTCATTCCCATCGACGACCAAGTCGCCGAAGTGGCGTCAAATCGAAAGACTTGCACCCGGCGAACGGTTTACCCGACTTGAGGCCCTAGTCACACGACATTTCGTCCGCCCTGGTAGCTGAGTGGTCAGCGCGACAGAATGTCGTATCTAACTGCCCGGGTTCGATTCCTGGCTGGGCCGTTTTCTCCGGTCAGGGACTGCGTGTTGTGTTGTCCTTATCATCATCATTTCATCCCCATCGACACGCAAATCGCCGAAGTGGCGTCAACTCGAAAGACTTGCACCAGGCGAACGGTCTACCCGACGGGAGGCCCTAGCCACACGCCGTTTTCATTTCCATATGGAGAAGTAACATTGTAATGTATTTCGAGGGAATACATGACTGGCACATATGAAAACCATACACATAACCGCTTCAGGAAGCAATAAACGCAAGCCCACGACCATAGAAGGGACGTCGTTTCAAGTTTTGTTTGGTATCTGAAGGGGCCATTTCTGCAGGTTGATGTATTTGCCTTCAAACTATACGGGAGAGTTTACTGAATATAATTAGTTTATTTAAGAATTAATTGTGTTCGAATTTTAGGACGGCCACATTCATCGTGTCGAGAGAACGAAGAAATTTCGGAATTTTTAAAAGATAGGGAGTCGAATTCATGCGAGCCGAAAATGCTGATAGAATTTATTCCTCATAGTTGTGTAACCAGAGTTTACGTGATGACTGGAATTTTTTTTTTGCTAGCAGGAGATTCAAAATTCGCAGAGAACATTTTCATCTGCTATCACATTAAATGACAATTCTCGGAGACAAACTGATAAGATACATTCGTAGAACTTCAGTAACGCCTCTCATGGTGCTGCTTCCTTCGTGACCTTGAGATGATCCAGCAACTCTTTATGAAAAAATCTCAGCGGCTCATTCCCCTCATAGTAGCACTGCATCAGGTAGCAAGAAATTATTACTCATCCTGGCTATACACTAGAGACAACAAGTGATACGACAAAATACAGGGTTTCAATAAAAACTTTACAACTGTGGAATGTAAGCACACCGGACGAAAAATTTGTTACTCGGCTAGGAGGAGGTAACATCGTTTCTAGACTTGGTAATGGCCTCATTTTGACGATGAACTAAGTCCGCTAGTTTCTATATGTATCCTATATTCAGCTGAAGCCGCTCATTAATGATCAATTCCCGCAGGGCTACCAAATTGTGGAGATGTCCGTAGCCTTGTTTCACTTGCTGTTCCAAATAGCGGCAGACACACTTTGGAATTAAGATCGAGTGATACAGCCGGCCAGTCTAGGTGCGACAGGACGCCCGAGTGTTCGTCAAAACAGGAACGTAAGTCCGCAGTCCTATGAACACAGATGTAGTCGTCGTGGAGTGTGGAAGTGTCCACGTCACACTCGTCATAAAGATGTGGAAGGAAGGGCATCACTTGTTAACTGTGAAATTTATCTCGTTTCGATTAAATGAGTGAATGTGCTCAGATCACGGCACGAAAAACACCCCAAGAAATCACTACGGTCACAAGAGTAATCTCCACACACTGACTTTAACACCTCATTCGGTCTTCGGTGCTCTGTATGTTTTGCATCATTTGAAAGGAGATGGCTCAAATGGCTCTGAGCACTATGGGACTTAACATCTGAGGTCATCAGTCCCCTAGAACTTAGAACTACTTAAACCTAACTAACCTAAGGACATCACACACATCCATGCCCGAGGCAGGATTCGAACCTGCGACCGTAGCGGTCGCGCGGTTCCAGCTGTAGTGCCTAGAACCGCTCGGTCACACCGGCCGGCTTGAAAGGAGACCAAATTGCCCAGTTTCTGATGTGTATGTGGCTCAAGAGAAACACAACAGTATTACGATGTCGCCACCACACAGGCTCATCCACTTGCCTAGCGCCTTCTCATTTCCGAGCACCAGCCACCAGACGTTGCTCGCTATTTGGGGTCACTTTCTGCTTCCGCCGCTACTTCCATCAGCGTATTGTATTCATCCTCAAAAAGCGACGCAGACGCCAACGAGAGCGCTGTCAACTGGGGCTACTTTGCTTCCGTCTTGGACTGGCAGAGATGGAAATCCTTCCTCCGACAGGCAGGAAAGACGACGTGCCGACGACATTCTCATAGCTCAGTGCCTGCAGCCAGTTCAGTTCATTTCCTGCAACTGCACTATGGAGCACCTTTCGACAAGTTCTAGTCAGAAGACTACTTTCCGTCGTAGCAGTCGCTATTTACGGAGCAACAGACACAGTCGAATACGTGCCTCCATAATATGGTTACTGAAAAATAAAAATTTGTCACCTTAACGCGCACACACAGATGAAGCGTAAATCCTTTACAGATAGCTCAGATACCGAATCACGTGTTCAATCGCGTACGCACTGCCTCTTCGTGAGCATAAGGCGGTAGCGATTAGTGAGTCATTTATGTTTCAGGCGGAGATTGTACGTAAACATGGAGGTGGCTTACAAAACACTCGTTCGACCTATACTTGAGTATTGCTCATCAGTGTGGGATCCGTACCAGATCGGTCTGACGGAGGAGATAGAGAAGATCCAAAGAAGAGCGGCGCGTTTCGTCACAGGGTTATTTGGTAACCGTGATAGCGTTTCGGAGATGTTTAATAAACTCAAGTGGCAGACTCTGCAAGAGAGGCGCTCTGCATCGCGGTGTAGCTTGCTCGCCAGGTTTCGAGAGGGTGCGTTTCTGGATGAGGTATCGAATATATTGCTTCCCCCTACTTATACCTCCCGAGGAGATCACGAATGTAAAATTAGAGAGATTAGAGCTCGCACGGAGGCTTTCAGACAGTCGTTCTTCCCGCGAACCATACGCGACTGGAACAGGAAAGGGAGGTAATGACAGTGGCACGTAAAGTGCCCTCCGCCACACACCGTTGGGTGGCTTGCGGAGTATCAATGTAGATGTAGATGTAGAAATAAGAACGCGACACAGTGGCAAAAAGGGACACTCATGTTTGGCCCAGCGGCATCGATACTGCCGGCATCTGTATACGTGCATATCAGTGTCCCACTACTTTCGTTTTCTCAGTGTATTCTGATACGTTCTTTAGCTCCAGAGCACACTGCGTTCGGAGTGAAAACATTCGCTCTGAATGTACAACGCAGTTTGCGGCTATTGCTCGAAACACCTGTGGGTTACAAACAAGTTCAGCACAAAAGGGCCAAAGAGACAGTAACAATTCAGATCACACGTGCCGCACTGCAGCATGTCGCCGGTCGGCGCCTTTGTGGCCTGTGCAGCCTTGGGACACGACACCGGGTCATTTACCGTCGCTGTGTCTTAGATACTAAGATTTCATAGTGCGTAGCACCGAACTAGGGGAGGGGAGGGGGAGGGGGGCAGGCATCTGATGTGCCCAATAAAACAAGATGTGAATAAGGATGGCTTCTAGATTGATTCCTTTGAAACTACTCGCCACACATCACCTTACGATCACTGAACTGATTTTTACAAGCGTTTGCACACTTCTCAGAGTGTTTGATTAAGCATGCCAGTCTACACTGCCATAGAAGTTGAGCGCTCACTTGTGATACATGTCCAAAATCTTGTTGATTTCAGTCCAGCGTTTTTTTTAACAGTTCGCGAGTTATTGCCCTTGGAAAAGGACACTGGTCTCTTGCCGGGGCAGTTCAGTGACAGGAATGCTGTGTCAAGAACTGTAAACCCTTACAGGTGTATCTGCTGGATATCTTCCATAAAGCGGATTGGCCCAGTTTCAGGCCTTTAGTGGAGCCCATTGCACGAGGACCACGCAGCTTTTCGTAGACGAGGAAGTAGGTTTTGCTGACATAGCTCCTGCGAGATACCAGACGCGTTTTACTGCCTCCATCTACTGGTCATGAGTTGGACAGTTGTGACCATATCAGTGTCAAAAAAAAGTGAAACGTTTTTCCGTCAACCAGAGAGGCGAAATGAAATTTCTAATAAGGACAAGTTGCTCCAGTATAGAACTTACCTACACCACTACATAATGACAAGTCACTGTTTAAATGGTTACCAAAAATCTCCAAAAGTACTCGACCGGTTTACTTCAAAGCTTTACACGATACTCTAGTATAAACATTTAGACGGACGCAAGTTACATATTTTTCTTAAACAACAACGCGCAGTTTTCCTGTTAATACTAGCTATGAGAAAGAAAATGCTGTGCTGCAAAAATGTCCGGTTTCGTTTTTCTATAGCAGGGCATTTAAACCGCTAGACGAACTGTTTCTCCGCTGTAGATCCTTTGTCTTTACAAGTCTGAACAAACATTGTGTAAGCAACCATGTCCTGTGTAGTATTCTAACCTCACAGTAGGTTTTAACAGAAAACAGGAAAGCTTTATTTACGGCTTATCGGCTTATGATTAGTATACCACTATGAAGTCTGGGGGTAGTCTGAAACTTTGCAATCCTAGCCGTTCGCAGATTAAAACTATCCAAAATCCTGTTACTGATCCTCACAGAACCACCAGTAGGAGATGACTCTCATACCTCGTATACCAATGATCCCAACCGATTTTCCTATTTATTTTTAGGGACTTCAGTTCCCAATCAAGGCTTCGTTGGTAACAAAAAAAAAAAAAAAAAAAAGCCTAAAGCTCAGCGAGAGAGGGGAAGTGGAAATGAAGAGAGGGGGTGATGGTTGACGTAGCGAGGAGGGAGGAGGAGATGGGCGGAGAGAGGAGGAGGTTGGAGAGAGTTAGGGGGGACAAGCTGACGGACAGAGAGAGGGGCACGAGAAGGAGATACGCAGACAGAGGGGAAGAGAAGGAGATCAGGATGTATATCCACTTGCCATACATATTTTGCAATTGCGAATCACTACCGAGTTCGCAAGAAAGTTTTAAAATAATACAGCAAGAATTATAGTTGGAGATACTCCAGTATGAAATACGGAAGTGCCACAATAACTGGTATGAACATGTAAAATGGATGCACAGTAATATACTTCCAAACTGTCTGTAGCCTTCAGCCATATAGGAAGACGAAAGAAGAGACATAAGGAATTAGTGAAGAAGGAACAGGCTGAAAAGTTTAATCCATGAGCTAAAGAAGAAGTAAAAGCAAATTAACATGTTCGGATAAGCCCAGTACATTTTCATTTTTCTGTGCGATACATATTGTACCACAACCGAAATAATGACTGTTGCAATCTCCCTTTGTCGATAAGTTTTCTCGTACAGTTTCACTTTGTTGTAGAGCATATGACGGATTTAGTAACCCCGAACCAAAATATTTCCAATAATTGTCCCCTGCACGCATATATACTGATGAACCAAAACATTGTGGTGACTGCCCGCCGCGAGCTTTAGTGCCCCCTGTCGACGTTACAGACGTTACAGACAGGTCCAGTCACATTAATGTGACCAAACCTGCATTCAGCGTGAATGTGCAGTACCCATTCTCGGACGGCAGATCACAGCACTAGCAGCGGAGGAATCCAAAACATGTCGGGAGACGCAGAGAACAGTGCTGTCGTCGTAATGCGCAAACGGAACGATTTATCTGGCGTCCAAAAGGGCATGATCATTGGTTTTCGGGCCGAGAGTGGCAACATACCGGAAACGGCTATGTCTGTAAACTGTTTGCGTGCCGCCGTGGCTAAAGTATAACGTGCATGGCAAAATGGCGCTATCCGACACTAGCGTCAGACAACTTCGGTGCACCACGAGCCATAGATGACAGGGGTGAACGACGGCTGCAGAGATGTGTACGGACAATAGACGCCTAACTGTTGAGCAACTGACCTCACAGATGACCCAACGGGCTACCAACAGTGTCTCCACAGCGACCGTTCAGCAGACAATACTGCACATGGGCCACCAAGGCAGACGCCAGGTTCATCCACCCATGCTGATTGCTGCTCATCGACGACGAGGGCTGGAATTTGCACCCAGTACCGAAATTGGACGTCCAGTCGGAGGGCACAGGTGGCCTTTTGATATGACAGGTGGCCGTTGGCGTGTATGGCATGGAATGTTTGAAAGCGACCATCCAGCAACGATTGTCGGTAGGGTCCAGGCCTGAGGACAGAGAATTATGATCTGGCCAAACTTTCCGTGGCATTGCCTTGGTGATCTAGTCATTTGGAAGGAGCAATGGATCATCACAAGTATGAAACTATTATTGCGGACTATGCTCACCTCTACATGCAGTTTGGATTTCCTTAGCACAGTGGGATATACCAGCAGGACAATGCAACATGTTCCGCAGCTCGCAGTGTGCTTCGGAAGGCACCAGGATGAGTTTTCCCTGGTGTCCTGGCCAACAGCTAGACGGATTTACAGACAGTCGAGTACCGTGGGACCACCTCGACAGGGCTGTTTGCTCCATGGTTGCTCAATCGAGAATCGCAACGCGGCTGCCTACGGCACTGTATTCGGCGTGGCTCAGCTCCCTGTCGGTACCTTCCAGCATCTCATTGGCCTCTCACTGTACGTCTCAGAGCGGTACACACTTAAAGGTGATTGTTCAGGCTTTTGACAGGTGGTCACATCATTGTGAGTGCCCAGTGTATGATTCCAGTGAGCATGGGATCATCGCAATTGGACGCGGATCAGCGGAAACGTGTCGTCTGGTCGAATGAATCGCGTTACTTGTTAGACAAGGTAGTTTTTCGTGTCCGCATATGCCGCCATTCGGGCGAATAAGTGTAAGAAATGCGTCCACAAACGGACACGGCCCAATGGGGATTCTATAATGCTTTTGTTGACCTTCACATGGGCTCCCATGATATCATTACACGGTTCTAGGCGCTCAGTCCGGAACCGCGCGACTGCTACGGTCACAGGTTCGAATCCTGCCTCGGGCATGGCTGTGTGTGATGTCCTTAGGTTAGTTAGGTTTAAGCAGTTCTAAGTGCTAGGGGACTGATGACCACAGATGTTAAGTCCCATAGTGCTCAGAGCCATTTCAACCATTTTTTGATATCATTACAGATGCGGCCCACCCGCATCCTTTCAGGATTGATATGTTTTCCGACAACGATGGCATCATCTAGGAGGATAACTGGTCGTGTCAGAACGCCAGAATCGTGCTGCACGAGACTGAGAAGCATGATAGTGAATTAGCGTAGATATATTGGGCACCAAACTCACCTGATCCGAACCCGATGAAACGCATCTGAAACGCCATCAGGCGCTAGTTCCGCGCTCGCAAACCACTGGCTAGTAATTTACGAGAACTGCGTGACATGTGCGTATACATTTGATGGCAGATAGAAGGTGGTGCAAATAAGAGGCCCGGAGAACAGAGTTCCGCGGTACAAAGAAACACATCAGATGAAAGGAAATAGAGCACAAACCCTATTATATCAGATGTTGAAATTGACCACCATTCATCTTTTGGCTCTTTTCTGCCCTGGTCAGCAATTTGCTACTGGTGAATCGAAGCTGGGCGGCTGGAATTGCTGCAGTCTCATCCGAAATATTCTGCTGCAGTTCTTGAAGACTGTGAGGGTTGTTGCGATACTCCTTAGACATGAGGACTGTTGCGATACACCTTTGACATGTGGACTTCGCACGCAGCCTAATCGCACACTGACAGATTAGCTGACATGGGTGGCCAGCTAGGGCCGCGACCGGACCGACCTCTGATAAAAAGTCTGTCAGGCGTGAAGACTGTGTAAATGTGCTCCAAGGTACTGCCAGCTGTATGGGCAGTTACTCCATCCTGTTGGAAGTAACTGTAGGTCTTTACCTACTTCGTTAATACTGCCACAAATGGTATCCACTCGTCTGGGCCACTGTCATTTCATCCACCCTGTACCTTTTGAAACCTGCCAAGGACTTGTCAAATCGACCTTCAGACAGGCCACTTTATGGGGCACACATGATTAGTATTTACCCAACAGGGGCACCGGAGTCGTACTAGCTGGTGTCTCGGCGCTGTTTTACATTCCAAAAGTTGACCAATACGCTGTTAAGCAGATGGTTGTAATGTTTCGGCTCATTAGTGTATTTAAAGAGTACTTGCCCTGACTCTTTCAAAAACTTTCTACACTACTGGCCATTAAAATTTCTACACCAAGAAGAAATACAGATGATAAACGGGTATTCATTGGACAAATATATTATACTAGAACTGACATGTGATTACATTTTCACGCAATTTGGGTGCATAGATCCTGAGAAATCAGTACCCAGAACAACCACCTCTGGCCGTAATAACGGCCTTGATTCGCCTGGGCGTTGATGAAACAGAGCTTGGATGGCGTGTACAGGTACTGCTGCCCATGCAGCTTCAACACTATACCACAGTTCATCAAGAGTAGTGACTGGCATATTGTGACGAGCCAGTTGGTCGCCCACCATTGACCAGACGTTTTCAGTTGGCGAGAGGTCTGGAGATTGTGCTGGCCAGGGCAGCAGTCGAACATTTTCTGTATCCAGAAAGGCCCGTACGGGACCTGCAACATGCGGTCGTGCATTATCCTGCTGAAATGTAGGGTTTCGCCGGGATCGAATGAAGGGTAGAGCCATGGGTCGTGACAGATCTGAAATGTAACGTCCACTGTTCAAAGTGCCGTCAATGTGAGAAAGAGGTGAGCGAGACGTGTAACCAATGGCACCCCATACCATCACCCCGGGTGATACGCCAGTATGGTGATGACGAATACACGCTTCCAATGTGCGTTCACCGAGATGTCACCAAACACGGATGCGACCATCATGATGCTGTAAACAGAACCTAGATTCATCCGAAAACATGACGT
Source organism: Schistocerca piceifrons (assembly GCF_021461385.2). Lineage (NCBI taxonomy): Eukaryota > Metazoa > Arthropoda > Insecta > Orthoptera > Acrididae > Schistocerca > Schistocerca piceifrons. The sequence continues at coordinate 717,256,291 of NC_060141.1, read as the reverse complement.
TTTGCCATTCGTGCACCCAGGTTCGTCATTCAGTACACCATCGCAGGCGCTCCTGTCTGTGATGCAACGTCAAGGGTAACCGCAGCCATGGTCTCCGAGCTGATAGCCCATGTTGCTGCAAACGTCATCGAACTGTTCGTGCAGATGGTTGTTGTCTTGCAAACGTCCCCATCTGTTGACTCAGGAATCGAGACGTGGCAGCACGATCCGTTACAGCCATGCGGATAAGATGCCTGTCATCTCGACTGTTAGTGATACGAGGCCGTTGGGATCCAGCACGGCGTTCCGTATTACCCTCCTGAACCCACCGATTCCATATTCTGCTAACAGTCATTGGATCTCGATCAACGCGAGCAGCAATGTCGCGATACGATATACCGCAATCGCGATAGGCTACAATCCGACCTTTATCTTAGTCGGAAACGTGATGGTACGCATTTCTCCTCCTTACACGAGGCAACACAACAATGTTTCACCAGGCAACGCCGGTCAACTGCTGTTTGTGTATGAGAAATCGGTTGGAAACTTTCCTCGTGTCAGCACGTTTTAGGTGTCGCCACCGGCGCTAACCTTGTGTGAATGCTCTGAAAAGCCAATCATTTGCATGTCACAGCATCTTCTTCCTGTCGGTTAAATTTCGCGTATGTAGCACGTCATCTTCGTGGTGTAGCAATTTTAATGGCCAATACTGTAAATTTTTATACTGGGACCAAAGTTTCTCGATACTACTATGGGAACCACTAACCTCTCACAGCGGATTTGAAATTTTGAAGAAGAATGGCATTGAAAGGAGATTTTCGCGTTTCGTGAAAGGAGATTAGGCAACGTAAGGTTCACTGACACGATTACAACGTCAACAGAGTATGAATTTGTTCCCTACGTCAAGTCGGACTTGACGTACGGGGTAACTTAGTGGTTACCTAAAACACACTAAGTTTGGAAGTCGATACCTTGTTGACAATAAAGCATTTACTGATTACGTCATTGATATGTTCCCATGGGTAAGCGTGTTTTTCCCCTTCAGTATTTCCAAGTGATAATTCTCGAACGGACGTATTATTTCTCCAATAGGCCTACATTTAGAGCATCGTCGTCTTGTTGAAATCAAGATCCGAGTTGATGAGTTAATTAACCTTGTGACAGGCGACTTTGTAGGGCGCACCCGTTTACTATTTACCCAACAGAATCTCCGGAGCCGTACTAGCTGGTGTCTCGCCCATGTGCGCTCTTTGACAAAGCTTCTCTGTTAATGCCGGGTAATCCGCTGGCAAACTGGTACCAGGGTGCCCCGTGGTGGCAAAAAACACTTGCTGTAATGCGTCCTGAGCTTCACGGCCGCGGCACGGAACAATAGCAGCGACTACGAAACAGGTCACGGCAACTGTAGCTTTACTCGCCAACGGAGACGTGGGCGTTACGGCTCGTTGCTATACTTAACTAACGGCAGACAAATAGTTCAAAGAAAGTCATTCAGCGTTTAACCTAATACTCAAAGAACAGTAACAACTTGCTAATCCGGTACCTTAGGGAACGTGACGGTGCCAGACTACCGAAAACGTTGGATTACTGAACGTCATCTAAAAATAGCAGTGGACGAAATGTGAGACGGAAGGTAAGCTTTGGACGACCGGCGACAGGTTTTTGATTGTGCATCGTACTTTCTCAGCTTCCGTTAAAGTGATAAAATTGTATAGTACTGTATAAAACAACATTTTAGAGAACTAATGAAAAACATACAGCCTGTAATGTAATTTTAAGATTGCATGTTAAGTTCAAGACAATACAGTATTATGCTGTAATACAGTACTATGTATGCATTTTTACCACAGGACATACAGTATTTCTACATTGTATTCACTTGAAATAACAGCCATGTACTTTTGCTTTTTGCGTCAGAGTTTTTCTTAAAAAACTCGTTATGTATAGCACATAAATTTACAATTTCTGCAGTATTGTACTAATTTCTGCTTTCAGTAGATCTTATAAATGTATCTGAAGCGATAGCTGCTTCAATCGAGGAACGCTGAGGTGCTTAATTCGTCGCGTCAGCCCGATATCTGGTATTTGTGGCCCTATCACACTTTCTGCTTTCAGATCATGTGATATTTCTTCGAGTGCAGATTTTCTATTCTCAGTGTCTATCCAGCCCAAAACTTCATTTCGCGGCAGATTTCGTATCTGATTTTGAGCAACATCTAACAGATTATTAATAGCATCATTTTCGACTAGAATAGTAGAGTGTGTTTCTTCTTCGTACGCTTTTGGCCTGAGTTTCGACGAGACTTCCGAAGAGTGGCGGGCTTCCACAACAAAGCTAATCCAAATATAGCATTTGTAATTTTTTTAAATCCATCTCTGAAATTCTGAATTGATAAGCTCTTGAAGAAAACACTCTAAGTGAAAACATTTGAAATTTTGAGTTACCCCCTGATCCACTGGCCAAATAAGGGTAATAACAGTTGCTGGAAGATAAGTGGCAGATATATTGCCTGAGATTAATTCAGACTTTGGAGGTAAGGCTGTACAGTTATGTAGCAACGGGACAACACTGCTCTGTTCAAGCAAACTAAGCTTTTTTTAAAAAAATTTCTCTCACGAAAGTTACGAAATTATGGAAAAACCAGCCCTTAAACGATTCTGAAGTCATTCATTCATTGGATCAGCACCATAAATTACAGGAAAATTTAAAACGCCTTTAAAAGCTCTCGGCTTTTTGAACTTATCAGTAACACAAGGAGTCGACATGTGGCACGTGAAGCACTTGCACAGAATAAAACTGTCAACCAACCCTTGTTCTCTTTTTTCTTTTCTGTTTTTCGCACTTTCCATCTTTACTTGCCAAAGGTGAACTAGACAAACAACGCCAAAAAATGGCTCTAAGCACTATGGGACTTAACTGCTGAGGTCATCAGTCCCCTAGAACTTAAACTACTTAAACCTAACTAACCTAAGGACATCACACACATCCATGACCGATGCAGGATACGAACCTGCGACCGTAGCGGTCGCGCGGTTCCACACTATAGCGCCTAGAACCGCTCGGCCACTCTGGCCGGCAAACAACGGCAAAGCAGAGTGGTTTCATCGGCATTGTAGATTTGACTAGCAGTTAAGTTATGATGTTTAACCAAATTGCAGAAAGTTTCTTTGTATTCTATAGATGTATTTTGATCTGCCAGTCGTAACTTTCCACCGACATCAAGTTGTGGAGATCCATCACCAGTTTTGATACAGTACAACAAACCGTAAGAAAATACGCAGTCAGTTTCTAATAATCCCAAATTATCATGGAACTGTTGAGCTTTTTCCATAATCATAGAGCCAGTTACAGGTTTTCCTTTAGACCTTCTGGATACAGAACCGCTTGTACAAAACTTCATACAGCTGGTCTAGTTTGGGCTTTTTCAAAGTTTTTCGACATTCATTGTCTTTTATTGCAACCATCTGTGAGGCAAACTTTCGAAGTTGACCTTTATTTTTTTATACTTTCTATTCTCACCTTCCTCAGTGCGATTACTGACGTCAGGCTTTTGTTGTATTGCAAGCGTAACATGTTTACCGTTCACTTCCACCTTGATTTGGAATGTGCTTGGCAGAGAAAACATTCTCATAAAAATGCGCAGCACTATTGTAATTGCGACATAAAACGGCACTAATGGTGATTAAAATTTAAAACACCACGTTTTAATCGCTGCAGGCAACTGGTGCATGACAAAAGGTGTCTGACAGATGACTGAAACAATAATTGGGGCACACGACTCGAAATTGTGTTGACCACTGCCGAAAGCTAACGAATTCCTCCGAACGCGTTCGAAATATTCAGTATATATGAAGCGATGCCGGATTATCGAATGTGTCCAACGGTCTGATGTCGGATTATCAAGCTTTCACTGTATCAAGGTGCAACGTTTAACACGAGTATCAGCAGCCACTTACACAGATGTGACATGACAGCAGTGACACGTCTGAGTATTTACTTACGGTGTCCAGAACAGAAATATGAAGTTGTGATGATTGTCTTCTGACGTATCTTCCACGTAAAACGATGAGGATGTGAACACGCTGACCGCCAGAATAACCATATTGGAATCGAGTCGTGCCGACAGCGGTTTGCACGATGCCTGCCGAGCATCTTTTCTTCCCCTGGAAGTGGAAGGACGGGTACGTAATCTTATACTTTGCTGTTTGGGGCTCTTTCTGTTTTTCGTTGGGGTGGGGACTGTTCATTCTGTAATCTTAGTTTCACTTGTTGATTCTGATCTACTATTTCTGCTTCCGCTGGGAGGGATTTCACAAGCCTGGCAGTCACCTTACTGCTGGGTGGAAACCCCTCTAAACCACACTAAAGGTCGGTTAGTTCTGTATTTTTGGTTAAATTGGTCTTTATTTTCTTTTTTCTATTGTTCTATTTATTCCTCTTCCGTCTCTCCTCCGGAAGTTGTGTGTCTCTGATTTCTTCGAAGGCTGGGTTACCTTGTGTTGGTGGCTGTTATTATTATTATTAGGTTTAGTAGCGGGTGTGTGTAGACTGGGCAGTTTCTGAAGTGGAAATGCTTGTTAATTTCTTTTGTGATGAGCGTTGCCTGGTTTGTTTCTGTTTATACTTGTCTTTGTTGTTAATTTTATTAAACCTGGGTTTCAGTGTTTTCCAGTATACTGTTCTTTTGTTCGTGCTGTGTGCTGCTTTCAGCTTAATTCATACGATTCATCGCTCAATCGCGACAATCATTTGAGTGTGGTTGTTGTGAGCCAATTAGACTGGAGCCACAAGGTCAAAGCCTAATGATGGCTTGATATGTGTTTAGCAACGTAATTACGTTCGCACCGTTGGCCCTGCCCTTGTGAGTTTGTTCATTCCCATTCTCCATCACAGTATATCTACTGTTGCTGTTGTTTTGCCTTCTTGTTAGGACTGTATCTGAGGTTACGCATGGATACTTCACCATTTCTTTCAGCGAGTTGTATTGTTCGCATAGACAATAGCAATGTTGTTTGGGTCCTGTCTTGTGCCCTGTTTCTGTGCTGGCCCTTGAGGGCGTCTGAGTCTATTTTCCATTTCTGTATCGACGGTTCTAATTGCCTGGTGGACTGGAAATTCGTCTGCACTAGCGTATTTACTTTCGGGCATGGCACCATAGGCCACGCCATCGGTATACAGCGCCAGTCCGTCGTTCGACGCTGCAGAATGTCTGCAGTATAGAGTGAGTGCAGAAGCGGTGAGGGTGTCACACTTCGTGTCACGCCTGCTTCCGGATAAAAGATGTCAGAAGTCTTATCGCTGACATATACTCTCGTAGGTCTTTGATCTGTAAAGTTTGCAAGCAGATGTATTATGTCTCGCGGAAAGCCTATTTTAAATAGTTTGTAATATAGGCCGACGTTGCATACTTTATAGTACACTGTCTCTATGTGCAGCGTTAGTGACGAGGTGACGCTGCACAGGTAGTCCCTCTGTTATGTTGTTGCAGAGACGCAGATTGGGATGTATTGCGGCATGCTCTTTTCTGAACCTTGCCTGTATCTCAGGTATGAGCTCGTTTTTTGCTGCATATTTCGGGTAAGCCTTGTGATGTCCACCCACATTAATATGACCACCTGTCAAAAGCCTGAATAACAACCTTTTGCAGCGCAAGACGTGCTGGAAGAGAGTCAGTGAGGTTCTGGAAGCTACCGACAGAGCTGTTGAGTCATGCCGACTCCAGTACCTTGGCCAGTTGCACTAGGTTTTTCAGTTGAGGATTGATGGTGCGAACATCTCGATCAAGGCCGTCTCACAGTTTCTCGATTGGGTTTTAATGCGTTGAGTTTGTTGGACGGGGGAGTATGGTAAACGCATCCTGATGCTCTTCGAATCACGCTCGTGCACTGCGATCCATGTGACACGTTAACAATGTCCTGCTGGTAGCTGCTACCATGCCGAAGAAAACAAGCTGCATATAGGAAGGGACATGGTTCCAAAGGGTAGCTTCATACTTGGTTGATCCACTGTACCTTCCAGAATGACGAGATCGTTCAGTGAATGTAGCGAAAACATTCCCAAGACCGTAACGCCCCTCCTCTGGCCAGACGATTGTTGGATGTTGGTTTCCACCTGTCCGATGGAGCGTAAAACGTGATGCATATGAAAAGGTAATATGTTGCCTCTCAGTGGACGTCCATTTGCGATAAAGACGTATGAAGTCCACCCTTCGTCGCTGATGAACAGCAGTCAGCGTGAGTTCATGAACTGGGCGCCTACTGCGGAGGCCCACACGCAGCAGCATTCGCTGAACGGTCGTTGAGGAGCCACTGCTGGTAGCCCGTTGTTTCATCTGGGCGGTCGGTCAGTTGTTCAACAGTTGCACCTCTATTCGCCCGTACGTACACTATGTGATCAAAAGTATCTGGACACCTAGCTGAAAATGACTTACAAGTTCGTTGCGCCCTCCATAGGTAATGCCGGAATTCAGTATGGTGTTGGCCCATACTTAGCCTTGATGGCAAATTCAACTCTCGCACTCGGAAGGACGATGGTTCAATCCCGCGCCCGGTCATCCTGATTTGGGTTTTCCGAGATTTCCCTAAATCGCTCCAGGCAAATGCCAGGATGGTTCCTTTGAAAGGGCACAGCCGACTTCCTTCCCCATCCTTCTCTAATCCGATGAGACCGATGACCTTGCTGTTTGGTCTCTTCCTCCAAGCAACCCAACCTCAACCCCACTCTTGCAGGCATACGTTCAATCTGGCGCTGGAAGGTTTCTTGGGGATTGGCAGCCTATTCTTCACGGAGTGCTGCACTGAGCAGAGCTATCGACGTCGGTCGGTGAGGCCTGGCACGAAGTCGGCGTTCCAAAACATCCCAAACGTGTTCTGTAGGATTCAGGTCTGTATCTTGTGCAGGCCAGTCCATTATAGGGATGTTGTTGTCGTGTAACGAGTCCGCCACAGGCCGTGCATCATGAACAGGTACTCGATCGTGTTGAAAGATCGCCATCCCCGAATTTCTTTTCAATGGTGGGAAGCAGGAAGGTGCTTAAAACATCAATGTAGGTCTGTAATGTGATAGTGCCACGCAAAACAACAGGGGGTGCAAGCCTCCTCCATGAAAAACACGACCACACCATGACACCACCTCCTCCGAATTATACTGTTGGCACCACACACGCTGGCAGATGACGTTCGCCGGGCATTCACCATATCCACATCCTGCTATTGGAGCGCCACGTAGTGTACCATGATTCGTCACTCCACACAACGTTTTTCCACTGTTCAGTTGTTCAATGTTTGCGCTCCTTACACCAAGCGAGGTGTCGTTTGGCATTTACCGGCGTGATGTGTGGCTTATGAGCAGCTGCTCGACCATGAAATCCAACTTTTCTCACTTCCTGCCTAACTGTCACAGTACTTGCAGTGGAAACTGATGCAGTTTGGAATTCCTGTGTGATGGTCTTGATAGGTGTCTGCCTATTACACATTACGACACTATTCAAATGTCGGCGGTCTCTATCAGTCAACAGATGAGATCTGCCTGTACCCTTTTGTGCTGTACGTGTCCCTTAACCTTTCCACTTCACTATCACCTCGGTAGCAGTGGACCTAGGGATGTTTAGGAGTGTGGAAATCTCATGTACAGGCGAATGATACAAGTGACACCCAATCTGCTTTTCAACAGTAGGAAGGCAGAAGTTGCTTAAAACGTCAATGTAGGCCTATGCTGTGATAGTGGCACGCAAAATAACAAGGGATGCAAGCTACCTAAGTGAAAAACACGACCACACCAAAACAGCACCGCTTCCGATTTTTACCGTTGGCACTACACACGCTGGCAGATGAAGTTCACCGGGCAATCCCCATACCCATACCCTGCCATCGGATCGCCTCATTGTGTACCGTGAATCGTCACTCCATACAACGTTTTTCCACTGTTCAATCGTCCAATGTTTACGCTCCTTACACCAAGCGAGCAGTCGTTCGGAATTTACCGACCGTGATGTGTGGCTTATGAGCAGCCGCTCGACCCTGAAATACATGCTTTCTCATCTCCAGCGTAACTGTCATAGTACCTGCAGTAGATCCTGATGCAGTTTGGAATTTCTGTGTTACACATTACGACCCTCTTCAACTGTCGGCGGTGTCTGTCAGTCAACAGATGAGGTCGCCCTGTATGCTTTTGTGCTGTGCGTTTCCACTTCACTGTCACATCGGAAACAGTGGACCTAGGGATGTTTAGGAGTGTGGAAACCTCGTATACAGACGTATGACACAAGTGACACCCAGTCACCTGACCACGTTCGAAATCCGTGAGTTCCACGGAGCGCCCCATTCTGCTCTCTCACGATGTCTAATAAGTAGTGAGGTTGGTGGTGTGGGGTACTTGGCAGTAGGTGGCAGCACAATGCACCTAATATGAAAAACGTGAATTTTTGAGGGTGTCCGGATACTTTTGTCTAGTATAAGTGAAAGCCGTCGTTCATCTTAGTCATGTATGCCCCGAGATACACAACAATTACTTCGGCGTCGGTTTTGGATAGCGCTATTTTGCCATGCACAGTATACTTTAACCAAGGTGGCACGCGAGTAGAGAAAGTAGGGAAAGTAGAAAAAACTTGACTGTATTGTTAATGCTTCCGTCCTTGGCCTGAAAAACAATGATCATTCCCCTCTGGACGGTAGAGAAATCGCTACGTTTCGTCATTACGACGAGGATCTCACTGTTTTCCGCATCCCCCAACACGCTTTATGCACCCTCCACTGCTAGTGCTGCCACCTATCGTTGGTGAGTAGTTATTTCACGTAGGGGGTGATTACATTAATGTGAATGGGCAATGTAGTTCAAAGATTTTCCCTAGTACTGGAAGCAAAGTACTCGTAATTGGCCCTTAGGATAGCCGTTTCCCTGGTTCTAATAACATCTTCACCTTTGTTGTTTTTCTTGGATGAATGCCCAGATTATGTGATGTGAGATGGACGGCGCCTTTCGCTATGTGGGCGCTGCGCTAGCCACGGCCAAGCTACTTTACTCTGCTGCAGTCTATTAAGCAGTTCGTTCTGCTGAGTTTATTGTATGGCTCCACTACCTGGCGGATTATTTTGGTTGTTGTAGTGGACAGTTTTCGCTAACGACGTCTTGGCTGTTCTCACATCCCTTTGAAGTACAGGAGTCGTACTTTTCTAAGACTTTCTGCGAAAGCATGAGATTGTGAACGCAGTGGCAGCTTCCCAGCACTTGTGTACGTCGTAAATTCCAAAAGTGTTGGCGCGTATCTATAGAGCTACTAAACTTTCAGTCCGAAACAACTGTTACCTTCTTTGGCAATTCTGTTATATTTTCAAAACTTTCTGATGGCTCGTTTATTTTAGAAGTCATGATTTGTATGTGTTTACGATATTTCCACCAAGTGACAGCTATGCCGCAAAGCAATGGACTCGGAAGATATGGGGTTCTTTTGATAACTTTTTTTTTTAAATATATGCCGTGCGCAATGAATTAGCAGTGACAAGGTATACCACTAGTTAAATTGCATGGTGACAGAATGATTGGCCGATGTTTTCCGCCAGGAGGTCAAATTTCAAGTACTGTCGACACGTTGACTTAAAGCACAAGAAACTTTCCATCCACAGGAATGTTTTTTGTACCTTTTGATGTGATACAGAAGAGGAGGAACCGCGAGAATCTGCAACTTACTTCATTAACCAGTCTAGTGAGCTCGCGCCTCTAAGTGATGCAAGTGATCCAATTTAAGTGCCATAAAAAGTAGCGGGTCCTCTGTCTATGTGCAAGTACAAAACGGTTTCTCATAAATGATTTTCCAGAGAGTTCGTTTAGCTATAACCGACACGCGTGGTCATGTTCTCACAAATTGCTGGTGACACTGCATAATCGCTAATGTGTTAGATCAAAAGTCAAAGTAATCACGTACTCATGGAATGAGCGTAGGAGAGCAGATGCAGAAACCAGCGTCGCGCTCGTAGCAAGGTCCTGATGGAAATGATTTAGCAGTATCATCCTCCGATCCGTTCTGAAAAGTCAAGTGTGTATCTGTTCGTATCGTGTGCTTCTACAGTGCGGTGGTGGGTTTATGTTGTTATCAATAGGGGAACGGAGACGGTGTAACCTGGTACCGGCATATAACCTACTCCTCTCGAATAGCACCAAGGAGGTCGCCGACCTTAACGTCCCCATCCAATAAGCGAGTATCCATCAACAATTTCACGTACCCACACTTTTTGAGATACTGTGCAGAGGTTTGGAATTTAATGTAGTATATTTGGACATAGACATGTTCAGTAATTTTACGCCACCACTCCAGATGCCGGCCAAATACTGATGGTGACAATTTTCCATCACCAGGATTCGAACCGTCCTAGCCCCAACTCTATCGCCGTCGCCGCACAGGCGTGAATTAGCGTCCTTCGCTAGAGAGGCGGGTCAGTTTGTTAGATATGTTGCATGTAATCCATCGTGATTTCCTGAAAGCCGTCGATGCTTTGAGCTCTAATCGTCGGAGATGGTAACTCGGGCAGGTAATAAGCTCTGAGTCTATGTTACACTGAGCGTGAGTAAATTACCAGTTCTAATCATTGTTGCAATCGGGAGGATGTGTGCCCTGAGCTACAAGTCAGCCTTCAGAGAGCGCCAGAATCCTTCAGTCGTATTATCACAGATGGCTAACGACGGATTTTCGAGTACTGTCCTGAGATATTGCGCCACAGTCGAAGGGGCATACTGCAAACTCTCCTTGTGCCAAAAAGCGAGAATGAGCAAATCAAAAATCAGATCAATGCTCATTTGATATTTGACAGAGCAGCTACTGTCTACAAAGAACTTGTATCTCCAGGACCAAATTTCAGTCAAACTTTTTATCGGGAGGTCTTTGAAAGACTCGGGAAAATATCGACATATGTTGTAAGTAGGCTGTTTAGGTTTTTATTTTGGTAACGCCATGTAGTGCTCTATATGAAAATCGCTGACTGTGCTGTGTGCAGTCTGAGGCTGGTCGGCATTGTTGCAATATTGGCTATTGTAGCGTTGGGCAGGTGGATGTGAACAGCGCGTAGCGTTGCGCAGTTGGAGGTGAGCCGCCAGCAGTGGTGGATGTGGGAAAAGATGGCAGAGTTTTGAGAGCGGATAATCTGGACGTGTGTCCATCAGAGATAGTAAATTTGTAAGACTGGATGTCATGAACTGATATACACTCCTGGAAATTGAAATAAGAACACCGTGAATTCATTGTCCCAGGAAGGGGAACCTTTATTGACACATTCCTGGGGTCAGATACATCACATGATCACACTGACAGAACCACAGGCACATAGACACAGGCAACAGAGTATGCACAATGTCGGCACTAGTACAGTGTATATCCACCTTTCGCAGCAATGTAGGCTGCTATTCTCCCATGGAGACGATCGTAGAGATGCTGGATGTAGTCCTGTGGAACGGCTTGCCATGCCATTTCCACCTGGCGCCTCAGTTGGACCAGCGTTCGTGCTGGACGTGCAGACCGCGTGAGACGACGCTTCATCCAGTCCCAAACATGCTCAATGGGGGACAGATCCGGAGATCTTGCTGGCCAGGGTAGTTGACTTACACCTTCTAGAGCACGTTGGGTGGCACGGGATACATGCGGACGTGCATTGTCCTGTTGGAACAGCAAGTTCCCTTGCCAGTCTAGGAATGGTAGAACGATGGGTTCGATGACGGTTTGGATGTACCGTGCACTATTCAGTGTCCCCTCGACGATCACCAGTGGTGTACGGCCAGTGTAGGAGATCGCTCCCCACACCATGATGCCGGGTGTTGGCCCTGTGTGCCTCGGTCGTATGCAGTCCTGATTGTGGCGCTCACCTGCACGGCGCCAAACACGCATACGACCATCATTGGCACCAAGGCAGAAGCGACTCTCATCGCTGAAGACGACACGTCTCCATTCGTCCCTCCATTCACGCCTGTCGCGACACCACTGGAGGCGGGCTGCACGATGTTGGGGCGTGAGCGGAAGACGGCCTAACGGTGTGCGGGACCGTAGCCCAGCTTCATGGAGACGGTTGCGAATGGTCCTCGCCGATACCCCAGGAGCAACAGTGTCCCTAATTTGCTGGGAAGTGGCGGTGCGGTCCCCTACGGCACTGCGTAGGATCCTACGGTCTTGGCGTGCATCCGTGCGTCGCTGCGGTCCGGTCCCAGGTCGACGGGCACGTGCACCTTCCGCCGACCACTGGCGACAACATCGATGTACTGTAGAGACCTCACGCCCCACGTGTTGAGCAATTCGGCGGTACGTCCACCCGGCCTCCCGCATGCCCACTATACGCCCTCGCTCAAATTCCGTCAACTGCACATACGGTTCACGTCCACGCTGTCGCGGCATGCTACCAGTGTTAAAGACTGCGATGGAGCTCCGTATGCCACGGCAAACTGGCTGACACTGACGGCGGCGGTGCACAAATGCTGCGCAGCTAGCGCCATTCGACGGCCAACACCGCGGTTCCTGGTGTGTCCGCTGTGCCGTGCGTGTGATCATTGCTTGTACAGCCCTCTCGCAGTGTCCGGAGCAAGTATGGTGGGTCTGACACACCGGTGTCAATGTGTTCTTTTTTCCATTTCCAGGAGTGTATATATGGTGACTTTTGAACATTATTAAGGTAAATACACTGTTTGTTCTTTATCAAAATCTTTCATTTGCTGACTATGCCTATCAGTAGTTATTGCCTTCAGTAGTTAGAATCTTTTATTCAGCTGGCAGTATTGCTGCACGCTGTATTGCAGTAGTTTGAGTAACGAAGATTTTTGTGAGGTAAGTGATTCATGAAAGGTATAGGTTATTTTTAGTCAGGGCCATTCTTTTGTAGGGATTATTGATGGCTCTGAGCACTATGGGACTTAACATCTGAGGTCATCAGTCCCCTAGAACTTAGAACTACTTAAACCTAACTAACCTAAGGACATCACACACATTCATGCCCGAGGCAGGATTCGAACCTGCGACCGCAGCGGTCGCGCGGTTCCAGACTGAAGCGCCTAGAACCGCTTGGCCACACCGGCCGGCTAGGGGTTATTGAAAGTCAGATTGCGTTGCGCTAAAAGTATTGTGTTGATCAGAATAAGTGAAGAGAGTAATGTCTGAGTACGTTCAGTTTTGCTAAGCTGTTTGAAAATCAAATAACGTAGAGGTTTATCAGCACAGTAATTCATTAATTTTTGTAAGGGGACGTTTCAATGTTTGACCAGACAATGCTTCCTCTCATAATATGGCATCTCCATAAGAGAATTTTAGACAAAAAAAATACGTTCTTATTGTTTCTCAGACTCCTTATTCACCATATCTCACTCCCTGCGACTTATTTGTTACTCCTCAATCTCAAGAGCCACATAAGATATCGTCACTTTAGAACTTTAGATAATATCTAGCATCTGTCAACTGACGTGAGAGGTAATCCATCAAGAGCCTTCGACTACCGCTACGAAGATGAAAGCTCCGTCTACGTTGCTATGTAACTGCCGAAGGGAACTGTTTTGGTGAAGGAAAATTTGATGTTTGTAAATAATACAATTTGTGGTGACTTTTCTAATAAACCTAGTAAGTTGACAGACGTACATTTTCTGATAAAAAATTGCACTGATTGTCTAGCATCAGGGCCGTGGTTTGTTCTGAAGCGCTTAGCAGCTCTCAAAGATTTTTTTTTCTGTGATTCCAGGCGTTCAATGTAAGTTCCACTCGTTGCTTGTAGAACATCAAGGCGATATTCGATTTCTCCTCATGTACGAGTGAGCATTGTAACATCAACAGTTCTAACTGTTTCATTGATTTGTGTACGAAGGGTAGCGGTGTCATTGACTTACGTTGTGTACACGGGATCCTTGACGTAACGTCACAAAAATGGTGTGACGTCGGGAGAGCATGGGAGCCATGCGATGTGACCATCACAACCCATCATCCTCTCATGAAATGTGTCATTCAGTACACACTGCACGTTCAGACTCTAATATCACGGTGCACCATCATGCTGGAAGATGACTCACGGCAGCAGCTCTTCGATGTGTTGTTGCAAGAACTGTTCCTACATGTCCAGATAAACATTTGTCGTTAGGGTTTGCCCTGCGAAGGAAAATGAGCCTGCACCCTAAGGTGGATGAGGCAACACCAAACATTAATCTTGGTGCTGTCACGGATGTGTTTCACGCATGTTGTGTAGATTCTGCATACCAAATCTCACTTTCCGCTTTCTCCTGATCTGTCGCCCTTTTGGTGCACTCTTAAGTCAGATCAGCAACAATGAACAAAGAAAACAAGCCGTGAAAGTTGGTAAACATTTTACAACAGACTATCTCTAATAGTTTCCAAGTTATGATGTTTGAAATGATAGCGAGAGTAGCTATATTAATTACAGAGATATCGGTACCAACGTAGAGTTTTTGAAATGAAGTGTAATAATTCCCGTTGCTGTTATCGTATATATCAAGAGATTACTCGACCGCCCTTGACCCTCCAAATCTATTACCTAATTTCACCGAAGTTACACTTCATTTCTTAGGATCTGAACGTAACAGCGAGTGCTCTCCTTTGTGGAAGCTTCATAGATTTAGAAATTGGCTTTCCTGGTTACTGTCATGCTTCATACTTCACCATTCTAGATCCTTACTTCTCATTGTTACCTTTACAGTCGCTTTCGGGAATAGTCCAGACTGCTTCCATTTTTGCCAAACCAACTCTAAAACTGATAAAATCAGATCCTAAAACCGTTCTTTAGTTTCCTTAGCAAGGAACGACTTTGTCATCGTCACCATCATCTGGGGAAAATGTAATTGTAAACTTTCCCTGTTTTTTGCATACATTCCAATTCCTTGTTGTTCGAATAACGACTATTAGTAATTTTCACCGTGAGACTCCACTCATCCCAAATCACAAGTTATACGAAACGGCTAGAGTCGAAATGCTGAAATGGAATTACTTAAGGAGTTTCCTTACACTTCCTTGCTTAACCGCATATCACGCAACCACCCACCCACATCCGATTAATTGAAATTGCTCCATCTAACTCACGCAACTTCTGTCATAACAGCTTTGCAGTGAAAAAGCATTGAACGAAACAAAACGTCGTAAAAGTATATAGATTCCTAAATCTGAACAATCAAAAATACGATATAAGGAAAGGAACCGTTTTTAACATAAAGAAACGCTCTACTTCTGAAAATTACTGTTCATAGTTCAAATGTTGCAGGATATTTGCCAACAGTCTTTACTTTCTGACAGAAAGTTAGAATTTGTTTCAAATAAGGGACCAGTACTAGGACAAAACGGTTCACGGGGTCATTAATTCATTAAACTGTTCTCAATTTCCTGACCGTAGAATCGTTTAAGATAGTTTTTATTTACTGGATGTGTGTTAAAATAACACGAAGAAGCTTTCAGGCTCTTGACTGGTACGCACGTTCGCGCTTGCTGGAGGCCCAGAAAGTCCGAATTTGCTTTAGCGGTTTGCTCCGTGTTGTGCCGCGAGCAGCAGAGAAAGCAAACGGCAGGTCCCCGGCGGCCTTGCTCAGCCTAATGCAAGCGAGTTGCAAGAGCGCTAATCGACGTTAAGCTCTCAAACCCACTTATCTCACTGGGCCATTGCTCAACACTAGGAAGTTTCCTTCTATAGTGTAACTGAAGCCATAAGATCACAGTTCTTTGCCTCCGACGGCAATCACTGGTGTACACGGCATTTATTTATTTATTTTATGTGGGCAGGAGGCCTGTACTTCTGCGAACTGCACTGTTCCGGGATCACATTCAGCTATTAAAGGATAGTTCCATTGTAACTTTAAATTAAAAAAAAGGTCTTAACGGCCACTCTTGCACATTTCCTCGTAAATACAAGCTAACAATAGTACGTCCACGCGCAGCAACAATAACAAAAATGTCACGCGGAAAAACTGCTATGACATATGTGCGCTCTCGTACTTATTATGTTCTTCCAGTGTTGTTTCATTACTCAGGCACACACAGCAAACGTTTAGCAGTTTTCATAACAGCGGTATTCCGCAGTTAAAACCCAGTCAGAGCA
Source organism: Schistocerca piceifrons (assembly GCF_021461385.2). Classification (NCBI taxonomy): domain Eukaryota; kingdom Metazoa; phylum Arthropoda; class Insecta; order Orthoptera; family Acrididae; genus Schistocerca; species Schistocerca piceifrons. Next base: position 717,240,262 of record NC_060141.1, on the reverse strand, counting down.
TAAATTGTGCTTGACAAAAGCACCTGCAGATACTTGAATAAGGCACAAGCATTCCCGGTACAAATAAGCGAGCTTGTTGTTGTTTGGCTGATTTCTTAACAATCAGGAATGCAGACAAGTAAGTGAAATAATCTGGTGGGTCTATTGCACCCAGTACTGCAAACTGTCACGAGGAGAGACAGCACTTGAACGAGGCGGGAGTTCCCCAGTTACACGTCAGCCCCCACTAGATCGTAAATTTTCACCCTGCACGAAGAATGGAGTTTATACATTTGGGTTTTCACACGATGTACCATAAATCGCAGGGTCCGTACATCAAACTCTGCAGAGTTAGGTATTTCGTTGAAACAGTTCACTGACCGCTGAAGCACAAAGTATGGTCAGACTCTGTTTAAATTATACCATGTAACTCCAGTACCATTATTCCTGAATGAGGGAGAAAGCTGGACCCTAGCATCTTCCCAAGCGAAAAAAAAAAAATGGGGCTGCCGAAATGAAATGTCTGTGATAGGCCTACATAGTGAGTTTTACTCGCAAAGATAGTGAAGGCATACAGGAAGAGCTGAGAGTTGAGACAATCAAGAATGAAATAATGTAGTACAGGAACATTTGTTTATAGTGCAATCAGCATGTGCTTGAAGACGAAACAGCCTGGAAATAAAAATCAATAGATCAGCGAAGGAAAAGGTTCCAGGCCTACACGGAACTGGAACAGGCATAAATACCTAAGATCTGACGCAGCTGCTGCTACTGATCATAATGAAGATGCTTGGAAAATACTTTTCCCCCCCAGGCATGGTGGGCAAGAGGGACATTTAGGCTGCAATCGGTTTGTGAGACTTGTAAGACGTATGCTTTGCCGGCGATGGGCGAGGCATGACAGAATCTCTGACCAGAGACTAGTTATCGTTAGTTGTTGCCTGTCGCTAGTCTGCGCTTGGCTGCGCGAGTCGACAGTAGTAGTCGGTCGGCTTTAGTAGCGAGTGGACAGTAGTAGTAGCGAGTCTGGTGTAGTCTGGTGTAGTCGGCGGGAGTCGGCATGCGTCGGCTGTGTGCTCTGCTCGCGACTCTGGTCAGGACTCTGGAGGATGAGTATTGTTGTAGAAGGTAAAGAAGCAACCTTGCGCATATTTAATAATGTATGTTAATTGTAATTTAATTTGTTCAGAAAAAATGCCCCAATAATAATTTTTATAATATAAAGTAACTCTTTTAAAGAAAAGCATTCATTTCAATTTCGAATGCATTATCATTGCTTGCAAGAATCAAAAAATTATATATATACGCCAGCATTGCACGAAGCTGTGTCGAAAAATGACTAATTAAGAGCAGATATAATTGCAGTTTTATTGAGGTAAGAATTTTTGCTTTTTTTTATTATTCAGAATACAGGGCCGAAGGTCAGCGCCGCTGTCCTTATAAATTCATCAGGTTACAAAACTTTTTTATTATTTTGGTGTTTAGGAATTTTTCTATTTAGAACTTGACATTAAATGAGAAAAGAATTTTGTGAGAATATTAAGTGTGAATGCATTTCTGCACACAGACAATAAATGGGAGCCAATTTTGTTCAGAGGTTACAATATAAGAAAAATTCATTTAATTATTATTATTTTGTGGCGAGGCTACGCTTGGCACATTTCCATTTAAAAATATTCTTTGGGCAGGCTACACTTGGCTCACATTTTCATTTAACAATATTTTTTGCTGGGAGGTTACACTTGGCTCCATTTTCATTTATTATTTTTAACAATTTCTGCGGGGAGGTTACAGACTTCAAATGGTTGAAATGGATTTAAGTACTATGAGACTTAACATTTGAGGTCATAACTCCCCTAGACTTAGAACTATTTAAACCTGACCAGCCTAAGGACATCACACACATCCAAGCCCGAGACAGGATTCGAACCTGCGACCTTAGCAGCAGCGCGGTTCCGGACTGAAGCGCCTAGAACCGCTCGTCAACTACGGCCGGCCTCGGAGTGGAAACATTCGCTCTGAACGAGTGAAGCGCCTAGAAACGCTCGGCCACAGCAGCCGTCTTTGTGAGACTTTCAGAATCGAGACATGGCCAGCTGAACTGGCATATTTACCTCAGCCAGGAAGGCTTGTGCTTTGTAAAGTATGACGCTCGCAGTAGGAATGTTGGCAAGTCAAAAGCACGTGCAGGCACTTGAATAAGGCACAGACATGCCCGGTACAAATAAGCGTGCTTCTTGTTGTGTGGCTGATTTCTTAACAATCAGGAATGCAGACTAATACCCGAAATCATCCGGTGGGTCCATTGTACCCAGTACTGCAAACTGTTACGGGGAGAAACAGCATTTGAACGAGGCAGGAGTTCCCCAATTACACACAAGCCCCCACAAGATCGCAAATTTTCAACCCTGCACGAAGACGGGATGGCATGATTATGGTGCATCATTCGGTCATTAGGTTGCAGTGCAAATTGGGCCCTGACAATGACAAAGCCGATACGACGGAAAAATCAATGTCCCGGAGGTGCCAGGAAAGCGTCGCTCATTCAGGGGTCAGTCTGATAATCAGGCATTGGTTAGTGAAGCAGGTGGGACACTGAGGCGGCGAGCAGCCAGTGAGTCAGCAATGCAGGGCCCGAGGAATCGGAAGAGACAGTGTATTCGCCTTCTGGAGGCATGCCAGCCTATCGTCGACTCAGTCCTTAGACTCTGAGGCAGATCTCTGCTTTTACTCCGAAGTTAATTATCGCTTTGTGGCACTCTCATTTCTCGCTCCATGTTAAATAAATTTTGCGTGTGCTCCAGTATTTACACCTTTAAGTATTAGGGTGATTCTCCTCGTCTGACCTCAGCCTTCAGATATTACGATACCATCACTCCTGCGAAACAGTGCTGCTGGCAACAACCGCTGGGAGTGCAAGAACTACACTACTGGCCATTAAAATTGCTACACCACGAAGATGAAGTGCTACAGACGCGAAATTTAACCGACAGGAAGAAGATGCTGCGATATGCAAATGATTACCTTTTCAGAGCATTCGCAGAAGGTTGGCGCCGGTGGCGACACCTACAACGTGCTGACATGAGGAAAGTTTCCAACCGACTTCTCAAACACAAACAGCAGTTAACCGGCGTTGCCTGGTGAAACGTTGTTGTGATACCTCGTGTAAGGAGGAGAAATGCGTACCATCACGTTGATTGAGATCCAATGACTGTTAGCAGAATATGGAATCGGTAGGTTCAGGAGGGTAATACGGAACGCCGTGCTGGATCCCAACAGCCTCCTATCACTAGCAGTCGAGATGACAGGCATCTTATCCGCTTGGCTGTAACGGATCGTGCAGCCACGTCTCGATCCCTGAGTCAACAGATGGGGAAGTTTGCAAGACAGCAACCATCTGCACGAACAGTTCGACGACGTTTGCAGCAGCATGGACTGTCAGCTCGGAGACCGTGGCTGCGGTTACCCTTGACGCTGCATCTCAGACAGGAGCGCCTGCGATGGTGTACTCAAAGGCGGATCTGGGTGCACGGATGGCAAAACGTCACTTTTTCGGATGAATCCAGGTTCTGTTTACAGCATCATGATGGTCGCATCCGTGTGTGGCGACATTGCGGTAAACGCACATTGGAAACGTGTATTCATCATCGCCATACTGGCGTATCACCAGGCGCGATGGTATGGGGTGCCATTGGTTACACGTCTCGGTCACCTCTTGTTCGCACTGCCCACAGCACTTTGAACAGTGGACGTTACATGTCAGATGTGTTACGACCCGTGGCTCTACCCTTCATTCGATCCCTGCGGAACCCCACATTTCAGCAGGATAAAGCATGAATCCATGTTGCAGGTCCTGTACGGGCCTTTCTGGATACAGAAAATGTTCGACAACTGCCCTGACCAGCACATTCTCCACATCTCTCACCAATTGAAAACGTCTGGTCAATGGTGGCCGAGCAAGTGGCTCGTCACAATACGCCAGTCACTACGTTTGATGAACTGTGGTATCATGTTGAAGCTGCATGGGCAGTTGTTCCTGTACACGCCATCCAAGCTCTGTTTGACTGAATGCCCAGGCGTATCACGGTCATTATTATGGCCAGAGGTGGTTGTTCTGGGTACTGATTTCTCAGGATCTATGCACCCAAACTGCGAGAAAATATAATCACATGTCAGTTCTAGTACAATATATTTGTCCAATGCGTACCCGTTTATCATCTGCATTTCTTCTTGGTGTAGCAATTTTAATGGCCAGTAGTGTACTTAAACCTAACTAACCTAAGGACATCACACACATCCATGCCCGAGGCAGGATTCGAACCTTCGACCGTAGCGGTCGCGCGGTTCCAGACGGAAGCGCCTAGAACCGCTCGGACACAATGGCCGGCTGTAGAGATAATGTCAGTTTCCTGGAAATCAATAATTTGTATGTAAGGTATGTTGGATATTTCTTTTTTGTTTCAAAATAAAGGACTACTATTGTTGATTCTGAAACTGCAAAACCGGATGTGGCAAGTTCTTAATAGCTGCATAAAGTTATGTTGCAATTTATTACATTTCTTTGCGATTAATGAATGTACAGTGCGAGTCAGAACTCCAGCGACAAGGTCTCAATATTTGCAGAGGCGGGGTTGCTGACTGTTTTGATGTAAGCTACCCCAGTTTACTGGGAAGCATTACAGTCTTCTGATTCATTTTTGGAGTTACGGTGGCCCAGTGGTTCTGGGGCTAAATCTCTGCCATTTTAAGTTCTATCTCCGGCAATCACTCGTTAGTTTTAAAAATGCTAAGTTGCACGTAGTTTGGAGTTCACATTACACTGTAGTTCTCCCTGCAACTGCCTGGGTAAGCCATTTCGAAACTAGGTGGAACGCATGGTCCTACCACCCGAAATATACCATACCTAGCAAGTAACAGTAGTGTTCAAGTCAACATTTTGGTTGACAGTTTTACCACTTTCTTGTTACCTCAGTCATTTTTGTGATTCCTTTTGCATTTAGGATATCTGGTCGCCAGTGCACATTTGTATACAGTGTGCTATTGAGGATGCTTTTGAAATAGCAAAAGTACTGTTTTTTTGTAGGTGACTGGCTCCACTCAAAAGCAGAAGGCTGACGAACTCGAAGTCGACTACGACAAGGTCGTTGATGTCGATGTTGATGAACGCCTTTGGGAAATGTCTATCGTCACTGACTATTTTAGAACCTCTATTTACACCTGTTTCCTCAATTCATAGGGTTTAAAACATCCTAGTCCTCCCCTCTCACCTTGTATGAACATAATCTTTCGAATCTTGGTTCCAGGAGACAAGAATAGTGCCCTACATCTTCCGTCCTGTATGAATCGGAACGTGCTGTCGTTAATGTCGAGTGAACAGAAACACAACAAAAAACATTCCAAATACACGAGCACTTCGTAAACAGGCTGTACGTGAGCGGCAGTTGTGAGAACTTTACAAAATCTGACTGTGGACTGAAAGCTCTGCGCCTTGACAAACTTCGTCTTCTGTTTGCACCAAAACAAGGAGTTTTAGAGCAATAGCAAGGTGTGGACGCGCTGTAACGTGGCTGAAACTGGCCTGTATGGGCAGTTTCGACCACAAATTTGACATGTTTCTCGTCTCTTTTCAGGGACAGTCACATTCATACGTGCTACGTGTCTTTATTTCTCCACGGGTTATCGAGAACCGGAAGAAGTCAATAGTTTTACTGTCTACGAAAATTATTGTAGTTATTTTAGTATGTGAAGAGAAAGAATGTTAACCACCCAGCGAAATAGAGGCCATTTTCGTCACTACGGCAGTTTCCGGCAGCTTTGACACGATCTACATCTACATGATTAGTCTACAACTCACTGTGAAGTGCTATAGTTCCGTAGTTTCATATAACTACTCGCAAACTGTTTCTCTACCGCTCTACTAGCAGTAGAATGTGGGAACGTAAACAGCTACGTAAATCTCTCCGTGCGAGCTTGAAGTATGAGGCACTAGAAAATTATTTTATATTGCCTGGTTACTTATTCATCCTACTCTTACACATTGAAGCCCCAAAGAAACTGGCATAGGCATGCATATTCAAATACAGGCATATGTAAACAGGTGGAATACGGCGCTGCGGTCGGCAACGCCTATATAAGACAACAAGTGTCTAGCGCAGTTGTTAGATCGGTGACTGCTCCAACAGTAACAGGTTATCGAAACTTAAACGAGTTTGAACGTGGAGCTATAGTCGGCACACGAGCGATGGGACACAGTGTCTCCGAATTAGCGACGAAGTGGGGATTTTCCCGTACGACCATTTCACAAGTGAACCATGAATATCAGGAATCCGGTAAAACATTAAATCTCTGATATCACTGGTGTCGGATAAAGACCTACAAGAACTAGACCAAAGACGACTGACGAGAATCACCCAACATGACAAAGTGTAACCCTTCCGGAAATTGGGCAATCAGCGTGCGAACCATTCAACGAAACATAATCGATATGGGCTTTCGGAGCCGAAGGCCAACTCGTGTACCCTGATAACTGCACCACACAAAGCTTTACGCCTTTCCTGGGCCCGTCAACACCAACGTTGGACTGTTGATGACTGGAAATATGTTGCCTGATCGGGCGAATCTCGTCTCAAATTGTATCGAGTGGATGGACTTGTACGGGTATGCAAGACAACCTCATTAATCCATGGAGCCTGCATGTCAGCAGGGGACTGATCAAGCTGGTGAAGGCTCTGTAATGGTGTGAGGTGTGTGTGCAGTTGGAGTGATACGGGACTCCTGATTCGTCTAGATATGACTCGCTGGGTGACACGTACTTAAGCATCCTGTCTGATCACCTGATGTCCATTGCGCATTCCGACGGACTTGGGCAATTCCGACAAGACAATGCGACACCCCGCACGTCCAGAATTCCTACAGAGTGGCTCCAGAAAAACGTTTCTGAGTTTCAACACTTCCGCTGGCCACCAAACTCCTCAGACATGAACATTATATATCGTATCGGGGATACCTCGCAACGTGCTGTTCAGAAGAGGTCTCCACCCCCTGGTACTCTTACGGACATATGGGCAGCTCTGCAGGATTCATTGTGACACTTCGCTCCAGCACTGCTTCAGACGTTAGTCGAATCCATTCCACGTCGTAATGCGTCACTTCTGCGTGCTCGCGGGGACGCTACACAATATTAGACAGGTGTACCAGTTTCTTTGGCTCTTCATTGTATTGTGTAGTGATTTGAATGATACCTGCTTGTAGTGCAAGAGGTGTCCCGGTCACGTAGAATTTTTTTCATGTAATAAGTCGTAGTTTTACGAACTTCGGTTGAAATTTTTCCGCGCGTTCCAGAGCTATATCATATCAACCTTTTCTACTGTCAGCCCTAACCAGAACCATTAAATGTCGTTGAAACTGCCACAGTAAGACTAACAATCCCGAAAACTGTGATTTCGACAAATATATCGTTAGTTTTCAATTATTTCCTTTACCCCCATTAGCCCTCTAAGTGGGCTAGGGATGTCTGATAGAATCAGGATATTTTACCAGATAGTAGTCATTTACGTAGCACGTTAGCTGAAATCTATCCAAAAGTTCTAGAGTGGTGCTTTGACGTCATCACTTTCTCACTTCAGCCCCACAAATAGGTGTGCAAGGGGTGTCGTGCGCGAACGGTAAATTGCCTCCTGCTACATGTCATTTGTGGGTCAAGTTAATACACACACACACACACACACACACACACACATGTGTGTATGTGTGTGTGTGTGTGTGTGTGTGTGTGAGTGTGTGTGTGTGTGTGTGTGTGTGTGTGTGTGTGTGTGTGTGAGAGAGAGAGAGAGAGATAGACACGGAGTTTCACCTTATGTGTAACACAGTGTGTATGTTGCTGCACCGGCACAGAATTCTTGTTTCACACCGAGCGAGGTGGCGCAGTGGTTAGACACTGTGAGAGGCACCCACATGCCTTGCTCATACTATGGCATCAAGCAGTCAGGCCTGCAAGATGAGTGGTCTGCCAAGCGAGTGGATTCATTCTTATTTATCGAGTAACATGAACTCTCGTACTCACAATTAAGTTACTAATTATCCTCCTGTATGAATAATACGCAACGGAAACACGCATCTGACTATCAGTAATTTACAGAACTCTGACTGGACACTACGCACTGGCAATACCACATTTTCTTTTTGTCTTTTATTTAACGCCTTTTATCGACACGTGGCCACCGCACTGAATATGAATGGCGCACGCATTATAAATTCGGGACATTATGACAACATACAATTCGAAGGAATAGTCCACCAATCTTTTTCTTTTCACTATCTAATTTATTCCGATAAGTTCTCTAACCTAAACACGCAAATTATAGAACCTACAACAATAACACATGAGAAATTACGCCCAGTGGGCATGGCTTTACAATGGTGAATCTCTATATTATGGTCTCGTAATTATTTTTAACGCTACAGTGCACTTTCTGGATAGGATGGTGGATCTTTTATTATACCTCCCACTTCGACTCTCACAACCATCATCACTAAACTTTCCTCCAGACCGAGCGGTACCGGAACTCTGGAGATATTTGCACGTCTTCCTGTGCAATGCAAGCCAAGTGGCGTTGCTGGATAGACGGCCGACTCACCTTCCTTCTCTCTGAGTTTGAATCAAGCGTCACACGGAATCATATCACGCAAAGTAATAATAAGAACATCACACGCGCGAGTCCTCAACTGATACCATGGACGAGTACTTCTCTTTATCTTTTGTCTCATACACAGTTTGAGACTCACACAGCACTCACCACGTGGAAGTACTCGTCTCTAATTTCAAGTCCTGCACACGCCATTTCTTAAATATTTCAACTTATTGTACACACGCTAGTAATTCAGCTTAACTTAAGCACACGGAAGTATTTCAACTTAATGCTACACGTGGTTTCATTGTGACAGTTGGTCACTTCTGAAGATTCCTACAATCCCATTAATATTACCTGCCTGACATTTAATTCTCCCCACAAAAGTTCCTGAATTAGAGAAATTAATATTTCAAACTACTCTTAAATATTCCACATGCATACCATGTCTCCACTCTTTCGTCATTACGAAGCACAACTAAAACAGGTCTTAACAGCACAAGATCCAGCGGCAGAGTGCTGAAACATGGCCGTTCCTGAGGTTCTCTCCCATCTCTGTCGAGGTGGGGGAAGCATCTTGCTATCGTATTGGTCAGCCACGTTTCAGGCGCTCAAAGCTCTGGTAAATTTCATCTCTTTGGTCCCACCAAAGGTGGCCAAAGGATCGACTCAAAGATGATCATATATTCACATTCACCATCTGCGGTTAGCAGACGACCATACATTCATTCATTTCACAGATCTCACCAAACTGGATGTAGGGATTTACTTTGTGGGAGTGCACATGTGATCAATTAAATAAATAAATTGTCATTCTTTCCCACACTGGTATCCGGATTCGCTGTATTAATTGAAATTGAGTTATTTTACAAAAAAAAAATGTGTTGTTCTGACAAAAATAATGAAGTATGTTGTACCTATTTTCAATGTCGGGCGGTACTGTACCCTTTCAACTGGACTCGCATTCGGGAGGACGACGGTTCAATCCCACGTCCGGCCATCCTGATTTAGGTTTTCCGTGATTTCCCTAAATCGCTCCAGGCAAATTCCGGGATGGTTCCTTTGAAAGGGCACGGCAGATTTCCTTCCCAATCCTTCCCTAATCCGATGAGACCGATGACCTCGCTGTCTGGTCTCCTTCCCCAGACAACCCAATTCTTGTTTCTAAATAGTCAGTTTATGCAAGTAAAGTCAGATGTGTCGATACCATAATTTTAAGTATTAAGTACGACAGTTCTCGCAAAATACGTTTCAGATTTAAAGTCGCGCAGAGTTCTCTTCAGAGTCAAGAATTTGACTCACATTTTCCTAAAAACTTGGTACTCTTTCTGCTGCGGGGTTGGAAGGGACAGTTCCCAGCCCTGGAACGTCATTCGACTGCAAGGCTTGCGTTATGACGCGAGGTACTGGCTCAGCGTCGTATCTCCGCGCCCTCATCAGTTTTCAAGGCAGGCGCGGTTTATGCTGAACTGTCCTTCGCCACCGCATCCGGCCAGGGACTCGTCAACACGTGCGATGTGTACTCTGTGTTCAGCGGCAGTCAAACAGTAAGGCTGAAAGACGGCCGCCAGGAACAGCTGGGAAAACGAGTCCTCTACCTAAGCCGAGGGTACGCACTGATTGGGTCGTGGCTTCCAAGCTTTTCTGTGACGATGGCACGTGTTGATTGGCGGAAATTGTTGGTTTTTGTTGTCACTGGTATTGGTGGTGCGTGTCGTCCACAGGGTAGATTTATGAAGTGAAGCAGAGTTGAGGGATAGGCGTGACCAATTTAGAAACGGTGTCTTCCTATAGATAAGAAAAGTCTTATGCTCTTACCACTTCGACACACCTCTACAGCATCATAGAAGCTTTTTACTTTCGGTCTTATCTCTTTGCTGGCAAACTGGACGCTGATTTAATTGAAAAGTACTGTGCTAGATTTGTTAAAGTGGAAATGGTCGTCATTCTATCTCTGGAAAACAAAGTGTTAATGTTTGACTATCCTCGTTTGACAATTAATCTGGGAAGTACCTTTCCCATGTCTGGGGCTGTTAACAAATACTTCTGGGTAAGTGAGCAAGGACTGAGATCAGTGTCCGATTTTAAGGCCACTGTTCCAGTCAGTGGTTTCCTGAGTGCAATCAGGTACTTATAGTAGTCTAGTCAGTGGTAGAGGAAACGACATTAATCGGATCTCGCAGCTGAAGTTTGGGCTGTCGGCCATACTGATACAATTTCTTAACTGTAAGTGTCACACAGAATACTGGCATATATGACACCACGCCGCACGTGCACTCTGTCATAGACGCTGTTAAAAACGTGAAATTTTAACTTATGTCTGGGACGTTGGATAACATTGTCCCAGAAATAAATGAAAATGTCCTAATCTCTTAGTTGCCACCAAGGACTTTAAAAGGCTTCCCATGGTTATCAGGCGAATGCCAAGACTGGTAATCCCCTACCGTTTATTACCAATTGAGAATACATCTGTCCCACCCGCAGACTAATGGGACGGTTGGCTTAAAGAAACTGTGACTCTTTAACGGTATGGATTTCAAAACCCTGCTCTGTTGCCTGGAGTAGAGAAGTACAAAATAATACTCAAAAAGTACTATCAAGAACTGAAGAAGCCTCCTATAAGTCAAGCCCAAGGACGCCTGTGACAGGCATCTGTTCTTTAAGAAGATACTGACGAATGGGCTACAATGATATGAGCAGCGATAAAGAAGACGTGGCGCCCGTTGGATGGAGATGATGGGCTGAGGCAGGGGTAAGCGAAGATGGAAAGAGATAGGGGGAGGAGGACATGGAAACACAGAGGGAGGAGAATACATCGAGAGGGGGAGTGTAAGCAAGCCCACTCACGAAGGAAACCTCGGCTTCAAAGGAAGCAAAGTTCACTGCCAAATGCAAAAAGACTTAACATGGTACTAGGTAACCGCACCGTAATATATATTTATGCCTAGCCTTTTATCCTTACTTCCACCAGCTTGCATTTTTGGAACATATAGTTCTCATGTCTTCTCCCTCTCTCGATGTCTTCCTCTCCCTCTCTGTTTTCATCTCCTTCTCCCCCATCTATTTGTCCTATTCTTCCTCCCCCTATCTCTTTCCATCTTCCCTTACTCCTCTCCGTCATCTCTTCTCCTATATCTGTCCATATCCTTCTCCCTCTTACCTTTCTCCATCTGCTTCTCCTCCGCCTCTCTCTCTATGAATCTCCTCTTCCCCACCTCTCTGTCGATTCCCTTCTCCCCTTCCCTCTGTTCATCTCCTCTCTCTCCCCCCTCTCTTTCTTTATCCCTCCCTCTCTCTCTCTCTCTCTCTCTCTCTCTCTCTCTCTCTCTAGCACTCTATCCATCCATCTCTTCCTTTCTGCACCACATATGATCATTTCCTCCTCCCCCTCTCTATCCATCTCATACTCCCACCTCTGCGTGTTCACATCATTCCCCCCACCTATGTGTCAATCTCCTCATCCCTTCTTTCTCTGTGCACCTCATCCTCCCCCTCTCACTATCCATCTCCTCCTCCTCCTCCTCCTCCTCTCTGCTCGGTCATCTCTGAGCGTGTGTATAGCCCCTGGAATGTATTACGATTCTACCGAAATAACACACCTGTCATACTGGGCTGCCTGGATATCAAGGTATGCCAACCTACTTCACCCAGTCTACTATGAGATCTAGTTAGTTCTTAGCTCAGCGTTACTTCATTCCAAACAATGAGTAGTATGTGTAGCAAACGTGACTGAAATCGAACCAGTGGTTCAGGAGGATATGTGGAATGTACCCACATGCATATATGCGTATATAAACAGGGTGGAATGAGTGTAAGTGCATATATTTTTTATTTTTATAAAAGTCCCGCAATATGTACACACATCACTGTGTTGCTTGATTTTTCTGTGCGTCAAACAGCCTTCCCACAAACACGTCACATATTTTACTACCTGATGCTCTCTCGGCACAGTTGTAACTGTGCCACTAAGTGGACTACACTTGTCGGTGTAGAGTAACTGTTTTTTGTTCGTATGTCCGTGCTTCAAAGCTGACCTGCTGCCCAGAGGAACGTAAGCATTAATGGATTGCTCTTATGACAAGTACTTTGAGCTACTAACCAACATAAAACCGTACTACTCCTAATGGCTATAATTATTAATCAGCAAATGATATAGATTCTGATATAATGTTGTTCAGTGCTCCATCCTCCATCACCAGCGGTAATATCTGAACCTATACCTGTTACATACTGTATAATAGTCTTCTCCCCTGCAGATTTGCCCACACATGTGTTCGACACGTATACTGAAGACAGCTCCTCTTCCCCTCTCTTGGTGACATCTTTCTCCCTCTGTCTGCCTCATCCTCCCACCTCTGTGTGTCTTATCTGCTCCTCCCCATACCTCTGACCAAATCTTCCTTTACCCTCCCTTGGACCATACCTTCCTACGCTTCCCCCTTTCCATCTCTGCCTTCCTTCTTCCGTTTCCACCTGCCCAGCACCGCTCTACATCTTCCACTTGCCTCATGCATTACCCCCTTCTCACCTCTCTCTGTCCATCTGGTCATCTCTCTCGCTCTGTCCATCCCAGGCACACTAATTGGCACATATAGCCCCTGCAATACATTTCAAGTGAAACTAAATGATACTACTCAAACGTGGCTGCCGTACAGGGCAGCCTGCATACAGGGGCTTGAAAATCATTTATTTGTCCTGGTGTACAGGTCGCCTAGAAAAACAGATCAGTAAAGCAGGCTGATACCACTCCAAAACAACACACCTGTCATGCAAGGCATCCCACAATTTGGGGCCCAGAAAACTGTTTCTTGTCGTGATATGTCGGCTGCCCTGCAAAATCAGTTGATTTGGCATGCCAATACTGGTCCCACACAACACAGCTGTCACATAGGGAAGCCTATATGCCAGGGGCTTGAAAAACACGTTTTTGCCAGTATCTCCACTCCTATTGGAGCTAAGAGATTATAAGCCCCACAGTGCTGATACTAATGCTAGAATTCTAAGCCCCCTCCCAAATATTACCAGTTGGGAGTCCCTCTGCCCCACTACTAGCCTACAGATACATTTGGCTAGGAAAAACTGTCACTTTTTAATAGGCTGTATCTCATACAGCCAGCTCTCATCCTTAGAGCAGTTAATGGAAAAAAACTACACATGTTCTAAGATTAAATTAAAATTATTTCCCATTCCCTTTTTCACATTAAGATTTTTGGGAGGTTTTCCTTGGAAGTAAGACAAATATCAAAACTCGAAAGCCCCTTCCAATTACCCCAGATAGAGACATCCTCTGGACGACTACCATTTCGCCCGGTATTTGGCTGTAAAGTCTATTATTCTACTATGGGTCATTATTTTAACGCGACACACTATGTAGAATATTAAAAGAAAGCTGCCTGCTCGCTTCAGTACACACACAGACACACATTTTATCGAGCACAGACAAAACATTGCTTTTGAACAGCTAGTCACCACAGAGTAATCTAACTAGGGTCTAACGGGAAGTGAGAGAATAGAGTATGCAGCAACTGTGGCAGTGATGAGACAGACTCACCTCATGTGGGAAAGCTGCTCACATATTGGAACGGCTCCTAGCGAGCTTTAGTGAGTCCGATACCAAGACCAGAGCTGAGCGAATGAGAGCCTCCTGCCTGGACAACAGGACAGTAGTGGATTTATGGTTTCACCATTCCATCATTGAGGAGCTCTCCCTCCACCACGCTCCAACTATCAACTCACAACAGACCCACTGCCGATTCTTACTTGCACAAGTCAACAGCGTGCAACTCGCAGGACTGGCAAGACAGTGCAGAAAATGTCGAACCTGCCTTGCGTTCTATGTCCTTGTCGTCACATTGTCGTCAAATTTGGTAATCCTATACTTAGGGTGACAGCCCAGATTATCACCCCTTTATGTGCACTGAGACTTGCAAATCAGTCTCTCGTTCTTCCATGCAAAATTACTTTTAGCTTGAATAAATGAGTAATTAAAGTAAAATTTAATGGGATGCAAGAAGTAATATAATGTTTAATTATGAGGGTAAACTTGGCAATAGATACGATATGTGCCACGTTGGAGAAGGTCTACCACCCCTGCGAGAGTATTTACTTCTCCAAGTACCTTTCCAAGAACTATTAAGTTAAACATTACAGCTCAGTCGTAAGGGCCTCCATATTACACAGCTCCTAATGAAAAGGAAAGTTTTACTCAGGAAACTATACCCCAAGGAAAGGAAAATCTCTTGGAGAATAGCGGTTCCAATAACAGAACTGGATGGCAGCTTCGTGTCAGACACAAAAGTTAGCTGCAGCATCTCAAGGAAGACACTGATATACGAGGAAAAGGCGGCTGGCCTTCTATGGACATTTGACCTACATGAATTCCTGCAGACTCACGAACAAGATCTTCATCGCGACAGGTAGACGGAAAGCCTCCAAAAACAAACACATCACCGAAGTGGACATTGCAGAGGAAGCTTGCTGATAGCGATAAACTGAAATTTTCTGGGCTAACAAGATACAGAAGACGTAGGCGAAGAGTCGAAACGAATCACGTACCCGTAAGTAGGGTCAAATGAAGAGAAAAAGACGATTGTTTAATTGGCCGACTGTGGTTTGACGATCCAGTATTAACCTGTTTTTACTAAATTCTGTCGTAGCAAGGGATTTGATTTACACTGTCAATTCATTCCTCTACGTTAAGAGTTTAAATATTTTTAGTTCTTGTGTTTTAAAGAGAGGAGGGCGGCTACAAACTTCCCTTATCTCTTGGAAACAAAGTGCTAAACACTGTAATTTACTGCGAAACTATCGCGGCCGTACGCTCCACCTTATAGGTCGCGTGCTGGTCTTAGCCTAGAGATGAGTCAGTGCAATGGCCTAGCAGCCTCATAGCTTGGGGAAGTCTTTTACATTCCCGTAATACTGTATGAGATAGAGCGACGGCAGGTGGTTGGCCGTGTATTCTGGACGGGGCTGATAGCAGCGGCCGCTCACAAATTCCCACGCGGTCGAAATAGCTGTGTGGCCCGGCCAGCGCTTCACCTTGCCCTGCCCTGGCTGGCCTCGGTAATGACTGAGCGGCACGCCACGGTGCAACACGCCACGCCGCAGATAAGCGCGCTATTTCGGGACTGCTAATGTCGCCGCGAATTGCCGTCAACCGACGAGCGAGCGAGCTGTGTGGCACGCACGGCCCGCGGCTGCGGCGGCGGTTCGTAAAGCGAAACAGTCCTGCGTTAACGTCAGCAGTCTCCACACATATGGGAGATGATTACGTGTGATGTCCCACACGGTTCAATCTCGAGACCTTCTCTGTTTCTTTTATACGTTAATGACCTTACACCGGTAACATTACCAAAAGCTAAGTTTGTTTTGTTTGTACAGGGTCTCCCGAAACTATATTTTCAAATCAATACAGGAGGTAGAGAACATCAAAACAAATACATTTCGACAAGGAACATAACATCTCTGAAATCAGATTGTAATGCCAGGGAACATTTTGTTAGTAGCACTGACAAAAGCTGTTGTCTTGGTGTCGGGAATAGTTACCGACACTGAAAACTTCTCTGTGTACTGATGGTTGACTCTGAGGCCTTTTTGGAAACACACCCATACATTCGCAAGCATCACCGCCTTGTGACAACCTCGGTGACTTCCTTGTAAACACATCGATTCAGTCGCAATCATTACCGCCTTGTGACAAGAACAGTAAATACGGAGCGGTCTACGTGTACTGAAATGGATGACATGCATCTGGTGTACAGGTATCTGAATGGAAATGGACGACCTGCAGTGAGAGAGAATCAAATGCGCTTTCTCAACCGACGGTTCCACAGCACCAAGCATTCGGACATCTGCATCGACTTCTACGCGAAACATACGCTTCCCACGCAAATATGCATGATACGGGTCGGAACCGATCAGTGCGAACTCCCGAAATGGAAGACGAGGTACTGCGACATATTGAAGACATTCCACCTACAAGTACACGACGTATTGTCCACATCCTTAACGTCATACATAGCTTTGTGTGGAGTATGTTTTATGACCAGCAGCTTCATGCTTACCGTCTTCAACGCGTGGCTGAACTAGCACCCAACGCGTGCAGTTCGCACAATGGTTTTTACGACAGGTTGTCCTGCACCCGTTATTTCCGACCGAGGTCCTGGGTACCAACAAGGTTTTGCTTACTCGTGAAGGCTGCTTTAATTTCCGTAGTTCGCATATTTGGGCACATGCGAATCCACGAGGTACTCGCCCTGGTGCTCGTCAACACCGATTCGACGTTAATGTGTGGGCCGATGTTCCCGGCGATACGTTGATTGGGTCATACATTCTTCCATTCCGCCTCAGAGGTCAGAGATACTGCATCTTCGTGGAACGTGTGTTACCAGAATTGCTGGAGGATGTACTTCTGTGTGTTAGACAAAGGATGTACTTCCAGCACGGTGGGGCGCCAGGCCATTTCAGCGTTGCTGTGAGGAATCATCTTCGCGATTCGACAGGACTGCCGACGTGGCCCTGTGGCCTGGCCACACAGATCACGTGACCTCACCTGTGTGGATTTCTTCCTCCGGGGGCAGTATAAAACAGTTGTCGAAACTGAAGACCTCGTCACCAGAATTGCCGTCGTCGCTGATGGTACCATTGCCGACTCGCCGGCCGAAGTGGCCGTGAGGTTCTAGGCGCTGCAGTCTGGAACCGCAAGACTGCTACGGTCACAGGTTCGAATCCTGCCTCGGGCATGGATGTGTGTGACGTCCTTAGGTTAGTTAGGTTTAACCAGTTCTAAGTTCTAGGGGACTAATGACCTCAGAAGTTGAGTCCCATAGTGCTCAGAACCATTTGAACCATTGCCGACAGACCAGGAATCTTCGAACTGGCACGATCACCAATGGCCCGACGATGTATGACGTATATACAGGCCAGTATTCAAGCATTCAAACAACTCCTCTCAGTGCCGCTACTGTAATTAGCATGCTGAATTATCTCCCGTGTAAATCGTCCTAGAATCAGAAATTTCCATCACGGACCAAATGTAGGGTAACTAAATGTACACACATCAAAAAAAGTATTTCATCACCCCAGATCCCAGAACTCCTGAAGATAGACGTTGATCGTGGATATTGTATCACAGTCACAGTCCCTTTGACTGTTTAGAGATGTCACTAAACCCGCCCAAAGACGTAAACAACCATACATGAGCACCGCCTATTAGGCGGTCCGACAGTCGATCAGTTCCAGTGATTTGACCAAGAAGGAGGTACACGGCTAGTGTTGTCTGTTGTTCAACCATGCTTAGATGGTCAATACTGCGGTTCGATCGCGTCTTCATTGTTACTTTGCGTCAAGAACGGCTCTCAACAAGGGAAGTATCCAGGCGTCTCGGAGTGAACCAAAGCGATGTTGTTCGGACATGGAGGAGATACAGAGAGACAGGAACTGTCGATGACATACCTCGCTCAGGCCGTCCAAGGGCTACTAGTGCAGTGGATGACCGCTACCTACGGATTATGGCTCGGAGGAACCCTGACAGCAACGTCACCATGTTGAATAATGCTTTTCGTGCAGCCACAGGACGTCGTGTTACGACTCAAACTGTGCACAATAGGCTGCGTGATGCGCAACTTTACTCCCCACGTCCATGGCGAGGTCCATTTTTGCATCCACAACACCATGCAGCGCGGTACAGATGGGCCCAACAACATGACGAATAGATCGCTCAGGACTAGCATCACGTTCTCTTCACCGATGAGTGTGGCATAAGCCTTCAACCAGACAATCTTCGGAGACGTGTTTGGAGGCAACCCGGTCAGGCTGAACGCCTTAAACACACTGTCCAGCGAGTGCAGCAAGGTGGAGGTCCCCTTGGCCGACGTACGCCGCTGGTGGTCATGGAAGGCGATACATGACTGCCATCCTCCGACCGATAGTGCAACCATATCGGCAGCATATTGGCGAAGCATTTGTCTTCATGGACAATTCACGCCTCCATCGTGCACATCTTATGGATGACTTCCTTCAGGATAACGACATCGCTCGACTAGAGCATGTTCTCCAGACGTGAACCCTGTCGAACACGCCTGGGATGGATTGAAACGGGCTGTTTATGGACGTCGTGACCCACCAACCATTCTGAGGGATCTACGCCGAATCGGCGTTGAGGAGTGGGACAATCTGGACCAACTGTGCCTTGTCATCAAGGCACTTGTGGATAGTATGCCACAACGAATAGAGACATGCATTAGTACAAAAGGACGTGCTACTGGGTATTAGAGTTACTGGTGTACAGCAATCTTGACCACGACCTCTGAAGGTCTCGCTGTGTGGTGATACAACATGTACAACATGCAATGTGTGGTTTTCGTGAGCAAAAATAAAAAAAAAGGAATAAATATGTTTATGTTGATCTCTATTCAAATTTTGTGTACAGGTTCCAGGAAGTCTCGGAAGCGAGGTGAAGCAAAACATTTTTTGATGTGTGTATTTAGTTTCATATTTGATACCTCCTTTATTAGTCTGAACGAATACATTCGGAACTCCCTCCAGATAATACGATCAAAGCGATAAATAGCCACTCAAATGTAGTTTTGAAAATAGGTGTAAATGGAATTTTTTGCAGATTAATACGAGAGAAAATAATAAATTATTTGCTTTCACCTCGAAGAAATGGTTCAAATGGCTCTGAGCACTATGCGACTTAACTTCTGAGGTCATCAGTCGCCTAGAACTGAGTACTAATTAAACCTAACTAACCTAAGGACATCACACATACCCATGCCCGAGGCAGGATTCGAACCTGCGACCCAACTGGTGAAAGAATAGAGTATGCAGCAACTGTGGCAATGATGAGACGGACTCACCTCATGTGGGAAAGCTGCTCACATGTTGGAACGGCTTCTAGCGAGCTTTAGTGAGTGCGAGACCAAGACCAAAGCTGAGCAAATGAGAACCTGCTGCATGGACAACAGGACAGTCGTGGATTTATGGTTTCACCAGGTAAAGGACAGCCCTGATGTTCAGATGGACTGTCACAGGCAAAATAATCAGCATAAATACGTTCATTGATGACAGAGAAGCGGTTGTAGAAAGTGAACGGTAACTGAGGCGTTTGATATGCCCACCCAGATAAATCATGATAGCTGATACTTACCTGGTTTTATGCTGAGTTCATTGTCATTTTAGAGGTATTACTGTTAAAAAAGGCTTTGTCAGTTGGAAGAAATTACCTACAAAGTTTAATTTTCATTATGAAGGCAGCTCCTACTCATAAATAACAAGAGTTATGCATATTTTCAGAGTAAACGAGCGAACCTGTTTGACAATGATAAACCAATTTTCACAGAAATACAACTACCTACGACAATACAAAGACGTTTCTCTTACACAACAGTTCAAACATGTCTCTCTGTTCTAATCGACTCGTCACGAATGATAAATACAACTCCCTTCCATCCAGGCTCTAGGTAGAACAACAGAGATACTGCAGTTGTTGGCGAAGAGTCCAAGCATTTACGTCTCTGGTGAAGAAAGTACTTAAATTTACTTTACACAAGTTTTGACATAAATTTTACAAGATTTAGGAATAATACTACTGTAAATAAGTTTACAAAATTGAAATAGTTATGTTTTTGTTAATTAATTACAAAATTCTCAGCTCGTATCAAATGAAAGCAGCGATACACGAAGTATATCGCTTTCGGAGTAAAGTTTTATTGATTGCATCGCAGTAGGGTGCCTACTGAAATAAAATGTATGCTAGCCGATGGATGTATCAACATTAAAGAAAGAAAAATCAGAGACTCAATGAGAACTTAGGCAAGAGGCTCTTCAGGAGCTGGACGTAGTTGACTATCTCCTAAGTAAAGTAGATAAAGAGGGATGTGTAAGAAAGATATAGTTGCAAAGTCTGTATAGAGCTGGAAGACATCCTGTGAAAATTAACAGCTACTAGCATCCAAAAACATAAACCTTAAAATCAACACAAGATTAATGAATAAGTACGTTTAGGGCCCAACTACTTAATGGTGTGAAACGTGAACATTAGGAAAGACAGAAATGAAATGATGAGACTCCTCTGAAATGTGATTCTATATGAGACTGCTGGAGATTAAAATGATTGATGGGGTAAGGAATGAAGACGTCCTGCAACAAGCAAAGTACACTCCTGGAAATTGAAATAAGAACACCGTGAATTCATTGTCCCAGGAAGGGGAAACTTTATTGACACATTCCTGGGGTCAGATACATCACATGATCACACTGACAGAACCACAGGCACATAGACACAGGCAACAGAGCATGCACAATGTCGGCACTAGTACAGTGTATATCCACCTTTCGCAGCAATGCAGGCTGCTATTCTCCCATGGAGACGATCGTAGAGATGCTGGATGTAGTCCTGTGGAACGGCTTGCCGTGCCATTTCCACCTGGCGCCTCAGTTGGACCAGCGTTCGTGCTGGACGTGCAGATCGCGTGAGACGACGCTTCATCCAGTCCCAAACATGCTCAATGGGGGACAGATCCGGAGATCTTGCTGGCCAGGTAGTTGACTTACACCTTCTAGAGCACGTTGGGTGGCACGGGATACATGCGGACGTACATTGTCCTGTTGGAACAGCAAGTTCCCTTGCCGGTCTAGGAATGGTAGAACGATGGGTTCGATGACGGTTTGGATGTACCGTGCACTATTCAGTGTCCCCACGACGATCACCAGTGGTGTACGGCCAGTGTAGGAGATCGCTCCCCACACCATGATGCCGGGTGTTGGCCCTGTGTGCCTCGGTCGTATGCATTCCTGATTGTGGCGCTCACCTGCACGGCGCCAAACACGCATACGACCATCATTGGCACCAAGGCAGAAGCGACTCTCATCGCTGAAGACGACACGTCTCCATTCGTCCCTCCATTCACGCCTGTCGCGACACCACTGGAGGCGGGCTGCACGATGTTGGGGCGTGAGCGGAAGACGGCCTAACGGTGTGCGGGACCGTAGCCCAGCTTCATGGAGACGGTTGCGAATGGTCCTCGCCGATACCCCAGGAGCAACAGTGTCCCTAATTTGCTGGGAAGTGGCGGTGCGGTCCCCTACGGCACTGCGTAGGATCCTACGGTCTTGGCGTGCATCCGTGCGTCGCTGCGGTCCGGTCCAAGGTCGACGGGCACGTGCACCTTCCGCCGACCACTGGCGACAACATCGATGTACTGTGGAGACCTCACGCCCCACGTGTTGAGCAATCCGGCGGTACGTCCACCCGGCCTCCCGCATGCCCACTATACGCCCTCGCTCAAAGTCCGTCAACTGCACATACGGTTCACGTACACGCTGTCGCGGCATGCTACCAGTGTTAAAGACTGCGATGGAGCTCCGTATGCCACGGCAAACTGGCTGACACTGACGGCGGCGGTGCACAAATGCTGCGCAGCTATCGCCATTCGACGGCCAACACCGCGGTTCCTGGTGTGTCCGCTGTGCCGTGCGTGTGATCATTGCTTGTACAGCCCTCTCGCAGTGTCCGGAGCAAGTATGGTGGGTCTGACACACCGGTGTCAATGTGTTCTTTTTTCCATTTTCAGGAGTGTACAATACGACATCTTGTAACAAGTAGAGAGAATGTGTAGCAAATAATGTAACGAATTTAAGAGACAGAACAACCGGCCATATATTCTGATATGAATCGTCGCTGAAAACTGTAATTAGTGGCTGGTGAAAGGAATGAATCGCGGAGATAGGCATAGATAAAAGAATATGAGGCAGATCGTCGGTGATAATACTGAAAATAGGAGAACAAGTGGCAAGCGACAGGAATGGAAGACCACATCAAACTGCCCGTAGTGTCGTGACCGAAACAACATTATAAACGTCGAGATCGCATATTGTATTCACTGACACTCCAACGCAAAAACACAGGTTAATGTGTCGTTTTGCTACAGAGATGATGTGGGCCTCCATACTGCAGTCACCGCTATAGTGTTTAATACGTTAACGACCATAATTGTAAGATAGGGTTTAAGAGAGACTGGCGCAAGAAACTCCACTAACACAATTTTTTGATGTCATGGCAAAAACAAGCTTTCTACGAAAAAATATCTGTGTAGAGTTCTTTATAACCAGGTAAGGAAAAGATTATTTAAATAGTCTGCATTCAATGTTGCCTACCAAAACGCTGAAACGTGAACACAGCGAAAACGTGGAGAGTAGTGTTATAACCCTTCAAACATGGGACTGTAAACCAAAAAGACAAACTGAGTGATGATGAGGTATTAAGAGAAAATGACGAAGAGATTATTAAGAGCGCTTTGAAGTTGGAAAGGAAGTTGAGTTGGCTCTTTGGGGAAAACAGTTACGTTCTGTTCTGCTTCAGAACACACAAATGGAGAATTGAAACAATCGAGTAAATGAATATTCAAGTAACACAACACTTCATTTGATGTAAAAAAATACGGTTATCGTTTGTTCTTCACTGCTGTGGCTGCATAGATACACGTGGAATTAATTATCCAATTAAATGACCTGCTGTCCAAATACATAAGAGACAGCTGAATACACTGCAATGCAGCTGCAACACATGCCCATTGATGTCACTGAATGTGGTGTCACCGCCAGACACCACACTTGCTAGGTGGTAGCCTTTAAATCGGCCGCGGTCCGCTAGTATACGTCGGACCCGCGTGTCGCCACTGTCAGTGATTGCAGATCGAGCGCCGCCACACGGCAGGTCTAGAGAGACTTCCTAGCACTCGCCCCAGTTGTACAGCCGACTTTGCTAGAGATGGTTCACTGGCAAATTACGCTCTCATTTGCCGAGACGATAGTTAGCATATCCTTCAGCTACGTCATTTGCTACGACCTAGCAAGGCGCCATTATCATTTGCTATTTATCTTATGATGCATGTACCGTCAGACCGATGTTCACCAATTATGGATTAAAGTTAAGTATTCCCGCAGCTACGTACGTTCTTTGCTACTATAACTTCCTTTACCTGTTCCAGACCTCACGCCAGCCTGCGTGAGCTTAAGCGCGTGCCTTTCGGCTACCGGTCATAGTGTGGAGGCGGAAGCGGAATCTCTAGCCAGAACTCACGACGGAACTGGGGAACAAACAGACCTACCGCGCTTGTCCCGTGCGACCATGTTTGAAGACCTTCGCGCGGCCGTTGCGCCTGCATCCTCTCCGGAAGTGTGGCTTATTGCTTCTTCCTGATTGGCGACTGGGGAAGCTGCTTGGGCATGCAGCATCTGTGCGGCGGTCGACTATGATGTGCTGCGATTGACTACCCACAATACTGCCAGTTACGTCATAAAATATCATATTTAGAAGGAATTGTGAGTAGAGAAGAGGCGATAAGACGGACGGATCTAACAGATTATTGAAAAATAAATTCTTCATATGACAAAACTAAAAGTCTGGCGAAGAAGAAAAAGGCAACTTCCATCCTCAAGATGAAGACCTTGCCCTTAGGATGACCCACGCCATTAGTAATACCAATTGCGGCATCAGTGATCGTGCGCTTCGCCAGTAGATCGCCACTTTGCATGCTCGTTGCGCGTTTCCTCCCAGCCGAGGTCTTCTTGCGGTCAGCCGTGGATGCTGCTACCGCTGTGCTGGAATGGTTAGCGCTATTAGAAGCATCGCTGTGACGTCAGATGGCGCCATGGAGATACGCGCAAATGTTCAACAAGAGTCGACGCTGTCGTATTCAGCTGACTCAGGACAGTCGAACGAAAGTCAGTAAAAACTGGTCCCGTACGCAACCTGAAATACCCTGTCGCTATGTAACTTGAGATGCACGCTTCCCATAAACACACAGGTTCGTAAAAAATACCTTCACGCACATCCACATCAGTTTACAAATAGTAAATAGTAGCGAACTGAATAAGCTGAAGCTTTCGCACTGTACCACCAAACCAGTAAATAATTTTTGTTTCCAGTTGTTCGATGAAACGAATAGAGACGATCCATGGTACGCCATACCTGTACAATAATAATTGACCCATTGTCTGCGAAAAGTCCGGAGTAATTCAGCAACATTCACGTTAATCTGATGCCCGTCTGTGGAGACAGAATAATGAATCGAAATAATATGTTTCGATTGCTGCCGCATCCACACAGGCCATCACACATTACACATAAAGAAAACAAATACCCCTTTGATGAACCTATGTAAGTGTCTAGCTGTAAATAATGCTCCTGTAACACGTGCATCTGATAAAGAGCCGGCAGTGGCGACTGGTTGTATATCGTGCCTACATAAGCAGCCAATAGAAACACTAGTAATCGCTTGATTCCGTACTTACTGAAGTATGGGATAAAGTACGAATAAGGAAGAAAATGCATGTGGCTTTCTGAAAACTGTCTGTGCAAACTGTCGACAATGCTGTCCTGTTATCATCACGTTTTGCGAAACAGAAAAAATGAGAGGAAGAAACAGTGGCCTTCAGGAGTCCCCAGGAGAGAAGCCGTTATTTACCGGGTCACGCAAGAAACTTTTGTTGTCGTCCTTTTGAGATCACACTGTGGGGCAGGCGAGAGAGCGGAGCTGATTTTCGTGCACTTTCTCAGAGAACGACCATTACCAAAGAATGACATAACTCTCCTCGTAGAGTCCTCTTATGAATTATTTCGCTATAAAACTGCTGTGAGTTTAGCAGTGAGGATACATGCCGTTTGCCGTAGCTACGTGCGGTAGCGTTCTCGCTTCCCGCGCCCGGGTTTCCGGGTTCGATTCCCGGCAGGGTCAGGGATTTTCTCTGCAAATGGTTCAAATGGCTCTGAGCACTATGGGACTCAACTGCTGTGGTCATAAGTCCCCTAGAACTTAGAACCACTTAAACCTAACTAACCTAAGGACATCACACACATCCATGCCCGAGGCAGGATTCGAACCTGCGACCGTAGCGGTCGTGCGGTTCCAGACTGTAGCGCCTTTAACCGCTCGGCCACTTCAGCCGGCTGATTTTCTCTGCCTCGTGATGACTGGGTGTTGTGTGATGTCCTTAGGTTAGTTAGGTTTAAGTAGTTCTAAGTTCTAGGGGACTGATGACCATAGCTGTTAAGTCCCATAGTGCTCAGAGCCATTTGAACATTTGCCGTAGCTACGCCTATCCCAAAACCCACGTTTTTCGCACCCATCGACCGGTGACCATTACTCTCATTCCGTCCTGCTCCATTTACAGCCCACATCTTAGTCCACCAGATCCAGTTAACTGCATTTCTTCCAAATAATCTACTCCCATTGCAGATCCTTGCAGTTTTTAGTGAAGTGAGGTCCTTTGTCAGCTTTTATTGTTCAAAAACTGCTAATGTAAAATCATTTTAACAATTTAAAAAAACTGATGGTAATAGTTTATCTTTTTTAAATATTTCATATCTATTTGTTTTTCAGTGTGAATTCTCTTGGCTCCAGTGCTTTCAGCACATTCTCGCCCGTGAGGGCCGAGGAAAAAATAGTTCAAATGGCTCTGACCACTGTGGGACTTAATATCGGAGGTCATCAGTCCCCTAGAACTTAGAACTACTTAAACCTAACTAACCTAAGGACATCACACACATCCATGCCCGAGCGGTCGCGCGGTTCCAGACTGAAGCGCCAAGAACCGCACGGTCACTCCGGCCGGCTTGGCCGAGGAAATGAGAGAAAAAGAAAAGAAAGAAAACTTCAGCCTTTCACGTGAGTAGGACAACAGAGTTCATTCTAGGACACCCACGCGAGTTCTACTAGCTCAGCGCGCAACCATCTCACAGGGCTATCCACGACAGAAGGTTCGAATTTGTTGCGACTGGAATCATACGTGCACACAAATTCATATGCAGTCGCATACGGTACGTGCCGTTCTGTTAAGGTAGTATGGGAAATCACGTGGTGTTCATAGTCACGCAATACACACTCAACTTATCCACAACGATCTTTGCAGTACCTGGACAATGTGTGCATGTTGTTTGAATGTACTATGAATCACTACACGCGAAGCAGTTCTCTTTATAGCACACTTTTGGCGCGAGCTGAAGTTATTGTTATTCTAATGTTAGTAAAGATGTATTACGGCGTTCTGAAAATTTTCTGTGCAAATTCTCAATGATGCTCTCATGTTATCGTCCCGTTAGATAAAACAGCAAAAATCAGTCGATGAAAGTGTGGCCTTTAGAGTGGTCACGCAAATAAGCGGAAGACAGCTTGCTACTGAGAGTGTACTCAGCATGATAGGGAATTAAATGTGAAAGATACTTCATCAAATATTAATACATGGAGCTTAAAGATTTGGCGTGCTGGCTTCTGGGGAAACAGCAAATCACAGTATCCTACTGAACTGGATCAATCTCTCACGGAACCGGTATTCGTTTATTGTATGATTATATGATAGCGGAACAAACACTGGTAGCAGTTACTTCTGTAAAATATCTGGGAGTATGCGTGCGGAACGATTTGAAGTGGAATGATCATATGAAATTAATTGTTGGTAAGGCGGGTACCAGGTTGAGATTCATTGGGAGATCCTTACAAAATGTAGTCCATCAACAAAGGAGGTGGCTTACAAAACACTCGTTCGACCTATACTTAGGTATTGCTCATGAGTGTGGGATCCGTACCAGATCGGGTTGACGGAGGAGATAGAGAAGATCCAAAGAAGAGCGGACCGTTTCGTCACAGAGTTATTTGCTAAGCGTGATAGCTTTACGGAGATGTTTAGCAAACTCAAGTGGCAGACTCTGCAACAGAGGCGCTCTGCATCGCGGTGTAGCTTGCTGTCCAGGTTTCGAGAGGGTGCGTTTCTGGATGAGGTATCGAGTATATTGCTTTCCCCTACTTATACCTCCAGAGGAGATCACGAATGTAAAATTAGAGAGATTTGAGCGCGCACGGAGGCTTTCCGGCAGTCGTTCTTCCCGCGAACCATACGCGACTGGTTCAGGAAAGGCAGGTAATGACAGTGGTACTCAAAGTGCCCTCCGCCACACACCGTTGGGTGGCTTGCAGAGTATAAATGTAGATGTAGATGTAGATGTAGATTCATTCTACCATCTATATTTTTCCTCTCAAACCATTTCCTACCTACTACAATTTCAACCAAACTATGGACTGAATTTTCGGATGGGATCTTATGGCTCCATAGCCAGAAATCTCACAACACACTCTCCATTTCACCTGTGCAGGTGACACGTGTCAGGTACTCCGGAACGTTTACGCGGCCATAATGCTGCTTCCTTCCTGTCACCGTGCGCGCAGCAGCTCTAGGCGCCAGGTTGCTGGCACGCCAGTCCACGTCTAGCGCCTGCCACCTCTACTCACCTAGCCTGGCTACTATTTCCGTGCCGCGACGGTCTAATTCTGTCTGCGGCGGCATTCCTGGGACGACGCGCGAAACCTTTCGCTGCCGCCAGTCTTAAATTGTCGAGCTTTTCGCCAGAAGGAATCCGTGTGCTGTTCGCGGAAGGCCTCGCATGCCTTCCTGCGTACTGGACCCACGAAGAAGCGGTTAACTCTATCTTCTGATACTTAGTTGCTGTAAACAACAACGAAACAGTAGCTAAGAACGAACGGTCGCAACATAGTGGGAAAGAACTTTCTTGTGTATAAATAACTGAAAAATGTAGATACATTTTCCCATATAAAATAAAACAAAAATCTAGCAAACATAATTCGTGAAACACTAACAGGTACAGTATCTAAAGTCAAATTTATGGGAGAAGTATCTGAGCCTTCTGAAATAAAACCTGGTGTTAGGTGATGGTTTATCACCTTTACTGTTTAACTGTGTTCTAGAAAAAAATTTAAGGATCTGGAATTCGGAGAAAAAATCACAAAACTGAACCAATAACTCTGGGAAGGAAAACAAATGGAATTAACGTAAACTGCTTGGCTTTTGCGGATGATTTCGGAATAATTTCAGAAAACCTGACGGAAGCAGTTACTCAAATAAACATTCTGAAAAAATTAGCAAAAAACAAAACTAAAACACTACACCACAGTGGTACGACCAGAATGTTTATATGGATCTGAATGCCTAACGATGAACTATAAGATGGACAAACTAGAGGTATTGGAAAGAAGGAGTATTAGAAAAATAATGGGTGCAATGAAAACTGCAGATGGTTGGAAAAGAAGAAGTAATGAGGCGATCTACAAAAATATAGAGGAAATATCTGAAGTAATGGCAGAACGAAGATTAACCTTTTTTGGACATCTCTACCGAATGGATGGAAATAGACTAACAAAACAAATACTCATATATTTCTGGAAGAAGAAATCGACAATAGCATCGATTACAGAAGTAAGAAAAGATCTTGAAAGAAACAACATCAAAGAATCAGAAATAGCAGAAAGAAACCGTTTTAAAAACAAAATACTAAATTTGGAAGGCTTTCAAAGCAGAAGAAATAAAAAATCGGGAACAACATGGACAGAAGAAAGGAAGATGATTCAAATGGCTCTGAGCGCTATGGGACTTAACATCTGAGGTCATCAGTCCCCTAGGACTTAGAACTACTTAAACCTAACTAACCTAAGGACATCACACACATCCATGCCCGAGGCAGCATTCGAACCTGCGACCGTAGCGGTCGCGCGGTCCCAGATTGAAGCGCCTAGAACCGCTCGGCCACAACGGCCGGGAAGAAAGGAAGAGACTTCATGGGGATAAAATGAGGGAATACTGGAAAAATAGGAAACAACAACAAAGGAAGAAGAGGAAATGAAGTTGTTAACGTGATCCAATACGATTGAAAAAAAATCTAGTCCAGTCATTAGTCCTGATGAATTACAGTAGTAATTTTCATCTGTAAGTGAAGTTTCTTTATGAATTCTCAATGTCCGTCTTTGCAGTAACAATAGATATCTTTTGAAAGATTCATCCTTGAGCAGATAACAATTTCTTCTTCACCCATACTGGTTCGGTGATGTTTCCCGCCGATCAGCGGGTCCCACTTTATTTTCCCTAATAGCACACACTGTTGGGCGTGTCGCTGTCTGTTTTTTTGTTTTTAATTGGGTTTCGATTCCCCCTGGAGGCACTCACTCAGCGCCCTTCAAAGTCTATGTGCGCCGTACACCGCCCATCCCTTAGCACAGCGGGTCCAGGAAAACTGTCACTTGCTCAGTCTTGGTGGTGCCAGTGTGATGTTTCTGTGGGTCCCTGCCGACCGGGGTGGCCGAGCGGATCTTGGCGCTACAGTCCGGAACCGCGCTGCTGCTACGGTCGCAGGTTCGAATCCTGCCTCGGGCATGGATGTGTGTGATGTTCTTAGGTTAGTTAGGTTTAGGTAGTTCTAGGGGACTGATAACTTCAGAATTTAAGTCCCATAGTACTCAGAGCCATTTGAACCATTTTGTCACGTCAGTCTGCCAGGAAAAAGAGACTGCTGACGCTGCTGCCAAGGCTGCAGTCCTCGTACCTCAGCCCGCGAGTTCCTATATCTCTGTGTTGCCGTCTATCAGGAGGTGGTGTCCCATCGCCAATGGTTCTCCTCCCTTCACGGGAACAAACTCTGGCTTATTAAGCCTCTCCCAGCGTCTTGGACGACCTCCTCTCTGCCCTCCCGCCTGGAGGAGGTCATTTTAAGGAGGCTGCGTATTGGTCACTGCCTTTTTAGCCATCGTCATTTGATAAGTGGCGCTACCCCGCCACTTTGTACACATTGCGCCCAAGTTTTAACTGCCCGCCACTTCCTGACGGAATGCCCATTTTTTAACCGTTTACGTTCCCGCTTGGGTTTGCCGTCTGAGTTATCGGCCGTTTTAGCAAATGACACGTGGGCGGTCGGCCACATTGTACGTTTTGTGCGACAAAGCAATATGGGGAAGACCACTTAATTTTTAGTTTTGGACCTCCGTTTCTGTATGGTGTCTTAGCCCTTTCTGTACATGCCTGTTTTTAGCTGTCTCCTCTTACGTCAATTGGGACAGACCTATAGTCGTTTTTTAACTCGTCTCTGTCTTCGTGTTCTATAATTTTGACTTGGGCGCGTATGACTCCAGTTGTTTTTTTGCGCACTAAAGCAAAACAAAACCAAACCAAACCCCTGGAGGGTGCGGGCTGGCAGCAGCTTAGTACGCCGCTCTTCAGCCTACGGAATATTAAACATAATAAGAAGATAATAAAAACAAGCGATAAAAAAACGGTGACTTTTGAAATTGTAAAATGGCGGAAATTTGCGGAAGTTAAAATATAAAATCAAAGGTTTGGTGGTGCTAATTAAGATACACAGTAAAGCAAACAGGTACAATAGTAGACAGACAAATGAAAAGAACACGGCGACAGTCTGGTGTATGTTCGCAAGAGATAAAAAATCACACCTAGCGTCAGTATGGTTTCTGTTTCTTCGTTCTGCATAATAGCTGGTACTTCAGTACCGTTTGTCATCTGCAGTTTTCGAGTTTTCCGCTTTGTCAAAACTCTGTGAACTTTATTCGTTCTACTGCATTACTGCTAACGATATACAGGGTGATAAAGTTCTAGTTTCTAGACGCTGTACAAAAAAAAATTTAAAAATGCTACTCAGAATGATTTGAAATTTGAATGAAATATTATCGAAGAAGGGGGAAATGTTATGGAAACGAAACAAAAAAATTGCGAAAATTTTCCCGGTAGATTCCGCTGTTTGCGTCAAAGCGTAAATCGGTTCGGCTGCAAATGACAGATGAATCACAATACGAAAGCTATGGTGTGAGATGCACATTAAACCAACGTACTGTGCAGTGTGTATGGCCGCACAAGTCTGGCATTGAACAGTTTGGCACTGCTAGTTACATAAGCCCATCCTCCACGGCAAGGTCGTACGACATCGGATGAGAAAAATTAGTTGTCCTGAGGCTAAAAACCGTATAAAAAGCAAACTAACATCGATCTCTAAGAATCGTGAGACGGGCGCATGACAAGTTGACTATGGTGTCCGCCGTTGTCTGCCACAAGTTGACATCGAGAAACAGCGTGTTCCACAACAGATCGGAGTGTCTCGAGGGTCACATTGAGAATGCGTTTCGTCACGCTTGTTTTCAATTCAGCCACGCTTGAAATTGCACCACAGAGCACAGCATCTGTCAGATAACCCCACAGCCAGAAGTCACACAGATTAAGACGAGGTGATCCGGACGGCCAGGCTATAAGGAAATGACGGCCGATAATTCTAGCATTTTCTAAAGGCCTCTGCAGTAGCTGCTTAACTGGCTGTGCGATGTGCGGAGAAGTGACGTCTCACATATAAATGATCCCGCCCACACATCCCCGCTGTTGAAGGACTGGAATGACATCGGCGCGCAGCATAGTCTCACAGCGTTTACTACTACAGGTAACAGGACCTACATTATCCATCGCTTCGAAAAAATTAGGCCCTGCGATAAACAATGCCGTCAACCAGCCCCACACAGCTACCTTTGCAGCACGAAGCAGTGCTGGTTGATGTGCGAGTGGAATTTACGTCGCTCACATTCTGCAATTGTATATATAAATGTACCCTCGGAGCTTGAAATGGGCTTCGTCTGTCCGCAGAATGTTGTTGTTGTTGTTGTGGTCTTCAGTCGAGAGACTGGTTTGATGCATCTCTCCATGCTACTCTATCCTGTGCAAGCTTCTTCATCTCCCAGTACCTACTGCAGCCTACATCCTTCCTAATCTGCTTAGTGTATTCATCTCTTGGTCTCCCTCTACGATTTTTACCCTCCACGCTGCCCTCCAGTACTAAATTGGTGATCCCTTGATGCCTCAGAACATGTCCTACCAAACCGATCCCTTCTGCTGGTCAAGTTGTGCCACAAACTTCTCTTCTCCCCAATTCTATTCAATACCTCCTCATTAGTTATGGGCTCTACCCATCTAATCATCAGCATTCTTCTGTAGCACCACATTTCGAAAGCTTCTATTCTCTTCTTCTCTAAACTATTTATCGTCCATGTTTCACTTCCATACATGGCTACACTTCATACAAATACTTTCAGAAACGACTTCCTGACACTTAAATCTATACCCGATGTTAACAAATTCCTCTTCTTCACAAACGCTTTCCTTGTCATTGCCAGTCTACATTTTATATCACTCCTTTACTACTTTAAGTGTCTCATTTCCTAATCTAATTCCCTCAGCATCATCCGACTTAATTCGACTACATTCCATTATCTTTGTTTTGCTTTTGTTGTTCATCTTATACCTTCCTTTCAAGACACTGTTCATTCCGTTCAACTGCTCTTCCAAGTCCTTTGCTGTCTCTGACAGAATTACAATGTCATCGGCGAACCTTAAAGTTTTTATTTCTTCTCCATGGATTTTAATACCTACTCCGTACTTTTCTTTTGTTTCCTTTACTGCTTGCTCAATATACAGATTGAATAGCATCGGGGAGAGGCTACAACCCTGTCTCACTCCCTTTCCAACCACTACTTCCCTTTCATGCCCCTCGACTCTTATAACTGCCATCTGGTTTCTGTACAAATTGTAAATAGCCTTTCGCTCCCTGTATTTTACCCCTACCACTTTTAGAATTTGAAAGAGAATGTTCCAGTCAACATTGTCAAAAGCTTTCTCTAAGTCTACAAATGCTAGAAACGTAGGTTTGCCTTTCCTTAATCTATTTTCTAAGGTAAGTCGTGGGGTCAGTATTGCCTCACGTGTTCCAACATTTCTACGGAATCCAAATTGATCTTCCCCGAGGTCGGCTTCTACCAGTTTTTCCATTCGTCTGTGAAGAATTCGCATTAGTATTTTGCAGCTGTGACTTATTAAACTGATAGTTCGGTAATTTTCACATCTGTCAACACTTGCGTTCTTTGGGATTGGAATGTTCCATGGAAATTCGTTGTCCACTTTCTTGCGAGAAAGAAATTCTAGAGCAAACCGTTGTCTTGCTGGCAGGTCATCATCAAGTAACTCCTGAATATTGGTAATTTTGCGTGGACGGCAATGCAGGATGTTTCGTAGGATTTTATGCATCGTGCTGGGAGGCAAGTCCAAAATTCAGTCGACTCCCCACGCAATTCCCCATGCAACTCCCCGCTCGACATCTCCAGAAATGCTGTGGCTTTATCTTCTACTGATATCGGATCAATTGCTTCCTTCCCTCTGCCACGTTGCACTTCAAAAGAACCTGTCTTTTCGAAAATTTCAATCATTTTCTCCAGGCCCCTGTCAGACATCGGACCAACGCCTTTTTTCATAACCCTGAACGTCTGGAATTTCTACATAGCTACTGGCGCACAGTCACCGTTCTTGTAGTACAACTTTACCAGCAGCGCACGATCCTACATTGGACAGTCATTTCGAGCATCTTACAACGCCAACTAGTGGTAAAATTTGCATTAAATTTTTGTTTTTATTTCCATAACGTTTCACGTTTCTTCGATAATATTCCATTCAAATTATGCGACATTCTCAGCAGTGCTTTTTCTCACGGAAACTTGAAACTGAAACTTTAATTGTAATTACCCTGTATACACAGTTTGAATGAAACTATATCAAGCACATTATCTGTCTGTACTAATGAATTGGGAAAAAGAGTTGTATCTCAGTGCTGGCTCGAGGAGTTTGCGAAAGACTGATACAGAGTAAGTTATGTTTCCAGACTCTATCATGTCAGTAAACAGGTATATTATTAAGATTTCGTCAACCATGTTGATCATCAGTCAGTGCCCAAACCGCGAAGGGGGTACGTAAGAACACTAGCGCAAGTGCCAGAAAATGCGCCGAGGAGCTGAAACAGGCCTAGTTTAACAGGAAATGTGGTTCGTCCTACTGGGCGACACGTTTCTATTGGTCCATGGCCCAATTTAGATTTGTATCTAATGCTCACTGCAATCTCACTGGCAATGTCGTTGGGTCAACATAGGAATATGAAGGGGTCCAATGATGTGAAGCCCCACGTTCACCATTGTGGGTGCGCTCTGAAAACGCACACCGGCAGCGGCATTGTACTCTGTCAGAAAAGCCACAGACTGCCGCCTAGCCTTCACCGAATGAGGTGGTGGAGTGCTTAGTACACTGGACTCGCAATCGGGAGGACGACGGCTCAACCTTGCGTCCGGCCATCCAGATTTAGCTTTTCCTTGATTTCTCTAAATGGTTCCCTTAAAAGTGCAGGGCCGATTTCCTTCCCCATCCTTGCCACCGTCCGAGTTTGTGCTCTGTCTCTAAAGACATCGATGTCGACGGTCTTCCTTCCTTCTCCCGCGTATCCTGCATTACAGAGTGGAGAAGTCACCGATCATGACATTCTGTGCGATACATGGATGTCCAAAATCTTGTCGCCCATTCATTGTTTCACAGTTCTTTAACCAATTTCCACGTATGCTCACGGCGATAGCACGTGAACAGCCGGCTAGTTATGCCGTTTCCGAAATGCTTGTTCCCAGGCGACTGGCCGTTAACAATCTGTCATTGGTCGAACCCGCTTATATCAGTGAATTTCCCAATACGTGACCCGCACCGTAACTAGAATGATTCCTCTTTGGTCTCGTTCACGCCTGTGTAGTTTCCTTGTCGCTTTTCGTGCCTCCAGTGCCACCATGCGGCGTTCAGTATCACCGTTGGCAATTGCCATGAAGCTTTGGCTCGTATTTGCACATATGCGCCAAAAGCTTTATAGATGGCGTCGGAAGTCATAATAAACGGTGCACACCAACAACTGCTACCAGACCCGTTGAAGTCAGAGCAGCCTAAGATAGCTACACTCATGCTCATAAATTAAGGATAATGCTGATACATGTTGGAACAACGCTCTTGTGAGCGGTTTTGCGGGTTTAAATCACCTCGGGGTATGACTATGCGATGCATTTGACCTGCGGTCGTTGCACGGTGGCGCTGGCAGCAGTCCACCTACGCGAAGGTGTGTTGGTGCATGTCAGAGTACGGTGCAGCGAGTAACTGTGCAGACGCTCTCAGACGTGCTTATGGTGATTGTGTGTTGAAAATGGCTCAAAGAACACATATTGATGACGTTATGAGGGGTAGAATACTAGGGTGACTGGAGACTGGTCAAACACAGCAGGTCGTAGCATGGCCCTCCGTGTGCCACAAGTGTGATCTCAAGATTATGGCAACGATTCCAGCAGACAGGAAGCGTGTCCAGGCGCTACAGTACGGGACGTCCACAGTGTACAACACCACAAGAAGACCGATATCTCTCCATCAGTGCCCGCAGACGGCCACGGAGTGCTGTAGGTAGCCTTGCTCGGGACCTTACCGCAGCCACTGGAACAGTTGTCTCCAGACACACAGTCTACAGACGACTGAACAGACATGTTTTATTCGCCCGGAGACCTGCAAGGTGCATTCCACTGACCCCTGGTCACAGGAGAGCCTGTAAAGCCTGGGGTCAAGAACACGGCACA
This sequence comes from Schistocerca piceifrons, assembly GCF_021461385.2. NCBI lineage: Eukaryota > Metazoa > Arthropoda > Insecta > Orthoptera > Acrididae > Schistocerca > Schistocerca piceifrons. The sequence goes on along the minus strand of NC_060141.1, from coordinate 717,204,345 downwards.
TGGTCATTGGAACAGTGGTCCCAGTTTATGTTCACGGACTAGTTCAGGTATAGTCTGAACAGTGAGTCTCGCCGTGTTTTCATATGGCGTGAACCAGGAACCAGATACTAACCCGTTAATGTCCTTAAAAGAGACCTGTATGGATATCGTGGGTTGATGGTGTGGGGTGGGATTATGATTGGTGCATGTACTCCTCTGCATGTCTTTGACAGAGGAACTGTAACAGGCCAGGTATATTGGGACGTCATTTTGCACCAGTATGTCCACCTTTTCCGGGGTGCAGTGGGTCCCACCTTCCACCTGATGGATGATATGGCACGGCCCCACCGAGCTGCCATCGTGGAGGATTATCTTGAAACAGAAGATATCAGCGAATGGAGTGGCTTGCCTGTTCTCCAGACCTAAACCGCACCGAGCTCGTCTGGGATGCTCTCAATCGACGTATCGCTGCAAATCTTCAAACCCCTACGACACTTCAGGAGCTCCGACATGCACTGTTGCAAGAATGGAGGGCTATACCCCAGCAGCTGCTCGACCACCTGATCCAGAGTATGCCAAACAGTTGTGCGGCCTGTGTACGTGTGCATGGTGATCATATCCCATATTGATGTCGGGGTACATGCGCAGGAAACAGTGTCATTTTGTAGCATATGTGTTTCGGGACGGTTTTCTTAACTTATCACCAATATCGTGGACTTACAGATCCGTGTCATGTGTGTTGACCATGGGCCTATGCTATTAGCGCCAGTATTGTGTAGTGCCATGTTTGGTGGCACTTCATTCTGTAATTATCCTTAATTTGTGAGTATGAGTGTAGGTGGTTCGTCGGAGAAATGGAACCATCAACTCTGATGGACTCCCAAAATTACACCGTCTGTCGGAAGTCGCTCTGTTCCCAATAGATAACGCAAGATACGTGATTTTTTCGGAACATTTATCCCGATATAAGGCAAGGACAACAGTGACACGCAGTATGGTCTCACTGTGTAATAACGCCTAGAGATATGTGAAATATGGCTTAAAGCAAGTAATTAAATGACAGAAGAGAGAAAGAACGCCTCTCACGTCGCCAGGTCGCCAGTGCCTGCGGCGACGCTGGCTCGACAGCCGTGGCTGGCGTCGCGACGCCGTGGTCTGGCGCCGGGGTGCCTGGGGGCTATCGATCTGTCGGCGTCGCTGAGGTCGATACTGCCAAACTGGAGGCCCTCTGTCTTCCTTAACGACCGCCTGTAGCAGTGTAACAACCTCTGAAAATGGCTTTCCAAGATGTTTCATTCTATTTGTTCCATGTAGGATATCTAAAGATAGTGTCCTACATACAGAAGGTGATAGAAAAAAAGTCCTGTTCGGTAAAAACTGGTACCTACGACATGGACAGTTCTGTCCTGCGATGGTAATCTGCCTGTTAACGCAACAGGACAGGTTCAGTGCGTCTGTCACTCATTCTTAAACATACTGTTGTTCCCTTTATCAAAGAATAACGAATTTTTATTAACAGATCTGGCAGCTCTCTGATTTGGTTATAAGCATGGGACGCATGCTGCTGTAACGAGATCACGTTGTCAGCTGCTGTGGAGTAATCCAGTGGCTTTAAACAGCCCTAAATCTTGGGAATTAAGGCCAGGAAAATCATGAGGTGATGATACCGGACTTCTCAATCAACCATTCGCCAATTAAAAATTTGTGTTTAGTAGTATCGTATGAGGTGCAGAAAATGGTGTGGTGCCAAATCGTTAATAAATTATATCCGTTGTTTTTCTACAAGAATAACGTTCTCCAAAAGCGCAGGTAATTTGTCGCCGGAAATGGGTGATAAACAGTTTCTGTCAGTACGGCCTCTTAAGTTGTATGACCCTCTGAGTCTGTCTGACACACACATACACAATCCCTTCACACTTACTAGTATCAAGGGCAACCTTATGCCTTGTTTGCATGTTCTCTCGAGGATTTGCATCTGCCTGCAAATGGCTGCTGTGGTCATTTATTATCCCACTCGGTGTGAATCCCGCTGCGTTCGGAAATATCGTGCAAGTTTCGAACTACGGATCTTGTGCGCGCAACGTCTTAACGTTTTTTGATGAGGTTACATGGTATGGTGACATTGTGGGCTGGTAACTTCTACGGGCTATAAGTGTTGTGGGTAAAGTAACTACGCACTGCAGACGTCACCACACAAGATTATGCTTCATGCCTTCAGCAGCTCCCGGTCTTGGCACACAGTTGTTTCGAAAACAACAAAGGAAGTAGGTTACAGTACACTTGTTCGCCCACTGCTTGAATACTACTCACCGGTGTGGGATCCGTACCAGATAGGGTTGATAGAAGAGATAGAGAAGATTCAACGGGGAGCAAGGCGCTTCGTTACAGGATCAGTTAGTAATCGTGAAAACATTACGGAAACTCCAGTGGAAGACTCTTCAAGAGAGACGCTCAGTAGCTCGGTACGGGCTTTTGTTGAAGTTTCGAGAACATACCTTCACCGAGGAGTCAAGCAGTATGTTGCTCCCTCCTACGTATATCTCGCGAAGGGTCCATGAGGATAAAATGAGAGAGATTAGAGCCCATACAGAGGCTTACCGACAATCTTTCTTTCCAAGGACAGTACGAGACAGGAATAGAAGGGAGAACCGATAGAGGTACTCAAGGTACCCTCCGCCACACACCGTCAGGTGGCTTACGGAGTATGGATGTAGATGTAGATGTAGATCATGATCATATTGCTTCTCCGTATAAGGCTTGTGAACTGTGCGATGTGTACGGTGATCTTTTGCTCTTGATGCCAATGATTCTGTGCGCAGGTCGCGGTACATCACCCAGAACTTTTTTTTTTTTTTTTTTTTTTTTCAGCGTGAATGAGACGTTCAGGATTTCGTTCGGCATACATGACACCCGTCTGTTGATTCACTTCGTTCATTAAAGCAAAGCAGAATACTAAGTCACCCTTTTACCACGCGTAATAGTAGGGCTCCATTTCACTCTTTACGTTGTTCACCCTCCACGGCATCTTTAATCTTTTACAGCCTTCGTAACATCAGCACTGTACGTGAGAAATGTCTGATGCAGGAGGCAGTTGTAAGTGCTATGTCTGACAGCAACAACACAGTCACAAATCGAAGTACAGGGACAAACGGCCGGCCAGAGTCGCCGAGCGGTTCTAGGCGCTACAGTCTGGAACCGCGCGACCGCTACGGTCGCAAAAAAATGGTTCAAATGGCTCTGAGCACTATGGGACTTAACATCTGAGGTCATCAGTACCCTAGAACTTAGAGCTACTTAAACCTAACTAACCTAAGGACATCACACACATCCATGCCCGAGGCAGGATTCGAACCTGCGACCGTAGCGATCGCACGGTTCCAGACTGAAGTACCTAGAACCGATCGGCCACTCCGGACAGTGCTACGGTCGCAGATTCGAATCCTGCCTCGGGAATGGATGTGTGTGATGTCCTTAGGTTAGTTAGGTTTAAGTAGTTCTAAGTTCTAGGGGACTGATGACCTCAGAAGTTAAGTCCCATAGTGCTCAGAACCATTTGAACCATTTTTGAACAGGGACAAACAGGTCCAATGCGAAATGAGGAATCCATGTCAGCACGGTAATTTCGCACATCACTGAATACTGGTCGTTTTCGACACAAGTAAAGAGGTCCATATCTCAAGAAATACACTGCCATACAAAAAAAGTGAGGCACCCATAAGACATTGTTGGACATCCATGTAACTTCGTACACATACACACCATCAGCAGTTATGTGAATGTTTAGAGCTTCATTTCAATGTGAGAAGCAAAACGGCTACCAGAGTGCAATAGTATTGTTCCTGCTTAGTGTTGTTATTTGGCTTGGAAAGGTGCATTAGGGGCGTTATCAGCGTCAGATCTTGCCTAATCACTGGGAAGAACACAGAGATGCTGTGTACTCGTACGAGGCAGCATTATCAGCAACTTACAGAGTTTGTGAGTCTCCAATTGGCCGGCTGGTCGAATTGTGTAATATTGGGCTCTCAGATGTGACAGTGGCCCGATGTTGGAACGCGTGGGAATCTGAGGTCAGGCATACTAGTCATCAAGGTCTGGTTGATCATGTCCGGTCACCATAAGGGAAGATCACTGTACTGTACACCAAACACATCATTACCCCTTCACATCTGTGCCTCCCATCCGAACGAGTAATGGGCTCCATGAAACATTATGTGTCGTCCCTCAGAGATCAGCAGCATACGGCCTAGGAAATTACCGCCCCATGCACAGGCTGCCGTTAAAACCACAACACAAAAAAACGCCATTCGTACAGGCCTTGAAGGCCCAACGCTACCGACCGACTACCGTGTCACTCTCAGCCCTTAGGCGTCACCGGAGGCAGATATGAAGCGGTCAGCACACCGCCCTCCGGGTCGTTGTTTTCGTGATCGGCACCGCTACTTCTCAGTCAAGTAGACCCTCAATTGGCCTCACAAGGGCTGAGTGGACTCCGTTTGCCAGTAGCACTCGGTAGACCCGGACGGTGACCCACCCAACTGCTAGCGAAGCCCGACAGTGCTTAAATTCGGTGATCTGACAGGAACGGGTGTTGCCACTGTGGCAAGGCTGTTGGAAACACCAAAACAAAAATGGCTGTATTTGGAATGGTTGCGTGACCAGGAAGCATGGACTGCTGATGAGTGCTGTCACTTTGTGTCCAGTGATGGGTCGCAGTTCTGTACTACCCTAGACGACCCTCGTCAGCGAGCATGGTAGCGATCCGTTAAGAGGTCACATTCTTCCTATGTTTTGGAGAGGCAAGTGTTCCTGCTGATGTTATTGTTTGGAGAGCTATTGGGTACGATTTTAGGTCACGGTACGTATTTATGTGAAATGTCTGTGTGATGTTGACGTATTACCGTAGCCAGGGAGATCCCCATATCTATCAAATGGTTCAAATGGCTCTGAGCACTATGGGACTTAACATCTGTGGTCATCAGTCCCCTAGAACGTAGAACTACTTAAACCTAACTAACCTAAGGACATCACACACATCCATGCCCGAGGCAGGATTCGAACCTGCGACCGTAGCAGTCGCGCGGTTCCGGACTGAGCGCCTAGAACCGCTAGACCACCGCGGCCGGCTCCCATATCTATCCCCGCGATAGGACGTAATATCGGGCCATCTCTGACATCATACCGAGCAAGGTGGCGCAGCGATTCGCACTCGGGAGGATGTCGGTTCAATCCCGCGTACGGCCATCCTGATTTAGGTTTTACGTGCTTTTACTAAATCGCTTCAGGCAAAGGCCGGAATGTTTCCTTTGAAAGGGCACGCGGCCGTTCCTTCCCCATCCTTCCCTGCTGGAAGCATGTGCTCCGTCTCTAATGACCTGGTTCTCGGCAGGATATTAAACACTGATCTCACCCTCCTCCTCGGACGTCACCTTCGTCTCTGTGCCAGTATCCAGGAAACCAAGAACCAGTCACAACAATTGTGGGCCACCATTCCTCAGAAGAGAAGACAACGACTTTATGACATGCTTCCCGAGCGAATTAGTGCATGCATGCAGACCAGAAAGGATGCAACGTCATACTGGGAATTGGGCTGTTACTGTCAAGTTCTCTGTAAATTTGACTGGATTTTGTAATCGCTGAAATAACTTTACATATCCTCTCAAGCCCGTGAAGTTTCATTTCGTATCCTCCTCCTCCTGCTCTCTTGAGTTCTTCACTCTTTTCATCAGGCAGTGTGTTTGTTCTGGACACTAGTTTTTACGTCTCCTTTGTACTACGAGCAGTACCGTGACCTGTATGAAGACGTGATAATTTATCTACACATCCGGTACGAACTGTTAGGTCGTTCATCTGAGAAAACAGTGTATATCGGTCCCATTTGGTGAGTGTTTAAATTTGATGGATTTGTGGCCTCATCTTCTGACTAACACTGGCGCTTGTTATACCGTTTGATGCTTTGTGTATCAAGAGTGTAACGTAGTCTCTGGATGTTGTGCCAGTAATTTATTATTCTACAATGATACACTTTAAAATTTGCTTTAATAAACGTTGATCATATATCGTAACAGCAGAGAAATAAATGAAACCAATAAACTACTCATTATAATACTATTAGTGGCATCGCATGCCTAGCACAAAGTATATATCGCCGAACGACTCGTTTGTAACATGCAGTGGGGAGCGAGAAGTCATGATCTCCACTGGATTCTTGAGACCGCATAATTCTCATCTTTTACCAATCTAGGCCGGACGGTGTGGCCGTGCGGTTCTAGGCGCTTCAGTCTGGAACCGCGTGACCGCTACGGTCGCAGGTTCGAATCCTGCCTTGGGCATGGATGTGTGTGATGTCCTTAGGTTAGTTAGGTTTAAGTAATTCTAACTTCTAGGGGACTGATGACCACAGATGTTAAGTCCGATAGTGCTCAGAGCCATTTGAACCATTTTTTTTTTTCACTAATCTAGTGTTTCGAGAAAGACTCGACTGTTTTTCGGGCATTTTTATTTGCAAATAGAAGGGAATCAAAATGCAATAAGTAGGCACCCAGACCGAAAAGCGAACTCAGTAATTTGTTTTTTTCTAACCAAAAACTCCGATAAATGAAATCTACCGAAAGAAGCAAAGCAACGACAGTTTGAACACACAAAGCGAAACCAGTAAATCGCTATATCCTACCTAGTAAATTCAATGTCGGTTTTTATTCGTAATGAATTTTTCATAACCTTGAGTTTCCGGAACTTTCGTACAGTGTCACCACTCTTGTAAAAGAGCCTTACAAGCAGTGTGCGATCCGTGGTGGTGGAGTCGTGTTGGACGTCTCGAATGCAAACTGAGACACAGCAATTTATCGCGCGTCTGTTGGTATGCATATTGTGACAATTACAGCACCATCAATTAAACTTTTCTGTTCAGTGACGTTTCCCCCCTGTGTCAATAACATGCTGTTTAAATTTGACGTTATTATGAGCAATGCTTCTCTTCTTACAGCATTTTGAAACCTGATCTCCAATTATGGACACCCTGTATTTAGGAGGCAGCAACGTATTGGTTAGCCGGCCGGTGTGGCCGAGCGGTTCTAGGCGCTTCAGTCTGGAACCGCGCGACCGCTACGGTCGCAGGTTCGAATCCTGCCTCGGGCATGGATGTGTGTGATGTCCTTAGGTTAGTTAGGTTTAAGTAGTTCCAAGTTCTAGGGGACTGATGACCTCAGAAGTCAAGTCCCATAGTGCTCAGAGCCATTTGAACCATTTTTTGAACGTATTGGTTGACCCATCTAGGAACGTACGCTCTAAGAATTGTGACTGTAATCAACATCGTGATCCAAAACACCTCTGTTGTAGCTTCTATAAATCCGGACTTTCGCTAGACGTAACGATTTTTAGAGATGACATGATTCGACCATCGCTAACCTCCTGCTGGACGCCAAATTTTAGGACTTATGGGCATTGCTAAGTGTCCGCAGCTCGTGGTCGTGCGATAGCGTTCTCGCTTCCCGCGCCCGGGTTCCCCGGTTCGATTCCCGGCGGGGTCAGGGATTTTCTCTGCTTCGTGATGACTGTCTGATGTCCTTAGGTTACTTAGGGTTAAGAAGTTCTAGGGGACTGATGACCATAGATGTTAAGCCCCATAGTGCTCAGAGTCATTTGAACCATTTTTTTTTTTTTTTGGCACTGCTAAGAGTTCGATATATAATGTGTATTCATTTAAAAAATGGTGGAGTACATGAAAGAATGGAAGTTAACATCTCAACCTGTCGATGGCAGCAACCAAGGAGGTTATAGTACGATTCTGCAGGAGGTCACGATCAGCTTATGAAGTAAGCGGTTGCCTCAGCGTGGAATCGAACTGTTCATTTCGGAAACACTCAGCCGCCTGGCTTCGATTGTTGTATTATTAGCGTTGAGCTGCAGTTTTTCAGCTTCACGCCGTTGTTCTCAAGTCATTCAGTCATTCGCATCATTGGAAATACAGGTATAACTGATAAATAATTCAGAGAACCTGAATACATTTCGAAACACAGATAAAGACTGTGAGCGTGGGGTTGATCTGCTATTCTGTTATTCTGCGCAACGGGTTAATCTGAGATGTACCCTTTACCCTGTGGCTCCTGCAAGATGCAATTTCCATCCCCACACTACTATAGAAGTCAGACAGACGCTCCTAACGTTCTAAATAGAAATGCCTGAAAAACTTTCAGCAATAAATATTCTTCTGGAGTCGTCCACTGTAAGGAAGTGACACAAAAATTCACAAAATTTCTTACGTAACTAGTGGGATACTTGGGTACTGGAGTAGTGCTAGTTAGTGTAAGAAAAACATGAAACTAACGAAAATTATTATTTATTTTGCAAAAATTCTGAGAAATCACAGTGGCACTTTTTTGAACTAAAAGCTCCTGTGACCGTCGTGTCTGGAATGTATGTGTGTACACCAGCCTCGAGTATGTCAACCCCGGTGCGGACTTGTTATTTGCATATCGTTTACATGAATTCATACAACATTGACTTTATCTTATCGAGTTCGTGTTCGAATGAAGCGTCTTGATGTGTGGAATATGATTGTGAGGGTGGAATATGTAAGCAATGAAGGTCAGGAGACGACGACGTCTTACAGGACAAGTAATTTGAATGAATCCACATGCTGGTTGCGTACACTGAAATGACAAAATCATGGGACGGCGATGTGCACATATACAGATGGGCCGGCCGGAGTGGCCGTGCGGTTCTAGGCGCTACGGTCTGGAACCGAGCGACCGCTACGGTCGCAGGTTCGAATCCTGCCTCGGGCATGGATGTATGTGATGTTCTTAGGTTAGTTAGGTTTAATTAGTTCTAAGTTCTAGGCGACTGATGACCTCAGAAGTTAAGTCGCATAGTACTCAGAGCCATATACAGATGGCGACAGTATCCCGTACACAAGGTATAAAAGGGCAGTGCACTGGCGGAGCTGTCACTTGCACTCGGGTGATTCACGTGAAAAGGTTTCCGACGTGATTATGGCCACACGACGGGGATTAACAGACCTTGAATGCAAAATGTTGGTTGGAACTAAATGCATGGGTCGTTCCATTTTGGAAATTGTTTGGGAATTCTGTATTCTGAGATCCACAGTGTCAATAGTGTGCCGAGAATACCAAATTTCAGGCATTACCTCCCGCCATAGCCAATGCAGTGGCCGACAGCCTTCATTTAACAACGGAGAGCAGCAGCGTTTGCCTAGATGTGACAGTGCTAACGGACACCCAACAATGCGTGAAACAGCCGCAGAAATCAATTTGGGATATGCGACGAACGTGTTAGGACAGTGCAGCGAAATTTGGAAGCAGGCGACCGACGCGAGTGCCGTTGGTAACACCAAGACATCGCCTGCATCGCGACCTCTGTGTTCGTAAAAAAGGTTGGGTTTAATGTTCCGTCTGTACCGAGATCAGTAGTAACGGAGCGCAGGCTCGGATGGTGTCAAGGATGGAGAAGGAAATCGGCCATGCCCTTTCAAAGGAACGATCCCGTCATTTGCCTGGAGCGGACCTGAACCGTCGTCCTCCCGAGTAGGAGTCCAGTGTGTTAACCACTCCGCCATCCCGCTCTGTCCTTGGCTCGTGACCATATCGACTGGATCCTATCCGACTAGAAAATCGTGACCTGGTGGGACGAGTCCCGATTTTAGTTGGTAAGAGCCGGGGTTAGAGTGTGGCGCAGTCCTCGCGAAGCTATGGACCAAGTTGTCAACAAGGCACTGTGCAAGCTGGTGGTGGTTCCATAATGATGTGGGCTGTGTTTACATGGAATGGATGTTGAGCTACTTCGCGACTATTTGCAGCCATTCATGGACGTCATGTTCCTAACCAACAACGGAATTTTTGTCGATGACAGTGTGCCGTGTTACCGGGCCACAATTGTTCGCGATGGGTTTGAAGAATATTTTGGACGATTCGAGAGAATGGTTTGGCCACCCAGATCGCCCGAAATGAATCCCATCGAAGATCTACGGAACATAATCGATAGGTCAGTTCGAGCAGAAAACACTGCAGCGGCAAAACTTTTGCAAATATGGACTGGTATACAGACAGCATGGCTCAATACTTCTGCAGGGGATTTCCAACGACGTTTGACTCCATGAAACGTCGACTTGCTGCACTACGCCGGGAAAAACAAGGACCGACATAATATTAGGAGGTATCCCGTGACTTTTGGTTCAAAAATGGCTCTGAGCACTATGGGACTTTACAGCTATGGTCATCAGTCCCCTAGAACTTAGAACTACTTAAACCTAACTAACCAAAGGACATCACACAACACCCAGTCATCACGAGGCTGACTTTTGGTACCTGAGTCTATATTAAGCAACTGCAGAAAGAAGCCCATATACTAAGCTGTCTTGCCAGCCGGGGTGGCCGAGCGGTTCTAGGGGTTACAGTCTGGAACCGCGCGACCGCAACGGTCGCAGGTTCGAATCCTGCCTCGGGAATGGATGTGTGTGATGTCCTTAGGTTAGTTAGGTTTAAGTAGTTCTAACTTCTAGGGGACTGTTGACCTCAGATGTTAAGTCCCATAGTGCTCAGATCCATTTGAACCATTTGAACTAAGCTGTCTTACTTCAGAAATTTTGAATAATATTCTTGACAAATGCAAATCATACTGTTTTTTATCCTGCAGCATGGATTTGGGAGTTGTAATTACCGAAATAACATCATGTAGTCCCTCATCTCGTGAAGTTACATTTCGTTTCCTCCGTTTCTTCTGGTTGCTTCCCGACGTCGGAGGTTCGAGTCCTCCCTCGGGCATAGGAGTGTGTGTTGTCCCTAGCTTAAGTTAGTTTAAGTTAGACTAAGTAGTGCGTAAGCCTAGGAACCGATGACCTCAGCGGTTTCGTCCCATAGTCCTTACCGCAAATTTCCAATTTTTCAGACAGCGTATAAGGTCGGGCACTGTTCTTCGCTGTATGTCCTCCCCATACAGGGGAGGACATACAGCGAAGCTGTCTCCTTAGTATGTGAAGGATTCTTCCAATGAATCTCAGTCTTCCATTTGCCTTTCCTACGATTAGTTTTAAATCGCTCCGTTCGCATACTCTCAGATATTTACTGGGTGTGACTGTTTCGTGCTACTGTTCGACAGTCACACAAAACGGGTGTTTCTGCTTATTTATGCGCAACCCGTCACATCTCTTGAGCCTCAGCTGCCGATGACTGCGGCCCAGTGTAAGCCGCCTACAGCAGTGTGTTCGCCTGAAGTGAGGCAGGTGGACCCGGGTGCGGCGGCACTGCAGACTGCGTGAGCCGCAGGCAGAGCAGTCATGGCGAGTGGGGACCTGCTGTGCACGCAGTGCGTGTTCCCGCCTGCTGCACGCCCGGGGCGCGGCTGGCCCACGGCAGCACACACACGCCTCTGCCCGTGGAACAGGCCGGCCGGTGACGAGCGGCGGTGTGAATCACGGGCGCGGTTTGGCCGCCAGGCAGACGGACTGCTACACGGCTAGAGCGCTCCCCACGCCTACGCTGGCAGCTCGCGGAACCATATTAAGCGGTCTCCGTCTGATGCGGGGAACCTAATGGTGCAATTCGGAGTGACGTGGACTTCCGGCCGTTGGTGCAGTGCTCGATTTGCCTTCAGACAGCTCACTGCCGGCTAGAGCTGGAAAAGCGACTACACTGTCTGATCCTGTCGCCACCACCGCCCCCCTACTCCCCCCCCTCCCACACACACACGCAAAAAAAATACCGACAAAGTTGAGGGACAGGTTCTTTATACATAAATAAGTAAAAAATATCCACTAAAATGGGCTCTATAATGCCTACCATAAGAGATATGAGCACATGTTCATCTTCAATATTATGAAACAGATCTCTCCTCTACTGCAAGGTCTTTGCTTTCCATATTCTGGGAGGAGTAAGTATTGACCAGAACAACAAAACGTCATGAACGTATGGGCTCTAAAATGCGTTCTTTAAGAGCTGTGAGAACTTTTTCATCTTGGCTAACGTGAAACACACCTCTTCTGTTGAACAAGAGCTCATAGATAATAACATATCCACATTACAGCCCATGTTTACTAACATTTTTCTTACTTTGGTCCACGCTACCTTGTCCCAAAATATGAAAAACAAAGAGTTTGCAGTAGAAGAGATATGTTTCATAATATCGAAGATGGACAAGTACTCATCTCTCTCGTTGTTGTTGTTCTTGTCGTTGTTGTGGTGGTGGTGGTGGTCTTCAGTCCAGAGACTGGTTTGATACAGCTCTCCATGCTACTCTATCCTGTGCAAGCCTCTTCATGTCCGACTAACTACTGCAACGTACATCCTTCTGAATCTGCTTCGTATATTCATCTCTTGGTCTCCCACTTCGATTTTTACCCTCCATGCTTCCCTCCAGTACTGAATCGGTGATCCCTTGATGGCTCAGAACGTATCCTACCAATCGATCCCTTCTTTTAGTCAGGTTGTGCCACAAAGTCCCCTTCTCCCCTATTATATTCAGCACCTCCTCATTAATTACGTGGTCTACCATCTAATCTTAAACATTCTTCTTTAGCATCACATTTCCAAAGCTTCTATTCTCTTCCTGTCTAAACTATTTATCATTCATGTTTCACTTCCATACATGGCTACACTCCACCCAAATACTTTCCGGAAAGAATTCGTGACTCTTAAATCTATACTCAATGTTAACAAATTTCTCTTCTTGTGGCTTGGCAAGACAGCCAAGCCACTATGAGGAAGCCGAAAGGCACGCGTTTAAGCTCACGCAGGCTGGCGTGAGGTCTGGAACAGGACAAGGTCTTTATAGTAGCAAAAATAGTACGTAGCTTCTGGAATACTTAACTTTAATCCATAATTGGTGAACATCGGTCTGACGGTACATGCATCACAAGATAAATAGCAGTTGATAATGGCGCCTTGCTAGGTCGTAGCAAATGACGTAGCTGAAAGCTATGCTAACTACCGTCTCGGCAAATGAGAGCGTAATTTGTCAGTGAACCATCGCTAGCAAAGTCGGCTGTACAACTGGGGCGAGTGCTAGGAAGACTCTAGACCTGCCGTGTGGTGGCGCTCGGTCTGCAATCACTGATAGTGGCGACACGCGGGTCCGACTTATATCTACATCTACATCTACATTTATACTCCGCAAGCCACCCAACGGTGTGTGGCGGAGGGCACTTTACGTGCCACTGTCATTACCTCCCTTTCCTGTTCCAGTCGCGTATGGTTCGCGGGAAGAACGACTGTCTGAAAGCCTCCGTGCGCGCTCTAATCTCTCTAATTTTACATTCGTGATCTCCTCGGGAGGTATAAGTAGGGGGAAGCAATATATTCGATACCTCATCCAGAAACGCACCCTCTCGAAACCTGGCGAGCAAGCTACACCGCGATGCAGAGCGCCTCTCTTGCAGAGCCTGCCACTTGAGTTTATTAAACATCTCCGTAACGCTATCACGGTTACCAAATAACCCAAATAACTAACGGACCGCGGCCGATTTAAAGGCTACCACCTAGCAAGTGTGGTGTCTGGCGGTGACACCACATCTTTTCTTCAGAAACGCTTTCCTTGCCATTACAAGCCTACGGCCGGCCGGGGTGGCCGAGCGGTTCTAGGCACTACAGTCTGGAGCTGCGCGACCGTTACGGTCGCAGGTTCGAATCCTGCCTCGGGCATGGGTGTGTGTGATGTCCTTAGGTTAGTTAGGTTTAAGTAGTTGTAAGTTCTAGGGGACTGATGACCTCAGCAGTTAAGTCCCATAGTGCTCAGAGCCATTTGAACCATTTTTGCAAGCCTACATTTTATGTCCTCTGTACTTCGACCATCATCAGTTGTTTTGCTCCCCAAATAACAAAATTCATCTGCTACTTCAAGTGTCTCATTTCCTAACCTAATTCGCTCAGCATCAGCTGATTTAATTCGACTAAATTCCATTATTCCCCATTTGCTTTTGTTGATGTTCATCTTATATCCTCGTTTTAAAACATTATCCATTCCGTTCTTAAGGTATGCATTTTAGAGCCCTTGTTTACTAGACATTTCTTCCTTGTTTTGGTGCAAGGAACCCGTCCGTAAAGTTTGCCGCTGTTTTCTTGTTCTGTTTCTTGCGTCACCCTGCGTAACATTAGGTGTCACGAGAGGCAGTATAAAAGTAGGCTGGGGTTTTGTCTTGTGAGTAGACAGCGTGTGACAGCGGAATCGATCGGTCAAGAGAGATGCGTTATTTCGAACGGTGGCTGGTCGTTGGCTGTCACAAGAGTAACAATACCATCAGCACATTCGACCCTTCTAAACCTGTCGAAGTGTGATGTCGTTGTGAAGTGGAGAGGCGAAGGAGCAACCACATATAAACTTCATATACTGACGAACAAGGTCTGTCGCGCATTGCCGAGGGTGGTTCTAAAAAATCGACCTAAGTCAGTGGAAGGAATCGCTAGCGAATAACGAAGTGCTACCAGCGGACAACTACCAGAAAGTCTGTCCGGAAGTAATTAAAAATAATGGGGTACAATGGCCGAGCATTTTCTCATAAGCCACACATTTATGTAGTCCACTGGTCCAACCTGATGGTAATTAAGGCAATTCTTGTACCCTAAGGGACAAAATTAAAATTTCTGAGGGGTGAAAACAAAGGAGATCGATTGTGTTCGTCATGAAACTAAATTAACTTTTTAAATGTTTCTACTGTTATCACTATTTCATAGACCACCACCAGTAGGTGAGTGGTCAGCGTGACAGACTGTCAATCCTAAGGGTCCGGGTTCGATTCCCGGCTGGGTCGAAGATTTTCCCCGCTCAGGGACTGGGTGTTGTGTTCTCCTAATCATCATCATTTCATCCCCATCGACGCTCAAGTCGCCGAAGTGGCGTCAAACCGAAAGACTTGCACCAGGCGAACGGTCTACCTGACGGGAGGCCCTAATCACACGACTATTTCATAATACTCTATTGTTGCTTACGAAAGTGTGTCCGTATATTTCACTTTGTAGCACGTTTGGGAATAGGTGTTTGCATTTGGCCTGACCGACGTACCATGGGGTAGACCAGTGCTGCTTGAATTTGGCCCAATGTATGTACCACGGGCCAGGCCAGTGCTGTTTTTATTTGGCCTGACCGACATACTACGGGCTAGCCCCGTGCTTTTTGCATGTAGCCTAACTGACGTACCGTGGGCTAGGTCAATGTTGTTTGCATTTGATCCGACTAACATACCATGGGCTAGGCGCATGCTGTTTGCTTTTGGCCCAGTAGACGTGCCACAGACCAGGCTCATGAAACCACCTTTGGCCTGAATAGTGGACCACGAGTGTCACATGTGGTTGTAGGTTAAGGGATTACTAAGACAAATGCCCCCATTTGTGGGGAGTTGTACTGGAGGGTTTTGGGAAGCGGAAGGGCGGATTCGGTGGCGGGGTCGCGACAGAGGTGGTTGGAGTTGTGAATCAGAGCGCAGGCTGGGACGCGCGCCCCCCGCCGCCGCCGCCGCCCCCGTGCGCCGCTGGCGTGCCTCCCGAATTAGCGGAGGCCGCTGGCGCTGCCGCCGCCGCAGTCTGCAGTCTGTTCCCGGCGGTCGCCGACGTCGCAGCCAACCAGACGGCTCTCTGCAGGCAGCCGTGGCGCGAGGCACGCGTGAGTACGCCGGCATCGCCCCAGCAGTCGCTCCCACACACAAAGAAGCGCAGCGAGGCCCGGTTCACATTTTAAACATTTTATGCACGACGCGTGTCGAAGCTCCCATCTCTGTCTTCAGAAACATGACTGCACGGTCTGCTACGGTGCCTGATCGATGTTGTTTGGGTATTACGGCTGGACGTATTAAAATTACCTAACACGAGCGAGGATGATATATTTGTGCGTCCAGGAAAGATGCCGTAATATTGGTTCAAATGGCTCTGAGCACTATGGGACTTAACTTCTGAGGTCATCAGTCCCCTAGAACTTAGAATTACTTAAACCTAACTAACCTAAGGACATCACACACACTCATGCCCGAGGCAGGATTTGAACCTGCGACCGTAGCGGTCGCGCGGTTTCAGACTGTAGCGCCTAGAACCGCTCGGCCACCGCGGCCGGCGCCGTAATATTGTTCACAGTCACTCTAACCCATAATCATTAAATTCAGTTTGTTGCCATTAGGGCAAAAGTAGAATGGGCTACGCTATTTAACGAACACAATAGCTTCAAAAGAATATGGTATTGGCCTCTTCAACTGCGCATACCGTAGATCCTTATATCCCGTCTCAGGCGGAAAGACAATGACACCATTAATAGATAGAGTGCAAGTAATATGACTATCAACAAAACGAAATACGAGTACCTTCTACAATTACTACCCTGACTTGATGTAAATCGGCGAAAAGGTCAGTTTTGCATGACTACGCGATTGACGAACATTCAGTGGAAGCAGTCACACGCATTACATGTCTGAAGTACGCATGCGCAGCGATTTAAGGTGGAACACCTATCTGAAACTAATCTTGGGAAACGTCGATGCCAGATTGAGATTCCTTGGAAGAACGCTCCACCCACGAAACAGGTAGCTGGCAAAATACTAAGGCAATGCACGTCCCGGACAGTTACCACACAAGCGGCCCTCGCACACTCAGTATTATCAACAGAATATTAGTGTCTCAGTACGTTGCGCGAAAGTGCGACCCAACAAAGGTACAATATTATTACGCAATATTTATGTCCGGAACGCGTCATAACACTTCTTTCTTAGCGAACATGTCGACGCTCGACAATGTGGACGTCTGCTGCAACTGAGCTGGTTGCATTGCAAAACAAAGTAGAAATTACGCGTAACGAGGGAAACAAGTCTGAGAAGATTTCTTTAAACACTTCAGCGGTCCAGGGACTCGTTATAGCAGCGTGAATCGTGAACCACAACAATTTTTTACAAATTAAATAAGTGAACTGTGTAATTTATCATGTAGTTCTCAACAGTAACAACAGCATAAAAACAAGTTAAGACAAAAAAACGGTTCAAATGGCTCTGAGCACTATGCGACTTAACTTCTGAGGTCATCAGTCGCCTAGAACTTAGAACTAATTAAACCTAACTAACCTAAGGACATCACACACATCCATGCCCGAGGCAGGATTCGAACCTGCGACCGTAGCGGTCACGCGGTTCCAGACTGAAGCGCCTTTAACCGCACGGCCACACCGGCCGGCAAGTTAAGACACTTCCGCTGATTGATACCTCACGTGATCTTATGTCTGGTGCGTGACAACTGTTGCAAGAAAATAAACAAGTTGCTCACTGGACATCTGAGCTGCTCTCAGTTGCGAATTTTGACAACTGCTACAAGTAAATCTGCTTACATGATATCACGATCTTTTGTTTCCTCTGCAACAAGGCACCTAGCATTTCCTGATCAATCAAGAATTTCATTTCTTCGAAGTAGCACATGGTGCTTTCATATACATCTTCTCGCCCGCTGTCTGATCTTTTGTCATCTTGTATTTTTAATGGAGTGTGAAAGATGGTACGTTGAGTATCAGACACATTCACATAAACAATATTTGCTTTTGTTTCTGCATCTTTTTTATGAAGTAACTTCAAACTTGCTAAGTCTTCCCTTAACTTTGCATTTTTTTATTATTTCAAAGCAGAAAATCATAAAAAAGTCTATAAAATCTTGTTCATTGTACACGATACTGAAGCACAGTTTGTTGAAGCACTGAGCACATCTCGTCCAAACATTTAAAATAATCGCTCTCATGATTGAAGAATAAATGAACATGTTCGAAGCAAAGGAGGGAGGCCGGCCGCTGTGGTCGAGCGGTTCTAGGCGTTTCAGTCCAGAACCACGCTGCTTCTACGGTCGCAGGTTCGAATCCTGCCTCGGGCATGGATGTGTGTGATGTCCTCCCTTTTCAAAAAAAAAAGGGCGTTAGGCACCGACTGATGTAATAGATTTAATACTGCTTATACTGCGAAATTAGCCCTTTCCCTCGCACACATTTATTGAGTCTGCCCTATCCCACGTGGAAGGATGAATCCCACAAAATCTCAACAGGGCGCAGGCTATTGCTGTTTATAATAAGGTTAAAAACAGTAATGTGGGAGATCGGGGCACAGTGGTCATAGAGCACGATGGCCAATTAGTATTATTTCGTTAAACTGCCGTTAGAATGCGAACCGGAGGTTGAAGGCAACAGTACTGTTGTCTTTCCACAATGCGTCAGTGCATTTAGGTTGTCGAGCGAGGAATGGCCCGCATTTAATAGTTTCTTATTAGTGAAAGTAAATTCTGCTTACTCAGTTCTTTTGTTGTGTACTCCGAGAAAACGCTCTTACTAAACCGGCATTAACTGCATAAACACAGACGCCGTTGCCAATAGTAATTCCTAAGAAGATTCTTCAAGATGAATAAGATCAGGATGAGGATGTCCTGTGTGTTAGGTATCTTCAATCACTGTCTCACAGCAATGCATGTCAGGTATGGATTCAATGCGTAAGTTGTATCTGTGGGACATGTATCATGTGTTAAAAATTACTTGAAACGACTTCTTTGCCAATCTCTGAACTGTGAAGATCCTATCGGGCATTCAGACGAAGACTGAAAATTTTGAGCATACTTTCCTGCCACACTGTTGTTATAACAATGATAACACATTAAAATAAACTGTGTGTGTTAAAAACGATATATTTTGAATTAAATAACCCATTTTGTAACTAAATTAAACGATGATATCACGTGGGCCAACATGCCCAACTGCTGAACCAACTTGTTCCTTGGGTGAGGTGGTTTCGCCTAAGTGCTATTACTGTACTAAATATTTTTTATGAATAGTCAAACACTGAGAAGCCTTAAATATTTATAAGTAAAGGTGCTGAAACCGTATACCAACGTTTCCACGTAGAAATACCAGTAGGAATATTTGAAGAAATGCAAGCTCAAAAAAATCAAGAAAAGAAATGGGCTACCCTGCCCCGGTCTCCCATACATAGTTATGGGTGACGATTTCTGGCCTCACTGTTTTAGAAGATCTTAAACGAAATTTTGTCGACGAAGTCACTGGACTCGGATTCTGGACGCCGAGTATTCATAGTTTCACTATACCGGTTTATGTGACTGTGAAGATGGTACGGCCGATTTATCTGTACATCCTTGTAAATGTAAAATTCGAGTTTGCTCTGCGTCTGTAGTGTCTTTACATCGAACTCTAATAATTTACCGGGAAAAGGGAACTTATTTGAAAGAGTCTGAAAGGGTTCAGCAAACGTACGTAGTTGGTGGGACATGCAGTTCGCTGTTCTTACGCCGAAACCGTGTAAGCAGCAAACTGCGTCAAACAGGTGAATTTTCTTTTACTAAATTTCTGAAAGTCTTACCCTGTACTGCACCGACAGATGAAAATTATCTCCTTATAAACTGGATTTCCTCTAGGAATTTATGACTTCTAGAATCCAGTTGGTCATACTAAAAGCCCGAATGTTCGACGGAACATGACATGTAGTGTGACGAGGGCCTCCCGTCGGGTAGACCGTTCGCCTGGTGCAAGTCTTTCGATTTGACGCCACTTCGGCGACTTGCGCGTCGATGGGGATGAAATGATGATGATTAGGACAACACAACACCCAGTCCCTGAGCGGAGAAAATCTCCGACCCAGCCGGGAATCGAACCCGGGCCCTTTGGGTTGACAGTCTGTCGCGCTGACCACTCAGCTACCGGGGACGGACGGAAGCAGATGGAGTACTGGGTGTACCGAAAGGTGGCGTTACAGGATTGTTAATTTGTTCACTACTCACAAACAATTTAACAGCAGCACTTTAAGACTGCCTAACATCAAAAGAATCGTCGCTAGACGGTGGTAGGAAAATGCAGGCAGTATTTCCATTCTGTATAATCAGTATCAGTGTCTTTAAATGTGGAGGCGTGATGACCTCTGGAGTATCTCGTGTTCCTGGTCATGTTGTAAAAGAGAGTGGTGACCGGCACGTTAATTCCTATTAGGATGGTGACTGATTTCCTTTCTAACTGGCAGGATGAATCTATGCCCTGTATTTCCGCTCAGTCGTATTTGACATGGGCAACGATACATATTTACGAATGGTGCTTTATCTTCACTATTCAGAGGAAACTCGAAAAAAAATTGTAGGGGTGTGTAATGGCCTTCAAATGTACAGTTATATAGACCACAGCGACTGAATAACAGTAGCGCTGAAAAGGTGGCAAAGAGTGCATCAATCATCACATCAAATCACAAGAACATTTCCGGAAGACTTTATCCAGACAACGGACTTTCAGAAATTCACTGGTATCAAGAAAAATTAACATGATGAGCGAGAGGGGCAGATTAACGGCTCATCATTCAGCGGCCAGCCCCTGTGGCCGTGCGGTTCTAGGCGCTTCAGTCTGGAACCGCGTGACCGCTACGGTCGCAGGTTCGAATCCTGCCTCGGGCATGGATGTGTGTGATGTCCTTAAGTTAGTTAGGTTTAAGTCGTTCTAAGTCTAGGGGACTGATGACTCAGATGTGCTTAGAGCCATTTGAACCATTATTCAGCGGCAGTACATTTTCGCTTTTGCTTGAGCGGCAGCTCGGTTGGTGTCGGGGCTCGACGATGACTGGCCAATCGCGCCGCCATTTTAATTTAACATATGTGGTATCGCGAATTGCAGGTAATAAAACGAACGAAATAATTTCTAATTCGTTGCGTTCTCTGCCGAGCAGCACATAGTGAATGCTTATACCAAAGAGCCGCCTAAATTGCACGGTCTATTCACGTTTACCGAGCGAGATGGCGCAGTGGTTAGCACACTGGACTCGCATTCGGGAGGACGACGGTTCAGTACCGCTTGCGGCCATCGTGATTTAGGTTTTCCGTGATTTCCCTACAATGGCTCCAGGCGAATGCCGGGATGGTCCCTTTGAAAGAGCACGGCCGACTTCCTTCCATAATCCGATGAGACCGATGACCTCGCTGTTTGGTCTCTTCCCCCAGACAACCCAACCAGCTCCAGTCACGTTAATGTGACCCCCTTCTGCGTCGACGTCAACGTGCAATAACTGCTCACAGACGGCGGGTGACAACGCCAGCAGTGCAGGGTATATAAAGTGTGCTGCAGGGACACAGAAAACACTGCAGTCTGTTTCGTAATGCGGAAACAGACCGATGTACCTGTCTTTCAGAAGGGCACGATCATTCGCTTTCGGGCCAAGGACGGAAGCATTTCTGAAACTACTAAGTTTGTAGACTGTTCGCATGCAAAATGGCGCTAGCCAAAACCGACGCCGGGGCAGCTGTGTTGAACGACGGCCATGGATGACAGGGCTGAACGATATGTGTACGTGCGAGTAGATGTGCAATTGTTGAGTAACTGACCTCCCAAATGGTTCAAATGGCTCTGAGCACTATGGGACTTAACATCTGAGGTCATCAGTCCCCTAGAACTTAGAACTAGTTAAACCTAACTAACCTAAGAACATCACACACGTCCATGTTGGAGGCAGGATTCGAACCTGCGACCGTAGCGGTCGCGCGGTTCCAGACTGAAGCGCCTAGAACCGCTCGGCCACTCCGGCCGGCAACTGACCTCCCAGATGAACCAAGGGGCTACCAGTAGTGTCTCTTCAACGACAGTCCAGCAAACGTTGCAGCATATGTGCGTCTGCAGCAGGAGCCCAGTTCGTGCACCAATGCTGATTACTGTCCCTCGGCGACGAAGACTGGAAGTTACTCGCCAGTACTGCAGCTGGACGTCCAGTGGATGGCTAGAGGTGGTGTCCGGCGTGAAAAGACTGAAAGCAGACACCCTGCAACAATTGCTGGAAGGGTCCAGTCCGGAGGAGGGAGTGTTATGGTATGGGGAATGTCTTCGTGTTATTCCTTGGGTTCTGGAAGGCACAATGGATCAACATAAGTGTGCGTCTGTCCTTGGGACCCATGCCTGTTCCTAAATGCAGTTCTTTTTCCTCGGAACGATGAATCTACCAGCAGGACAATGCAACGTGTCACAAAGTGGCAGTGCACGGGTATGGCTCGTAGAGCATCAAGTGAAGTTTATCGTACTTCCCTAGCCACACAACTTCTCGGAAATAACGCCTTCGTGAATCTGTGGGACCATCTCGATCGTGCTGTAGGAGCTACGAATTCTCGGCCGACCAACCTAGCCCAATGGGCCACGGCATTGGACTTAGCATGGTGCCACATCCATGCCGAAACATTCCAGAACTTCACGGACTCTCCTCCTGCACGCACCGGTCCACGCTGGATAAATTAGTTATTCAGGCTTTTGACAGGTGATCACATTAATGTGACCTGGCAGTGTACACATTCATGTGGTCTAGCGGGAGATTAACAGCAATGGCAGAAGTGTGTTTGGCCACCTGCTAACGCAATGGAGCGGCGATTCTGGATGTCATGGATTCGACAGGTCTCCAGAGGTAAGTAGACAAGATGTCTACGAACCGATCACGTAATGCCCGTAAATTATGGGACGCTGGTTTGGGGTGCGGAGTTGTCTCGCGATACCGTTGTGGCTGTCTTTCATCCAGTTCGAATCACGGAAATGTCGTGGCCAAGACACGAAATTAATTTCGCAGGCATGCTCCACAAACCACTGAAGCGCAAATTGCAACTTGTGATACGGACAGTTATCCATCTGGAAGATGCGACCGCTCGCAGGGAAGAATTCAGTCATGAAGGGATGCGGGAGGACCGCAGTAACGTTCAGTAGTACACATCTGTCACTATCCCATGGGAGTGCTTGCTGGCCGGTGTACATGGTACCTTCGTATAAATAAAAATCGTTACTAGATGTTGATTTCTGTTGTCTGTCTCAACATTCAAGGCGGTACTACTGGGCGTTTGCCCATGTTGTCTCAGTGTGGATGCGAGATGGCATTACTTGCCGTTCATGTATGTTGTTCGTCTGTACACGTGAGACGGTGCTTCTGGGCCTTCAGGAACATTGTCTCTCAGTACACAATATACAGTGTTACAGGATATTAGCGTACATTGTGTGTCTGTAACATGAAGAGTCTTTACTGGTCTTTGTGTATGATGAACATGTGCCTACGTGAGAAGGCTTCACAGTACATTTGTGTACGTTTACTCCAGTCCACAAAAAGGTGCTACTGGCCGTTCGAGTACGTTATCTCATCATACTCACCAGAGGACGCTATTGGCTCAAAATGGTTCAAATGGCTCTGAGCACTATGGGACTCAACATCTTAGGTCATAAGTCCCCTAGAACTAGAACTACTTAAACCTAATTAACCTAAGGACATCACACACACCCATGCCCGAGGCAGTATTCGAACCTGCGACCGTAGCAGTCCCGCGGTTCCGGACTGCAGCGCCAGAACCGCTAGACCACCGCGGCCGGCGACGCTATTGGCTTTTTGCACCTGTTGTCTGACTGCTCACATTACACTCACGCTCATAAATTAAGGATAATGGCAGAATGTGGTGCCACACAACGTGGCACTATACAGAACTGGCGCTAATAGCATAGGCACATACGAAACACACACGACACAGATCTGTAAGTCCGCAGTATTGGTGATAAGTTGAGAAAACCGTCCCGAAACACATGTGCTACAAAACGCCACTGTTTCCTGTGCATGTACCCCGTCATCAGTATGGGATATGATCACCATGCACACGTGCACAGACCGCACAACGGGTTGGCTTACTCTAGAGCAGGTGGTCGAGCAGCTGCTGGGTTATAGCCTCCCATTCTTGCACCAGTACCTGTCTCGTAGGGGTTTGAAGACGTGCAGCGATACGTCGATTGAGAGCATCCCAGACGTGCTCGACGGAGTTTAGGTCTGGAGAACAGGCAGGCCACTCCATTCGCCTGATATCTTCTGTTCCTAGGTACTCCTCCACGATGGCAGCTCGGTGGGGCCGTGCATTATCATCCATCAGGAGAAAGGTGGGACTCACTGCACCTCTGAAAAGGCGGACAAACTGGTGCAAAATGACGTCCCGATACACCTGACCTGTTACAGTTCCTCTGCCAAAGATAAGCAGGGCTGTACGTGCACCAATCATAATCCCACCCCAGTACCTGTCGGAGCACCTTAAGTCTCGTAGGGGTTTGAAGACGTGCAGCGATACGTCGATTGAGAGCATCCCAGACGTGCTCGATGGAGTTTAGGCCTGGAGAACAGGCAGGCCACTCCATTCGCCTGATATCTTCTGTTTCTAGGTACTCCTCCACGATGGCAGCTCGGTGGGGCCGTACGTTATCATCCATCAGGAGAAAGGTGGGACTCACTGCACCTCTGAAAAGGCGGACAAACTGGTGCAAAATGACGTCCCGATACACCTGACCTGTTACAGTTCCTCTGCCAAAGATATGCAGGGCTGTACGTGCACCAGTCATAATCCCACCCCAGTACCTGTCGGAGCACCTTAAGTCTCGTAGGGGTTTGAAGACGTGCAGCGATACGTCGATTGAGAGCATCCCAGACGTGCTTGATAGAGTTTAGGTCTGGAGAACAGGCAGGCCACTCCGTTCGCCTGATATCTTCTGTTTCTAGGTACTCCTCCACGATGGCAGCTCGGTGGGGCCGTGCGTTATCATCCATCAGGAGAAAGGTGGGACTCACTGCACCTCTGAAAAGGCGGACAAATTGGTGCAAAATGACGTCCCGATGCACCTGACCTGTTACAGTTCCTCTGTCAAAGATATGCAGGGCTGTACGTGCACCAATCATTATCCCACCCCACACCATCAAACCACGACCTCTATACAGGTCCCTTTCAAGGACAAGGTATCTGGTTCCTGGTTCAAGGCAGATGAAAACCCGGCGAGAATCACTGTTCAAACTATACCTGACCATGTACTGTGTTCTTGACACCAGGCTGTACGGGTTCTCTTGTGACCAGGGCTCAGTGGAATGCTCGTTACATGTTTCCGGACGAATAAAGCATGTCTGTTCAGTCGTCTGTAGACTGTGTGTCTGGAGACAACTATTCCAGTGGTTGCGGTAAGGTCCCGAGCAAGGCTACCTGCTGTACTCCGTGGCCGTCTGTGGGCAGTGATGGTGAGATATCGGTCTTCAAAAAATGTTCAGATGTGTGTGAAATCTTATGGGACTTAACTGCTAAGGTCATCAGTCCCTAAACTTACACACTACTTAACCTAAATTATCCTAAGGACAAACACACACAACCATGCCCGAGGGAGGACTCGAAACTCCCCCGGGACCAGCCGCACAGTCCATGACTGCAGCGCCTAAGACCGTTCGGCTAATCCCGCGCAGCTATGGTCTTCTTGTGGTGTTGTACACTGTTTACGTCCCGTACTATAGCGTCTGCACACGTTTCCTGTCTGCTGGAATCGTTGCCATAATCTTGAGACCATACTTTGTGGCACACGGAGGGCCCGTGCTACGACCTGCTGTGTGTGACCAGCCTCCAGTCGCCCTAGTATTCTACCCCTCATAGCGTCATCAATATGTGTTCTTTGAGCCACTTTCAACACACAGTCACCTTTAGCACGTCTGAAAACGTCTGCACACTTACTCGCTGCACCGTACTCTGACATCACCAACACATCTCCGCGTATGTGGACTACTGCCAGCGCCGCCATGCGACGACCGCAGGTCAAATGCACCGCATGGTCATACCCCGAGATGACTTAAACCCACAAACCGCCCATCAGAGCGTTGTTTCACCATGTATCAGCCTTATCCTTAATTTATGAGCATGAGTGTAGAATGCATTGCTTTGCGTTGTGTGCGCTGTTTCTCTGTACACACTAGTAGACTTCGTATGCGTATGTTACCTCTCTGTGCGTACAAGAGTGCGCTACCGGGCGTTTCTGTGTGTTGTCTCTCTGTTCACACAAGTTGGTACGACTTGTCATTAATACATGTAATCTCTCAGTACACATGTGAGGGCGCTACTGGATATTTTTGTGGATGTTGTCTCAAATGCTTCAAACGGCTCTGGGACTCAACATCTTAGGTCATAAGTCCCCTAGAACTTAGAACTACTTAAACCTAACTAACCTAAGGACATCACACACACCCATGCCCGAGGCACGATTCGAACCTGCGACCGTAGCAGTCCCGCGGTTCCGGACTGCAGCGCCAGAACCGCTAGACCACCGCAGCCGGCTGGATGTTGTTTCTCCGTAGCCTCTGCAACTGATTACCTACTACAAATTTCAAACGAGTTATACTGAAATGGCCGCGATACCAGTAAGCGAGTTACTCACTGACTTCATACGACTTCCTGTGCGGTAAACTTCCGCATTTTTGCTGCCTGCCTCAGGAATTAGTTTTAGAGAATTTTAGGTGAAAGTCTGATGATACAAGTGCATTTATAGTGTTCGTGGCACGTTGAACAGCAATTAAATGAATGGTGTATGGCGTTATTGGTCGGGAGATCACATTTCGGATTGTTCGGCCGTCAGTCTTTTTCTATTCGACGCCGCTTTGGCAACTTGCGCATCGATGAAGATGAGATGAAGTGATCAGAGCACAAACACCGAGTTTTCGAGCCTGCCGAGAATCGAACTCGGGACCCTGCTATTTAAAGGCAGCGATGTAACCACTAGCTGCGGGCGTAGAGCAGCAGAGAACCGTTTACAATAGTACTCATCTCAAAATATAATTCGCTCCGCACGTCAAGCGCACACGTGTCTCGTGGCAGGAGTCAGCCATTGTGTCTCGGCACCTCTGCGGCCTTGCGCAGACCGAGGACGCCGGCAGAAAGGCCAACAGAACGTGGTCGTGACGAGAGGGGCGGAAAGACTGGGCCGTGAATCCGCGCTCCAGCGACCACTCGGAACAACGCTCGCTCATCCATGACCGACTGCAGCCTTGTACCTACACTAAGGAAACTTGTTTCCTTATAATGAATTTAAATTTGAAGCTTTCAGAGTCTGTTCGGACTGCTTCTCGCACCTGCTGACTCAGATAATACTTCGGTTCACCGTTCACTGTTCGGACGCAGTCAGCTTGAAGATTTGTCGTAGTGAATAAAGCTCCGCATGAAGTTATGTTGTGAGCTGCAATATTTTGTGGATTACTTATTCTATGATTGAAGACAACTGTGTAAGTTGGAATGACATGTTTAATGGCGCAATAATAGCACAAAAATACACGCATTTACACAGTTCTCAATGTGACAGCGAAAAAACAGTTCTCAGGATAACGCATCTCGTCAACATCAAAAAGAGAAATATTCCTAAACACAAACATATCAAATATTAACTCTCAGAAGGTTAAATCATCCTAAACACGACAATGTTAAAGCTTGACTAGAAGTTTCATTACAAAATTGTTCCTACACTTACAAGACGTTATGATGTTGGTCAGTACTACGAAAATCGTCCGATTCCGGTTCAAAGTTCGGTACCATTTTTAGGATGACAATCAAGTCTACGGTGGATGGTTAGTTATGTGACAAATTGAGCAAAAGATTACCCAAGGTTGCATGAGTTTACAGTGGACGCTAGCTGGTGAACCAACAAGTTTACGCCTCTGCACGCGGTATTTACCTTAAACTGCGATGAGCTGTCGTCTGCTAGACCGCTCTCTTCCGCTGAAATTCCTGTAAAACTAATTACACCTTCGCTGAATTTTCCAGCAGAAACTTTCCCTATGCTTTTCGTTATGCGAGAGAACATGTATTCATCCCTAGTCTTAGAATGTGGCGATATATACGCGCATGGTTGGAGCAGCATGCGTATTATAATGCCCTCTCAGTTCTCGCAAGTACAGTTAACTAATTGGCTGGTTCGTTTCTCCACAGTTGGAGCTAAACGATCCTACAGCTAATTTCTAGCTGGCTATCAGCCAGTGTGAACACAGTGTTCACACAAGTGACTCTTCTGCGTCGTACAGAGCGTTATGCGCTCCATTCTGCACAAGACGCCAGTTAAGAGAAGAGTCCTCGAAAATTTCCGTCTTGTCTTACTCATAGCCGATCTGTCTCCCCACCTGGGCTCTTTCGTTCTTCGCGTCACGCCTTTCTTTCAACCAATAGAAGCGTTGGTCGTATTTTGTGGAAACTCTCTCTACCAATCGCAAGGTCCCTACCACTAAATTGCGTCGAAACTTTGGCTCTTTTCTCCCTCCTTCCGCGTTTCCGCCAATCGGACGTTTTATGCCCAGTCCAGACGTCTAAATGTGCACATTGACTCTCTCACATGTGTACCACTCGCTGGACACGTGATCGAAAATGCGTCACTGGTCTTGTTTCTTATCCATTTGGAATTCCGAGACGCAGTTTTCTAAAGGCTTTCTTTCCTGCCATCCGCAGTTTTCTAAAGGCTTTCTTTCCTTCCCTCCGTCAGATGGGCCGTTATACTCGCTCTCCCTGTCTGAGTCGTCAGCTCGGTCGTCGACTTTCCGCCTTGGACTCCCCTTTAGGTGGTTTCCGTGGTACCCCCTGCCTGTAGTGCGGCCTTGCCTCTGCCGTCGTCCCTCTGAAATCCAAACTAAAACACCTCTCGCTGCTTGTTTCACCTTCTGCTCAAATATGCATCATAGGAATAGTGTGTTAATTACCGTCGATTGAAAGTCATCCCTGTTTGCATTACATACTGATAGGGAAATTTGCTCATTACCGCCGAATTAAGTTATATGCCATATTCACCTTCCCATTGCAATATATAAAGCTTCACGTAAGGTGTGAATCTGACGTTCATTTATTCTGCCACCCTAAAGTGTTACAAATGTGGAAGCATAGGAAGAAAAACGAAAGACGTGGATGAACGTCAGTTTGGATTCAGGAAGATAAGAGGAGCAATTCTGACACTGCAGTTAGGAATGCAAACTAGAAGAAAACTCGGGAGTCCTTCTACATCTCATCTACGTACGTAGTGTAGGTAGATGGGTGTATGGCGGAGGGCACTTTGTACCACTTATTAATCATTTCCTTTGCTGTTCCATTCGTAAATAGAGCGAGGGAGAAACGGTAGTCTTAATGCCACCGTAAGAGGGCCAATTTCTTTTATTTCGTCCTCGCGGTCCTTACGTAAATTTACGCTGGCGACAGTGGAATTGTTCTGCACTCAGCGGCAAATGCCACTTCTCTAAATGTTTCTCAACAGTGTTTCGCGAAAAGAACGTCGACTTCCCTCCAGGAATTCCCATTTCAGTTCACTCCCGCTTTGATAGAACAAATCTAGCAACACGCCTGTGAATTCTTTCGATGTATTCCTTTAACCCGGCCTGGTGGGGAGTCCCAACGTTCGAGCAGTACTCAAGAATGGGTCGCATTAGTATTCTATATGCGGTTTGTTTAGAGACGAGCTGCGCTTTACTAGAATTCTACTAATAAAACGGAGTCGGCCATTCCCCTTCCCTTCAACCGGCTTTGCATTTCATATCGCTTCGCTATGTTGCGCTTAGATACTGAATCAACGCACTGCGTCAAGTGGCACACTACAAGTACTGTGATGGTTTTTCCTACTCATTTGCATTAACTCACGCACTTTTCCACATTTAGAGTGAGCTACCGCAGATTACCCCAGCTAGAAATTCTGAGTTATCCTGTTTGCTGCTACAGTCACTCTCCAACGACACTTTCCTGAACACCACAGCGTCGTCAGCAAACAGTCTCAGATGGCTGCTCACCTCATCTGTGATCAAAAAATGGCTCTGAGCACTATGGGACTTAACATCTGAGGTCATCAGTCCCCTAGAACTTAGAACTACTTAAACCTAACTAACCTAAGGACATCACACACATCCATGCCCGAGGCAGAATTCGAACCTACGACCGTAGCGGTCTCGCGGTTCCAGACTGAAGCGCCTAGAACCGTTAGGCCACACCGGCCGGCCCTCATCTGTGAGATCGTTTACGTAAGTAGAAAGCAAGACCGGTCATATCACACTTACGTGAGACTGTCCTGTTACGCTTCTCTGGGCGCCTCCCAATGTGCCCTTGTCTCTGATGAACACTCGCCGTCCAGCGCATCGTGCTGGCTTCTATTAGTTTATAAGTCTGCGGGCGCCTCACATGTCTGAGAACCTGTTCCATATTCTCGTATCTTCGTTAACAGTCTGCAGTGGGTCACCTTGTTAAACGCTTTCCGGAAGTCAAGGAATACGGAATTTGCCTGTTGACCTTCATTCAAGGTTCGCAAGGACATCGTGCAACGAAAGCACAAGCGTTTGTCGATCTATAGGAACGCTTCGACAATGGAAGGTGGAATACGACGTTCAAAGTCTTCAAACCATTGGGACTGAAGTACACATGCAGACAAATGATCTACAGCGTCAGTAAAACGAAATTGTGTAGGCTTTCGTGGCCAGTTGTTAAAAGCTGCCTATTGGCTTCTGTCTCGGGTTCTTCGGCTGGCGTTCATCTAATGACTTTACTGACGTTTCGCCAGCACGAGTGGCTGGCATTGTCAAAGCTTCACCCTCCATTGCCAGTTCACCACCGGCAACGGAGGGTGAAGCTTTGACAATGCCAGCCACTCGTGCTGGCGAAACGTCAGTAAAATCATTAGATGAACGTCAGCCGAAGAACCCGAGATAGAAGCCAATAGGCAGTTTGTCAGCGTCAATAAAATCCAAGTAAAAAAAGTAGGAAGAGAAGGAAGATTATGTGTTCATGTTCAGAAGGATGTAAGATAGACTGTCAGCTTACTGTCGCTTTTGTTGAACATGTACAACGAAGAAGCAGTGAGAGGAATGAAAGAAAATTTGAAATGATGAGTAAAATTTCAAGGGGATCAGATAGCAGTGCTAAAGTACGCAGACGATATAGCCAATATGACCTGATTTAAGGAAGACTTGGAAGACTTGCTGAAAGAAATAGAAGTCATCTGGGCTTAGGGATACAAAAAGGAAATTGGAAAGTGAGAAAAATGTCCTAGAAACGAAAATAAGAACGTGCTTAACATCAGGACTGAGAACGACGTAGGAGTGAATCCAGTGGACGAGTTCTCCTATCTAGAAATTAAGATTACTGAGGACTGCCGAAGCAACAAAGGTGTGATAAATACTCTTCCTGATCGGAAGTATCTAGACAGCCGCACATAATGTGGAATTGACCATTAGAGGTGACGAGAAGAGGATCCACCAGTATAAAAGCAAGCGGCGAGTATCGTGTTGTCAGTAGGGAAGCAATAACGGAAGAAACCCGTCAGGACGACTCAGTGACTTCTAACGTGGATTTAATTTATTCGATATCACCTGAGTGAGAAATCGATCAGTCCCTCCAAAGCTGCCCAAATAGATTGCTGATGATGTGACTGAAGTGGAAAGGCGAAGGTACAACCGCAGCCAAACCAAGACCAGGCCGACCTCATACACTGACGGAGCGACCGCCGAGCTTTGCGGAAGATAGTCGCAAAAAATCGCATGAAATCAGCGGAAGGAATAATTCGGCCCCTCCTGCCGGAGGTTCGAGTCCTCCCTCGCGCATGGGTATGAGTGTTGTCCTTAGCGTTAAGTTAGTTTAAGTAGTGTTTAAGTCTAGGGACCGATGACTTCAGCAGTTTGGTCCCTCAAGAATTCACACACATTTTAACATTCAAGGAATAATTCGTGAGTTCCAAAGTGCTATCAGCCGTTCAGCTAGCACAGTGACTGCGCGTGCGGAGTTAATACGAATGGGCTACAGTGACCAAGCCAAACATTTGCGAGGGGCGTTTGGAAAGTCCGTGCAAAAGTAAAAACTACTTATGTGTTTGGGGTAAACCTTTTTTATTTTTCGACGTAGTCTCCTTTTAGACTTATACACCTCGTCCAATGCTGTTCTAATTTGTTGATCCCTTCCGAATAATAGGGATTGTCCAAGTCTGCAAAATAGCAATTAATTGCTGCAATCACCTCCTCGTTTGAATAAAATCTTTGTCCCGCCAGTCATGTCTTCAAATTGGGGAACAAATAGTAGTCCCAGCGAGCCAAGTCTGGAGAACAGGGGGGTTGTGAAACGAGTTGCAATCCTATTTCCATTAATTTTGCGACCACAACTGCTGAGGTGTGTGCTGGTGCATTGTCGTGATGGAAAAGGACTTTTTTGCGGACCAATCGCCGGCGTTTTTCTTGCAGCTCGGTTTTCAAACGGTCCAATAAAGATGAATAATATTCACCTGTAATTGTTTTACCCTTTTCCAGATAGTCGATGAGGATTATCCTGTGCGAATCCCAAAAGACAGTCGCCATAACCTTTCCGGCAGAAGGAATGGTCTTCGCCCTTTTTGGCGCAGGCTCTCCCTTGGTAACCCATTGTTTAGATTGTTGTTTGGTCTCAGGAGTACAGCAATGTATCCATGTTTCATCCACAGTGACGAAACGACGCTTAGAGTCCTGCGGATTCTTCCTGAACCGCTGCAAACCATCCTTGCAACACTTCACACGATTCCGTTTTTGGTCAAGCGTGAGCAGTCGCGGAACCCATCTTGTGGATAGCTTTCTCATGTCCAAATGTTTATGCAAAATATTATGTACACGTTCATCCGAGATGCCCACAGCACTAGCAGTCTCACGCACCTTAACTCTTCTGTCATCCTGATGGATTTTATCAATGATTTCTGGAGTCGTACCCTCCACAGGGTGTACAGAACGTTCAGCATCACTTGTGCCCATATGGCCACTCCGAAACTTTTGAAACCACTTATAAGCTGTTCTAATCGAAGGTGAAGAGTCACCGTAATGTTGATCAAGCTTCTCTCTAGTCTCCTGAGGCGTTTTGCCTTTCATAAAGTAATGTTTAATCACCACACTAAATTCTTTTTCGTCCATTTTTTGACAATCACTCGACTTTCTTGATTCACACGAATGCCAAACACTAAGAAAGAGACCAATATGACTGAAATTTGGTGTGCATTCTTTCCAAAGATGCTACTAACTAAACATGACCTCGATACACGCCGGTGGTGCCATCTCACGGACTTTGCACGCACTTTTCAAACGCACCTCGTATGTAGTTAGTGCTGAGCGACGCCACTGGAAACGAGTGATTTCGACTGATGAATCTGGCTACAGGCTGTGGCAATCCGATGGGAGGGTTTGAGTTTGGCGAATTCCTGGAGAACATTAGCTGCCGTCGTGAGCATTGCCAACAGCGCAGCGCGGAGGAGGTGGGGTTAAGGTGTCGGGGTGTTTATTGTGGTTATGGTGTCGTCCGCCTACGGCGATTAAGAAACCACTGTATCCGGAAGGACATGAGCAGACTTTACACCATTGTGTACGCGAATACTAGAGGAATGGTATGGAGATGCTTTTATGTGTGTGACAATGCATCCTGCCATAAAGCAACATCTGTTAGGCAACGAACTGTGGGCAGTGACACCCCTGAAATGGACTTGCCTGTTCAGAGACACAACCTAAACGGCTGGAAGACCTCCGGGATGAGCTACAACGCCGACTTCGCTCCGGACCCTAGCGCCCAACATCAGTACCCACTCTATTCTCCGTTCCTGAGGAAGAATGGGCTGCCATTCCCTACAGGCATTCAGACACCTCATTAAAAGTGACCCCAGCAGAGTTCGAGGCGTCATAAAGGAGAACGATGGTGGCGTCCAATACCGATATCTACTGATATGTGTACGGATCATATAGTGTAAGCTGACACAAAATCAAAGGAAGTATTGCTGGTATCAGGTACTGATCTGTAAATGAGTAAAAAGCGCGACTGGAGCTCAGAATTGTATGGAAATACAACCTGGACTATCGAAAATGCGGATATCAACAAGCTCGAAGCATTTCAAATATGTTGCTATCAAAAAATGTTAAACATTACCTTTATAAATAGAGCACATAACCAGTGTTTTCTAAGCCATTTCTTTCGTGATGCGTTTCATTTCGTTACCATTCTTCGAATGAATCTCTACCTACTATCTGATTTCCTACTGCTATTTCTACGTGGTCGTTCAATTTCGTGTATCGGTTAGAACGCGTACTTCTGGATTTTTTTACAGTTTTGTTTCCAGTGATTTATCGACAGTGGTTTAATCTGACAGTAATGGCTCTTGCTTTTATGTACTATACTTTACTTTTTTACGTTCAGGGTCAACTGCATATCTCTGCATTTTCTGGAGAACAGCCTCGCGGAACTTCTGTTTGCAAACACCAGCAAGCTAAGTCTCGTGCCTATGACGCAAAGAATATGTTATTGTAGTTGCAAGAAAATCAAGAGGATTTGGTGGACTAACCTGCTCGAGCTAGCCCGGTTAGCCGTGCGGTCTAACGCACGGCTTTCCGGATTGGGAAGGAGCGCCTGGTCCCAGGCACGAATCCGCCGGCGGACTTGCGTCGAGGTCCGGTGAGCCGGCTAGTCTGTTGATGGTTTCTGGCGGTTTTCCATCTGCCTCGGAGAATGCGGGCTGGTTCCCCTTATTCTGCTTCAGCTACACTATGTCGGAGATTGCTGCGCAAACAAGTTGTCCACGTACGCGTACTGCACCATTACTCTACCACGCAAACATAGGGGTTACACTCGTCTGGTGTGAGACGTTACCGGGGGCCGAACCGCAAACCGCGCAAGAAGACTGAAAGAGTGGTTCGGTGTGGGGCGGCGGAGGGGTGAAGTGGACTGCGGTAGTCGTCGTCTGGTTGTGGACCACTGTGGCTGCGACGGGGACGGAACCTCTCCGTCGTTTCTAGGTCCCCGGTTAACATACAATACAATACAATCTGCACGAACACCTGACCTCAGCTTTACTGAAACTAGAGAATGCAATGAAAGGGCAGTCATGCTCCAGGAAATATAGAAATGAACTCCGTTAAGCATGATAAGAATGTGCTGCACTTTGATTACTTCTTTGTATTGTTCTCCGATGTTTTGGCCCATTTTATTTTGTTCCTGTATAGATGAATTCACCTTCTACCCAAATCTCAATTCAGCACAGAAACAGCGAGGACGGATATGAAAAATCATGGCCTTTGCAACAAATTTAGCCTCATTATTTACATAATTTTGAGGAAGCTTCCTCTTACAACTTACATTTTGCGTAGTGAAACCCCTCTGCATTCGTTAAATATGAAAGGTGAAGCACAAGAGCTTCGTTTACTCCCTAGTTAGTGCAGTTACACAGGGTGTCTCCCCTGATAGCCGTCACGCTCATTTTCTCCAAAGTTTCGGCAATTACACTCCTGGAAATTGAAATAAGAACACCGTGAATTCATTGTCCCAGGAAGGGGAAACTTTATTGACACATTCCTGGGGTCAGATACATCACATGATCACACTGACAGAACCACAGGCACATAGACACAGGCAACAGAGCATGCACAATGTCGGCACTAGTACAGTGTATATCCACCTTTCGCAGCAATGCAGGCTGCTATTCTCCCATGGAGACGATCGTAGAGATGCTGGATGTAGTCCTGTGGAACGGCTTGCTATGCCATTTCCACCTGGCGCCTCAGTTGGACCAGCGTTCGTGCTGGACGTGCAGACCGCGTGAGACGACGCTTCATCCAGTCCCAAACATGCTCAATGGGGGACAGATCCGGAGATCTTGCTGGCCAGGGTAGTTGACTTACACCTTCTAGAGCACGTTGGGTGGCACGGGATACATGCGAACGTGCATTGTCCTGTTGGAACAGCAAGTTCCCTTGCCGGTCTAGGAATGGTAGAACGATGGGTTCGATGACGGTTTGGATGTACCGTGCACTATTCAGTGTCCCCTCGACGATCACCAGTGGTGTACGGCCAGTGTAGGAGATCGCTCCCCACAGCATGATACCGGGTGTTGGCCCTGTGTGCCTCGGTCGTATGCAGTCCTGATTGTGGCGCTCACCTGCACGGCGCCAAACACGCATACGACCATCATTGGCACCAAGGCAGAAGCGACTCTCATCGCTGAAGACGACACGTCTCCATTCGTCCCTCCATTCACGCCTGTCGCGACACCACGGGAGGCGGGCTGCACGATGTTGGGGCGTGAGCGGAAGACGGCCTAACGGTGTGCGGGACCGTAGCCCAGCTTCATGGAGACGGTTGCGAATGGTCCTCGCCGTTACCCCAGGAGCAACAGTGTCCCTAATTTGCTGGGAAGTGGCGGTGCGGTCCCCTACGGCACTGCGTAGGATCCTACGGTCTTGGCGTGCATCCGTGCGTCGCTGCTGTCCGGTCCCAGGTCGACGGGCACGTGCACCTTCCGCCGACCACTGGCGACAACATCGATGTACTGTGGAGACCTCACGCCCCACGTGTTGAGCAATTCGGCGGTACGTCCACCCGGCCTCCCGCATGCCCACTATACGCCCGCGCTCAAAGTCCGTCAACTGCACATACGGTTCACGTCCACGCTGTCGCGGCATGCTACCAGTGTTAAAGACTGCGATGGAGCTCCTTATGCCACGGCAAACTGGCTGACACTGACGGCGGCGGTGCACAAATGCTGCGCAGCTAGCGCCATTCGACGGCCAACACCGCGGTTCCTGGTGTGTCCGCTGTGCCGTGCGTGTGATCATTGCTTGTACAGCCCTCTTGCAGTGTCCGGAGCAAGTATGGTGGGTCTGACACACCGGTGTCAAGCCCTCTTGCAGTGTCCGGAGCAAGTATGGTGGGTCTGACACACCGGTGTCAATGTGTTCTTTTTTCCATTTCCAGGAGTGTATTTTCAATTTCCTTTTTGCAAAGTGTAGCATGAGTTAACCGAAATAAATACTGCGGATCACGTCTTTCAAGCGACGCCCAGCCTCGGTGGGAATTATCGGTTTTTTCCGTTACAAAAAAATGAATTTGAAGTGCAATTTTACGTGACCATTCGACAGAACGGGTCAAAATTAGTCTACCGCGATCTTCATTTTACCGATATGTATTAACAGGGTCAGTAAAATACGGGGAATAACGAGTACCCCAGCAGCTTCAGCACCGCAATGGCCCTCGCTGACTGCTACTGCCAAGCAGGAGCGCTGTTCAGTTGCTGCTGGAGTACCGCTTATTCCTCGTGTTTTACTGTCCCTGCCAATGCATATCGGTAAAATGAAGATCGTGATAGACTAATTTTGAACCGGTCTGTCGATTGGTAACTTAAATTCCGATTTAAAATAATTTTGCTTGAAACGTGTAACAAACCTAGGCATTCCATCGATACTGGGCGTCGCATCAAACGTGTGATGGGCAGTATTTGTTTGGGCCGACACCTGCTACATATTGCAGAAACAAAAATTGCGAATCTCTGCCGAAACACATAGATACGAGGTCTGTTCAAAACATTCCGGAACATTCGTACACTACTGGCCATTAAAATTGCTACACCAAGATGAAATGCAAATGATAAACGGGTATTCATTGGACAAATATATTATACTAGTACTGACACGTGATTACATTTTCACGCAGTTTGGATGCATAGATCCTGAGAAATCAGTACCCAGAACAACGACTTCTGGCCGTAATAACGGCCTTGATATGCCTGGGCATTGAGTCAAACAGAGCTTGGATGGTGTGTACAGGTACAGCTGACCGTGCAGCTTCGACACGATACCACAGTTCATCCAGAGTAGTGACGCGTGTTGTGGCGAGCCAGTTGCTCGGCCACCATTGACCAGACGTTTTCAGTTGGTGAGAGATCTGGAGAATGTGCTGGCCAGGCCAGCAGTCGAACATTTTCTGTATCCAGAAAGGTCCTTGCAAGACCTGCAACGTGCGGTGGTGTATTATCCTGTTGAAATGTAGGGTTTCCCAGGGATCGAATGAAGGATAGAGCCACGAGTCGTAACACATCTCAAATGTAACGTCCACTGTTCAAAATGCCGTCAATGCGAACAAGAGGTGACCGAGACATGTAACCAATGGCACCCCATACCATCACGTCGGGTGATACGCCAGTATGGCGATGACAAATACACGCTTACAATTTGCGTTCACCGCGATGTCGCCAAACACGGATGCGACCATCATGATGCTGTAAACTGAACCTGGATTCATCCGAAAAATGACGTTTTGCCATTCGTGCAACCAGGTCCGTCGTTGAGTACACCATCGCAGCCCATCCTGTCTGTGATGCAGCGTCAAGGGTAACCGCAGCCAACCATGGTCTCCGCGCTGATAGTCCATGCTGCTGCAAACGTCGTCGAACTGTTCGTGCAGATGGTTGTTGTCTTGCAAACGTCCCCGTCTGTTGACTCAGGGATCGAGACGTGGCTGAACGATCCGTTACAGCCATGCGGATAACATGCCTGTCATCTCGACTGCTAGTGATACGAGGCCGTTGGGATCCAGCACGGCGTTCCGTGTTACCCTCCTGTACACACCGATTCCCTGTTCTGCTAACAGTCATTGGATCTCGACCAGCGCGAGCAGCAATGTCGCGATACGATCAACCGCAATCGCGATAGGCTACAATCCGACCTTTATCAAAGTGATGGTACGCATTTCTCCTCCTTACACGAGGCATCACAACAACGTTTCACCAGCAACGCCGGTCAACTGCTGTTTGTGTATGAGAAATCGGTTGGAAGATTTCCTCATGTCAGCACGTTGTAGGTGTTGCCACCGGCGCCAACCTTGTGTGAATGCTCTGAAAAGCTAATCATTTGCATATCACAGCATCTTCTACCTGTCGGTTAAATTTCGCGTGTGTAGCACGTCATCTTCGTGGTGTAGCAATTTTAATGGCCAGTAGTGTAATTTGGCGCCAGTGTACTGTAGCGAAATGGGGTTGGCATGGCTGCACACGCCTGTGTTTAATGTGTGACAGCCGGAAGTTTGACTGCTGTATTCCTCTTAGTTATTGTTGAGTACTGTACCGCGTAGAACGTGGTGTTGCACACTCCTGACGTTTCGTCTCCTGCTGCGGGAGACATCCTCGGAGGTAAAGCGGCGAACTGCTTAAGTGAAGACAATACCGGCCGTGAAAGCTTACATTGTATGATGTGGTGTTGCACAGTTTGCGAATTTCCAGATGGCGGAGTTAGGGGAGCAATTCGTCTGCATTAAATTTTGCGTGAAACTCAAGAAGACCTTTACAGAGACAAACCAAATGGTGCACGAAGCTTACGCTGATGAGTGCTTTAGCCGTACTCGGTGTTACGAATTTTTCACACGGTTTAAACATGGTCGGATGGAAATTAAAGATGACCCTCTATGTCTACCGACGACGCACATATCAGGAACGTCAACGAAACTGTGCATGCCAATCTAAGATTGACTGTCCAAGAGATTGCAGAGGAATGTAACATTTCAGTCGTATTCTGTCAAGAAATCCTGACACAGTATCTTGGAAAGCATCGTGTTGCCGCCAAATTTGTCCCTCGGCTCATGAGTTAAGACCAGAAATATCTCCGCCTCGCAATGTGTAAAAAGCTTTTGTATCGCGAAAATGAGAACGAGATGTTTCTTAACAGAATCATAACTGGTGATGAGACGTGGGTGTACGGTTACGATGTAGAGACCAAGGTTCAATCTTCACAGTGGGGCGGGAAAGGTTCTCCAAGACCAATAAAAGCTCCTAAGGCCACGTCAAATCCCAAACTCATCCTGATAGTTTTCTTTGCCTTTGAAGTAATACTTCATTATGAATTCGTGCCACAGGGGCACTATCCACAAAGTGGTATTGAGACTTTGCATGCATTTAAACGCGCAGCCAAGAATAATTTAACTCATCGGAAATATCTCCTCGCTCCCCACCGGAGCCGGCTGCTGGCACTCGTAAGACCTGTACTGTCACTTTATGTGACTTAGGCCTGTCTTTCTCGTGGGCCTCGAGGTGACTAGTGTGACGTCACAAACTCGTTGCGGGGCCCATATTTCCTGTGGGTTCCGATTTCCAAACTGTAACGTCACCAGCTCTGCGTCCACGTACGTTTTCATGTCCAATGAGAAGACAGCTTTTGGGCTTTTTTATGGCCATTTCTCTTACGGCGAGTCGGATGACTTTATTATACCGCTACTTGTCGACACGTTGGAGAGTCCACGTAGAGCCGTAGATACGCAAACATATCTGAAAGCATCACTCATCATAGCACATTCCTGCAAATCTGTTGGCTCCAAATCGGCACACCTTATGGCGCTGATTTCTTATAACGGACTGACACACACACACACACACACACACACACACACACACACACACACTTAACCACTACACCGCCATGAATTACGCCATCTGTGTAGCGTTACACGACCGCCCGATATAAATTCTGTTCCATCCACAGGCTCCACAGCACCAGTATAGTCTTTTAAGGGGTTGATTAATATTTTGTCGAACGAAATTACATATAAATGAGCTTAGGACTCATAAAAAGAACAGAAAATAAATCAGATACACATAAAAGGAAACATTGGGTCCAGAACGAAGGGAAAAAGGTGAGATCATGTGTAGGAGAAATTAAAATTTCAGGAAGAAGGAAGAAAGTTAAAAGACATATAGAAATTGTGAATTAGCTTCTTTGGCTTTGTTATGTGTATGGTCAACAGTCTCGTAGACATGAAATTAACTTTGAATCTCTTACAAGAAAAAAGCCTATCTGTAGAGCTAGCCAATAATGAATGTCATGATACAGAAGGGTGTGAAAGAGACAAAACAAGACCACAGTTAGAAAACAGATACAAATTTTTAAGAATATTTTGAAAATGAATGGAAATGAAAGCGTAGAAAATTTTGCACACATATAAAGTAAAAGAATTAATCACCATAGGATGCGTGAAAGATAGAGGGTGGGGAAGATAAAAAGAGATTGGAAAGAAAATACCTCTCCTCTTAATTGGT
Source organism: Schistocerca piceifrons (assembly GCF_021461385.2). NCBI lineage: Eukaryota > Metazoa > Arthropoda > Insecta > Orthoptera > Acrididae > Schistocerca > Schistocerca piceifrons. The sequence goes on along the minus strand of NC_060141.1, from coordinate 717,163,785 downwards.
GGTACTAGCGGGACGTGTTGCAACACCTGCGGGAAAATGTGAGAAGAAAACGGCCTGAAAAGTGGCGAGAAAAATCATGGCACTTACATCGCGATAATGTACCCACACATTCATCCCTGTTGGTGCGTGACTATTGCACAAAAACCGAAGTTACTCTGCTGCCTCATCCTGGCCCCTGCAGACTTTGTTTAACTTCTAAATTCGGTAACCCCGTTGAAAAGACGAAAATTTGCAACGATAGACAAGCTGCTAGACAGCGCTTCGTGCGATCCATCAAGGGGCGTACCAAGACTGCTTCCGGAAGTGGAAATGGCAGTGGGAGCGGTGTATTAATTGTGTAGGTGAGTATTTGGGAGACGATGAACAATACGTGAAAGGAAAGCGTAGAAAACTTTTGTGGACAAAGTTCCGGAATTCTCTGATCAGACCTCGTAGTGTACCCGACGACTCCTAGGAGAGACACCCGAGTTTAGTGCAAATAGAAAGAGACTACCGCTGGTGATGCACTTTTTGCGAATCACAGGAAAGTGAGAAGGTATTTAAGAATAAAACGGTCTTGTGACGGGACTGCGTGATACGAGCGAAACAGATGCTGCCCAGCTGTGCGTAGGAGGACGAAACGGCAGAGAGGACGTGTGTTGTTTTGTGCCAAGTATAGCGGCAGCTGGGCAGCGTCCGCCAGCGCTAGTATCCGCCATTTTAATGGTTGCCCGGCCGAGCGCTGACAACCACTTAGGGTCCGCGATGGCTGAGATGAGCGAAAGTATCCGCAACAGAGTGTCGCGGCTCGCTTTTAGATTTCCGAGAGATCAGCCAGTGTCGGTGTTCTGGCTTGACGCCCGTCGCGCCTTGGCCGTCATTCCTTCGCAGCTGTCGGGCAGGTCGGAACAACAAACCAGCGTCTAGCCGTGCAAACACTAGACGCCACCTCCAAGCAAACACTTCTGCTGATTTACGGTTTGCATTCCTCAACGATCGCGGACAGCTCTCTCTCTCTCTTTTTCTCTCTCTCTCTCTCTCTAACGCGCGCACACACACACACACACACACACACACACACACACACACAGTACAAAGGGGAGAGTTATTTTCTTTCGAATTTATCGATCTAATATGGTTCAAATGGCTCTGTGGGACTTTACACCTGAGGTCATCAGTGCCCTAGACTTAGAACTACTCAAACCTAACCAACCTAAGGACATCACACACATCCATTCCCGAGGCAGGATTCGAACCTGCGACCGTACAAGCAGTGCGGTTCCGGACTGAACGGCCTAGAACCGCTCGTCCACAATGGCCGGCTCGATCTAATATTCATGAAAGGTAATCAAATACATTCGTCTTCGTCTCTTCCCTGCCATCTGTCTTTCACGCAACCTATAGTGATTAATTCTTTTACTTTATATGTCTGCTAAATTTTCTTCTCTCTCATTTCCGTTCATTTTCAGAATAATCTTGAAAATTTGTATCTGTTTTCTAAAGGTGGTCTTGTTTTGTCTCTTGCCTTGTTTCATACCCTTCTGTGTCATGACATTAATTACTGGTTGGATCTACTGATAGCCTTTTTTCTTGTAAAAGTGTCAAAGTTAATTTCATGTCTAGGAGACTGTTGACCATGCACACAATGTCAAACTTTCTAATTCGCAATTTCTTTCTTCCTTCTTCCTGAAATTTGAATTTCTCATACACATGTTCCTTTGTTCTGGACCCAACTTTTCTTTTTATGTTTATCTTCTTTATTTTCTATTTTTTTTAAGAGTCCTAATCTCATTTATAAATAAGTTCGTTCGACAAAATATTAATCGACCCCTTAAAAGACTATACTGGTGTTGTGGAGCCTGTGGTTGGGACAGAATTTATATCGGGCTGTCGTTATCACGGTATAAGTGTATATGTGTGTGGGTGTGGCACTTATCACGGGATAATTATATATTTTTATTTTTATAATTATATTTTTTATGATTTCGGTTGGGGTGGCTTTAAATATTGTGGGCTAGCATGAAACTTTTAATTAACTTATACCGCGTTAACACTCATACGGACATCGGCTGCCCCGAAGTACGTACGATATAATATTTTTTAAATACAACGCCCCTGCCCGCATCTCGTGGTCGTGCGGTAGCGTTCTCGCTTCCCACGCCCGGGTTCCCGGGTTCGATTCCCGGCGGGGCCAGGGATTTTCTCTGCCTCGTGATGGCTGGGTGTTGTGTGCTGTCCTTAGGTTAGTTAGGTTTAAGTAGTTCTAAGTTCTAGGGGACTGATGACCATAGATGTTAAGTCCCATAGTGCTCAAAGCCATTTGAACCATTTTTGAAATACAACGCCCGATTCACCGCCTTCTAATAGCTGTTTTGCGTGAGCGCTGCTATTTAGAAAAGAAAATACGCGTATTCTTACGCAAACTGTAATTATTAATATGGGTCTCAGGGGCTACTGGTTATTTATGTACCAAACTACATAAAGATTAACTGATATATGAAAATATTTTCAATATTTATTGTTCATTATTTGCAAGGCAAAACTGGAGAGAATCTCTTCTGCCGTTAGGCGGCCGAGTTCGAAACATACTGAACTCATTCAGTATTCTAAATATTAATAAACGAAATCTATTTTTACTCTGTTAACTCTGAGACTATTGTAAGAACAAGGTAGAGAAACCTCTCACATTTTCATTTAATATTATGACATGAAATTGTAATTAAATAATACAGTCAGCGTAATGGTCGACTAAATCCTGCTAGGGGAGATGTGCTCCCTGTACTATGAAGTTCTGCAAAATTTTGTTAATTATTATGAATGGTTGCGAACATGAGAGGTGACAACTAAGTCAACAATACACACTTTCAAATAACAATTTCTATTATATTTTGCAAAAATACAGAAAAACTTACATTAATTATTATCCAGCGCTCCAATGGCGGCCTACCTCTAGACGAAACAAAAACAGGAGAGCTCATTCAGTGAACCAATAGTCTCTGGTCATGTTCATTTTCATTACGCCGATAAAAAGAGTGCTCTTTTATTTTTATATCACATCGCTGTTTGTGATATTTGGTGGCATTATTTTACTTTTTTAATCTTTCTTATTCGTCGCGCACACGTACACAGTCTTGAAATAATTTATAGTTACAAGTCGCACAACAAAAACTTCCTTTCCCTTTCTCCAAGCGTACATTTATGTGACGTACCGTCACATCGTGTAACGCTACAGAGATGGCGTAATTCATGGCAGTGTAGTGGTTGTGTGTGTGTGTGTGTGTGTGTGTGTGTGTGTGTGTGTGTGTCAGTCCGTTGTAAGAAATCAGTGCCATAAGGTGTGCTGATTTGGAGCCACCACATTTGCAAGAAGGAGCTATGGTGAGTGATGCTTCCAGATTTGTTTGCGTACCTACGGCTCTACGTGGACTCGCCAACGTGTCGACAAGTAGTGGTATAGTACAGTCATCCGACTCACCGTAAGAGAAGTGGCTGTAAAAAAAGCCCGAAAGCTGTCTTCTCATGGGACATGATAACGCACGTGGACGCAGAGCTGGTGACGTTACACTTCGGAACGCACAACAAATACGGCCCCCGCAACGAGCTTGTGACGTCACACGAGTCCCTCGAGGCCCACGAGAGAGACGGGCTCTGGCGCCTAAGTCACAGCACGTGACACTACAGGTCTTACGAGTGCCAGTAGCCGTCTCAGGTGGGGAGCGAGGAACTATTTCCGACGAGTTTAATAATTCTTGACTGCATGCGAAGTCTCAATACTGTACCACTAAGTGGAGACGTTTAGCGGGTACCTTTTCAATTACAAATTGATTTCCCGCCGGCCCTACACGGAGCCGAGAGTTCAAGAAGTGTGACGAACAAGCCGATTAGTGTGACGTCACAGGTTCGTTGCACGGCCCGTATATCTCGTTGGCACCGCCCGTTGCGGGTCCCATATACCTCGTGAACCCGGAGCCAGCTTGTCCGCCGCAGTACGCAAGCGCTCGTCTCCGTGCAGGGCCCACGGAAAATCAATATGGAACTGAAATGGTACCCTCTGACGGTCTTAACTTTGTCGTGCGCTGTCGAGAGTTTGCATGCATTTAAACACGCAGTCTGGAATTATTAAACTCGTCTGAAATAGTTACTCGCTGCCCGCATGAGACGGCTGCTGACACTCGTAAGACCTGCTGTGTCACGTGCTGTGACGTATGCGCCAGTCTGTCTTTCTTGTGGGCCTCTGTGGAAACTCATGTTTCACTGCACTGCTGAGCGTGAAACGAAGAATCTCACACGGTAGATATTTGCCTCACAAAGAGGAACGTGGCCAACGAGATGCTATATCGTTTCGACGTCACAAACAGAAGGGAGCCGCCATATTGTATACAGTTAAGCTACGTATGTGGTGGGTTTTCTTCATCATAGAGTGCGTGGTACGAACATAAGCTGTTTCAAAACATCAGCAAATCTCTGAAAAAGGCGTCAATCCAGCTACAGTTTGTTATAATAAAATAACGATAGATTAAGGCTTCCTGTTTATGTTATTTTACTGTTGTAATTTGTGTGATATGAAAGTACACAGTTTTAATGCTACTACATAAAGATGGCCTATCAAAAGCGCGTGGTTTTGATACAGTTCGTCAAAGTTAAATATACAAGAAGCCTTGGCAGCCTGTAGAAACCGTAGCTCTGTTGATAGCGTCGTGAGCCACGAAAAGAAAAGGCCGCAGGTTTGCGGACACCTCCTACCAATTTCTTTTTTTTTTTTTTTTCTTCAACTTTTGTTTTCTAAAATATTCTGTGCCTTTATTATTAATTTAATAGAAGTATTACCTGCAGTAGCTGATGCTGTTTACATATTATAAAAATGTATTTGCTGCATTTCTTGTTGCAAAGGCCAGCGACTGGAATGTTTCACCAATGGCCAGAAATGTTAATGCAACTACCAGTCTACGTCAGAGAGTAAGCTCAATTTACATAGTGGAAGTTTTCGCTATTGTGAAACGTTGAGTAAGTTGCTATCTTTTGGTTTTATGGACTGCTTCAAGTTTATCAAGTTTGTATCTTTTCGGTAAATATATTTTCACCGATGCTGAGCAGCTTCGAAAGAAGTCTCACCTTGTACTGAAATAAAATTACTACACAAATCTTGATTTTGAAATGTATGTGATGAAATATGTTACCTCATAGTGTAGGAAGTAAATCTTGGCGTGGAACTACACAGAACTGGCGCTAATAGTACAGGCACATAGGAAACACACACGTCACACATCTGTAAGTCCGGTGATAAGTTGAGAAAACCGTTACGAAACACATGTGCTACAAAACGCCACTGTTACCTGCGCATATACCCCGACATCAATATGGGATATGATCACCATGCACACGTACATAGGCCGCACAACGGGTTAGCATACTCTGGATTAGGTGGTCGAGCAGCTGCTGGGGTATAGCCTCCCATTCTTCCACCAGTGTCTGTCGGAGCTCCTGAAGTGTCCTAGGGGTTTGAAGACGTGCACTGATACGTCGACCGAGAGTATCCCAGACGTGCTCGATGGGGTTTAGGTCTGGAGAACAAGCAGGCCACATCATTTGCCTGATATCTTCTGTTTCAAAGTTCTCCACGATGGCAGTTCGGTGGGGCAGTGCGTTATCATCCATCAGGAGGAAGGTGGGACCCACTGCACCCCTGAAAAGGCGGACATACTGATACAAAATGATGTGCCGATACACCTGACTTATTACAGTTCCTCTGTCGAAGACATGCAGAGGTGTACGTGCACCATTTATAATCCCACCCCACACCATCAAACCACGACCTCCATACAGGTCCCTTTAAAGGATATTAACGGTTGGTATCTGGTTCCTGGTTCACGCCAGATGAGAACCCGGAGAATCACTGTTCAGACTATACCTGGACTCGTCCGTGAACATAACCTGGGACTATTGTTCCAATAACCATGTACTGTGTTCTTCACACCAGAACTTACGGACTCTCCTGTGACCAGGGGTCCGTGGAATGCACCTTGCAGGTCCCCGGGCGAATAAAGCATGTCTGTTCAGTCATCTGTAGACTGTGTGTTTGAGACAACTGTTCCAGTGGCTACGGTAAGGTCCCAAGCAAGGCTACCTGCAGTACTCCGTGGCCGTCTACGGGCCCTGATGGTGAGATATCGGTCTTCTTGTGGTGTTGTACACTGTGGGCGTCCCGTACTCTAGCGCCTGGACACGTTTCCTGTCTGCTGGAATCGTTGCCATAATCTTGAGACCATACTTTGTGGCACACGGAGGGCCCGTGCTGCGACCTGCTGTGTTTGACCAGTCTCCAGTCGCCCTAGTATTCTACCCCCCATAACGTCATCAATATGTGTTCTTTGAGCCATTTTCAACACACAGTCACCTTTAGCACGTCTGAAAACGTCTGCACATTTACTCGCTGCACCATACTCTGACATCACCAACACACCTCTGCGTATGTGGACTGCTGCCAGCGCCACCGTGCGACGACCGCAGGTCAAATGCACCGCATGGTCATACACCGAGGTGATTTAAACCCGCAAATCGCCCACCAGAGTGTTGTTTCACAATGCATCAGCATTATCCTTAATTTATGAGCATGAGTTTAGATATTGTGCATACACAAACTGACATTAGGTACTACTATATTCAATTCAGAATGGAAACTTGGATGAAGATTCAATTCAGTTAACGAATAATTTCGACTATTATGTCAGTCAGATCGTTGTGCAGCCATCGACGAGTCCAGAACGTTCTTCGCGATTTCATCCGCTTTTGTTCGACATTCTCTAACAGAATTAACGCAACCATTTTGGGCGGTCCCTGTTCGTAAAGAAACCGTGTGACTTGCGCGCCAGATGCCGCCAACTGCCGCTGGAGAGTGCTGACGTCCCAAATCACGTTGAGGAAGGTGTTCCTTGCGATGTACCAGGTCGTTTCTAGCTTGCTTCGCGAAGAGAAACACGTCGCGTGTGAGGACAACTTAGCAGACAGGTACCAGAGACGAGCATCAAGTCCTTCGATGACATTAGAAAGGAATACCTGCTGCTACTGAACGCAGTCCATCTTATCCATTTTCCGAGTAAACATTGCGAGGGAAACTGCACGGAATGACTACTGGAGTCGGGTAACTCACGAAAAGCCATTGCTCTTATTTAAAGCTGCACGTCTTTAATGCACCAAACAACACCGAAACCGAAACATCCCGGCAGATTAAAACTGTGTGCCGGACCGAGACTCGAACTCGGGACCTTTGCCTTTCGCGGGCAAGTGCTGGCAGAAGTAAAGCTGTGAGGACGGGGCGTGAGTCGTTCTTGGATAGCTCAGTCGGTACAGCACTTGTCCGCGAAAGGCAAAGGTCCCGAGTTCGAGTCTCGGTCCGGCACACAGTTTTAATCTGCCAGGAAGTTTCATATCAGCGCACACTCCGCTGTAGAGTGAAAATTTCATTCTAGGAACACAGGAACCGGCCAGTCGCTGATAAAAGGTGTTTAGAGCGGTCCTGTAAGTCTCTCGGTACCACGTAACACAATGAGTGCGCCGTCAACTCAATGAAGTTTTTCGCCCGCAGTGTGTGGAGGGTGTAGTTAATGCCAGAGAGGCTTCAGTGAAGTTCTGGTGTTTTTCGTATCTTGACTTGGACCCTTTTCGTCAGGTTACAGTGAACATGAACCCCAGTATATTTATTTTAACATCACGGTAACCGTGTTTTCCACTTTCCTTGTACCTCTTCATGATGGGTATGGTTTTAACATTGTCGTCTCCCAAGAGGACCGCAACTGCATCACAGTGCTGCACGCGTGCATTCCTGATCTGACGAACCACAGGCACCGTATCACAACATCGACTGGCATCCAAGATCAACCAATGTCAATACCATAGAAAATACGTAGCACTATTTATAACAGCGGATAAAACATTGCACTCAGCATATTCGATACTTTACAGCTCTATGCGATCTAATCATCAGTGAGTGGCTACAGCTGGATATATTTTTCCTTTTGAGTTCAGTGTAGGGGTGACAGCAGCAGAGACAACCAGAAACATTTCACCGTGATTGTGGATAATACCACTGGACAGATCGTGGCAAGGAAATGGTTTTCTCATTTTAAGGAGGGCCGTTTTGAAAAAAAATGGTCAAATGTGTGTGAAATCTTATGGGACGTAACTGCTAAGGTCATCAGTCCCTAAGCTTACACACTACTTAACCTAAATCATCCTAAGAACAAACACACACACCATTGCCCGAGGGAGGACTCGAACCTATGCCAGGATCAGCCGCACAGTCCATGACTGCAGCACCTTAAACCACTCGGCTAATCCCGCGTGGCGGTCGTTTCGATATTAGTGACTTTCCATGTATAGCAAGAGTGCAGGGTTTGATGAGGACCGTTTCATCATCATTGCCTTTGGCCCACTTCAACGTGGGGTAGGCCTTGTTACTATGGATTTCGCAATGTTAGTGTTAGAGGGGGGCCAGATTCCCTTTCTGTCGCCACCCTAAAACCCCTGGGATGGAACTAGCGTAGTCCATCTAGAGTAATCCATAAAGTAGTGCGAACGTTGTCAGTTGTTTGCGAGTTGTGTAACTGAGGCTGGACGTGAGGACCAGCCCAGTATTCATCTAGTTGGATGTGGAAAACCGCCTAAAAACCACATTCAGGCTGACCAGCACACTGGCCCACGTTGTTAATCCGCCCGGCGGATTCGATCCCAGGCCGGCGCGCCTACTTGACACCAGGAAGGAGCGCATTAGCACCCTTTTTTTTCCTTTTCTCATTTTGTTCGGTATTGTTCGTTGTGTTTGGTCTGGGTGGACGCCACAAGACATCCGTTGAAGTTGACCGTTGATGGCTTTAGTGAGTTTTTTTATTTTTTTATTTTTATTTTTATTTATTTTTTTATTACAGAGGGCGAGCAGCCCTCTGACCGAACATGCTGAGCTACCGTGCCAGCACACCCTCAGCTAACCTGGCGGGTCATGATGCGTTTAACCCCATTAATCCACAATTACAGACGTGAATGTACTCGAGAACTAGCAAATGTGATGAACTGTCATGATTCCATCATCGTGCGACATTTGCATGCAATAAGGAAGGTTCAAAATCGGGTGTATGGGTACCACAAGCTCTAAGCCAAAATCACAAAAAAACAGCCGCTGGCCGTAATTGCATAATGCTTGCTCGTCATTAGATGGCTCGTGAGTAGCACAGACCATTCCTATCCTGCACCGTTACTGTTGACGAGAAATGGCGTCTTTATGGTAACATAAGAAAGGAAAGGAATGTTTGAACCAAAACCAAGCAGCAACTCTCCGTACAAAACCCTGCGCGCATCCACAAAAGGTAATGTTAGGCATCTGGTGGAACGGCGCTGGTGTGATGTATTATGAATTGCTTCCCCGAAGTGTAATCATCGCTGCTGGCATTTACTGTCAACATCTAAGACGTCGTGCAGAACGTTTTCCAAGAACAACGACCAGGAAGAGTGCGTGAAGTGATGCTACTCGATGATAACGCTCGCTCGCATTCCGCTAGACTAAAAAAACACACAACAGGAGCTGGGTTGGGAAGTTCTTCCGCACCCATCTTATGCACCTGATCTTTCGCCCTCATATTTTCACTTTTCAGCTCTCTGTCGAACAACCAGGGGACTTACTTTCCAGAGGAAAATGCCCTCCGAACAGGGCTCGACGAGTTCTTCGCCTCAAAACCACGCGACTTCCACAGTTGCTGAATCGAGAAGTTTCCCCAACATTGACATACTATTGTAAATAGTGAAGGAGAATGTACAGGGTGATTCAAAAAGAATACCACAACCTTAGGAATTTAAAACTCTGCAACGACAAATGGCAGAGCTAAGCACTATCTGTCGGCCAATTAAGGGAGCTATAAAGTTTCATTTAGTTGTACATTTGTTCGCTTGAGGCGCTGTTGACTAGGCGTCAGCGTCAGCTGATGCTAAGATGGCGACCGCTCAACAGAAAGCTTTTTGTGTTATTGAGTACGGCAGAAGTGAATCGACGACAGTTGTTCAGCGTGCATTTCGAACGAAGTATGGTGTTAAACCTCCTGATAGGTGGTGTATTAAACGTTGGTATAAACAGTTTACAGAGAATGGGTGTTAGTGGAAAGGGAAAAGTTCTGGACGGCCGAGAACGAGTGATGAAAATGTAGCACGCATTCAGCAGGCATTTGTTCACAGCCCAGGAAAATCGACTCGCAGAGCTAGCAGAGAGCTGCAAATTCCACAATCAACTGTATGGAGAGTCCTACGAAAAAGGTTAGTTATGAAACCTTATCGTCTGAAATTGGTTCAGGCACTGTCTGCAGCTGATAAGATTAAAAGAATCGATTTCTGTGATTTTATCCTTGCTCAAATGGAAACAGATGAATCTTTCGATTCAAAGATTGTGTTTAGTGATGAAGCAACTTTCCACACTAACGGGAAAGTCAACCGTCACAATGTCTGTATATGGGGCACTTAGAATCCGCGGGAAACAACTCAGTATGAACGTGAGTCGCCTAAGGTGAACGTTTTCTGTGCCATTTCAGCCAATAAAGTTTTTGGTCCCTTTTTCTTCGAAGGTGCTACTGTAACTGGACTACAGTATCTGGAGATGTTAGAGAATTGGCTGTTCCCTCAGCTCGAACAAGAAGCACAACAATTCATATTTCAGCAGGATGGAGCGCCACCACATTGGCACTTATCTGTCTGTAACTACCTGAACGTCAACTACCCGAGGCGATGGATCGGCCGCCAGGCAGCCCATGACAGAGCACTTCATCACTGGCCTCCAAGAAGCCCTGATCTTACCCCCTGCGATTTTTTCTTATGGGGGTATGTTAAGGATATGGTGTTTCGGCCACCTCTCCCAGCCACCATTGATGATTTGAAACGAGAAATAACAGCAGCTATCCAGACTGTTATGCCTGATATGCTACAGAGAGTGTGGAATAAGTTGGAGTATCGGGTTGATATTGCTCGAGTGTCTGGAGGGGCCATATTGAGCATCTCTGAACTTGTTTTTGAGTGAAAAAAAAACCTTTTTAAATACTCTTTGTAATGATGTATAACAGAAGGTTATATTATGTTTCTTTCATTAAATACACATTTTTAAAGTTGTGGTATTCTTACTGAATCACCCTGTATTACTTATGATAAGGTCTCTGTTATATCTATGTGTTATGTTTATTAAACTTAAGGAAAGACGCTAAGAACTTATGGATCAACCTAAAATAATTAATCCTATTCTCATGGAATGAGGGTAGGGCGAGCTGATGCAGGAATCTGGCATCGCCGCTCATGGCAAGCTCTTAGTGGAAGTGCTTTGCCGTTGCCTTCCTCCGACCTGTTGTCAAGTCTCGTGTGTGTGTGTGTGTGTGTGTGTGTGTGTGTGTGTGTTTCGTGTGGATGACGCTGATGAGCGTTTGTACAGTGTAGTGATGGGTTTGTATTGTCATGGATGAAGGGAAGCGAGAGAGTGAAAACTGGTTCCGGGACACAGGTTACTTCTGTCGAGTAACGCCAAGGGGACGGACGTACTACCATCAGCATCGTTATCGCGTGCGATCACACTTTGAGCCATGCGGAGACGTTTGGAATTTAATCGAGGACATAGGTGCAAAGATTGGTCGTCATAAACCTTATGCTGCCACTATCCTCCCCTCGGGGCCAAATACTGCTAGTGAAAATTTCGTCCACCACCAGGATTTGAACCAGCTTACCTCCACGTCGAACCCCACCTCGGATAAGGAGGTAGGTTTTGATTTTGATTGGAGATTCTTTTTATTGGAGGTAACTTTACTCAATTGGCGCATCACATCTTTTTCACCATCTGTAGTCGAGTGGCATCTACTTCTTATGCATAGCTCTGCAACATTATCTAGATATTTAAATATACCATGTATATCAACCTTTTATGCTTCGTTACTGAAGATTTAAATGAGACCCCTGTTTTCGTCAGGAATTCGAGGTTGGTTCAAATGGCTGTAACCACTATGGAACTTAACATCTGAGGTCATCAGTCCAATAGACTTAGAACTACTTAAACTCAGCTAACCTAAGGACAGCCCACACATCCATGCCCGAGGCAGGATTCGAACTTGCGACCGTAGCTGTCGCGCGGTTTCAGACTGAAGCGCCTAAAACCGCCTCAGCCACAACGACCGGCATCACAGAATGTGACTGCATTCTTGCGGCCCCCTGTGAAGCGGCAGCAGAGAATTGCGCCGACGGCAGTGCGCTCAACAGATACACGAGAGGTACCATGGCGTCTTTTGAGATGACTCCGAGTCCCGCGTATATCGTAACAACGGAAGTATTGGTGTGTCGAGGCTCCGAGGAAAACGAACCTTGCCAGGCTGCTTTGTCGTCGTCGTACGGTGAAAGCGCCTGGCCTGATGTTTCTTGTTGCGACTGGGTGCACATGTCGATCAATTGGGTTCGCCACTGGCACTAGATTTCTAACATGTAGGTGTGCTCCATCTTCAAGGTCTCTGCTACGTTAGCTTCCAACAAGACCACGATTTCTAACATGGAGGTGTGCTTCATCTTCAAGGTCTCTGCCACGTTAGCTTCCAACAAGATCACGCAGTACTGTTTGTTGGCGGTGCTGTCCTCACTTGTATCGATACGGAGGATTGGCCCTAGCGAGCCCGTTTGCCTGAGCCCTCACCTATTGAGAAGCATTAGGCACGCCACCATCCCCCAGGCAAGAGTAGAAGCAGCATGTAATGGCGTACCCGTATCTGTCGTTCAAGCTCATTTCCATATAGATCCATTGCTGTCGTCAGAGATTTCAGCTGTGTGTACTCAATTTCGAATCGTCTGTACCCCAAAAAATCACTTAGAAATACAGTTATGTGTCACACCGACCACACTATAGATGCACAATAAGTAAAACTTAAGTATTATTGTTGTCCTTCTTTATGTTTAAGTTGTAACGGGCAACAGTGTAGGTGCGCAACCAGATCACGTTTTGCAAAAGCTGCGTAGCAGAAATTTCCGCTCTTAAATGTTTCTGCTTCGAGCGCGGCGGAACAAGAGGGGGGGAACAATGGAGACCACAGTGGAGGAAAAGTCAGCGCCCCACATCTTTCGAGACGCTGCGTATATAAACGACGCCAGATTGTCGAATGTCTGTTAGGAGTCGTTTTCATTATTATTAAATTATTAGAGAAAAGGGGGAAAGTCCCCCAAGGCGTACCCCCATTCTGTTATTGATTTTAAAAATACAAAATAGTAAAAAGTTCTGTTTTAAAAGTATGCAATATTTACTCTGTAGTCATGCGCCACTTAGATTTTACTCTTAGAAAACATAATTAAAAGACATAACGGAAAAAAAACAGTTTTAAAAGTCTTGCACTTAGCGAACCTGAAAAATACTGTGTGTTACGAGGTGTGGCTAGAAAAAAACCGGACTAGTACTGGTGAAACAATAAAACGAATGCAATAAGGCTGAAAGTTGCGTGGCCTGTCACGTGACTCTAGCTCCGCCTACTGCTCGAGTTTCGTCTGCCTCCTGCACTCAGTCTGCCCGTGGCGTCCGTTTTAAGTAGTTGACGTTTTGTCTGTGCGTCGGAAAATGTTGAGTGTACAGAAAGAACAGCGTGTTAATATCAAATTTTGTTTCAAACTAGGAAAATCTGCAAGTGAAACGTTTGTAATGTTACAACAAGTGTACGGCGATGATTGTTTATCGCGAACACAAGTGTTTGAGTGGTTTAAACGATTTAAAGATGGCCGCGAAGACACCAGTGGTGACACTCGTACTGGCAGACCACTGTCAGCAAAAACTGATGCAAACATTGAAAAAATCGGTAAACTTGTTCGACAAGATCACCGTTTAACAATCAGAGCAGTGTCTGAGTTAACAGGAGTTGACAAGGAAAGTGTTAGGCAGATTCTTCATGAAAGTTTCAACATGAACAAAGTGTGTTCAAAAATGGTTCCAAAGTGTCTCACAATTGAACAGAAGAAACGCCGAAGAATGATTTGTTCTGACATCCTGGAAAACATTGAAAGTGATCCCACCTTTTTACAAAATCGATGCATTGGAAAACTCCTGGTTCTCCACGACAAAAAAAAGCACGAATGTCAAAATCGAAATTCAAGGCAATGATGATTGTTTTTTTTTTTTTTTTGACATCAAAGGGATTGTGCACATTGATTGGGTACCAGAGGGACAAACAGTGAATCAGCATTACTATATTAGCGTCCTGGCTACCCTACGTGAGCGAGTACGGAGAAAACGGAACGATTTGTGGAGAAAAAAGTCATGGATCCTTCACCAAGACAATGCCCCAGCTCACAGTGCGTTGTCAGTGAAGACGTTTTTGGCAAAACACAAGATTCCCATCTTAGACCATCCACCCTACTCACCTGATTTGGCCCCCTGTGACTTTTTTCTTTTCCCTAAAGTCAAGTCAGCTTTGAAAGGAACTAGATTTGAGACTGTTGAAGCAGTAAAAGAAAAAGCGACGGAAGTAATGTATGGACTTACCGAAAATGATCTGCAGCATTGCTATGAACAGTGGAAAATTCGTATGGAGCGGTGTAGAGACCGAGGAGGAGAGTACATTGAAGGAGATAACATGAAATTGTAAATAATTGTAAATAAATGTTTTTTCCAGCATCAGTCCGGTTTTTTTCTAGCCGCACCTCGTATTACACACAAACTATAAATGATGGAAACACATTGTGCGTGCCACTGGGTAGAGGAAGGTTCAGAGTTGTGACACAGCTGTGCTGTTTGTAGCTACACGGACTACACCACAAGAGAAATAATTTTGTGTGCTGGAATTTGCGCGAAGTCAGTCCATTTTCAAATGCCACGTGCATTCCGCCTTAGATTCGGCAAGAATTCGGCTCGGCGAAAGTTGGTTTGCATATGTAAAGGGAACTGCACTGACTGATCGGCCACGCACCTCTGATGAGAAGGTCGAGAACTTTCAAGATGCGTTCACACGAAGCCCACCGAATGCCACAAGACGCGCAACATAAACTTTCTCAAACAATGGTGCGGCGTGTTCTGAAATGAAACCTGCATATAATGCTTTAAAAGCTGCAGTTACTGCAGCAATTGCGTACCGGCGACCATAACAGAAGGTATGAATTTTGTATTGCAGTTCCCCAAGATTGGATAGATGACTTTTTTTTTCGAACGACACATCTTTTCTGAAGAATAACCATTTCATGTTTCGAGTAAAGTAAGCCCCATAATGTAAGAAATAGGAGGTCACAAAAGCCTGGCGTCGTCGTCGAACATGAAACAGACTCACAGAAACTGAATTTGTTTTGCGGCATCTCTGTTCACAAAGTTTACGGACCTGCCTCTTTTGCGGAGGAAAATGTGACAAGAGTGTTATACCTGGACGTGTGCAAAGCTGGTTGTTTCCTCAACTTCACGAAGATTTCAGCGCTTTCATTTTTGTACATCACGGCGCCTCGCCTCATGTTCACCTTGAAGAGCAGCGTTATCTTAGCAGTACCATGTCGCAGTTTTGAATTGGAAGAGGTGTACTCTTTGCACCATCTGTGGAAGTTATTCTTCAAGAGCTGAAAAATCGAATTTTTTAAACTGTCCATTCAATAAACAGGGACCTGTCGATTCGTGTGCAGAATGAAATGGACTACCGCTTCGATGCTTCTCGAGCAACGCATGGTGCGTGTGTTGAGTGTATAACATAAAACATTGGTGTTTCCTCTGTCCAGTGATATGACCAGTGTGTTTCTTTCTTTCATAGTTCGTTTGTAATAAACAACTGAAATCTATTCTTTCTTTTTCAGCCACCCTATAGTTGACAAACTGGGACCGCTTGTAAAAATGTGCAAAATAGTTCTAAATAAAATTAGAAAAAGATGTTATATTAGAGAAAACATAATCTAGTTTCAAATTAGGTATAATGTAACATCTACCAGAAGGCTACAGAATTTGTAAACCCAAGAACCCTGCTGGAGGATGATCCTGTAGGTGTGACAGTTTGGTTTTGTAACCTAAGAACATGAATAACTGTGTTTTCATCAGAAATTTCGCCTTGGAAGTATGTTCAGCGTTTTTTCTGTTAACTGTACGACCATTTTTCACAAGTGATAACGAGTAAACCGAAAGAAAGAGTATTTTTCAGCAAGACAATACTACCAGCTCTTCTTTAAGATCTTTACCTAGAACTGTAGACCTCACTATCTTATTTCGTGCTGCTTCCTCTCGTGTACCGAATTTCACGTTGGATAGCCTCGTAAGAGGTGTTTTTTGGAACATTAAACTGTTAGCTGGCCTCCTTCCAACCCATCTTTTGTTGAACTGCCTCAATCTTTTTTAAAGGGATTCCACGCACTTTGATCATCCTTCCCCATCATCCTCTTCGAGTCTGCAATAGAATTCCAAGATAATAAGAATTTGTGCTAATTGAGGTAGACTTCAAACATGAAAAAGTAAGAGGACAGGTTTAAGTAACAGAAGGCGGTGCAGTTTACGCGACTATATCGTAAGTTTCGTTAACCAAATAAATTTTTAACCAAAGATGGATATGAAACCGTTAATCGTAAATATTAACGTTAAGTCTTACTGTTCAAGAACACTTATGTTGAAAGGCTTAGGAGAACAAGTGAAGAAGATAGCACAATGTAAAAAATTTTTACATTGTCACATATGTAATGGGGAAGTGATAAGTAACAAGTCAAGCGAGCGACTTGTGTACCCTGCTACAGAGTGGTAGAAGCCTGTACGAATATCTACACTTGGTCTCACTAAAGTTCAGGAGAAAGCAGCGCCAAGAGACAAGGATTCCACTTAAGGTGAGGAGGTGGGGAATGCGGTTTTATTATTATTATTATTTTATTGTTATCCTAAAAGACAACAGTAAACAACGTATACGAGATAAATATGTTGGATTTTGTCACCGTATGGTACTTTCAGGTGCCTAGGATTTCGAAATTTTTCTGCACATAATGCATGTAGATCCTAGTTAGTTCTGTATTCGTTAATGTCACTCGGATATTTTACCAAGGCCAGTGGTTTCGAATGCCACTAAAATCCTTCGAAACGGCACGCAATGTGCGAAGAACCACTGGTAGGTACCACCTTTAATGGTTTATGCCAAAGCCGTGGGCTAGATTTTCATGTTTTCATATCTTGTAAGATTTTCCACCAATTTTTTGTCGGTTATGTAGTTGGCTGGAACAGAAATTTTACCTCCACGGTTGTTTTATACGGCATATTTTGTTCAAGCATTGGAGCCGCAAGTCCCACAGGTATGTTGCGTTGTTCACTTTAGGCCACTTTCTTCTAGCTTATGACACTACCAGGTCTTTCCCACGAGCGTATGATAATTCTTTAAGTTATATTATTTTGACTATTATCAATGTGTTAACGTCTCAAAAATGTGATAGACAGGAAGTGCGAAATGGCTAAGCAGGGATGGTTAGACTACAAATCTATGGATGTGGAGGCATACATCACTAGGGGTAAGATAGATACTGCCTACCGGAAAATTAAAGAGACCTTTGGAGAATAGAGAACTACCCGTATGAATATCAGGAGTTAGGTGGAAAAACCAGTTCTAAGCAAAGAAGGGAAAGCAGAAATGTGGAAGGAGTATATAGAGTGTCTACACAAGGGCGATGTACTTTAGGGCAGTATTATGGAAATGGAAGAGGGAATAGATGTAGATGAAATGGGAGACATGATATTACGCGAAGAATTTGACAGAGCACTGAAAGATCTAAGTCGAAGCAAGACCCCGGGAGTAGACAACATTTCATTAGAACTACTGATAGTCTTCGGAGAGCCAGCCATGACGAAACTCTACCATCTGGTGAGCAAGGTGTATGAGACAGGCGAAATACCCTCAGACTTCAATAGGAATATAATAATTCAAATCACAAAGAAAGCACGTGTTGGCAGGTGTGAAAATTACCGACTTCTCATAGAAAGTAGGTTAAGAAAAGGCAAACCTACGTTTCTAGCATTTGTAGACTTAGAGAAAGCTTTTGACAATGTTGATTGGAATACTCTCTCCCAAATTCTGAATGTGGCAGGGGTCAAATACAGGGAGCGAAAGGCTATTTACAGTTTGTACAGAAACCAGACGGCATTTATAAGAGTCGAGGGGCATGAAAGGGAAGTAGTGGTAGGGAAGGGAGTGCGACAGGGTTATAGCCTAGCCCCGATGTTATTCAATCTGTATGTTGAGCAAACAGTAAAGGAGACAAAAGAAAAAATTGGTGTAGGAATTAAAATCCATGCTAAAGAAATAAAAACATTGAGGTTTGTCGATGACATTGTAATTATGTCAGAGACAGCAAAGGACCTGGGAGAGCAGTTCAACGGAATAGACAGTGTCTTTGAAAGGAGGATATAAGATGAACATCAACAGAAGCAAAACGAGCATAATGGAATGCAGTCTAATTAAATAGGGTGATGCTGAGGGAATTAGATTAGGAAATGAGACACTTAAAGTAGCAGATGAGTTTCGCTATTTGGCTAGCAAAATAACTGACGATGGTCGAAGTAGAGAAGAATAAAATGTAGACTGACAATGGCAGGGTAAGCGTTTCTGAAGAAGAGAAGTTTATTAACATCGAGTATAGATTTGAGTGTCAGGAAGTCTTTTCTGAATGTATTTTTATGGAGTGTAGGCATGACTGGAAGTGCAACATGGACGATAAACAGTTTGGATAAGAAGAGAATATAAGCTTTCGATATGTGTTGCTATAGAAGAATGGTGAAGATTTGATGGGTAGGTCACGTAACTGATGAAAAGGTACTGAATAGAATTGGGGAGAAGAGAAATTTGTGGCACAACTTGACTAGAAGAAGGGGTCGGTTGGTAGGACATGTTCTAAGCCATCAAGGGATCACCAATTTAATATTGGAGGGCAGCGCGGAGGGTACAAAACGTAGGGGGAGACCAAGAGATGAATACACTAAGCAGATTCAGAAGGATGTATGTTGCAG
Organism: Schistocerca piceifrons; assembly: GCF_021461385.2. Classification (NCBI taxonomy): domain Eukaryota; kingdom Metazoa; phylum Arthropoda; class Insecta; order Orthoptera; family Acrididae; genus Schistocerca; species Schistocerca piceifrons. The sequence continues at coordinate 717,144,836 of NC_060141.1, read as the reverse complement.
TAGGTACTGGGAGATGAAGCAGTTTGCACAGGATAGAGTAGCATGGAGAGCCGCATCAAACCAGTCTCTGGACTGAAGACCACAACAATAATGTCATACAGTTATTGCTTCCACAAGGATTCAACGGGGGAGCTCAGAAGTACCATGGGACAAAATTGAAGTAGTACTAAAACTTCCAACGTCGGCATTGCATGCAGTTTACTGTTGGATGTAGAGGTGATAAAATATTCTAAGGATCGAAATGTCAACTTTCCGATCAAAAGTTAACAGAAATGCTTCAAGCAGAAACAGGAAATGGCTACTGAGACCCCATACGTTCCACCCTTGACTCTGACTGGATGAAAGGTCTCTATGTTGAATAATTACTTGGAGCGATTTGGAGCCCGCAGAATCGGAGTCATCCCGCAACCCTTGTGGGGTTGAGGTGGTAAGCCGTGGGCCCTTTGGAGACGAGTTGGTGCTTTAAAGTGGTTACCACTCCGGAACTCTGGAGTTTGTGTTCCTTTGTGATCGATTATGTTACTTTTCCTGTAAGGAAAGCCCAAGAAACATTCGGAAGTGGTCCTATATGCGTTTGCGGAATTTTGCAGGCATATTTCACTATTTTCCTGTGCGAATGTTGTGGAATAGTGAGTGTGGACATGGGCAGGAAAAATAGGTTCAGAGCCGAGCTTGGAGAAAGTAGCTAGCGGGACGTGGTGTTGGATAAAAGTGACTTTTGGCTAGGATTAATTGATACCACCAAATTTAATTCTTTTCCCTGCAAATTTGCGCGCGTGTTGTTCCTGAGTGAGTTTCTGCATATGGACCTTTCCACAGTATTCCCATTTTGTTATTGTGGTTATTATAGATGGACGTTGTCAGTAACCATTTGAAGGCGGTGCCTTGAATTGTTAGCGGTGAACGCATTCCAGTCCAGTGGTCGGATCTTGCAACTTTTCTTGAAATTAGTAGACAGCAATAGTGTTTTTAATTATTTGCTTCGAAGCTGGGAGTAGTTCAGTCCTGTCTCACTGGCCAAAGGGAGGGTGATGACTCGTATTTTTACATATGTGGGAGTCTAGAGAATTAATCTTGCTGTGCCACTTAAATTTTCCTAAATATGTGGAGCGGTGCGTCGCTTAATTTGTCTTGTTCACACAAGGACCTTGTAAAAATAAGGAGACTCCCTAGGGCACTGCAGTTCTATTCAATACCTCCTCATTAGTTTTGTGATCTACCCATCTAATCGTCAGCATTCTTCTGTAGCACCACATTTCGAAAGCTTCTATTCTTTTCTTAGCTAAACTATTTATCGTCCATGTTTCACTTCCATACATGGCCATGGCCATATCTCTGAGGTCATCAGTAGCCTAGAACTTAGAACTAATTAAACCTAACTAACCTAAGGACATCACACACATCCACGCCCGAGGCAGGATTCGAACCTGCGACCTTAGTGGTCGTTCGGCTCCAGACTGTAGCGCCCAGAATCGCACGGCCACTCCGGCCGGCACGATCGGTAATGTATTGTGCCATATACCGGAAAAGCCATGTGACGCTACATACATTCCACTTCAGATATATGGAGCGCTAAACAACGAAATGCTACTATTTCGGTCACGCTAACGTAATCAGCTGCATTTAGTTGTGAACAAATAGTTATGACAAGTTTTTTGTCGTAAATAAAAGAAACTGGTAAACAGTGACCAGTCGCTGTTTATTATTTAGTTAAGTTGCTGTGTTGTTGTTGCACACTTAAATGAGACATAATGTTTGTGACATTACTCAAAGGAAGACGTGTTAGAAAGGAAGTCTCGTAATTTTACCACCACAGTGGCCGCCGAGACAAACTGCTTACTGTTCAGAGCATACGACATAAGGGATTGTGATGCCTAGCGCGCAACGCACGCTGTTAAGAGTGCCAGCCAGTCGAATATGGTGCGAGACTACGAAAACCCCACAGAAGACAACATGGTCGGACATTTTGCAACTTATCCGTTTGTCTGCTTCTCTCTATCTGAGTGAAGCTCCTGTGATATTTCTGGCTGTAGCCGCCAGTATTTCATTTTGCTAGAAACTCGCCTCGATGCCGCTTGATACACGTGAAGTAGCATATGGTACAAAAGTGGAAAGATGTACAAGCGACAGATGGTACAATATGTAACAGTCCCGTGGGAGAGTCCGCCACTTGTACCGAACTTGCTTCTGACTGGTCGGCACATTCGGGTGCGTTCTTATCGTTCGCAGCTGTCACGAGCTTTAAAGCCTACAGACTACAGTTTACATGGCAACTTCACAAAGGAAATGTTGCTGCTTGACGACGAAGATTTTCTGCATCATGTCGTCATCAGTGATGAATTGACATTTCACCTAAGTGGAAATGTGAACACACATATAGGGCGCATCTGGGGTCAGAAAATCCCATCGAGATGGTGCAGCAGCAACGAGACTCCCCTAAACGAAACACCGAACTTCTCTTCTCAATTATTTATATACTTTTCATTGTATTTAACCCAGTATTTATTATGACAATCTCTCATGGTTACCCTACGAGTCTATCGTTTTTTATTATTAAATTTCACTAGTTTTGAGAAACTTAAGAGTAATGATATTGCAACCGAAGTGCTTCGGGTCGCTTTGACGCGCCTGGGAGACAAAGTACTTCGGCTGCGCTACTCACTCTGTTTTGGCCATTCTGGAAGGCTGGACACGTATCTCAGTATCGTGAGTTCTGGGGAGTCGCACACGTATTTCAGTATCGTGCATTACTTAAATGTGAATATGTAATAGTCACTCTGTTTCGGATGTTCTCCAGAGCCGGACTTGTTGTACTCTATATCTGGCGTAACTTAGTCGTGAATGTATAATATTCATTCTCTCTAGTGCGTACTGAAGAGCCGGACATGTGTATCATATTTCGGAAGTTGGATGGAAAGTTACCATACGATTAAGAAAGCTATGTCGAGTGTTTTAAAAGACAGTGTAAATGTGTGAATATTTGAATAATAACCAAACAGCATACATTAATGAGAAGTGTCGCCTACCATCATTGTCAGTACTACAGATCTTGCCCTCTGTAGATATGGAGACTAACCTGGGCAAATGGCGTCCCGCAAAAGCACAATCACAAGTTTGAGTTGACAGGGGAGCAGCCTCCGCCGAAGAAGATCCCACGACCGACGAGCTGTCTTCTGCGCTGGGGACACAACTTTACAAGACGGCAGGGTGGTGGAAAGAATGGTCAGAGACTCTTATTCAATCTCTCCAGATCTCTCCAGCTTCCAGATCTGACTTGCAAAGGGACACATAATTTATACTCAGGAAAACTGTCTACCGTAACTTCTGAACAACAATGATTTCCAAACGAACTAGTTCCTAACTTAAATTCGTGTACTATGTAAAACTGACGATACTGAATTATATACCGAGCGAAGTGGCGCAGCAGAAGGGGACGTTTGAAAGACAACAACCATCTGCACCAACAGTTCGACGACGTTTGCAGCAGCATGGACTATCAGCTCGGAGACCATGGCTGCGGTTACCCTTGACGTTACATCACAGACAGGAGCGCCTGAGATGGTGTACTCAACGACGAACCTGGGTGCACGAATGGCAAAACGTCATCCTTTCGGATGAATCCAGGTTCTGTTTACAGCATGATGATGGTCGCATCCGTGTTTGGCGACATCGCGGTGAACTCACGTTGAAAGCGTGCATTCGTCATCGCCATACTGGCGTATCACCCGGCGTGATAGTATGGGGTGCCATTGGTAACACGTCTCTGTCACCTCTTGTTCGCATTGACGGCACTTTGAACAGTGGACGTTACATTTCAGACGTGTTACGACTCGATCCCCGCGAAACCCAACATTTCAGCAGGATAATGCACGACCGCGTGTTGCAGGTCCTGTACGGGCCTTTCTGGATAGAGAAAATGTTCGACTGCTGCCCTGGCCAGCACATTCTCCAGATCTCTCACCAACTGAAAACGTCTGGTCAATGGTGGCCGAGCATCTGGCTCGTCACAATACGCCAGTCACTACTTTCGATGAACTGTGGTATCGTGTTGAAGCTGCATGGGCAGCTGTACCTGTACACGTCATCCAAGCTCTGTTTGACTCAATGACGAGGCGTAACAAGGCCGTTATTACGGCCACAGGTGGTTGTTCTGGGTACTGATTTCTCAGGATCTGTGCACCCAAATTGGGTAAAATGTAATCACATGTCAGTTCTAGTATAATATATTTGTCCAATGAATACCCGTTTATCATCTGCATTTCTTCTTGGTGTAGCAATTTTAATGGCCAGTAGTGTAGTTCAGTGTGTGCCGCAAGCAATCGCCCGTGCCATCTGACTACACCACGTCGGCTGATTGTTTTGATGCAGAGAATACATAACGATTCGCGATGACATAACTGACAGATCGTCTTCTGCATGACAGTTCCCTGTACTACAGACTCCAGCGCTGCCGTCAAGTGCGTCCGAGCAGTGTTATCGTGCTCGTAACCAGAAGAAGCATTTAAAAGGCCAAGGCTAGTCTCAAGATGGCCTTGATCGTTCAGGATGTATGCCGACACCTCGACAAGTGGCAGCGGACTGGCGCGTAGGATCGAATGGAGCCAAAAGTGAGACACTCCACCACTCACCAAGATACAACCTCCAGAAACTAGAGACATACGGCTTTTTAACTCTGCAGTGCGATGGACAGTTAAGTAACTTGAGCCGGTATTTTATGAGGCGCTGAATGCGGTCAATTAATTTACTGTGTCAGCATCCTGTATGTGACAGACAATACTTGTCTGCGATACAACAGCAAAGATTCATACTGAGAAAATGTAGCGGCTTCGAAACGAGAGACCACGGTCCAGATTCTGCGTATCAATAAACTTTCCAGCTTGTGTAGCACCTGAAATCTGGTTTCGCAGAACAGAGCGGTTCAGGTTATGATTGTGGAAAGGGGCTAAAATCAGTTACTGTCAGTTGCACAAAACACACGAACTTTATTCTACTAAAAACAGTTAATCACACATGCCCTTAAAAGGATTCAAGGCTGAAAGCCCGAACACAAGTTATTAAAATTACTTTAAGGAATACACGTGGCTGAAGGCCTTACGTAAAAATGAAAATCTTACGTAAATACTCGGCTGAAGGCCACACACTGGAGACAGAACAACTCAAGGCTTAAGGCCTGGATGACGAAGATTTCAAATGGAGCCAAATCTCCTATTTAAAATTAGTTTCAAACAAATCAATCTTGAAAGCTCAATCTGAAGGCCTTATTTTAAAATTAAAACAACTAAACTAATAGACGGCTGAAGGTCTCGCACGGTACTTCAGACTAAAAGTAAATGACAATCTAAAACCAACAGAATAGTTGTGCTCAGAAGTGTTCCAAGGGTCGGCCTGAGGAGGTAACTCTAACCTATGGTTAGGTGAGACAGGCAGCCAAAAGTAAGATTATAATCGGATTGGAACCCGACCCAGGGACGTCTGAAGGACCGACCAACAACCTAGTCAATTCCCTTCCGGCCGACCAACGGCACGATTACTAAAAATACCAGCGAGGACGAAGATTACCAGCAACACTACGTCTTCTAATACTGGCGTATAAATACAGCCAAGGCACAAAAACCCCTGAAAAATATGAACAAACACAAGGGCTGTCGAATTACACGCGGTGCCGGACAGCATCAACACGGCGAGGAAACACGCACTCGCTGCTCTTACCCAACCGACCGACTGCCCACTCCAGTACGCAGACAGCATTCATAACTGCTCAGTGGAAATGACAGAAGCTACACACAGTTCCACGTAAACACTTGCACCAAGAACTCCGACAATCCTAAAACCCAATCACTGTGGAACAACAAGGAGAAATCACAAGTCGACACACACAGAGTTACCATAAGCGGTCGGCGACCAATTACACGTCGTCCGATGAGACGACCGACCGAAAGACCAACCAAGGTCGTCCCCACTCAAGTTAGGTGTGTCGCCAACGGTCGGGCGAGCCATGGCTGTCCGGAGCTCACTGCAGCTCCATCCCGACTCCCTTGATGTCCGTTCGGAACCCGGAGACACGGCGACTCGGTAACACTGGCTCGGACCCAACCACGCATAGGGAACACTTGCCCATTGGGCACCCTACATCTCTGCACAGGGAAGGAACCGACCCACGTCCGGCAAGATGACCAACTGACGAGGCCCGGGGACGGTCAAAAGACCAAATCCACGTCACCCGATGAGACGACCGACCGAACGACCAACCAACGGTCGTTCCCGCTCCAGTCTCCTCCCGGCGGACAGTGCATGTTCGTTGCCAGCGGGCGGCGAGTAGGCATCCGGACCTCACTGGCGTTCCGTCCCGACTGAACCCCCGACACACGACGAGCCGGAAATACTAGCGATCGCTTCAAAGATAATACGACAGTGCTCTTAACGATACGCGCTGCTGCTGCCACTCATGGGCAGGCAAGCCAGCAACTTAGTGACGCCAGTAAATCGAATAACAAACGAGGCGACAGTTGCGTAACGACAAGATGACAAGCAATAAACGGCATGAACACGAACTCAGCATCTATCACTATTTAGATGCAAATTTATGTAATTTTTGCATGATTAATTTATATCTCTTATAATAATTATAATCATTATCAGAGATGATGTTAAATCGCTGGTGCGAATCTGTATGCTAGCGGTTGTTTCAAACGATTCGAATTTACCACTCTTCCTGTCGGTGCGCTCTTTTCTGAATGTGCTGGGGAGCACTGCGAAATTTTGGTTGCTGCCGTAACCAGACACATCATCACATGTGCATGACTGGCTGGAAAGCTGACCCGGGAATCTACTCTGAGATCTGTTACACAGGGATGGATTATTTTTAATAAATTAAGGTAATTCATGATCCACCGTTACTTATTTATACGACACCATAGATCACCCACGATTACTAATGATACGCCACACCTGCTGACTACATAAAACAGCTCAAGAAGTAGCAAGGATTAGATGTCTCCAGGAATACGGCCAGATGTTTTATACAATCTCCCGTAGCAGTTTAATACGCCGCTTGTTCCAGTGGAATGAAGAAACACGCCACTACGAGGATAGTCTCCCATGTTTTTAAAAATCACAATTATATGGTTTGTTAGCATGTGACATTACTATTGTTTCAAAAATTTTCATTTGTTGAACTGTGCGACCGGTCCCGTCGGAGGTTCGAGTCTTCCCTCAGGCATGGGTGTGTGTGTTTGTCCTTAGGATAATTTAGGTTAAGTAGTGTGTGAGCTAGGGACTGATGACCTTAGCAATTAAGTCCCTTAAGATTTCACACACATTTGAACACTTTTTTTTTTTTGCTTTTTTTATTTATTGCTCTTAAATGAACGGCAGCTCAGAAACTGGCTGAGTAGTCTGTTTACAGCGGGCGTTTAAATTTTTGGAAATTTGTGGTAAGTTCATATGGGACCAAACTGTTAAGCTCATCGGTCTCTAGGATTACAAACTACTTAACATAACTTAAACTAAGTTACACTAACGACAACACACACACGCACCCATGCCCCAGGGAGGACTGGAACCTTCGACGGGGGGAGTCGCGTGAACCGTGGCAAGGCGCCCAAGACCGCACGGCTACCCCGCGCGGCGAGCGTCTCTTTTTTTTAAAAAAAAATTGTTGTAAAAAATGGAAATAGACGGTCAGCCACATTAATGTGACCTCCTTGTGTTCAACACCGAGCAATAAACACTCAGCATTGGAGGGTATATAAATCGTCTCGGCAGGAACGCGGAAAACAGTACAGTCGTTGTCGTAATGCGGAAATGGGAAGATCTATGTGACGTCCTAAAGGGCATGATGATTGGCTTTCGGGCCAAGGCAGAAAGCGTTTCCGAAATGGCTAAGTTTGTAAATTGTTCGCGTGCCACTGTGGTTGAAGTATAACGTGCATGGCAAGATGGCGCTATCCAAGACCAGCGCCGTGGTGCACCACGGGCCATAGATAACAGCGGGTGGTGAACAAAAGCTGTGGAGACGTGTACGGGCGAACAGACGTGCAGCTGTTGAGCCACTGACTGCCCAGGTGAACCAAGGAGCAACCAACAGTGCATCCTCATCGACTGCTCACTCAACGTTGCTGCGGGTGGGACTCTGCAGTACAGTTTGGCACCTGGTTCATGCATCCATGCTGACTGCTGTTCATCCGCGATGAAGGCTGAAATAGCACGCCGGTACCGCACTGGGCGTACCCAGAATGGCGACAGGTGGCCCTTTTCAGACGAATTTCGTTTTTATGCTCCATCGGTGTGAGACGTCTGAAAGCAGACATCCTGCAACAGTCACCGGAAGGTTATAAGCCGGATGAGGGAGCGCTGTGTTCTGGGGAATGTTTTCGTGGCATTCCTTGGGTGATTTTGTCGTTCTGGAAGGCACAACTACGCATCTGCCTTGGTGACGGATGTCCACCACTACAGGCAGTTAGCCTTCCCTCAGCACGAGGGCATCAACCAGCAGGACAATCCAATGTTTCACGTAGCTCGCAGAGTACGTCCGTGATTGAAGAGCACCAAGATGACTTCACTGTACTCCTTTGGCCACCAAACTCCCCGTATTTAAACCCAGTCGAGAATCAATGGGACCACCTCGATCGGTCACGACACTGGATTCGGCATAGCTCTACATCCCTGTCGATACCGTCGAGAACCTCAGTGACTCTTCCTACATATTTCGCCGCAGTCTGCACTGCTAAAGGTGGTTATTCAGTCTTTTGGTAGGTGGTAACATTATTGTGACTGGATGGTGTATCACGTAAAGGTTTTCGTTACTATTCACGATTTTTGTGAAGGCCTGTATCAGTAACAATGCATCGAATTGTTTCTTTCAACTGTTGGTTATCAACCAGCTTCAGAAAAGACTGTCTAAAATTGCTTTATACAGAATTACGTTGTGGTGGTGCTTCCGTAAGCGACGAATTCCGTGAAGGTCGACCAAACCCGATTATTGTTCCAAAAAAAGCATCCATTCTGTGGCCACATGGATTTTCAGGATCGTTCGCTGGCCTAAAATGTAAAAGAACCATTCTTAGACTTATTGACTTCGTATCGACGCTTACAATTAGCTATGAACATGATATGTTCAGAAGTGATTCCACACAAATTGACTGTCGTTTAAAAATAGGCTCATGTTAACTGGTGTAAAGGAAAGGATTAAAATTCGCCCGAGGAAGTGCAAAATACGTATTCAACCTCGCAAGAGGAGGCGAAATTTGCGAATACACTACCTTGCAATACGAGTGAAATAACCAGAAGAGAAGGTTGGTTGGGGAGGGGGGGACTAAGCAGCAAGATCATCGGTCCCATCGGATCAGGGAAAGATGGAAAAGGATGCCGGCCGTGCCCTTTCACAGGAACCATTCCGGCATTTGCCTGAAGCGATTTAGGGAAATCACGGAGAACCTAAATCACGACGGCCGGACGCGGGTTGGAACAGTCGTCCTCCCGAATGCGAGTCCAGTGTCCTAATCACTGCAGCACCTCGGTCGATAGAAGGGAAGGAGGAAACGAAATGAAACTTCACTATTTGAGACGGTATGTAATGTTGTTTCAGTCGTTACAAAATTGAGTTGAATTTACAATACTCGGCAGTATGGTCCCATTTTTCAGTAAGACGTTACACCCACTGTGGCCTGGATGCATGCATGTCATAAAGCCGCTGTAGCTTCTCCTGAGGTACGTTAGCCTGCAACAGTTGTAAGAGGCCCTTGATACCCTGGGTATTGGCACTGAGAAGGACTTGACCTCCGAGCTGTTGCTGTACATGATCTGCCGAGGACAGATCAGGTGGGAATACTTCAGTATGACGCAGACAGTTTATATACCAAGTGTGGGCGAGTGTTGAAAACTTGCACCGCGGTACTGTCGCATGACAGGTAGCACATGAGAATGCAAGATGCACGCAAGATACACGCTGACCTGAGGTGACTGAAATGCTAATTATTTCTGCACAACATTCTAATGTATATGTCCTGTGAATATGAAAATCCTATCTCTAGTCGTTTAAGGTATTCTGTTTTTTTCTGAATATGAGTGTATTTGTACAAGCCAGAAACTAAAAGCAGCGATCAACTCTTTGGGTTTGCAAGGTGAACCGAAACCAATAAAACTGATTCGCTGGCGAAGTACTTCCAAGGAAAGAATCACTTGTGTTTTTGGTTACACTGGACTTTTTGCAACCATTACTATGGGGTACTGAAGAATATTTAAAGCCGAATAGTCTACAACAGTTTATTTACTACATGTCATCGATGAAATAAAATAAAAGACGATAACTTCGCACCGGAGAGATGAATGTAAGATTTCTTAATGGGGCAGGTAGTATAGAAAATTTAAAAAGGGAAACAGATAGGTCAAAGACATATATAATGGAAAATACTGAAGTTCGGTTCCAGGAGGAACAGGACTTCTTTCCAGGTGAGTACAGGGTTGTAAATGCAAGGTCTACTAGGGATAATGCAGAACTAGGTACAATAACGAATAAGAAAATAGGAATGCGGCTGAGCTACTATGAACTGCATAATGAAGACTGATAAGATAAACATGAAGCCAACGCCCATCCCAGTAGTACAAATTTATATGCCAACGAGCACCTGAGATGATGAAGGAATTGGAGTAATGTATGATGAGATAAAAAAAAACTCATGTTGCTAGAGAGCAAAATTTAGTTGTGATGGGGGACTGGAATTCGATAGCTGGGAAAGTAAGAGAAGAAAAAGTAGTAAGAGATTACGGACTGTGGGAAATGAATGAAAGAGGAAGCTGCCTGGTAAAATTGTTCAAAGAGCATAATTTGATTATCGCTAATATTTGGTTTAAGCGCCAATAAAGAAGTTTCTTTATGTGGTAGAAACCTGGAGACACTGGAAGGCCTCCGACTAATTATGTAATTGTAAGGTAGAGATTTCGGAAACAGATTTTAAACTGTGTGACATTTTCAGGGGCAGAATTGGACTAAGGCCACAATTTATCATTTACGAACAGTAAATCAAAACGGCAAAAATTGAAAAAAGTATGAAAGTTAGGAGATGGGACTTTGCAAGGTTGAAGAAACAGAGGTTGTTAAGAGGTTCATAAGGAGCATTTGGCATCGACTGAGACAGAGGCTGGTAAAAAGTAAAAAAAAGCTTTGAGAAATGAAGTAGTGGAAGCAGCAGATGATCAAATAAGTAAAGAGATAAGGCTAGTAGAAAAGCTTGGATATCGCAGGAGATACTGAATTTTCGGCGAATCGACCCAAAGTTAAAATATAAAAATGCGACAAATAAAGGAATTGAAAGGAAACACACTGCAAAATGGCTAAGCAGGAAAACTTAGACGACAAATGCAGCTCTGTAGAAGCATGTACAACGTGGGGAAAGACAGATACTGCCTACAGGAAAATGAGACCTTTGGAGAAAAGAGGAGCAACTGTATGAATACCAAGAGCTCAATTGGAATATCAGTGCTGAGCAAAGACGGGAAAACTGGATGGTGGCGGTAGTACGCAGATGCGCTACACGAGGAAAATTATGTTGCCGGAGTATGTAATGGGCTATGCAAGGAATTATGGTGACGGCAATATTACAGAAAGAGAAGACGAAATAGATGAAGATGAAGTGGTAGATATGAAACTGCGAGAAGAATGTGACAGAGCTCTGAAAAATCTAAATCGAAAGAAGGTCCATACAGTAGACGACATTCCCTCAGAGCTTCTGATATCAATATGATAGCAAGCCATAACGTATTTCACCATGTGTGCAAAATGTAAGAGGCGGACCTTGTGTACAAGATGTATGAGGAAGATGAAATACTCTCAGACTTAGTGAAGAGTTTAATTACTTCAATTTCAAATAAAGCAGGTGCTGACAGGCGTGAAATTATCATCAGTTTAATAAGTCATGGTTGTAAAATACTGACACGAATTATTTGCAAAAGAATGGAAAATCTGGTGGAAGCCGTCCTCGGAGGAGATCATTTTGGGTTCCGACGACATGTACGAATATGCGAGGCAATACTGACCTTACAACTTCTCTTAGAAAATAGGTTAAGCAAATGTAAACTTGTACGTATAGCATGTGGGTCTTAGAGAAAGCTTTTGACAATATTGAGTTGAATATTGTCTTTAATATTGTGAAGGTAGCAGGACTGAAATACAGAGAGCGAGAATTGGTCACAACTTGTACGGAAACCAGACGGCAGTTTTAAGAGTCGAACAGCATGAGAGGGGAGCAGTGGCTGAGAAGGGAGTGAGAAAGGGCTGTGGTCTGTCCCCGATGTTATTCAATCTACACATTCAGGAAACAGAAAAGTAAACCAAAGAAAAAATTTTGAGTACGAATTAAAATTCATCGAGAAGAAATAAAAAATTTGAGCTCTGCCGATGACATTGCAATTAAGTCAGAGACTGCAGAGGACTTGGAAGAGCAGTTAAAACGAATAGACAGTGTCTTGAAAGGAGGATACACAGTAAGATAACCATTAACTAAAGAAAAACAAGGGCATTCCATTGTCCTCGAATCAAATCAGACGATGTTGAAATCAGATTAGCAAATGGGAAACTAAAAGTAGTAGATGAGTTTTGCTGTTTGGGCAGTAAAATAACTTATAATGGGCGAAGTATAAATGATATAAAATGTAGAATGTCAATGGCAAGAAAAGAAGAGAAAATTTGTCAGCATATAATATAAATTTAAGTGAGGAATTTTTTCTAAATGCATTTGTATGGAATGTAGCGATGTACGGAAGTGAAACGTGAACGAGAAGTAATTCCGACAAGAATAGACTAGAAGCTTTTGAAAGGTGATGCTACAGAAGAATGCTGAAGATTAGTTCGCATAATTAATTAGGAGGTGCTAAATATAACTGGAAAGAAAAATTTGTGGCACGACTTGACTAAAAGAACAGATCGGTAGAAAAAACACATTTTGATGCGTCAAGGTATTATCAGTTTAGCATTAGAGGGGAGTGTGTGTGTGTGTGTGTGTGTGTGTGTGTGAGAGAGAGAGAGAGAGAGAGAGAGAGAGAGAGAGACAGAGAGAGAGAGAGAGAGAGATGGAGGGGGGTAGACATAGAGGGAGAGCAAGACGTGAACACGGTGACCAGTTTCAAATAAGAGTAGGACGCAGTAGTTATTCGGTGATGAAGAGACTTGCACAGGACAGAATTGCATGAGGAGTTGCATCAAACCAGTCTTCGGACAGAAGAACACACCAACAACAACACCGTTGCATCTCCAATGAGGAACATTAAACTTATTTGTAAAGACAGCCCTCGTCCAAGTGACTTACTAGATATGCCATAAGACCTCGAAATGATGGCTGCCCTGAGTTCAAGATTCCTGTGCTTATCAATGAAGCCAGACAGAAAACCAAGAAACCCATATAATAGCTGCTTAGTAATAGCAAGCAATACCTAAAACATAATAAGCTGCATCAAACCTACAACAACTAGGTACGATGCCCTTATAGAATACAGCTTTGGGTAAAACTGCTTTCGTGTCTTCGCCAAGCTCCGAGACAGAAATGACCGAGTGTGTCATACATGTCGTTAAACAAAGTCCTATCTTCTTAGCCATGCACTTACAGCATTGAGCTCATTCTCTCCTACTGAATGTCGCAGTTGCAAGCATCCGCCTGTTAGCGCAACCTTTTCCGAAAGATATGTCACTGCGTTTAACTGTTTTGCACAAAAACTGCGGAGTGGGTCACAAACTTTGTTCCATACAGAGGTCTAACTAATACAGGGTGATTTTGCTAAATAGGGCGAAAACTGTAGGATACGTGGGATGGTAGGGAGCGAAAAACATCATACGGACTTATTGTTCAAAAAAATGTTCAAGTGTTTGTGAAATCTTATGGGACTTAACTGCTAAGGCCATCAGTCCCTAAGGTTACACACTACTTAACCTAAATTATCCTAAGGACAAACACACACACCCATGCCCGAGGGAAGACTCGAACCTCCGCCGGGACCAGCCGCACAGTCCATGACTGCGGCGCCCTAGACCGCTCGGCTAATCCCGCGCGGCACGGACTCATTGCCGGATGTGCAATGAAGGTACACCCACTTGACAGTGAAGATAAAATATCTTCGACAGTGTAGGGGTTGATGACTGATATCACACATGAGAACATGCCAGGCATGTCGAAATGGTCTATCTGTCCTACTGTTTACTTTCCATATTCAAGTGTGCAGCAGTATTGTTCACGACGGCAGCATGTTCACACATTGATACTGGGTGACTTTTTTTGTTTGTTGTTCACGAGTCACTCTGATGTGGACGTGTGTCATGCATTGCAGCGTTAAGAAACAATCGCCCAGTGTAGCAGCCAGGATCAGGCCGACACGGTCTTTATGCACGAGCAGGCAACTGGCTGTGTGCGGGCGGCAGCACGACTGTGCCTGCAAAAGCATTTCCACCAACAACAGCCACATAACAATCTGTCGTCAAAAGTGTTTCGTCATTTGTGAGAGACAGGCTCATTTATGGGAGAAAAAAGAAGGTGAATCTGATTTGTATACATGCCTTGAAGTAGCAGGTGTTGAAGTTTTCGAAATGTCGAAAACTGTAGAATATGATCCCGCTGTCAACACCAAGCCGGTGGTCTACCAGATGGGGTATGCCAGACAACTTCACGGCGGCTGTTACTATTCATATCACTTACAACGTGCTGAAGCCTCATTAACTAGAGACTTGCCTCCGATGCGACGGTTCATCGTACAGGACACCACTGTGCTGCGATTTCCAACATCCGTCCTATTCACAGATGAGGCTACCTTCACAACATCCACTTGTGGACTACGGAGATACCTAATGGTGTGGTGGCAGCAAGCCAGGAGCACCAGTTGAGTCTCGGTATGTGGAGGGGGATTGTTGGCGGTTACCTTGTGGAACCAGTTATCCTGCCACAGTGTCTCACAGGCGAGGCTTATCTTCATTTCCTGCGGGTGAGCCTGCCTCCCGTGCTGGAAGACGTGCCTTTGGCGGTACGAAAGGTAATGGTACTCCAGCTCACTGAACTGCATTTCCGTCAGGAAGCATCTCGACACCTACCCCAGCCAATAGATCAGATGAGGAGGTTCTGTTGCTGGTCCTCGATTCATTATAGCCCCACATGTGGGCTCACCTGAAAGCCGTCAAGTATGCGGAGATAGTCCCGGACATGTAGACACTGGAACAACGTGTGCATGCTGCTTGTGATGCCGTTCAGTTAAAGGATGGTATATTTAAAAGTATTCGTCAATCATTCCTGTGTCATGTTCGCACAATGCTTAGAGGTCCGTGGGGCCACTTGGAACACTTTGTCTAACAGTGGTCTTATCATAGCATGTCATACTCTGCATCGTACTGTACAGGCATGATGAGATAATGAATACTCTGTATCACTGACACCTTGCATTTGCGGTCACGGGTCCATAAGACATCTTTTGCTCCCTATGCTCTCAGGCATTTATTTCCTGCAGTATGTCTCCATTTAATCAAATCTCCGTATATATATGTGTAATACGGGGCACATTACTTTTCAACTTGCACTGTAACTATTCATTATCAATTTCTAAGTAGTTTAAGTAAGTTAGCAGCTGCATCGGCGGGCAACTATCGATTTTACTTGTCGGTAATTCGAGCGATGGTAAAAATCTGGGACTGTGGTGGCTTTGTTATTTCTGCTTAGTGAAAACGAGAGTGAGAAGAGCTTGGTAACTTGGTCAGCTTCAGTGTGTACTCGACCTAAGGTGGAGGAAGGTCCAAAGCTTTCATGACGGGGAGTTATTATGTGTAAACAGTGACATTTCCTTGCAATGTGAATGGATTTAGTAAATTCGACTCATATGGGCAGTTTTAGTGTGTTCGGTAATGTTAATTATGTTGCACAAATATTTATTCACAAAACATAATCAGTTAGTGCTTCATTTATCGGAATAAAATTTTATTAGAAATCATCTGCAAATATTTAACAGAAGTGAAGTAAAACGTTTAAAAAATATGAGAAGTGGAATAGCGGCGGAGCAGTTTATCAGTACTACTAGCGCCGAACAACCTTTAACCGACCATGGATCTATTATTTAAACCACATGCCTCTTTGGCTGCCACGTCTTTGTTCTGTCAGCAAATTACGAGTAAATACGAGCGGCCGGCCGCGGTGGTCTAGCGGTTCTAGGCGCGCAGTCCGGAACCGCGCGATTGCTACGGTCGCAGGTTCGAATCCTGCCTCGGGCATGGATGTGTGTGATGTCCTTAGGTTAGTTAGGTTTAAGTAGTTCTACGTTCTAGGGGACTGATGACCACAGTAGTTAAGTCCCATAGTGCTCAGAGCCATTTGAACCATTTTTGAAATACGAGCGCTCTGCCTTGCTTGGTTGCTATTAAGAGGCGTTGACTCATTTCTTGTACCTCGTAGTTTATCGTACTGGTAAGTAGTTTTGTAATATTTGTTTTCGTGGTACCATATTGCTCAGGTCGGCTAGAAACGCTGATCAAAGTTGCAGAATTGTCTGGAATACTCAGCTTCCTATAAATATAATTATCGGTAAAATTTACTGCGGATGTCGTCATCAAAGTCAGTAAATTGTTCAGGTGATGTAACTCATGACTATGGATGTCCCTGCTACATTAAACTAACTTGGAGAACAAAGCTTGAAGTCAGGCTGACGTTACTATGTATCTCTATCTCTCTCTCTCTCTCTCTCTCTCTCTCTCTCTCTCTGAGGTTGACTTTCGTTTCCTTGTGTTGCAGGTGAGTCACGAGCTGTCACGGCGCGAGGCTGATTTTCGACTGTCAGCAGTGCGTTGCTTGGCAACAGTAGCTTACGTTATCGCGACTTGTACTAGCGACGCTCCTCAGTTGCAGTCCACACATCAGCCGTAACAGGTCAGTACATCACGCTAGACTTCTTTAAAGCATCTGCTCATCGACCCTTCTACTAACATTACAGCCGAGGAGTACAACCTTTGTGAGGTAGAACTTCATAGTTTGCAAGTTGGAGGTGAAAAGGAATTTGCAGTATTGCTGTTAGCTTTGTCTAGTGACGTAACCGTAATGGTTTTTGTGATGTTACTTCTTGGTGTGCATTTTTAGTATTAGTAGTGTTATTTACCCATGGTTCAATTTTATTACAAGAGAAATTGGACTTACACTTCTCTAGAACTTTGTTCGTCATATTTTCGTTAGCCGAAACATTTGTAAAACAATCGCTGCAGGATTCGAGGAAGAAAATGCAATTTTTTCTGTTTCAGAGGTAGCTCTTTAGATTTATCAAGCCATTTTAGTGCCAACTATGGAGTTGGTTGCCCGTCCAAGTACTGCAATTGGTTATACTGATGTCTTAGAAGGTAACGTTGATAGTGAAATTTCAGAAATGTAATTCATTGTTCTGAAATAAAAAAATGCGATGACGGGCATTGAAATTTCTTGAGGAAATATAATGTTGTTGTAGATCATTCTAAATGCATCAAGTATGTTTTCCGAGTAAAGTTCCCTAAGCTTTCAGAAAAAAGCATTTGGGGCCAGTTTATGCGACGGAATAACAGAGACCGAGCGTGACGATTTGTTTTTCGCGACTCTTGGTTTGAGAAATGAAGATTCGCTGTGAAAAGTATTTACTTTTGCTGTTTGAAGCTTTGAATATGGTACACCAAGCGAAAAGCTGGGGAAGATAGGACTGTCATTGATTAGTTTTCTTTTTGAAGCTTTGAATATGGTACACCAATTGAAAAGCTGGGGAAGATAGGACTGACATTGATTAGTTTTCTTTTTGTAGAGTAGTATCTTCGGAATTGACTGAGAAAAGGGGGGGGGGGTATTGGTTGTATCGAAATCGCCACATTTCAGTTTGCTATGAAGAAGACATGATGATGTGGGACTTCCGCTTCCGGAGCTAAAATTTGAGTCGTTCAGAAGTGTAAGTAGGTCACTTATAATGTAGGATTGGTGGGCAAGCTATGCAGGATCAGACGGAATTGGGTATCAAGATTTAGAAGTGAAGTGCTCACTTGAATTTAGAAACAAAGAAACCAGGACATACACCACTACTACTACAGCTGCTGCTGCTACTACTACTACTACTACTACTACACTGCGAGGCTATAAAGAGTGCTTCTTTTTTATATCTGTGTATTGATTCTTTTTGTGCAGTGTCTGGGGTCTTTTGTATTTAGTTCCACTGATTGCCTTCATTTTCAGTATGTAGTGCTATGTGGAATTTCTCAAGTGCAATTAGTAATTTCTGTTGAATTATACATATGAGAAAAATTTGGATGTATAATAGCGTTCCCGAATAATGGCTTTGAATTGCGTCATATAATTGTTTTCGGGCTTTTTGTAGCTGAATCATGGACTGAGTTTGATAGTGTACCTCCACCCCTTTGCGGAATACGACATTAGGGAATGTAATTCATTTGTAGTAAGCTGTAATACCCGTACAGATGGTAACCTTAAGTATCGCAATCTTCATTCGAGATATATAATTAAAGTTTATTATGCAATGCACACATCCACTGCTTGACAAAAAATTTGGTGATTCGTAGCATCTTTCGGGCCTATTGGAGCTGTAGAGCTTGTATTTACGATATTCGATTCGTTTTCTTCCACATTAATGTTTCGTTTAGGAAGCACTGACTGTTCATCGTAGTGATAACTCGAATGATTTTTTTTCTCATAAGAAAACCTGTAATCAGTATTGTCTGCTTCGTTTACGGTTCAAAATGCGGTCAAAGATATAACTGCCGTATTGGTTTCTTGGTGTGTCGCGTAAACTCCATGTACATTGCGCCACAGTTCATACATGGTTATCTGTAATGCAGTGTCCACGCATTTCCTCGTCCAGCCACCGCGTGATGCCTCGCAGCTCTATCGTGCGTTATCGTGGCTTGTGCAAGCAACACGACTCAACTGCAGTTTCACCTTACTGGTCGCTATAGGCCACTTTCTTCCTTTACAGCTCCTGCAGATCGACTCTTGGATTACCATCACGGCGAAAGATTACAAGGTATCACTTAAACAAGTTCCGTGAGACGGAACGTCAACGTTTTCGAAGTTCCGTATGGTACAGGACGTTGCCTCCCTGTAATTCCGCAAATATGACGTCAGAATCTACATATACTTGTATATACTCGCAATGTATTGTACGGTGCATGGCGAAGGGTACTTCGTACCAGCAGCAGCAATTTTCTGTCCCGTTCCATTCGCCTCCTGAGCGAATACGTGGGTATGTGTCCTAGTTTCTCTTATCGTACTCTCATAATCCCTTCACGGGATATATGATAGCGGCAGTGGAAACTCTTCCTCAAACACCCTTTACCTAAATTTATCCAACGGAGTTTGGCGAGAACTTTGTTGCCGTTCTTCCAGAGTTTCCTATTCAAACAAAAAACAAAACTCCTCCCGAACGGGTCATGAAGGCCCAACGGTACCGACCGGCCACCGTGTCATCCTTAGCCCACAGGCGTCACTGGATGCGGATATCTGGTCAGCGCACCGCTCTCCGAGACCGGAGCCGCTACTTCTCAATCAAGTAGCTCCTCAGTTTGCCTCACAAGGGCTGAGTGCACCCCGCTCGCCAACAGCGTTCGGCAGACCGGATGGTCACCCATCCAAGTGCTAGCGCAGCCCGACAGCGCTTAACTTCGGCGATCTGACGGGAAGCGGTGTTAGCACTGCGGCAAGGCCGTTAGCATTTCCCATTTAAATGCTCTGAGCATTTTTGTCATATTTTCGTATGGGCTGTACCGACCGGTTTCGACAGAAGCAGAGCGTCTCCTAATTCGTTCAGTATCTTTTGTCATGCCAACTTCTACCGATCCCAGACGCCTGTAAACCTTCCACTTGCCTTCCTTAACTTTAATGCCACGTGTTTTCACTTCATATCGCTAACTAAAATTACTCGCGAATATACTGCCTGACAAAGAAAGTGAAAAATCCAGTAGACGTGATTAGATTTCAATGCAACTTCGTATACGTACCCACCAACGACAAGTATGTAATGATTTGGCCCGCCCAGTTGGCCGTGTGGTCTAACGCACGGCTTTCCGGGTGGGAAGGAGCGCCTGGTCCCCGGCACGAATCCGCCCGGCGGACTTGTGTCGAGCTCCGGTGAACCGGCCAGTCTGTGGATGGTTTTTAGGCGGTTTTCCATTTGCCTTGGCGAATGCGGGCTCATTCCCCTTACTCCGCTTCAGTTACACTATGTCGGCGATTGCTGCGCAAACAAGTTCTCCACGTACGCGTACACCACCATTACTCTACCACGCAAACATAGGGGTTACACTCGTCTGGTGTGAGACGTTCCCTGGGGGGTCCACCGGGGGCCGAACAGCACAATAACCCTGGGTTCGGTGTGGGGCGGTGGAGTGGTGAAGTGGACTGCGGTAGTCGACGTGGGGTTGTGGACCACTGCGGCTGCGGCGGGGACGGAGTCTCTCCGTCGTTTCTAGGTCCCCGGTTGACATAGAATACAATACAACGTACTGATTTAGAGTAGCAGTTGTATGTGACAGGTAGACCGATCAAAACAGTGCCTTATTGTTGTTCTTTTTTAGCGTTGTTACCGTGTCTGGGAGCGTATGCATTGATTAGCCGGACCATTATGATCACCTACCTAATAGCTGGTATTTCCACCTTTAGCACGGATAACGGCAACGACGCGTAGTGTAACTGAAGCAACGAGGCCTTGGTAGGTCGGTGGACGGAGTTGGCATCACATCTGCACAAACAAATTCCCTCATTCCCGTAAATTCCTGGAAGGTGACGATGAGCTCTAACATCATGTTTAATCATATCCCAGATGTGTTCGATGGGATTCAGATTCGGTGAGTTGGGGGCCAGCTCATCAATTGGAACTCGCTACTGTGTTCCTCGTACCACTCCGTCACACGCCTGGCCTTGCAACATGGCGCGTTATCTTGTTGGAAAATGCCACTGCCATCGGGGAACATGATCGTCATGAAGGGGTGTAATGATCGTCATGTAGGGGTGTACGTGGTCTGCAACCAGTGTACGATACTCTTTGGCCCAGATGGTGTCTTGCACGATCTCCACTGGAACCATGTAAGCTCATGCAAATGTTCCCCAGATCATAATGGAGCCGCCTCCAGCTTGTCTTCGTCCTGCAGGACAGGTGTCAAGGAGCTGTTTCCCTGGAAGACGACGGATTCGCTCCCTCGCATCGGCATGAAGAAGGAGGTATCGGGGTTCATCAGACCATGCAACGATCTGCCACTGCGCCAACGTCCAGTGCCGATGCTCACTTGGACCATTTCATTAGTAGTTGCCGATGTCGTGAAACAAGGTTTCACCTTGGTATCGCCACATGTTGAAGGCACTAACCACAGCGCTCCTATAACCCCTGGCAAGTCGTGCAGTTTCCGAAATGTTCGTGCCGAGCCTTCTGGCCATCACAATCTGCCCTCGGTCAAACTCAGATAGATCTAGCACCCTCCCCATCTAGACACGGACAGTACGCTCACTGGTACTGCAGGCACCGTGCGTGTGTGTGACTTGGAGTCATTCCTCGCAAGATGAAGCTTCTGTCGCCTGTTGGGTTTATATCTATTGTAGGTCGGTGGTCATAACGTTCTGGCTCATCAGTGTACACTCCTGGAAATTGAAATAAGAACACCGTGAATTCATTGTCCCAGGAAGGGGAAACTTTATTGACACATTCCTGGGGTCAGATACATCACATGATCACACTGACAGAACCACAGGCACATAGACACAGGCAACAGAGCATGCACAATGTCGGCACTAGTACAGTGTATATCCACCTTTCGTAGCAATGCAGGCTGCTATTCTCCCATGGAGACGATCGTAGAGATGCTGGATGTAGTCCTGTGGAACGGCTTGCCATGCCATTTCCACCTGGCGCCTCAGTTGGACCAGCGTTCGTCCTGGACGTGCAGACCGCGTGAGACGACGCTTCATCCAGTCCCAAACATGCTCAATGGGGGACAGATCCGGAGATCTTGCTGGCCAGGGTAGTTGACTTACACCTTCTAGAGCACGTTGGGTGGCACGGGATACATGCGGACGTGCATTGTCCTGTTGGAACAGCAAGTTCCCTTGCCGGTCTAGGAATGGTAGAACGATGGGTTCGATGACGGTTTGGATGTACCGTGCACTATTCAGTGTCCCCTCGACGATCACCAGTGGTGTACGGCCAGTGTAGGAGATCGCTCCCCACACCATGATGCCGGGTGTTGGCCCTGTGTGCCTCGGTCGTATGCAGTCCTGATTGTGGCGCTCACCTGCACGGCGCCAAACACGCATACGACCATCATTGGCACCAAGGCAGAAGCGACTCTCATCGCTGAAGACGACACGTCTCCATTCGTCCCTCCATTCACGCCTGTCGCGACACCACTGGAGGCGGGCTGCACGATGTTGGGGCGTGAGCGGAAGACGGCCTAACGGTGTGCGGGACCGTAGCCCAGCTTCATGGAGACGGTTGCGAATGGTCCTCGCCGATACCCCAGGAGCAACAGTGTCCCTAATTTGCTGGGAAGTGGCGGTGCGGTCCCCTACGGCACTGCGTAGGATCCTACAGTCTTGGCGTGCATCCGTGCGTCGCTGCGGTCCGGTCCCAGGTCGACGGGCACGTGCACCTTCCGCCGACCACTGGCGACAACATCGATGTACTGTGGAGACCTCACGCCCCACGTGTTGAGCAATTCGGCGGTACGTCCACCCGGCCTCCCGCATGCCCACTATACGCCCTCGCTCAAATTCCGTCAACTGCACATACGGTTCACGTCCACGCTGTCGCGGCATGCTACCAGTGTTAAAGACTGCGATGGAGCTCCGTATGCCACGGCAAACTGGCTGACACTGACGGCGGCGGTGCACAAATGCTGCGCAGCTAGCGCCATTCGACGGCCAACACCGCGGTTCCTGGTGTGTCCGCTGTGCCGTACGTGTGATCATTGCTTGTACAGCCCTCTCGCAGTGTCCGGAGCAAGTATGGTGGGTCTGACACACCGGTGTCAATGTGTTCTTTTTTCCATTTCCAGGAGTGTATATGGGGTGTGAGCCGCGTTAGGTGTTGACTGATCATTGTGAAGGTGCCCCTTAGTCGTGTCAGACAGCATTATTAGCCCGTCCCAGTGTTTGAAAGGGACCATATTGTGGGTTCGCTGATCGAATCGCACAATATCCAGATTTGTAGAGCGTTCGGAGGAGACGGTGGCCGGTAATGAACTGCATGGGAATGTGACGGCAGGCAGACTTGTCAAGGTTCTGGTCAACCATGTCTGACCACCATAAGGGAAGACTGCCATACTGTGAGTCAAGCATATCGTAACCTTTTCATATCTGTGCCTGCCATACGAGAACAAGTAAAGGATTCCATACAGCATTCTGTGTCTTCTTGCACCACTGGTCGGAGACTAGTAGCACCCGGAATAGGGAATTACAGTCGCACGCATGAGATTCTTTAGCACCAACCACAACTGACTGTGGTTGGAGTGGAGCCTTGACTGGAAGCATGGACTGCTGATGCATGATATATCGCTGTGTTCAGCTGTGATTCGCTGTTCTGCATCACCCCAGATGACCATCGTCGGCGACCATAGTGGCATCCTGGGGAGAATCCCATTCTCCTGACGTTTTGGAGAGGCACAATTGTCTTACTCCTGGCGTCAACGTGTAGGGAGCCCTCAGATACGGCATCAGGTCGGAGCTGATTCTGACTGAGGGAACCATGACGACATAACAGTATGTCACGGACATCCTGCATTTTCATGTGTCATTATCCTGGTAACATTTTTTTAGCAGTATTATGTTCGTCCACAGATGGCACATGCCTCTACGAACTGTGTGGATGGTGATGAGGTACTCATGTGGCCAGCAAGATACACGGAGCTGTCCTCGACAGTTGTGGGCAATTGTGGCATGCGTTCAGGCGAGAGCGGGGTGCAACATCATTCTGATATTTGTATCCATAATGCAAAGTTCTTTGTAAATTTGACTCTGTTTTGTAATCACTGAAATAACGTCATGTACATTCTCAACCCGTGAAGTTTCGTTTCCTCCTGCCCTTCTGAGTGCTTCATTTTTTTAGTTATACAGTGTATTTACACGATGTAACGTGTTCAAGATGTTGACCACTACGCTTGTACTTTTTTAATTGGACGCTATCTGGTTATTCCTCTTTGTTACAGGCAGTATTTTTCACTTATTCACATTTAAAGAGAGCTACCATTCGTTGTGCCAAGTCTTCTGCATTTCTTTAGTATCGAGTAATGACGATACTGTCCTATAGACATCAGCATTGTTAATAAACAATCTGGTAATTCTGCTGATCCTATGTGAAAAACTGTTTAATTGTAATGTCGAACATTAGAGATCCTGTGATGCAAGAAGAAATGCTAGTATGAGAAGAATGAGAAGTAGACTCTGACATACACTTCAGTCGTTCACACACTACAGAGGTAGATGTAGATGTGTTGAACAGTGTATCATGTGTAAGTGATTAAGACTGCATACAGGTGGCATGTCTTATGGCGCATTTGGGGAAGTGAATCCTATGTTATTTGTGAGATACAACAACGAAAAGCCACCGAAGAGAGTGGATACGTGAAAATGAAAAGTGTACAGAAAATTGGGTTGTCATTTCTTATGTTTTGTCTTGTACAAGAGACAATATCAGATGGTGATCACTATCAGTGATGTGCTGAGTAGCAAGATGTTCTCTGCTGTGATGGATGGCAGGTGGTGTGCTGAGTGGCAAGATGTGTTCTGTTGTGGTGCAAGGTGGCATGTGTTCTGTGGTGGTGGCAGGTGGCATGTGTTCTACTGTGGTGGCAGGTAGCATGCTGAGTGGCAAGATGTGTCCTATTGGGGTTGCAAGTGGCGTACTGAGTCATAATATGTGTTCTATTGTGGTGACGGGTGGTGTGCTGAGTGTCAAGATATGTTCTACTGTGCTGACAGATGGCATGTGTTCTACTGTGGTGACAGGTGCCATGTGTTCCACTGTGGTAGCAGGTGGCATGCTGAGTGGCAAGGTGTGCTCTACTGTGGTGGCAGGTGGCAAGTGTTCTGTTGTGGTAATAGGTGGTGTGCTAAGTGGCAAGATGTGTTCTACTGTGGTGGCAGGTGGCATGTGTTCTGTTGTGGTGACAGGTGGCGTGCTGAGTGGCAAGCTGTGTCCTGTTTTAGTGGCAGGTGTCATACTGAGTGACAAGGTGTGTCCTGCCATGGTGGTGGCACATGTTTCACTTGCTTTCAGGCTGCTACAGTTTTCCAGCTGATTGAGATTTCCCACTGGCTGAGACACTGTAAAACGTACGTTTGTTGTCACGTCCTTAGAGTTTCACAGCATCGTGTGAAGTCTCCTACACAGCAGCAGCGGGAATATTCGCTGTCTTGGTGTGTGAGACTATTTACGTGGCTCACTGGTCTAGAGACTAACAAAGGAGCGGTCATCGCTGGAAGTGGAGTCATTCTCAGAATGCTACTCTTCTCAAATCAGTCTTGATAAGGATCACCATCCTTCTTTGAATCGTGGCACGGGTTTCAAATTGTCAGTGATCCTAAACACGTTTTAAGTCCTGTAGCCATCTAAGTGTATTCAGAAACTTTCTAAGACTGGATCACGAACTTTGTAAAGGTACAACTCTAACACTTATTACACTGCTCCCTGCTGGTTACTACCAATTTTCGACGATGATCTCTCTGAGGGAAAAAAAGCCTAACAGGGCGAATCAGATCAGGAGACGCACAAGAAACACCTCACTTCAAGTTTCTGCAGAAACAAATGTAATAAATGCAAGACACACTTCCATAAAATCTCACTAAAAATCGAACTAACGAGACCATAATCTGATAGCAGCATTTTCCTGACAAACTCATGTGCACACTCGAAAAAGCAAATATGTCTACCAAATCCAGACTCAGATTTTCACTCTGCAGCGGAGTGTGCGCTGATATGAAACTTCCTGGCAGATTAAAACTGTGTGCCGGACCGAGACTCGAACTCGCGACCTTTGCCTTTCGCGGGCAAGTGCTCTACCAACTGAGCTACCCAAGTCTCGGTCTGGCACACAGTTTTAATCTGCCAGGAAGTTTCATATCAGCGCACACTCCGCTGCAGAGTGAAAATCTCATTCTGGAAACATCCCCCAGGCTGTGGCTAAGCCATGTCTCCGCAATATCCTTTCTTTCAGGAGTGCTAGTTCTGCAAGTTTCGCAGGAGAGCTTCTGTTAAGTTTGGAAGGTAGGAGACGAGGTACTGGCAGAAGTAAAGCTGTGAGGACTTGGCGTGAGTCGTGCTTGGGTGGCTCAGTTGGTAGAGCACTTGCCCGCGAAAGGCAAACGTCCCTAGTTCGAGTCTCGGTCCGGCAGACAGTTTTAATCTGCCAGGAAGTTTCATGTCTACCAAATGCAGAAAATCACTGAGCACGGAGTACTTCCTTACCAACTCACCTGGTCTTCGTTACTGGAAGGAGTACTTCGTGGATCACTAACCTGTGATGTCACAAATCAGTGATACTCTCGAAGCAGAACCTCCATTGTCCCGTAGAGCCCACGACTCTAACACCCAGGGGGTTCGCCAGTCCATTCCCTGATATCGCGGTAAAATATTCAAACATTCTGGCGTTTCAGCCAGTTGGCCACTGAAGCAGAACGCAAGCGAGAATTCTCATTGGCCACATCCTTTTCCCACTAATACCAATCCTGTAGCAAGTGCTGTTTCCGTTCAGGACTTCTCGGAAGTTCTCGAAACAGATTCTGGAAAAGGCTTTTTTTGTTTTTAATTGACTGTTACGTACGTAGCCCCTAATCCCGACTGTTGAGAATTGCTTTGGAATTGACAGTTATAAAGAAAGTAGTGCAATGACGCTCACGAGGATGGCATGGCGCCCATCAGCCGATCCCACGAGACTTGTAGCCACGGCAAACACCCAAGGTGACACACATTCACCCCACCACTGCACACTTCTCACTTGTTCTATGCGGAATGCTGCAATTTCAAGCGGCTTTCTGTCTTCTGGAATAGTTAGTAGTGCGGTGACGTTTTGTTGGCTCTTAATTCTTAGAGTTGTATCTTGTTGTGTTGGCAGAAGAGCCAACACCGTGTTACTAGTGGAGGCCGAAATGCACGCGCTTTAGCTCACGCAGGCTGGCGTGAGGAGGGAAGAACTATACTGACGTGAGGTCTGGAACATGACAAGGAATTAGAATTCAGAAAGCGGACGTAATTAGTTTAATACTTAACTTTAATCCATTAATGATAAGCGTCGCTCTTGACGGTACATGATTCACAATATTATCTGTTCAGAATACATTCATAGTAACTGAATATGTCGCCTTGCGAAGTCGTAGCAAATGACGTAGCTGAAGGCTATACTAAACTGTCGTCTCTGCAAATGAGAGCGTATGTAGACCGTGAACCATCGCTAGCAAAGTCGGCTGTACAACTGGGGCGAGTGCTAGGAAGTCTCTCTAGACCTGCCGTGTGGCGGCGCTCGGTCTGCAATCACTGATAGTGGCGACCGCGGGTCCGACGTATATTAACGGACCGCGGCCGATTTAAAGGCTACCACCGAGCAAGTGTGGTGTCTGGCGGTGACACCACATATCTCTTATTACGATTATCTATTATTACTACTGTTTGTTGTGTATTGTGTGATACAGAACAATACCAGAAAAATATTTCGTCTAATACTGTCCAGTCGAAAAGTTTGTCGTGGCTGACGCGACCAGGGCGTTGCTGCATGAGGTTGGTCGAGAAAAATGGTTTGCTCGTTGCGTGCTTGAACCGTCAAAAGTTATTCTTCATAATGATCCGAAGGTAACAATAAGACGCCTACCGTGAGAAGCGAAAGAAAGAACTGATAGGTGTTAACTGATAGCACCACGTAGGTTTGCCTTTCCTCATACATCATGCCCTAGCGTCCTCTGCTGCCATAGTAATTGGTAGTGTTGTGTCCGATTCACTTCTCTTGCTATCCCACCATGTAGTGAATGCGATGCAGGGTTGTGCAGGCTGTTCGTATCTTTTCTTATTTTACGCATGTTACAGTCAGTCACGGATTGCAAAATGCTAATAGGAATTCTTTACGTAAGAATGGAAAAACTGGTAGAACCCGACCTTGGGGAAGACCAATCTGTATTCCGGAGAAATGTAGGAACACGCGAGGCAGTACTGACCCCAAGACTTATCTTAGAAGATAGGTTACGGAAAGGCAAACCTACGTTTATACTATCTTTAGATTTAGAGAAAGCTTTTGACAATGTTGACTCGAATATTCTCTTTGAAATTCTGAAGACAGCAGCGGTAATAAACAGGGAGCGAAAGGCTATTTATCACATGTACAAAAACCAGACGGCAGTTATAACACCCGAGGGTACATGAAAAGGAAGCGGTGACTGACAAGGGAATGAGACAAGGTTGTAGCCTGCCCCCAATGTTATTCAATCTGTTCACTGAACGAGCAAAATTAGGAGTAGGAATTAAAGTTCAGGGAGGAGAAAACGAAAGGTCTGAAATGACACTGTAGTTCTGTCAGAGACAGTAGTTGAACGGAAAGGACAGGCCGGCCTCTGTGACCGAGCGGTTCTAGGCGCTTCAGTCGAGAACCGCGCGACTGCTACGGTCGCAGGTTCGAATCCTGCCTCGGGCATGGATGTGTGTGATGTCCTTAGGTTAGTTAGATTTAAGTAGTTTTAAAGTTGTAGGGGACTGATGACCTCAGGTGTTAAGTCTCACAGTGCTCAGAGCCATTTGAACTATTTGGAATGGACAGAGTCTTGAAAGGAGGATATGAGATGAACATCAACAAAAGCAAAACAACAATAATGGAATATAATCGAATGAAATCAGATGATGATGAAAGATTTAGATCAGGAAACAATTAGTTAAAACAGTAGATGAGTTTCACTGTTTGGGCAGTAAAATAATTTACCATGGCCGAAGTATAAATTATATAAAATGTAGAGCTGCAATGAGAAGAAAAGGGAAGTTTTGTCAACATGCAATATAAACTTTTTCCGTAGGTATTTGTCTAGAGTGCAGCGATGTATGGAAGTGTAACATGGACGACAAACAGTTTAGACAAAAAGAGAAGAGAAGCTTTTGAAATGTGGTGCAACAGAGGAATGCCGAAAATTAGGTAGGTACACCACGGAACTAATGTGGAGATACTTAACAGAATTGGGGAGAAAAGAAATTTGTGGCATAACTTCACGAAAAGAAGGGATCGGTTGATAGCACTTAGTGAGACATCAAGGGACCGCCAACTTAGTATTGGTACGAAGTAGAGGGGGGGGGGACGCAGGGGGAGACCAAGAGATGTATACAGGGGATTTCAAATTGATTCCGTATTTCTGTATTTCCATAAGGATTTTGACACTGTTCCACACAAGCTGCTTGAAGTGAAATTGCGTGCCTATGGAATATCGTCTCAGTTATGTGGCTGAATTCGCTGTTCCCTGTCAGAGGGGTTTGCAGAATTGGCGGGAAGTCATCGAGTAAAACAAGTAATTTCTGGCGTTCCCCAAGGTAGTGTCGTAGGCGTTCTATTGTTCGTGAGCAACCGTCTTAGGTTGTTAGCAGATGATGCTGTGGTTTATCGTCTAGTAAAGTCATCAGAATACCAAAAAAAACTGCAAATCGTTTTAGAAGAGATATATGTATGGTGAGAAAATTGACAACTGACCCTAAATAATGAAAACTGTGAGGTCGTCCACATGAGTGCTAAAAGGAATCAGCTAAACTTCCGTTATATGATAAATCAGTCGAATCTAAATGCCGTAAATTCAAATAGATACCTAAGAATTACAATTACGAACATCTTAAATTGGAAAGAGCACGTAGAAAATATTGTGGGGAAAGCAGACCAAGGACTATGTTTTATTGGCAGAACACTTAGGAAATTTAACAGATCTACTAAAGAGACTGCCTACACTACGCTTGCCCGTCCTCGTTTGGAGTACTGATGAGCGGTCTGGGGTCCTTACCAGATAGGATTAACGGAATACACCGAGAAAATTCAAAGAACAGCAGTACGTTTTGTATTATCGCGAAATAGGGAAGAGAATGTCACTGACATGATATAGGATTCGGGGTGGACATCACTAAAGCAAAGGCGGAAAATTCTCACGAAATTTTGATCGCTAACGTTCTCCTCCGAATAAGAAAATATTTTGTTGACCTAAATAGGAAGAAACGATCATCATAATAAAATAAGGGAAATGACTGCTCGCACGGAAACGTATAGGCGGTCGTTTTTTCCGCACGCTGTTCGCAACTGGAATAACAGAAAATTATTGTGAAGGTGGTTCGATGAATCCTCTGCCAAGCACTTAAGTGTGATTTGCAGAGAATAGATGTAGATGTAGACGTAGAAAGCAGATTCAGAAGGATGTAGGTTGCAGTAGTTACTCAGAGAGGAGAGGCTCGCACAGAAAAGAGTAACATGGAGAGCTGGATCAAACCAGTCCTCGGACTGAAGACCACAACAACAAGAATAAGTACATCATAAAGAGTACATTAATGAGATACTTTTTATCTTTATTAATTTCCTATTTCACATCTGGTTTAATGAAGAAAGAGTACTGAAGTACAGCCTGGGCCACTTCGTGCATTGTCGGATTGTCACGAACAAGTGATCCGCGCTGCCAGCTAGTTGTGGGCTGTTCGTCTCGCCGGCAGCAGGGTGCTTGCGTGTCGTTCCCAGCCTGCGAGCAGCGCAGACCAGCAACTTGTGGAAAAGATATTTATCGCTCATTCTGCATGCAGACTATTTTTGTAACATATGTCGGTTGTACTGCGTGTCGATTGTAGATTGTCACTCGCTGTGAACACGCGACCTCCTGACAATTGTGGTTTCGTTGTTTTACCCAACTTCATTAATAAAACAGCTGAAATCCTTGTGAAATTTTGACTACGGCAGTTAGTAGGCCACCTAAGTCTGAATATCAGAGACACGTATTGTAGAAGTTCCTTCAGTTAGTAGCACCTCGTCAAGATACGATGTCTTGCCCATCACTGTGCTGGAAAAAAACTACTTGTAATAAAGTCATTACAGTCTTTTCCGATGCATTAGGATTCAGCTGACATCCTCAAATGGGACACAGCCTCAGTATAAACGAGGCCATCGCAGACACAGTGGTAACATTTGTAAGTGTAGTTCTCATTTTTGTTTTATTTTATAGTATTTATTCCGCCTCTAGCTGCCCAGCTATTCACCCAGCTACATTTTTCTTTAAAATGTTGCAACTACACACAATTTTTTATGTTAATAGTGTATTTTCGATATATTTCAATAATTCTTAGCCGGCCGGGGTGGCCAAGCGGTTCTAGGCGCTACAGTCTGGAACCGCGCGACCGCTACGGTCGCAGGTTCGAATCCTGCCTCGGGCATGGACGTGTTAAGTTGGGTTTAAGTTCTAGGGGACTGATGGCCTAAGAAGTTAAGTCCCATAGTGCTCAGAGTCATTTGAGCCAATAATTCTTAATTTTACAGGATGATTATTTCCATCGTGCACAAACTGTATGAATTGATCGAGAGAGGATGGAACAAAACAGGTCTAATGAACTTATGTCCGGAAACGCATGGTTTCCATGCTAGAGACCATTCATTCAATCACACTTTGTTACAGGGATTGCGGTCTAATATACGCTGTACCATGCAGCCACAGTTGCAGTATGCATGGTCTCCTCCTAGAGGGTGGTACTGTTCCTCATACATCATGCCCTAGCGTCCTCTGCTGCCATAGTAATTGGTAGTGTTGTGTCCGATTCACTTCTCTTGCTATCCCACCGTGTAGTGAATGCGATGCAGGGTTGTACACGACGGTTTCGCATTGAATCGAGCGCTTGCCGACATGGTGTTTACTTATGGAAAGGCAACTGGCGGCAAGATTATATGAGGAGACCTGTCCCCGCCGACATCAACCACAGCATTCAATGTTTGCAACAATGTATCGCCGTTTGTTTGAGACAGGGTCGTTTCAGGAAACAGGAAATCACGAAGGACCTACTTGGAAATTTCGGACACCATACTTGGAGGAACTTGTGATTAACACTTTGGAAGGCGACCGTGGTGTCAGTACCAGGCAGATGTCCTGCCAGTCGAACGTGTGGAGCATTCCCCATGACAATTGTAACTACTGTTGTCACTTATACCGTGTGTTGGGCTTACTAGCGACAGACTTTCCACATCGGGAGCAGTACTGTCACTGGTTTCTTCACCAGACATGAACGATTCCGGGATTGGTGTCATCCATCCTATTCACAGATGAGGCCACCTTTACTCGGAGTGGTATCTTTAACTTTCATAACACTCATGTGTAGAACCTTCCTGGCAGATTAAAACTGTGTGCCGGACCGAGACTCGAACTCGGGACCTTTGCCTTTCGCGGGAAAGTGCTCTACCAACTGAGCTACCCAAGCACGACTCACGCCCGGTCCTCATAGCTTTACTTCTGCCAGTACCTCGTCTCCTACCTTCCAAACTTTACAGAAGCTCTCCTGCGAACCTTGATTGAAATTTCGCGAAAAGAACTCGCCCCAATGAAAAACGCCTTTGTTTAAAACAATGATTGCCACCGCGTCTCGTGTATCATATCCATAATACTCTCTCCCTTTTTTCGCAATAACACAAAGCAAGCAGCCCTTCTTTGGAGCTTTTCGATGTTCTGTGTCAATCCTATGTGGTTAGGATCCCATACTGCACAGCAGTACTCTAGCAGAGGACGGACTAGCGTAATGTAGGCGGTCTCTTTAGTAGACCTCTTCCGTAGATTTGTGTAGTTTATCGTGTAGTCGAAACTGAACGGATTTTTTTTTTAGAATTCGTTTGGAAGATCTCACACTTTTCCGTTATTCAGAGTCAATTACTACTATTAGCATCGATCAGACATCTTGTCTAAATGGTTTTTCAGTTGTTTTTGACTTTCTGAGAAATCCACTAAACTGCAAGTGACAGCATCACCTTCAAACAGTCTCAGAGGGTGCTGAAATTGTCTCCTAAAACGTTTATATAAATTAGGAACAACAGAGGGCCTATAACACTTCCTTGGGGAACGCCAGATATCACTTCTGTTTTACTCGATGACTTTCCGTCGATGACTACGTACTGTGAACCTTTTTGGCAGGAAATTACGAATTCGGTGGCGCAACTAAAAAAATACCCTATAGGCATGCAATTTGGTTACAAGCGTCTTATGGGGAACGGTATCAAAACCTTTATAATCCGTGTTTATAGTTCATTAATAAATCGTTGTCTTCGAGGTAAATGTTCGAACACAGTAGATATGGGTCACTAATTAGCAGACGGCTCCTATTTCCTTTCTTGATTGTTGGCGTGACTTGTACAATTATCCAGTCTTTAAATAATTTATGGATCTTTCGTCGAGCGAGCAGTTGTGTGTAATTCCTTAGTATATAACTATAGTATCAGCATGTTCTGAAAGGAACCTAACTGGTATACCATCTGTACAGAAAGACTTACCTTTATTCAGTGATTTAAGTAGCTCATGTTGGCAGTTGTTCTTGATTAGAATTCTGGAACATTTTACTTCGTGCTCTTTGTTGAAGGAATTCCGGAAAACAGTGTTTAATAACTCCAGCCGGCCTCTGGTGGCCGAGCGGTTCTAGGCGCTTCAGTCTGGAACCGCGCGACCGCTACGGTCGCAGGTTCGAATCCTGCCTCGGGCATGGATCTGTGTCATGTCCTTAGGTTAGTTAGGTTTAAGTAGTTCTAAGTTCTAGGGGACTGATGACCTCAGATGTTAAGTCCCATAGTGCTCAGAGCCATTTCAACTATTTTAATAACTTCAGCTTAGTGGCGCTGTCACTGGTTATATTATAATTGGTTTCACGCAGTGAAGGTATTGATTGTGTCTGGCTGGTGTACATTGCATATGACCAGAGTCTATTTGGATTTTTTGCCACGTTCCGAGGTATGATTTCGTTGTGGAAACTATTAAAATTCTCTCGCACTGAAGTCTGCAGTCAGTTTCAAGCTTCAGTAGAACATTACCAGTCTTGAAGATTTTGTGTTCTTTTAAATTTGGCAGGTTTTTTTCGTTGCTTTTGCAACAATATTATGATCTGTTTTGTGTACAACAGGGATATCACTACTATATTTTATTAATTTATTCGGTGTAAATATGAACTGTCGCCAATACTATTTGTTTGAGTGTAAGCCACATCTGGTTTACACTTACACATTTGGTTTGGAAGGAGTGGAGACTGTCTCTTAGAAAGGCATGAATCGAATATTTATCTATTTTATTAAATATATTTTGCGTTTGTTTTTGATGAAATTCGATGCTGCGGCGGTTAGTGTCACTGCAAACGACTTTGTGATCGGAGAGCCCTTCGATCCAGTGAAATTATTGTTATTTGCATTGTTTGGTACCATTGTAGATTAGTTCGTTCCTGAAGAGATAACAAACAGTTCCTTTTCCAGTTGCATTATTGATGTTGTTATCAGAATATCGTTGATTCTGAGCAGTTCGTATCTGAGCGCCGGCCTCTCTTTTTGCTGTAACCTCAGCCATAAAGCTGGTCGTTTGAGGGGGAAGTTTATACGCTCTTCTGGTTTCCATAGTAGGGCAGAAGTATGCAAATCCTGTATCTTCAATCGCCTTAGATTCGTTTCTGTGTATCAGAGAGGTATATTAAAATAACCATCGTGTGCATTAGGTTTCATTTAACGTGTCCCTTTCTCCATTTGGATATTCCATACTTTTTTCGTCGCCTATTTTTTAAGTACTTCATCACTGTGAACTTTATATTTTCAATAAATTTTTAAGATTCTGCTACAGCACTACATTTCAGATGTATTCAGATACTCTTTCGCCGTTTTTTCGTCGGTCCATTTTCACCACCATACAATACCAAACTCCTAGATGTGCACTTTCAAGAACTACTTCCGCATTTCTATTTCAATATCTGATACCAGTAGAACTCATTTAATGAAGAAAGCTTTCTTCGACTGTGCCAGTCTGCTGCTGATATTTTCCAGACTTTAGCCATTCTGTGTAATCTTGATTCCTACACCACCTTCCTGCCGGCCGCGGTGGTCTAGCGGTTCTAGGCGCTCAGTCCGGAACCGCGCGACTGCTACGGTCGCAGGTTCGAATCCTGCCTTGGGCATGGATGTGTGTGATGTCCATAGGTTAGTTAGGTTTAAGTAGTTCTAAGTTCTAGGGGACTGATGACCGCAGATGTTAAGTCCCATAGTGCTGAGAGCGACCACCTTCCTATTAGCTTAGTTTATCCTTAAGCCATATTCTGTGGTTTTCTGTCCAGGTCAAGTGCTCTTATTGCTTCTGGCCAAAATGGTAGTGTCGACTGTCAGTCTTAACACTGATAACTTTCTGTCTTGCAGCTCTGTTCCTGTTCCGAAATTTTCTTTATTGCTTCTTCGGCATTGAGGTTGAAAACCAGTGGTGGATAAGTGCAGGTCTGGCTGACAACCTTATTAACTCG
This sequence comes from Schistocerca piceifrons, assembly GCF_021461385.2. Classification (NCBI taxonomy): domain Eukaryota; kingdom Metazoa; phylum Arthropoda; class Insecta; order Orthoptera; family Acrididae; genus Schistocerca; species Schistocerca piceifrons. The sequence continues at coordinate 717,109,382 of NC_060141.1, read as the reverse complement.
AAACTTTTTTTTCATTTTGTACTTATATTCCTCCCACTTGGTAACACATGAAGTTTTTAATCCTAACAATTTGTATAAGATGATTGTAACTTAACTTTCACTCCTTGAGAAGACCTCCATGACAAAACGAGTGATCGCAGGACGATCAAACTTTCGGAAACATTTTTGAGGACATGCAGAAGGGAAATAGCAAACGTTGCTCAGTGTGAAGACCAGCTGGCCGCTGTGGCCGAGCGGTTCTAGGTGTTTCAGTCCGGAACCGCGCTGCTGCTACGGTCGCAGGTTCAAATCCTTACAATGCCCTCAGTGGCATTGTAGCGCGAAGGAAGTACCTATCTGGGCGATATCACTAACCTGGTGTCTTGCTGCTTCGGTATGTCCCTCGTCGCTCAGTTGCCAGGTTCCATGTAGGTGGTGATCCTGCTGAAGTGGAGTTCTTAAGGATACCAGTTGTTAATTGTCAACAACGGTTGTACTATACTTGTTTTAATACAGAAATTGCTTTGTCACGCACGTCACAGAATCAGAATTTGGAGTATGGTGGCTCTGGGCTACCCCGTTATATTCGACCCTTTACCACATTAACAAAGTTTTCTGACTTTACATAATGATAGACACTGCCAACGACACGTGGCGTTCTGATAACTAATGACTTCACTTTATATCTTGCTTAACATCTGAAATATGCACTCGCGACCGTTCTTTTACAGCCGCCCCGGTTACTCGACCGTGCATTTTGAGTGGCTCCTCGCGACTGACTCGTCCTGTCTTCCCGAAGGACAAGAGGGACCACCCCACCTTTCTCCCTTAGCCAATAAGGACATTTCTCTCGAACTTTCAGCCAATGGGTGTTCAGATCGCTGTTGCTTGGTGTATCTGACGTCACGTTTGCGGACATTGTGACGGAAGTTTGTCTCGGAACACTGTCTCAGATTGTAAGATCCCACTCCTGAAAAGTCGGATCTTGTCCCTACTAAGGTTGCACAACATTGCCTCCTATGATTTCATCACTAATGTTCCTTGCTGATGCTTAACTGTTAAATGTACATGTAGCCTGGTTGCTACTGAGTATTCCCGATCGCATAAATATGCCTAATACTTAGCTTAAACACGTGAAGGGAATGTACATATGCATTACATCCTGCCTCGGGCATGGATGTGTGTGATGTCCTTAAGTTAGTTAGGTTTAAATAGTTCTAAGTTCTAGGGGACTAATGACTTCAGATGTTGAGTCTCATAGTGCTCAGAGCCATTTGAACCATTTTTGACGACTATCTGAATAGACGACAGCCTGTAACCGCACTAAAGATTGCTATACTGATACCCGAAACAACGATTCGCAATGGAATGTTCGACTGTCGACTGTCGTGCATTGCTTGAAAGTAAACAGGGCGTCCAGAATTCTCGCCCATGGCAACAGTAACATCTTCAACAGTTTATGGCGCGATTGGCCGTCGTTCTCTCCTAGGAGCAATTCCCAAATCGCCACATAATTCTAACATACGATTCATGTTCTTCGACCCCGAGTCGGAAAAAGGATCTCTCCGTATTGCTTTCATGCGTCGATCCTCTCAAAGAGCAGCAGCACTATTGCTGTTGTTTTGATAACACAGCCTTAAGAGTATAGCCCTGCTGACCCTGTTCAGACACACATTGACAGTCTGCGACTGTAATGCACACGGATGCTTGTGGTTCAATCCTACGTTAATCATTCCAGTACCGGCGCATAACAGCAAGGCATGACATCAGCACTACTAAACAACGAAAATCCTGTAGCACACAGTCTGAACATCATTCCCATAAAGTTGGTACCCATACAGTAACAGTTTTTAGTCTACACTGGTTCAAGTAGCGAAAGTTTAATTATAACCACCCTATATACTGTCGTGTACTTCACTCAGTTGAGCAACATAACGTGTTTCTGTATTCAATTGTCACAAATGTTTCTTTACGATGTGGCACATTGAAACTGCGTTTATGTTATGTTTCCTGCGGGGTGAATGGTCAGCACACGAAAGTGAATGCTACACACAATTGGGAAAGAACGATGAAGAGGAGAGTTGAGCGTCCCGTCGTCGACGAAGTTGCTGGAGACGATTAACGGAAATACACATCGCCTAGATTTGAAGCACTTGCTCGGAGCTGCGGTGCTCATTGTAGAATTTCAGTGAATTTCAGTGGAACCACTGTCTGCGCAGACAACATTCGAATATGGCTTGTTGAAATCCAATCATCTTGTCGAAAGGTTATTAATTTTCAGAAACAACGCATGGTTGATATGATACTAAATTGGATAGAGTGTCATTAATAGCGTCATGAGTAACACAACTGCACACAGAGTGACTTACCCATTTTCTTGTACCTTCAACAATACTGTCAAAAGGTTTTGCTAGAATTGATTTTTTTTTTTTTGTCCTTGACACTCTGTTCGCGGTAGGAATGTTCACAACAAGGCCGGAGATGCAGCAGTTCTTAACACTGCTGTATGACCCCGGTATGGCAGCTCTCATCAAATGTGAGATCGATTTATAAATAAGGGTCGATCAAAAAGTTACCTTCCGCAGGCCATACAGTCCAGAATCGGCATCTCAGTCAGGGAAAATCACAATGAGCATTCAGGCACCATTCCTCCAACGCACCAGATTGAAGATAACCATTTGATAAAACACCGTGTGCTGTTCCGCGAAGAAGTCCGTAACTCTCTGTTGCACATCCTCCTCCGGCAGGAGTAGTCGACCCTTCGATGCCTTTTTTGAGGCACCGATGGCGTCATAATCGCTTATGGGAGGGGGGCGGGGGGGGGGCGAGGAGCTGGGGAGATCAGGACTGTAGGGCGGGTGCTCGAGTGCCTTCCCACTTGAGTTGGCGTAACTTCTGGGTAGCTATATTTGCGATGTGGGGACGTGCGTCAGCATGAAGCAGCAGTATCTTTGTTGCAGTCGTGTTTTTCGACACACATGGTGGACCGTACACTTTCTTCATTCTTCAGTGGATGTATACAGGTGTTTGTCCTTCGGCACCCAAGAACAGAATAACAACACGTTGGTCCTGTTGGGACGCATTTGGCAATGTCGTCACCATAGTTCACGTTTCCGCATTTATCGCTTGCACATCAGAATGACACGAACGCCACGCTAAATCCTTGCCTACACGTCGATGCTTATACACCCGGATCGGAGTGGCGCAGCGTTGCATATACGCTGTAGCAACGCCCTCAAACGGAAACTTTTTGATTCCCCATTATACCTGTTTGTCAAAGGGGCATTCCTCATATACCCGAACAAAAAATATTATTTTTTCCGACTTTCCATCTAAATGAAAGGCATCAGGTTACCTTCCATTCAGAAAGCTGTTGCACTCAGCGACTGTTATATTGACTTGTAAATTATAGATTGCAGCGATCAGTCGTCCTTTTTAATTTTCTTTTAATTTTTTATTGTGCAGATCTAGATTTCGGCTAGAAGCTAGCCATTCTCAATGCTAAGAATACAAGAAGTACATAGTTAGATGATGTCATAAAAAGTTACAAGTAATGGCTTAACTCGTATGGTTTGTATATTACGTACCAATATTATTTTCGCTCAATGCATGTAATTCCCTGTTGGTCGGGCTTCATCCACAGTTCATTCAATACGGCCTGCCTTTCGCAAACAGCAGTACAGTGAACTGTGGATGAAGCCCAAACAACAGGGAATTACATGCACTGACAAGGGGAGGCCGCCAATTGTGAAATTCAGGTTCGATTCACACTGCGCATAATAAAAGGTCATGGCCAGAGGTGTAATGTGGCAAAGCACCGAGATGCACTTCTCAGCCGTTGTCGAGAAAATTGACAGTTAAAAGAAACCGTTGTGGTGAAATACTCTCTACGATTAATAATTTTCTACAGCGTCGTGGCGCAGCGTAAGCGCTCGGGTTCGTAATCCGAAGGTCGCCGGATCGAATCTCGCTCCATGCAACTTTTTTTTATTATTTCTTTTTTTGTAATTCAAATGTACACACACACACACACACACACACACACACACACACATATATATATATATATATATATATATATATATATATATATATATATATATATATATATATAATTCCCGACAATCAGTTGCAACAATTATGCATATAATAAGTTGTTGAAAGTCTTTTGTCGTGGAAAAATAATACTTGAAATAAAACACAATATCACAAGTAATATTCAAGTGGATACAATTTATTGAAAAGTTCGGTATACACTCGCACATAATTAACAATTAGTGACCAGAAGCAGCTGGAGTATCGCACGAACCAGAGTGATAGTTATCACAGAGACATGGAAAGCAGAAAACAGCACGACATCGAGCACATCTGATAAACGATCCGTTTTTACAAGAACAATTGTTTTTTAAATTATCTGTTGGGAAACACACCTGATTGACATTCTGAAAAATTGTTCTGTCGTTCGTCAGGTTTGATGCATACCAAGCGTATCGTATCATATCGGCAAAAATTCGGAGAAGACAATTGGTGGTGGACGATGGACTGGATATTTATACAATCGTCTCTGGAGTTGATGTCACGGTTTCGCTCGATTAAAAAAGCACAATTTTGAAGGCGCTTGATCAAATTTTTTACCTGCCTGTGAAAATACACGTCACACGGTTGGACGAGGGAAGTGCACTTTGGAGGAATGACTTTTATAGTGCACGTTGGTAACTTCTTATCGTCCTGGAACATCTCATCGTAAAACGCCGGGTTCGTTTGCCCACCCCAAGAGTCGATCAGACGGAGAAATTCTTTCTCTTGTACGTATGGTTGCAAAGCATTACGCAAGAAGTTCATGAACAAACCCGTTGCTAGTTTACCGGATTTGGAGGATGTAATAACAAAGTTGGTATAATTCTTGACGTACTCGTCGACTGTCCTCTGTACTCTGCGTCCAAACGTACCTGTGGACTCTTGGAGGCATACGAAAACAAGAGGCAAGACTCGTCCAGACATCGTGATTGAATATTGTGCCGTATACGAATGCGTCACTTTCTTCATGTCGTGTCGGGTTACCAGGACAGCCTTTGACCCTTTTTCGGCGAGAGTTCTGTCGAACGTGGACTGGTACTGGCACCCTGACAAACAAAATATAAAAATATCGTTTATATAAGAAATATACGAAATCTGTGTTGTCTATCATATATCAGATTATCATATTCTATCATAATGTCATATGACATTTGTGAACAGCTCTATACGTACCTGTTTGATCAGTATTAATTATGAAATCTTTGTCGAAGTTAGTTATCAACGTTCGCGTCTGGATCCGAAATGTGTCCGCGGCGGCCAAAATTTCGTCTTGGGTAGCCGTCTCTTTCCGGGAAACAAATTTTGTGATTTTTCGTTCACGAATCCCATGCTTCTATTTAAATTCGGTGACCCATGTTTTTGAAGCTTTGAAGTTGAAATCTGGGAACTGACTTGCAGCGCCCAAGGCGCACTGCTGCAGGTTTGTGGTAGTAACTTGCTGGAAGTTTTGTCGAGCTTCTACGAAGCGATCATGCACCCATGAATCGATGGTACAATACTTATCAAATTTGCTACCGCGACGTTTGATTTGCCCTTCCCACCTGGATAAATAGCCCATATTTGTCAAACGAGAGCACTCCATTTTTTTGTAGAGTTTTGAGACTCCAGCCTGGATGTTCTTTGGCCAGATTGACAGCTCTAATTTTGTAATCCAGAGAAATATTGTCGTACCCCTTTTTTTTCTTCTCGTCCGGCTCGTATTCGTCTGATGATTCGTTGGCAATGGGACTCGTTTCAACGTCTTCGTAGGCATTATTATCGTCGATTTCATTAATGTCTATCAGTTCCTCATCATGAATGAGGGTTTTTTCGGCGAGCATTTGCAGCGTATTCTGGAAAATTTCTTCCCCAATTTCCATGGCTTCTTCGTTGATTGGTGATGACGGTTCTGCTGCGATGCGATTACTGTTACGAAGGAGGCTTTCTAAATACACCAACGCATCTTTCAATTGTTGTTTCGCCACTTCACTGTGTATAGAGTCTTCTTCGATCACGTCACTTTCATGCGAAGGGCCCGGATCGCTCTCCAATTGTACCGCCTCCATTTTTCCGTTTGTTTAACAGGGTGTACCAAAGCTCTCACGTACGCACTGATTTTCGACGATGTTATAAGTTGCGCTAGGGACCGCATCTACCTTCTTTCGAAGTTACCAGGCAACTACGCTGTTATGCGGCGGCTCGTTTCGGCCCATTCAACATCTGTCCTTCAAGTGTAACGAGCGAGTAACGGAGTTTATATTTCATACCTGCCACAGCAAATTTGTATTCGTGGGGTCTCTATTCTAATTCGAACGTTTGACTTACACTTTACGTATTCGTTTCGGAATATCGTTTCTACGTCTTCCGTTAACTATGCGTAGTAAACATTATGAAGTCAATTAATAACATTTAGTGAAATACAACTTTGTTTGCGGAAAACATAATGATGTTCTAAGTCGCCAGTTTGTCCACGACAAACGACTTTCAACAACTTATTATAAGCATAATTGTTGCAACTGATTGCCGGGAATTATATATATGTGTACATTTGAACTACAAAAAACAAATACTAAAAAAAAAAAAAAGGTTGCATGGCGCGAGATTCGAACCGGCGACCTTCGGATTACGAACCCGAGCGCTTACCGCTGCGCCACGACGCTGTAGAAAATCATTAATCGTGGAGAGTATTTCACCGCAACGGTTTCTTTTAATTGTCGATTTCCTCGACAAAGGCTGAGAAGTGAATCTTGGTGCTTTGCCACATTACACCTCTGGCCATGACCTTTTATTATGCGCAGTATGAATCGAATCTGAATTTCACAATTGGCAGCCTCCCCTTGTGAGAGAAAGTAATAGTGGTATGTAATATACGTACAAACCATATGAGTTTTGCCATTACTTGTAACTTTTTATGACATCATCTAACTATGTGCTTCTTGAAACTTCCTGGCAGATTAAAACTGTGTGCCGGACCGAGACTCGAACTCGGGACCTTTGCGTTTGCTGTGAGGACGGATCGTGAATCATGCTTGGGTAACTCATATGGTAAAACACTTGCCCGCGAAAGGCAAAGGTCCCGAGTTCGAGTCTCAGTCCGGCACACAGTTTTAATCAACCAGGAAGTTTCATATCAGCACACACTCCGCTGCAGAGTGAAAATTTCGTTCTATGTACTTCTTGTATTCTTAGCATTGAGAATGGCTAGCTTCTATGCGAAATCTAGATCTGCACAATAAAAAATTAAAAAAAGGACGACTGGTCGCTGCAATCTATAATTTACAAATGAAAGGCATTTTCTTTTTTGCCATACGTGTTTCGCTTCTGTTATTTGTGAAGCATCTTTAGAAGCGAATTGCGTATGACAAAAAAATCCGCGTTTCATTTTGTAGCAAAGACTGAATAGACAGAATACACCTCCGTGGTATATGACCGACTGACCGATTGATATAGCAAAAACAGTTGTTTATAAACAAATGTTAAACTATTGAAACTGAATAAAAGTTGAATATAAATGTGATAGTCGGAGGACAGCAGCAGCCGTACACCCTTCGACGACACACTGCACGCCTCTTAGCTTGTGTTGTCAGCTGCTACGATTACCGTTGTGTAGGTGACAAACACTCATAAGCGTATAGCGGCGTCTGGGCCTAACACTTTACTGGATAACATTTACGAGGGGCATCGTCCGTTGCTTGACTTGGGCCTACAAGAACATACACTCCTGGAAATGGAAAAAAGAACACATTGACACCGGTGTGTCAGACCCACCATACTTGCTCCGGACACTGCGAGAGGGCTGTACAAGCAATGATCACACGCACGGCACAGCGGACACACCAGGAACCGCGGTGTTGGCCGTCGAATGGCGCTAGCTGCGCAGCATTTGTGCACCGCCGCCGTCAGTGTCAGCCAGTTTGCCGTGGCATACGGAGCTCCATCGCAGTCTTTAACACTGGTAGCATGCCGCGACAGCGTGGACGTGAACCGTATGTGCAGTTGACGGACTTTGAGCGAGGGCGTATAGTGGGCATGCGGGAGGCCGGGTGGACGTACCGCCGAATTGCTCAACACGTGGGGCGTGAGGTCTCCACAGTACATCGATGTTGTCGCCAGTGGTCGGCGGAAGGTGCACGTGCCCGTCGACCTGGGACCGGACCGCAGCGACGCACGGATGCACGCCAAGACCGTAGGATCCTACGCAGTGCCGTAGGGGACCGCACCGCCACTTCCCAGCAAATTAGGGACACTGTTGCTCCTGGGGTATCGGCGAGGACCATTCGCAACCGTCTCCATGAAGCTGGGCTACGGTCCCGCACACCGTTAGGCCGTCTTCCGCTCACGCCCCAACATCGTGCAGCCCGCCTCCAGTGGTGTCGCGACAGGCGTGAATGGAGGGACGAATGGAGACGTGTCGTCTTCAGCGATGAGAGTCGCTTCTGCCTTGGTGCCAATGATGGTCGTATGCGTGTTTGGCGCCGTGCAGGTGAGCGCCACAATCAGGACTGCATACGACCGAGGCACACAGGGCCAACACCCGGCATCATGGTGTGGGGAGCGATCTCCTACACTGGCCGTACACCACTGGTGATCGTCGAGGGGACACTGAATAGTGCACGGTACATCCAAACCGTCATCGAACCCGTCGTTCTACCATTCCTAGACCGGCAAGGGAACTTGCTGTTCCAACAGGACAATGCACGTCCGCATGTATCCCGTGCCACCCAACGTGCTCTAGAAGGTGTAAGTCAACTACCCTGGCCAGCAAGATCTCCGGATCTGTCCCCCATTGAGCATGTTTGGGACTGGATGAAGCGTCGTCTCACGCGGTCTGCACGTCCAGCACGAACGCTGGTCCAACTGAGGCGCCAGGTGGAAATGGCATGGCAAGCCGTTCCACAGGACTACATCCAGCATCTCTACGATCGTCTCCATGGGAGAATAGCAGCCTGCATTGCTGCGAAAGGTGGATATACACTGTACTAGTGCCGACATTGTGCATGCTCTGTTGCCTGTGTCTATGTGCCTGTGGTTCTGTCAGTGTGATCATGTGATGTATCTGACCCCAGGAATGTGTCAATAAAGTTTCCCCTTCCTGGGACAATGAATTCACGGTGTTCTTATTTCAATTTCCAGGAGTGTATTTTCAAAATGGTTCAAATGGCTCTGAGCACTATGGGACTTAACTGCTGTGGTCATCAGTCCCCTAGAACTTAGAACTACTTAAACCTAACTAACCTAAGGACATCACACACATCCATGCCCGAGGCAGGATTCGAACCTGCGACCGTGTTGGTCACGCGGTTCCAGACTGTAGCGCGTAGAACCGCACGGCCACTCCGGCCGGCAAACATATTTAATCGGTAAAGTGGTAACAGTTTGTGATTTTAACATAAACTGAACATTTGTCATTGGTGATCGTTTTTATCAATTAAGGCAGGCTGAGAACGTTTCCTAGCCACGCCAACAGTTACTCTGCGGCATTCTGTAACAACTCCCTATACTACACGAGACATCATTTATACATAGCAAAAGATGAAGTTAAAAGTTGCGAAGCCGGTTGCGTGTGTCTCTATTCGACTTAAATAAATACAGCTACCGCGAACTACTGGACAATTCATTCAGTTTCTGTTTTACCAGTTTTACCACCTGTTATACTGTATGAACTGGACAATCAATTACGTATAACTGCTTTAGCTGTGCTGCCCTAGTTTTAAAATAATCTGTAACACCTCTGTGAATTTCGAAGCAAGTAAGGAACGACATAAAAAAATGGTTCAAATGGCTCTGAGCACTATGGGACTTAACATCTATGGTCATCAGTGCCCTAGAACTTAGAACTACTTAAACCTAACTAACCTAAGGACATCACACACATCCATGCCCGAGGCAGGATTCGAACCTGCGACCGTAGCAGTCGCGCGGTACCGGACTCAGCGCCTAGAACCGCTAGACCACCGCGGCCGGAGGAACGACATAAAAACGGATAAAACGACGATTACTTTTTTACATTTTTCACTACATCGTGAGCTACACTATAATGATTATATACATAGTTTTGAATAATGTAGATATGAGCTACCACGAGCTTATTATTTTGAGGATGAAGTGCGGTAAATATTTTTCGGCCATTCTCAGAGGAAATTTCATCTAAGTAGATAGTAGTTCAACTGTCGCACTCTGTACACAGACGATCAAGTATTTACCATACGACTGGCAAATAGACATCCAGACAAAAAATTAGGTACCTTGTTTACTATATAACTGCCATATGGCCACCCCAAACAAAAAACTAGGTACCACAGGGAGACGTCATGGTAAACCCTAGTAATACCGCCTCTAGTCCTGACGATGACTGCAATTCGAGGACGAAGATAGTCCACAAGTTTCTTCAGGTATGGCGAATCCAGCTGAAGGCATTCATTCGCTGATGATTAGATCTTGCAGAGCTACCGAAGTGCAGGGATGTTGATCCCCACATTCCACGCACTGTTCTAAGTAGTCACAGACATTTTCTATGGGATTAATTTCGGGTGATTTACTGGACCTGCTGCATTGTGATAGGGTGCCCGAGATTTCGTCAGTCAGGGACATACGCGTGCAGCCCTGTGACCGCGGCTATTATCATGTTGGAAGACGGGAGTGTTCACAGAATACTCGTGATGAAAGTGCAAAAGAGAGGGCAACACTTGTCACCTAGAACGTTGGTGTAAACATGCAGGTTCATGGTCACAGCAGCCTGAATAACTGGTCTTAAGTTGTGGTTCGAAGAACACTTCCTGAGCGTCACAAAACTGAAGCCTGGTCTCTACTGCGACCTCCACGCACTGAGGGTGAAACGCCTCTTTGGGTCGATGGTGCAGCGGACGCCTTGCACACCACTCGCCGCCAATCAGCTACTGTCCAGTTTATGTGCCGTCGGGCCCACTAAAGACGTGCAGCTTTACGTGCCATTATGAACAAGGGCGTTTTGGGAGGCACCCTGCTCCACTGCGTATAGTTACTTTCGCAGCGTTCGCTCGGAAAATGTTCTAAATGAAATTGTATTCATTGACAGCAATAATGCCCGTTAGGACTGAAACCGAATGTCACTGACAATTCGTGACACTCATCTCCTGTCCCTGTCGGTTAAGATATTTTGCAGATCAATATTCTTACGCCACCTTACATGGCTGCGTGAAGGGAACGCCAGTCCTTCTACTGCCGAATCAACCAGAACAAAAAGACGTCGAATAGGGGAGAAAATCGTGTAGTCGCAAATTTTTGTGCAATATTACGAGGGAGTGTCATGAAGAACATGTTTAAAATCCCCACCGGTGAGGTGTGAGCGTGGCGGTGGCGGGACGTTTAAATGTCAGTTTCTTGTGTTTTTCTTGAATAACTTGGAAAACTGTGGCTTCTAGCGAAACTGTTTCGCAGCACAAAATTAAACTACAATGAATTTCTTGCAACAAAGGTGCGATTCTTGTTTTCCATAGGGCTAATACTTTCTGCGTTGCAGGGGATTGGAAAATCGCAGATTATTAAAAATAGTGTTTCAGTAGTATAAAATTGTTCCCTGTTAAATGGAGTGGGTTAGGAGCTAATATTAAAGTTATGTACCGCATCTAATTGCAGTAGAGTCGCACTGAGAGATAAATTATGTTCTGGGGATGTAGGAGGGAGGAGGATAGAAGAGCGAAGGAAGGTAGGTCTTCGGTTTGTTGTTGTAATGCGCTGCACTCCTTCACAGGTTTGTAAACTGAAGAGCGTGCAGGAGATTCCACACTCTATCTACCCTACTGTGTCACAAGAAGCGCCTAAGAGCTGTTTCGCAAAGTTATATCGACTCTCCTCAGCGTGCCTTATGAATCTCTGGCGATGCAACTCGTAGACATACTCGAGGAGGGCATATTCATTAAAAAAAAATTGGCCAGGTGCGGTAGATAACAGATGACAATTTTTTTCGTGTGATACAAGTACAAATTAATGATGTTCGGATTTATAACTTTACTTGTACTATGAAACCTGACTTCGTGCCAAACTTCATGATTCTGCGTCGACGCATAGACTTTAGTACGTGACAAAAATTTTACCTTGACACGTCTATCCATACCTGAGAAAAAGGTGGTCTTAACTGACGGGCAGAAAGAGAGAGACAGAGAGACAGACAGATGGACAACAAAGTGATCCTATAAAGTCTCCGTTTTTACCGATTGAGGTACGGAATCGTAAAAAGTGCATTAAAACTACATGGAATATAGATATGACTTATTAATAATATTAACATAAGGAGTGCATATGGACAGAATCTACGTAATCCTCCGCACACTGTTCAACGCTGCTAGTGGCGAAATTGATTCTTAGCCATCCGTACAGCAGCTGCAGGATTCTGCCGGGAAAGGTAACCTCATCCGCAAGAGCGATTCTCGCTTTTCATTTTGCAGACTGGCTTTACCTGTCCAGTATTTCCTGTCTGTTATGTGAGCAGACAAAATAACTTCACTGAGCTCGTGTTTGTATAGTGGAGTCATTTTCAGTTTTTAAACGAGCACTTATTTGCAGTTTTCCGTGTCTGCGCACTGCGACACCGGTGGTGCGGATGGCACCAGTCAGCACAGCTTTGTGAATCTCCCTGTAGTCTTGTGACGTAATGGGGCAGATAGTGTGTGGAATCACCCGCTCGCTCTTCAGTTTGCATAGCTGTAAATGACAGACGTGCGTGATCACAATCCTGCGACCTACCTTCCCGCTGCCAACACCTAAGCCCCCCTCCACACTGCTACACCCCCAGAATATAATTTGCTCCTTAATGCGGCTCTTCTGCACTTAGACGTGGTACACACTTCTAATATTTTCTCCTAACCCGTTTCTCTCAATAGTAAATATTGATTTTATACCGTTAAAAAACTATTTTTAATAGTTGCTGTTTTCCATCCAGTGCAACGCGGAAATTAGTAGTCCTAGAGAAAAAAAATGAGTAGGACTTTTGTTGTAGGAAATTTAATGCAATTTAATTTCGTACTGGGAAATATTTCCATTAGAAGCCGTGATTTTAGAATTATCAAGAAAAACTTCAAAAGTTAAATTTAAACGTATCCCCACCCCCACATTCACGCCAAACCGGTGGGGATTTTTGGTATGATTTTTATGTCACTTCCTCCTACCACTGTAGAAAAATTTGCTACTACACGAGTATTTGCTCCTAATTTTCCTGCCTCGACTGGACTGCTACACAGGGAAATCCACAATCACATACCACCAACATACCGGGCAACTTATTCTCACGTCTCTCACGTTTCTCTGTCGACAGATCTTAATTGCGCTGATCCACACAACAGACTGACAGATGCACAATACTTCACTGCCGTGACTTCTGTCAGTGCTGGAGGATCACGTGGCTGTCTGGTATCAGGTCTCCACCATCTACAGTTTTACAACGCAACCACAGTGTTCTTTTGATTGGGCGACTTAATCTGGTAAGCTCGTTACTATTGAGAGTGGCCTGTACTTTCGAGAGATGCCCCATTCAGTCCGCTGCACTTACAACAGAACAACACATACAACCCGTCAGAGTGTTGTCACGTTGACGTGATCGCCTCCTGAGATGAAGTTGTTCGGTTTTCGCTTAGGGTATGGTGTGGGATTCAAACAGTAAGCTCAGTCAGTGCTAAACTGGAGACACTAGTCAAAGACATCTTTGCATTGAAAACAATATTGACGAAGGTCGTTCCGAGCTTATACTACACTCATGATCATAAATTAACGATGACGCTGATACATGGTGAAACAACGCTCTGGTGGGCGGTTTGCCGGTTTAAATACCCTTGGGGTATGACCATGCGGTGCATTTGACCTGCGGTCGTCGCACGGTGGTGCTGGCAGCAGTCCACATACGCAGAGGTGTCTTGGTGCATCTCACAGTACTGTGCAGTGAGTAAGTGTGCAGACGTCTTCAGAAGTGCTAATGGTGACTGTGTGTTCAGAATGGCTCAAAGAACACTTATTGTTGACATTATCAGGGGTAGAATACAAGGGCGACTGGAGGCTGGTCACACACAGCAGGTCGGAGCACCGGCCCTCCGTGTGCCACAAAGTGTGATCTTAAGATTATGGCAACAATTCCAGCAGACAGGTAACGTGTCCAGGCGCTACAGTGTACAACACCACAAGAAGACCGATATCTCACCATCAGTGCCCGCAGACGGCCACGGAGTACTGCAGGTGTCCCTGGTCCCGAGCAATGGAACAGTTGTCTCCAGACACACAGTCTACAGACGACTGAACAGACACGGTTTATTCGCCCGGAGGCCTGCAAGTGGCACTCCACTGACCACTGGTCACAGGAGAGCCCGTAAAGCCTGGTGTCGGGAACACAGTACATGGTCATCGGAACAGTGGTCCCAGATTATGTTCACGGACGAATCCAGGTATAGTCTAAACAGTGATCCTCGCCGGGTTTTCATCTGGCGTGAACCAGGAACCAGATACCAACCCCTTAATGTCCTTGAAAGGAACCAGTATGGAGGTTGTGGTTTGATGGTGTGAGGTGGGATTATGATTGGTGCACGTACACCCTTGCATATCTATGACAGAGGAACTGTAACGGGTCAGGTGTATCGGGACGTCGTTTTGCACCAGTAAGTCCGCCTTTTCAGGGGTTCAGTGGGTCCCACTTTCTTCCTGGTGGATGATAACGCACGGCTCCACCGAGCCATCGTGGAGGAGTACCCTGAAACAGAAGATATCAGGCGAATGGAGTGGCTTGTCTGTTCTTCAGCCCTAAATCCCATCTAACACGTCTGGGATGCTCTCGGTCGACGTATCGCTACACGTCTTCAAATCCCTACGACACTTCAGGGGCTCCGACAGGCACTGGTGCAAGAATGGGAGGCTACACCCCAGCAGCTGCTCGACCACCTGACCCAGAGTATGCCAACCCGTTGTGCGGTCGTTGTACGTGTGCATGGTTACCATATCCCATATTGATGTCGGGGTAAATGCGCTGGAAACAGTGGCGTTTTGTAGCACATGTGTTTCGGGACGGTTTTCTCAACTTATCACCAATACCATGGACTTACAGATCTGTGTCGTGTGTGTTCGCTATGCGCCTATACTATTAGCGCCGGTTTTGTGTAGTGCCACGTCGTGTGGCACCACATTCTGCAATTATCCTTAATTTGTGAGCATGAGTGTAGTTAGTACTCATGCTTGGGACTAAGAGAGTAATTCGTTTAGTGAACTAGAAAGTAAATCTAGACAGTGCCACTTAGTATCAGTAAACAATAATTTCATTTCACCTTCCCTGCTGACTTCACTCATCACGGCTTGGCTTCACGGAGTAGTCTTTCCGATTTAATACTGACCTCACTTGCTTCAAATGCTGCATTACTGCAAGGGAGCGTGTCTCCGTACACGTACCAAATTAAAAATTATAGGAGTGACAATTTATATTGCGTGTCTGATAGCAAATAAAGTGAAGCGTCCATTACGTGTTGATGAAAAGTGTACGCCTTTAAATTGGCTTCATGGCCGCGTAGTTAAAGCCGAATAATAATAATAGATAATAATAATGATTTTAATGTACATTACTGTGCAATTTCTTATCAGACCTAAACAGTAGACGCACCACCATATTTGACTCGTCGAGGACTGAATAAAAAAGAATTTCAAAATGGATGTCTTTGTCTCCGTAATTCGGTGTATTATCAGCCAGACGTTAGTAGCAATCTCGTTATGACAGCTTATGTCAGTGACAACAGATGAACAATATTTTTAACGTGTCCTTAGATTTTCAGCTTAAATAGTTATACGGAGCGCCCTGAACGGGTTACACATAGTTCCAGAACTGTACGAGCATTGTAATTTTATTAAATCTATACTCGCAAGATAATTGTTGTTAAATGACAGCTTTTGTGTTTTGTGTGTTTGGAGTCGTTAAACTACAGGGACTCGACTTTAATCCAGTTGCATATTGGTTCCTTCTGGTAGAAAACTACACTCGCTTGAGCACACAGGGTGTTCGGAAATTCCCGTTAGAAACTTCTAGGACTTGTAGAGGGGAGTGAGTAGATAACATTTAGAGTTGGAACCCATGTCGGGAAACGTACCGTTACCGTACTGTAGCTATTCGAAAACATGTGGTAACGCGACCACTTTTACTAGTAACTGATTAAGCGTGACCCAGTTCATGACTTGTTTCACAGTTCCATTCATTAATGGCCGAAGAAATTTCTCGTGTACTCGTTGACGGGTTCTCTTAAACGTTATGCAGTACGGCCTTTTCCATTTTCGGTGTGCGGTATCTCCTTGGAGCGCCACAGTCACTTCTGTAGACGATGAAGATACCTTTTCTCGAAGCCCTTCCATAACTGTGGTGAGAAAGGTATGCGATGGAGTTGGACGTTCTGAGGAACCATTCTGATAAAGGCGACGAGTTGCTCTTCCAACTTCGCCATTCAGAAGGATCATGTCGATGTATTCCGCAAATGTATACACAACTATGTCGTTGCAAACATGTTTTCAAGCGGTTTTAGCACGAAAACGGTACGTTTCAGGACGTGGGTTCCTGTTCAAAATATTATGTACTTACTCCCACTACAAGAGCTAGAAGTTTGTAATGGGAATTTCCGAACACACTTTATATGCAGCTTAGTTTCATCATGATATCTTGGCATTTTTGTAAATAACACATAAGTTCATACTTTTGCCTCTTCTGTAGATACGCACCATGTTTGTAGTAATCTCAAGGACTTACGTACATTCTGAACGAAATTTTTGTTTATTGTGTATTTTTTAAATATAGTCTCTTTCTTAGCGGTTGTCGTCGCAAACTGATGTTGTTATTGCCATTATTATGTCCTCTCTGGCTGGTCCCGGCGGAGGTTCGAGTCCTCCCTCGGGCATGGGTGTATGTGTTTGTCCTTAGGATAATTTAGGTTAAGTAGTGTGTAAGCTTAGGGGCTGATGACCTTAGCAGTTAAGTAAGTCCCATAACATTTCACACATACGTCCCGTCTATGCTGATTAGTCGTTAGTGTTTGCATTCCCTTATTTGTTACTCAATAAAAAATTTCAAGCACGATGTGCAGCAGTAATTTGAATTGCTTATGATCTGTTGAAAATCGTGGTAATACTAGTATATCCTAACTTATTTTGTAAGTGACTTACCTTGTCGGTCTCTGTGAAGGGCCAGAGTTGGATTTTTGTGCTTTACTAATATATTTTTGGAGAAGTAATAAAGGATAAAGTGCGGAACATGATTTGTTAAGAACATCTCAAGAAAGAAACGCGTGGGTTTTGAGAAATTATAACTCCTAAAAATTGTGTACATTTTAATAAGAGTAGAACAAGTAGCTTATTTAGTATGTGAAACTATACCGTCTCGTTCGGGAGAGAGAAGTCTTTCTTGCAAAAGACATTTTATGGATAACAGTAGGTGCGTTTCTCAGCTACATTGGTGGAATATAGTGTCTGAGAGCTGCAACAGAAGGAGAATGTAGCATGTAATGTGTATCTAACTCGTTTCCGCTGTAGTACGTTATTGTGAAGATGAATGTTCCATTAACAGCTTAGTAGAGATTTCTTAGGAACTTTTCGTACAGCTGACCAGCAATTTCGTAAAAAGCGATGGAAATTCATTACTTATTTCTGTATCAATGTATAACGTCGAAACGTCCCCTTAGAAAAATTAATGAATTATTGTGCTGATAAACCCCTTACGTTATTTGCTTTTCAAACAGCTGAGCAGAACTGAACGTACTCAGACATTTCTCTCTTTACTTATTCTGATCATCACTAAACTGACACACAATTTTTTTTAGCGCAACGCAATCTGACTTTCAATAATCCCTACAAAAGAATGGCCCTGACTAACATTAACCTATACCTTTCACAAATCACTTACCTCACAAAAATCTTCGTTACTCGAACTACTGCAATACAACGAGCGTCACTACTGCCAGCTAAATAAAAGATTCAAACTGCTGAAGGCACTAACTACTGATAGGCCTAGTTAGCAAATGAAAGATTTTGATAGAGAACAAACAATGTATTTACCTTAATAGTGTTCAAAACTCATAATATATATAGCAGTTCATGACATCCATTCTTACAAATGTACTGTTTCTGATGGGCACACGTCCAGATCATCCGCTCTCAAAAATCCGCCATCTAACTTCCCTACATCCACCACTGCTGGCGGCTCACCTCCAACTGTGCAACGCTACGCGGTGTTAACAGCCAACTGCCCAACACTACAATAGCGACTATTGCAACAATCCCAGCCAGCCACAGACTGCACACAGCACAGCCAGTGATTTTCATACAGAGCGCTACGTGGCGGTGGCGTTACCAATCTAAGAACCTAAACAGCTTACTTACATAGCCCCCATGCCCCCCAGAAAAATTTTACAAATTGTTTTGGGCACTGTCCAATACAGATTTTAAAAAGATTTTCATAGTTACAATAACAAAGAAATCAAATACACACACTTATTGATACACTGTTGGTCAAAAGCAAAAATTGTTCTCATAAAGACAGTCCTGATCATTTATCGCGATAGTAATTACAGTTTTTTTCACAAAGTCTCATTAGTAAAAGAAATTGCGCACAGAAGTAGTGGATTTCCATGCAGTCTTGAAGAAGTAGTGGTGTCCTTCCAACAGAAAGATAGTGCTGACTCTTGACATGCACACAGGTAATGGGCCACAACAGAGCAAACGCAGAGCAGAGTCAGTTGAAGTTTTGAAGAATATTGGTAGCTAGGTCATCACAGAGCAGACCCACCGTATTCCTGGTAGAGATTATGGTATTGGTGGGCCACCAGAGGTGCAGACCCACCGCAGTCCTTGTAGAAATAATGGTATTGGTGAGCCATCAAAGATGCAGACCCACTGTATTCCTTGTAGAGACGGCCAGCAGCCATCTGTTGCGACTGTGCAGGTGCACAATCACCATAGACGAGTCTTGCGGAGAATATAGCAAGTCCATAAACCACCACTTGTGAATTCACAAAGTTTTTGGAATTGTCCTTACAACCAGCAATGCTGTTAACCAGTCCCTTGCTGAATTATCAACACACGTGCAAGCACTAACAGTCCTTTTTCTCACATATTGTGCATATACTATGACCAAAAGAAATGTGTGCAGTGAAATGAATGCTTACAAGTTACTCAATTTGATGAATGGGTATCAATTACAATATTATAACATGAGAATACAATAACAAAGGTACAAAATACATCATTAAAGAACATAACAATACAGATAACATTTGTAGTAATAGGGGCTTTACAAAAGAATAGAAATAAACATATACATCAGTGTTACAGGAATTATGACATAAGTAAATATATAAAATAATGAGAACAGTTTTTGAAACATTAATTTCACACATGAGCATTGAAACAGAACAGAATTAATAATGTCTATAAACATCTTTACAAAGAAAATAATATATTATTAATGCAAATTATATTTGAGGATAGCAGTATTCCTCATCATGGTGAATGTAGCTTAGTACTAGAAAAATTCTACAACATAAATCTTATTAGCTTAACACATAAATACAGGAAAAAGACAAATACACAAGGGTACATAAACACATAACTGAATAAACAAAAGGAAAGACAGGGTTCGTTTTCAGTGTAACATTTGGTACTGCAGTCCAGCCCAAAACTTCATTCCATAGATCTTTCCTCTTATTTCAACATTTGTTTCCACCTAAAAAGTCCTATCCAAGCATGCTTTCTATATTCTGCTCACATCCTCTTTCAAAAATAGTTTTTCTCCACTGTACACTACATTTTTGGCCAAACCATTTTCTTATAGCTTCTCAATGCATTTCTTCCAATTCATCATAGTTAGTTTCTTATATAGTCTACCCCCTCTTAAGCTCTACTGTGCTCAGATATATATACCAAGGGACGAGGCAATGCAGCAGCACATAACAAATTAACACAAACAACAATGACAAAAAAATGGAAATTGGCAAAGCAAGCAGCAGTATATATAAATTAGTAAAGCAATTGCAAAATTACAAGTAATATAAGGCAATGTGCAGCAAACAAGAAAAATAAATCCATAGTAAAACTGGCTTAACAGAGTAATACAAAGTCAAATTCAGTAACATTATCCCTGGCAAACAGCAGCAGCAAATGCTATAAGTTATACCTAAACATGACAAACCCACAAGCAGAAAAAATAATACACTAAAGACAGCAATGCAGATAAGGGAAATGTCTATTCACATCTTAATGTCTATATAATTAAAGTGGTGCACCACAAAAACTTATTCCACAAAAAATTACCAAGTACTTGAAAAGAAAATTATGTATGCAGTTATTGTTATTAGTCCCTTCTTATTGTTCTTTCCTTTCCAAGTGCTCCTTTTTCGAAGAATGTGGATCATAAAATTATTATTTAATAGATCTGTTGACAGAAAGTGTTCACATTAGCAAATGCATTTAATTTTATTATATAAAACCAATGCTGCAACACAGCTGGAAACCAGATATCAAATGAAATAAGCAACTATGAAAAGCAAAGCATAAAAATATCATTCAATAGTCATGTGAAATCTCATAAGTTAGTAGAAATTCTCTCAACTCTCGTAGAAAGACACTTGTCATAATCAGGTATGCAGATGTAAGAATATTTCCCACCAGTTCATGAGCATTTCAGTAAGTAGCACAAAGTACAATATGTTTCCAAGTAATGAGCGTGTCGTATTTGCGATGCTTTCTACAAAGGAATGTCAATAGCGAGGATAATAGCCTCTTTTTTTTCCACTTGTGCCTCTGAAAGGCACACACTAATGGCTTTTTTTCCAGGTGACTGTCGCTCAGATGAGCCTCCACAGCACATTACGTCAAGGTCATCTACCTTCTTTACTGAAATATTTACGGCAGAAGTTTCCACCACACTGACAGTCTCATATAAAAATAAAAAAATTCAAAGGTTAGAAATTTACATTAGAAGTGTGTAGAAACAAAATCTCATATATAACAGTGTCCAAAAAGTTTTGTCAGCATTGTGGTAACTAACATTCACGTATGTACACACATTTCATAACTTTTAAAGTACACTTCTTGGTTTCCAACATCCTTTTCATAAATCAGAGTCCCTAACCACTACTCCTTATTCCTTACCTTATTACACATATACATATTCACTGACACTTCTTCAATATTTCATCATAATAAATACATAGCGTAATCAAATTCCTCATATACACTGCTGGTCACCGTAAATGCAACACCAAGAAAGACAAGAGGTAGCACAACAAAATTTACTTTGTAGATAACATGTTGACCAAGTATCAAATGATTACGTTTACAGACGTCTGTGACATGTGGTTCCTGCCAGAATCAGTAGCCAGAGTAGCCGCCATTGTTGGAGATCACCGCTGCCACACGTCTCGGCATTGAGTCAAAGAGATGTTGGATGTGTTCCTGGGGTACAGCAGCCCAAGCAGCTTCCACACGTTGCCAAAGATCATCTGGTGTGGCAGCTGGGGATGTAATCTGGGTCACTCGTTGAGCAACCATGGACCACATGTTTTCTATCGGCGAAAGATCCGGAGAGCGAGCCGGCCAGGGAAGCACTTCAATCTAGTTATTGACGAAGAACCTTTGGACAATGCGTGCCACGTGTGGCCGCGCATTATCCTGTTGAAATATGGCTGTGGCCGAGCCCTGAAGGTAAGGAAGGACAACTGGCTCCAGCACCTCGGATATGTAGCGCCGGCTATTTAAAGTATGGGCAATGCGTACTAGAGGCGTGCGAGAGTAATATCCAATACCGCCCCATACCATAATACCCGGTGCAAGACCAGTGTGGCAGTGCATAATGCAGCTGTCCAGCATCCTCTCTCCACAGTGTCTCCACACTCGAATCCGACCATCGTGGTGCTGCAGACAGAAGCGTGCCTCGTCAGTAAAGACAACGTCATTCCATTCTGCCGTCCACATCCGTCTGTCATCACACCATTGGCGACGGAGATGTCTGTGGTTCTCCGTAAATGGTAGACGAAGCAATGGACGTCTTGTGGACAGACCACTCTGCTGTAAACGGCGTCGAATGGTACGCGCAGACTCTGGATGATGCGTTACAGACGCAATGTGCTGTGCTATGGTTCGGGATGTCACTGAGCGATCCGTCACTGCCATGGGCACAATTTGCCTATCAGCACGTGCAGTGGTGCACCGAGGTGAATGCGATCGACCACGTCGGTTCGTCGTACCGTCCTGCATCCAACGGTCGCATATCCGCATTACAGTTGTTTGGTTTCGTCCAACACGACTAGCGATTTCTCTGTATGATAATCCACAATCTCGGTAAGCCACTATCCTTCCTCTGTCGAACTCAGATACTTGATCAAACGATGTTCGCTGTTGTCTATGAGGCATAACTGATCGTCTTGTGAAACAACCACAAGGTAAACACACGTGCCGAACGTACACTCGTCGAAATCGCCAAGCCTTAAATGGCGCTATGAGGTGGCGCCACAGGCGCGCGTGATGTGCGTCTGCGCTGAAATTCTAATCAGTTGCATATCTCATCGCTGCAAACCCATGGTGTAAATTTCACTTGATTCGGATGCTTCCTTCAGGGTGTTGCATTTACGGTGGCCAGCAGTGTAGCATCAGCTTATTGCTCATAAACATACCTGAACAGTATAATACACATCGTCATCGTAATAATATCATAACACCTCAGCCAAATCTCAAAATCGTCGTAGCTTCTTCCAATAATTTCAAAACCTAAAAAAAATTCTCTGCTCATTTCAATAGTGCCATCTACCTCAAATGTACTTTAAAAATCATGCTCCCATACCACATATCATTCAAAGCTCTCCTAGTATCACAATGGTTCCAAAAAAATATGAACAGTTCACACAGTACAGACAAAATACAATTTCATAAGTGAGAAGATATCCAATGGTGTAGTTACGTAAACATGCGTCACTGATGTAGTAAAATAAATGTTTGTCTCTCACAGTTAAATGATCAGATAGCTGTGTAATTTATGTGTTAGAGAAGTATGGTACCGGTGTGTTAAGTTGTATAAGCAAATACCATATTAGCTAGGGCTCCTTGTGCTTGCCAAACATATAGTACACAATGTAGGCGTGTACCCCCTGAGGATTAATGTAATTATACCCTCAGGTGTTACAGATTACAGCAATGGAATGAAATGCATCATGGAAAACTTTCTTTGTAATTCAAAAATCTTTAAAAATAAAATTTTTAAGTACAAAATTAATCACTCAAATGCGTGTCCTGTAGTGCTAAATGTGCGTCTTGCTGTAAGATAATTCTGTGGAAGTGTTGTAGTTATCGTCCTCTCTAAGCAAAGTTCTGCTGAAGTCAATTTACTCACTTCATCATAAACAAAAGTGAAATTCTTTGTGTATAGATATCGTAGTTATTATGCTTATTGCCATGATGAAGAAAGTACTGTACTGTAACGTATTGCTGTGCTACAGAAAAGGCTGTCTCATTGTAGCTATACCACAAAAGTTACTTCTAAAACATGATTTACTTTCCAGAATAATACATAAAAACTGTGCAGATATAAAACAGATACACCACAAAAGCAACAATGTAAATTGTGTCACACATTAGTAGCATCGTGATATAATCGTTTAGCTGTCAAAGAAACCAAATACTAAGTCATCTTTAATCTCACAGAAAATACTTCAAATAAAGAATGTCTTTTCAGCTAAACCAAAATGTTGCATTAAAATCTCGTTAGCAGTTTATGTTCTAAGTATGTAAGCCTTATAGTCGTTACGTAATCGTGCAACTAACAAGCAAGAATGTACACACTGTGTCCTCTGTTCACTATAACAATACATTCGTAATTACTGTCTAAATATGTTCCCTAGGTTCTAGACTGTATAGTTAATTTTAAAACATAGTTGCATGTTAACAGTTTCTAAGTGTGGCAAAGAGTACTAGTAACGTGAAAAGTTTTGTGGCAGAGACTAAATTAAAAAGCAGATTATCTCTCAATAAACGATTTTACATGTGAAATGTGGTGCAATCTTTTACCATTTCTAGTACACAGAGTTTCAGTTTCAACGCAATTATCATGTGGTATACGTCGGTAAGGAGTACTAAAATTTTTCTCAAGGTTAGCGTCTATGTTATTTTTCTCTGAGCCAGCCGGCGCACGTGGCTACCTGCAGTGCGAGTCATTGTCTGTCTCTTCGTTGCGCGCGTCGTTATTGGGATTAGGAGACCTAACTTCTACAAATTCACCTTGTCGAGAGGGCCCTGCCCTGTTTGAATCCCGCCAGTTCTGATGAAATTCAGATCTGTCGTTACGATTATATCGTCTGTCTTTATGTTGGTAGATTCCATAGTTTCTCTGGCCGGCCGCGGTGGTCTAGCGGTTCTGGGCGCTCAGTCCGGAACAGCACGACTGCTACGGTCGCAGGTTCGAATCCTGCCTCGGGCATGGATGTGTGTGATGTCCTTAGGTTAGTTAGGTTTAAGTAGTTCTAAGTTCTAGGGGACTCATGACCACAGATGTTAAGTCCCATAGTGCTCAGACCCATTTGAACCAGTTGAACCATAGTTTCTTATTTGTCAGTCCCGTGGTGGAGAATTTCTCTTTGAATCGTAACTGCGCGCTGCAGTGTTGCGTCTGAAGTTATTCTGTCTCCCTTGATAATAATTATTTTGGTTCCCATATTGCCTGTTTCTATGGTTATCCCTGTCATATTCATTACTACGGAAATGCGATCATTCTCTGTAACTATTATTCTGCCAACGGTTGTCATATTGGTGGTGTCTGTTCTGTTCACGATTTACGGTGTTGTGTCAATTTATTATTTCTGTCATTGCAGAATTGTGACGGATGTGACCTGTAATTGTTGTGCTCCTGTTTTCGCCTTCCGCGATTATCAGTGTCAATTTCCAATTCTTGTAACAGTCCCTGAAAAGCTTCAATGTCGTCTTTGCAACGTCCTGCCAAAATAATATGTCGTAAATGTTCAGGCAGTCTGATTAAGCAAATGCGGATGAGTTCTGAGGGGCTGTAAGGGTTTGACAGGTACTGGTTCTTGTGCAACATGTCTTCAAAATATTTCACAAGACTGGAAAATTCAGATTGTTCGAAATGTTTCATCATTATGATGTTATGTTTTACTCGGTCTTGTGTGGCTTGAGACCAATATGCTGAGAGGAAGGCATGGTAAAATTCCCCTTCACTGTGGCAACCGTGAATGACCGATCACATTCTTACAGCTGGTTCATTCTCTAAGCAGCCACACATAAATTCTAATCTGTGCTCTAATGACCAGTTGGGAGGAAAACAATGAGAGAATTGATGAAACCACGCTTGTGGATGAATGTCAATGCCGGAATTCTTAAATGTTTTGAATTTACGTATAGTAATAAACAGCTTATAGTCAAAATCATCATGTCGGCGAGTCGCATATCGGTCATTGTTAGGTCGTGTCGGCCGTTCCATCTCAAAATTCGGTGCACATTGACAATTTCTTTCATAATTTCCGAAATGCGCTGTGTTATTATTTTGTGGCTGTTCCGTATTTCGATGTCCCTCTTCCCATATTGGAGCGCGAGTGTCCTCTGAAATATGCAATTCTTGTATTACCTGTGTCAACTGATCTTGTACTTACCAGATTTCTCTTTGGTGTTGCGTATTAAGTTTGATTCTGATTTTGTTTGAATTTCCTAATTTGTTCATACTCTTCCGTATCAGTGAAGGCTACAGGTCTTGTGTCATTCAGATCATCATCCACCTTTGTAGATAAGTTAGTGAACTGATCCGAAAGTGCGGCTACTTTCTCCGACAGTGAACTTATTTCCTCAGTGCGTTTTTCTGAACCAAGTTTCAGAGTGTCCATTTGTGTTGAAACCGTATCTACTGTGCCCTTTAAATTTTCCTGAGTTTTTGCAAGTTGCGTAACCGAATCGGTAGATGCAACTGAGTCAATCTTAGCTTGCAAGATCTCATGATTTTCAGGAACAATAGTTTGCAGTTCTTTTAGGGCTGCTTCGTGATTCTGTAATGTATTTTCATGCCGCGAAAAAATAGGTTGGAAATGCTCACAAATTTGTGTTTTTACGTCATTACAGACTTTTTGACATTTAGATTCGATTTTATATAACTCAGTAGTTAAATCTTCACGTGTTTGTTCAAGCGTGGTGTCTAACCTTCGAAGATTTTGTTCCATTGTGTCTAACTTTTGAAGATTTTGTTCCATTGTGTCTAACT
The DNA here is from genome assembly GCF_021461385.2 of Schistocerca piceifrons. Lineage (NCBI taxonomy): Eukaryota > Metazoa > Arthropoda > Insecta > Orthoptera > Acrididae > Schistocerca > Schistocerca piceifrons. Next base: position 717,083,119 of record NC_060141.1, on the reverse strand, counting down.
TTTGAAGATTTTGTTTCATTGTGTCTAACTTTTGAAGATTTTGTTCCATTGTGTCTAACATTCGAAGATTTTGTTCCATTGTGTCTAACTTTTGAAGCTTTTGCTGTGTTTGTCCCATTTGTTGTATTAATTGTAATAACAATGCACTGGTGTCTGAAACATGTTCCTCAGAGCTTTTCGGCAGTGAATTTGCACCGGCGACATTCACATTTTGACAAGCAGAAAATGTGTGTTGTCTTATTTGAGAAAACGGTGAGGACTCAAAACCTGAATCTACAGTATTTGCGAGAATGTGTCCTGTCATTTCGGATTCCTGAGGCGAGCTGTTGCCGACCGATCGATCGATAATGCTTCCCTGTTCACTAATTGTTGCACTGTCTAGGCCATTATTTGCCACCCGCCCCATTTCGCTATGCACAATTACCAAATTACCACTTTGAATGTCTGTTAATTCATTACACAGCGGTGCTGATAAGCTACGCTCGTCGTCACTATTATTTCTCAGTTTACTTTGGAGCCTAGTGTTACGTTTTTAACACGCCATTATTGTCACAATATTTCACGCGATAACACAGAAAAGCACAATTTGAAGAGCAAAATAAGAAAACACATTAACATAGCACGGAAAGTAATATCTAGTTAATTGCAAGCGCAGCTGCGAAATACTTGGTGCAAATCTACATGCATGCCACAACTGTTTTACTGTACAACAATGAAAAATTACAACTACAAAGGAAATTCTCTCTATGATTACGCGCTAGCAATAAACAATAGCTACACTAATTACACAAACTGCAAAGAAAAAATCAGAAGATTTCAGTGAGGTATCCTCCGCTAAGGGTCGACATATGAAGCGTCCCCTTAGAAAAATTAATGAATTACTGTGCTGATAAACCCCTTACGTTATTTGCTTTTCAAACAGATGAGCAGAACTGAACGTACTCAGACATTTCTCTCTTTACTTATTCTGGTCATCACTAAACTGACACACAATATTTTTTTAGCGCAACGCAATCTGACTTTCAATAATCCCTACAAAAGAATGGCCCTGACTAACATTAACCCATACCTTTCACAAATCACTTACCTCACAAAAATCTTCGTTACTCGAACTACTGCAATACAGCGAGCGTCACTACTGCCAGCTAAATAAAAGATTCAAACTACTGAAGGCACTAACTACTGATAGGCATAGTTAGCAAATGAAAGATTTTGGTAGAGAACAAACAATGTATTTACCTTAATAGTGTTCAAAAGTCATAATATATATAGCAGTTCATGACATCCATTCTTACAAATGTACTGTTTCTGATGGGCACACGTCCAGATCATCCGCTCTCAAAAATCCGCCATCTAACTTCCCTACATCCACCACTGCTGGCGGCTCACCTCCAACTGTGCAACGCTACGCGGTGTTAACAGCCAACTGCCCAACACTACAATAGCGACTATTGCAACAATCCCAGCCAGCCACAGACTGCACACAGCACAGCCAGTGATTTTCATACAGAGCGCTACGTGGCGGTGGCGTTACCAATCTAAGAACCTAAACAGCTTACTTACATAGCCCCCATGCCCCCCAGAAAAATTTTACAAATTGTTTTGGGCACTGTCCAATACAGATTTTAAAAAGATTTTCATAGTTACAATAACAAAGAAATCAAATACACACACTTATTGATACACTGTTGGTCAAAAGCAAAAATTGTTCTCATAAAGACAGTCCTGATCATTTATCGCAATAGTAATTACAGTTTTTTTCACAAAGTCTCATTAGTAAAAGAAATTGCGCACAGAAGTAGTGGATTTCCATGCAGTCTTGAAGAAGTAGTGGTGTCCTTCCAACAGAAAGATAGTGCTGACTCTTGACATGCACACAGGTAATGGGCCACAACAGAGCAAACGCAGAGCAGAGTCAGTTGAAGTTTTGAAGAATATTGGTAGCTAGGTCATCACAGAGCAGACCCACCGTATTCCTGGTAGAGATTATGGTATTGGTGGGCCACCAGAGGTGCAGACCCACCGCAGTCCTTGTAGAAATAATGGTATTGGTGAGCCATCAAAGATGCAGACCCACTGTATTCCTTGTAGAGACGGCCAGCAGCCATCTGTTGCGACTGTGCAGGTGCACAATCACCATAGACGAGTCTTGCGGAGAATATAGCAAGTCCATAAACCACCACTTGTGAATTCACAAAGTTTTTGGAATTGTCCTTACAACCAGCAATGCTGTTAACCAGTCCCTTGCTGAATTATCAACACACGTGCAAGCACTAACAGTCCTTTTTCTCACATATTGTGCATATACTATGACCAAAAGAAATGTGTGCAGTGAAATGAATGCTTACAAGTTACTCAATTTGATGAATGGGTATCAATTACAATATTATAACATGAGAATACAATAACAAAGGTACAAAATACATCATTAAAGAACATAACAATACAGATAACATTTGTAGTAATAGGGGCTTTACAAAAGAATAGAAATAAACATATACATCAGTGTTACAGGAATTATGACATAAGTAAATATATAAAATAATGAGAACAGTTTTTGAAACATTAATTTCACACATGAGCATTGAAACAGAACAGAATTAATAATGTCTATAAACATCTTTACAAAGAAAATAATATATTATTAATGCAAATTATATTTGAGGATAGCAGTATTCCTCATCATGGTGAATGTAGCTTAGTACTAGAAAAATTCTACAACATAAATCTTATTAGCTTAACACATAAATACAGGAAAAAGACAAATACACAAGGGTACATAAACACATAACTGAATAAACAAAAGGAAAGACAGGGTTCGTTTTCAGTGTAACATTTGGTACTGCAGTCCAGCCCAAAACTTCATTCCATAGATCTTTCCTCTTATTTCAACATTTGTTTCCACCTAAAAAGTCCTATCCAAGCATGCTTTCTATATTCTGCTCACATCCTCTTTCAAAAATAGTTTTTCTCCACTGTACACTACATTTTTGGCCAAACCATTTTCTTATAGCTTCTCAATGCATTTCTTCCAATTCATCATAGTTAGTTTCTTATATAGTCTACCCCCTCTTAAGCTCTACTGTGCTCAGATATATATACCAAGGGACGAGGCAATGCAGCAGCACATAACAAATTAACACAAACAACAATGACAAAAAAATGGAAATTGGCAAAGCAAGCAGCAGTATATATAAATTAGTAAAGCAATTGCAAAATTACAAGTAATATAAGGCAATGTGCAGCAAACAAGAAAAATAAATCCATAGTAAAACTGGCTTAACAGAGTAATACAAAGTCAAATTCAGTAACATTATCCCTGGCAAACAGCAGCAGCAAATGCTATAAGTTATACCTAAACATGACAAACCCACAAGCAGAAAAAATAATACACTAAAGACAGCAATGCAGATAAGGGAAATGTCTATTCACATCTTAATGTCTATATAATTAAAGTGGTGCACCACAAAAACTTATTCCACAAAAAATTACCAAGTACTTGAAAAGAAAATTATGTATGCAGTTATTGTTATTAGTCCCTTCTTATTGTTCTTTCCTTTCCAAGTGCTCCTTTTTCGAAGAATGTGGATCATAAAATTATTATTTAATAGATCTGTTGACAGAAAGTGTTCACATTAGCAAATGCATTTAATTTTATTATATAAAACCAATGCTGCAACACAGCTGGAAACCAGATATCAAATGAAATAAGCAACTATGAAAAGCAAAGCATAAAAATATCATTCAATAGTCATGTGAAATCTCATAAGTTAGTAGAAATTCTCTCAACTCTCGTAGAAAGACACTTGTCATAATCAGGTATGCAGATGTAAGAATATTTCCCACCAGTTCATGAGCATTTCAGTAAGTAGCACAAAGTACAATATGTTTCCAAGTAATGAGCGTGTCGTATTTGCGATGCTTTCTACAAAGGAATGTCAATAGCGAGGATAATAGCCTCTTTTTTTTCCACTTGTGCCTCTGAAAGGCACACACTAATGGCTTTTTTTCCAGGTGACTGTCGCTCAGATGAGCCTCCACAGCACATTACGTCAAGGTCATCTACCTTCTTTACTGAAATATTTACGGCAGAAGTTTCCACCACACTGACAGTCTCATATAAAAATAAAAAAATTCAAAGGTTAGAAATTTACATTAGAAGTGTGTAGAAACAAAATCTCATATATAACAGTGTCCAAAAAGTTTTGTCAGCATTGTGGTAACTAACATTCACGTATGTACACACATTTCATAACTTTTAAAGTACACTTCTTGGTTTCCAACATCCTTTTCATAAATCAGAGTCCCTAACCACTACTCCTTATTCCTTACCTTATTACACATATACATATTCACTGACACTTCTTCAATATTTCATCATAATAAATACATAGCGTAATCAAATTCCTCATATACACTGCTGGTCACCGTAAATGCAACACCAAGAAAGACAAGAGGTAGCACAACAAAATTTACTTTGTAGATAACATGTTGACCAAGTATCAAATGATTACGTTTACAGACGTCTGTGACATGTGGTTCCTGCCAGAATCAGTAGCCAGAGTAGCCGCCATTGTTGGAGATCACCGCTGCCACACGTCTCGGCATTGAGTCAAAGAGATGTTGGATGTGTTCCTGGGGTACAGCAGCCCAAGCAGCTTCCACACGTTGCCAAAGATCATCTGGTGTGGCAGCTGGGGATGTAATCTGGGTCACTCGTTGAGCAACCATGGACCACATGTTTTCTATCGGCGAAAGATCCGGAGAGCGAGCCGGCCAGGGAAGCACTTCAATCTAGTTATTGACGAAGAACCTTTGGACAATGCGTGCCACGTGTGGCCGCGCATTATCCTGTTGAAATATGGCTGTGGCCGAGCCCTGAAGGTAAGGAAGGACAACTGGCTCCAGCACCTCGGATATGTAGCGCCGGCTATTTAAAGTATGGGCAATGCGTACTAGAGGCGTGCGAGAGTAATATCCAATACCGCCCCATACCATAATACCCGGTGCAAGACCAGTGTGGCAGTGCATAATGCAGCTGTCCAGCATCCTCTCTCCACAGTGTCTCCACACTCGAATCCGACCATCGTGGTGCTGCAGACAGAAGCGTGCCTCGTCAGTAAAGACAACGTCATTCCATTCTGCCGTCCACATCCGTCTGTCATCACACCATTGGCGACGGAGATGTCTGTGGTTCTCCGTAAATGGTAGACGAAGCAATGGACGTCTTGTGGACAGACCACTCTGCTGTAAACGGCGTCGAATGGTACGCGCAGACTCTGGATGATGCGTTACAGACGCAATGTGCTGTGCTATGGTTCGGGATGTCACTGAGCGATCCGTCACTGCCATGGGCACAATTTGCCTATCAGCACGTGCAGTGGTGCACCGAGGTGAATGCGATCGACCACGTCGGTTCGTCGTACCGTCCTGCATCCAACGGTCGCATATCCGCATTACAGTTGTTTGGTTTCGTCCAACACGACTAGCGATTTCTCTGTATGATAATCCACAATCTCGGTAAGCCACTATCCTTCCTCTGTCGAACTCAGATACTTGATCAAACGATGTTCGCTGTTGTCTATGAGGCATAACTGATCGTCTTGTGAAACAACCACAAGGTAAACACACGTGCCGAACGTACACTCGTCGAAATCGCCAAGCCTTAAATGGCGCTATGAGGTGGCGCCACAGGCGCGCGTGATGTGCGTCTGCGCTGAAATTCTAATCAGTTGCATATCTCATCGCTGCAAACCCATGGTGTAAATTTCACTTGATTCGGATGCTTCCTTCAGGGTGTTGCATTTACGGTGGCCAGCAGTGTAGCATCAGCTTATTGCTCATAAACATACCTGAACAGTATAATACACATCGTCATCGTAATAATATCATAACACCTCAGCCAAATCTCAAAATCGTCGTAGCTTCTTCCAATAATTTCAAAACCTAAAAAAAATTCTCTGCTCATTTCAATAGTGCCATCTACCTCAAATGTACTTTAAAAATCATGCTCCCATACCACATATCATTCAAAGCTCTCCTAGTATCACAATGGTTCCAAAAAAATATGAACAGTTCACACAGTACAGACAAAATACAATTTCATAAGTGAGAAGATATCCAATGGTGTAGTTACGTAAACATGCGTCACTGATGTAGTAAAATAAATGTTTGTCTCTCACAGTTAAATGATCAGATAGCTGTGTAATTTATGTGTTAGAGAAGTATGGTACCGATGTGTTAAGTTGTATAAGCAAATACCATATTAGCTAGGGCTCCTTGTGCTTGCCAAACATATAGTACACAATGTAGGCGTGTACCCCCTGAGGATTAATGTAATTATACCCTCAGGTGTTACAGATTACAGCAATGGAATGAAATGCATCATGGAAAACTTTCTTTGTAATTCAAAAATCTTTAAAAATAAAATTTTTAAGTACAAAATTAATCACTCAAATGCGTGTCCTGTAGTGCTAAATGTGCGTCTTGCTGTAAGATAATTCTGTGGAAGTGTTGTAGTTATCGTCCTCTCTAAGCAAAGTTCTGCTGAAGTCAATTTACTCACTTCATCATAAACAAAAGTGAAATTCTTTGTGTATAGATATCGTAGTTATTATGCTTATTGCCATGATGAAGAAAGTACTGTACTGTAACGTATTGCTGTGCTACAGAAAAGGCTGTCTCATTGTAGCTATACCACAAAAGTTACTTCTAAAACATGATTTACTTTCCAGAATAATACATAAAAACTGTGCAGATATAAAACAGATACACCACAAAAGCAACAATGTAAATTGTGTCACACATTAGTAGCATCGTGATATAATCGTTTAGCTGTCAAAGAAACCAAATACTAAGTCATCTTTAATCTCACAGAAAATACTTCAAATAAAGAATGTCTTTTCAGCTAAACCAAAATGTTGCATTAAAATCTCGTTAGCAGTTTATGTTCTAAGTATGTAAGCCTTATAGTCGTTACGTAATCGTGCAACTAACAAGCAAGAATGTACACACTGTGTCCTCTGTTCACTATAACAATACATTCGTAATTACTGTCTAAATATGTTCCCTAGGTTCTAGACTGTATAGTTAATTTTAAAACATAGTTGCATGTTAACAGTTTCTAAGTGTGGCAAAGAGTACTAGTAACGTGAAAAGTTTTGTGGCAGAGACTAAATTAAAAAGCAGATTATCTCTCAATAAACGATTTTACATGTGAAATGTGGTGCAATCTTTTACCATTTCTAGTACACAGAGTTTCAGTTTCAACGCAATTATCATGTGGTATACGTCGGTAAGGAGTACTAAAATTTTTCTCAAGGTTAGCGTCTATGTTATTTTTCTCTGAGCCAGCCGGCGCACGTGGCTACCTGCAGTGCGAGTCATTGTCTGTCTCTTCGTTGCGCGCGTCGTTATTGGGATTAGGAGACCTAACTTCTACAAATTCACCTTGTCGAGAGGGCCCTGCCCTGTTTGAATCCCGCCAGTTCTGATGAAATTCAGATCTGTCGTTACGATTATATCGTCTGTCTTTATGTTGGTAGATTCCATAGTTTCTCTGGCCGGCCGCGGTGGTCTAGCGGTTCTAGGCGCTCAGTCCGGAACAGCACGACTGCTACGGTCGCAGGTTCGAATCCTGCCTCGGGCATGGATGTGTGTGATGTCCTTAGGTTAGTTAGGTTTAAGTAGTTCTAAGTTCTAGGGGACTCATGACCACAGATGTTAAGTCCCATAGTGCTCAGACCCATTTGAACCAGTTGAACCATAGTTTCTTATTTGTCAGTCCCGTGGTGGAGAATTTCTCTTTGAATCGTAACTGCGCGCTGCAGTGTTGCGTCTGAAGTTATTCTGTCTCCCTTGATAATAATTATTTTGGTTCCCATATTGCCTGTTTCTATGGTTATCCCTGTCATATTCATTACTACGGAAATGCGATCATTCTCTGTAACTATTATTCTGCCAACGGTTGTCATATTGGTGGTGTCTGTTCTGTTCACGATTTACGGTGTTGTGTCAATTTATTATTTCTGTCATTGCAGAATTGTGACGGATGTGACCTGTAATTGTTGTGCTCCTGTTTTCGCCTTCCGCGATTATCAGTGTCAATTTCCAATTCTTGTAACAGTCCCTGAAAAGCTTCAATGTCGTCTTTGCAACGTCCTGCCAAAATAATATGTCGTAAATGTTCAGGCAGTCTGATTAAGCAAATGCGGATGAGTTCTGAGGGGCTGTAAGGGTTTGACAGGTACTGGTTCTTGTGCAACATGTCTTCAAAATATTTCACAAGACTGGAAAATTCAGATTGTTCGAAATGTTTCATCATTATGATGTTATGTTTTACTCGGTCTTGTGTGGCTTGAGACCAATATGCTGAGAGGAAGGCATGGTAAAATTCCCCTTCACTGTGGCAACCGTGAATGACCGATCACATTCTTACAGCTGGTTCATTCTCTAAGCAGCCACACATAAATTCTAATCTGTGCTCTAATGACCAGTTGGGAGGAAAACAATGAGAGAATTGATGAAACCACGCTTGTGGATGAATGTCAATGCCGGAATTCTTAAATGTTTTGAATTTACGTATAGTAATAAACAGCTTATAGTCAAAATCATCATGTCGGCGAGTCGCATATCGGTCATTGTTAGGTCGTGTCGGCCGTTCCATCTCAAAATTCGGTGCACATTGACAATTTCTTTCATAATTTCCGAAATGCGCTGTGTTATTATTTTGTGGCTGTTCCGTATTTCGATGTCCCTCTTCCCATATTGGAGCGCGAGTGTCCTCTGAAATATGCAATTCTTGTATTACCTGTGTCAACTGATCTTGTACTTACCAGATTTCTCTTTGGTGTTGCGTATTAAGTTTGATTCTGATTTTGTTTGAATTTCCTAATTTGTTCATACTCTTCCGTATCAGTGAAGGCTACAGGTCTTGTGTCATTCAGATCATCATCCACCTTTGTAGATAAGTTAGTGAACTGATCCGAAAGTGCGGCTACTTTCTCCGACAGTGAACTTATTTCCTCAGTGCGTTTTTCTGAACCAAGTTTCAGAGTGTCCATTTGTGTTGAAACCGTATCTACTGTGCCCTTTAAATTTTCCTGAGTTTTTGCAAGTTGCGTAACCGAATCGGTAGATGCAACTGAGTCAATCTTAGCTTGCAAGATCTCATGATTTTCAGGAACAATAGTTTGCAGTTCTTTTAGGGCTGCTTCGTGATTCTGTAATGTATTTTCATGCCGCGAAAAAATAGGTTGGAAATGCTCACAAATTTGTGTTTTTACGTCATTACAGACTTTTTGACATTTAGATTCGATTTTATATAACTCAGTAGTTAAATCTTCACGTGTTTGTTCAAGCGTGGTGTCTAACCTTCGAAGATTTTGTTCCATTGTGTCTAACTTTTGAAGATTTTGTTCCATTGTGTCTAACTTTTGAAGATTTTGTTTCATTGTGTCTAACTTTTGAAGATTTTGTTCCATTGTGTCTAACATTCGAAGATTTTGTTCCATTGTGTCTAACTTTTGAAGCTTTTGCTGTGTTTGTCCCATTTGTTGTATTAATTGTAATAACAATGCACTGGTGTCTGAAACATGTTCCTCAGAGCTTTTCGGCAGTGAATTTGCACTGGCGACATTCACATTTTGACAAGCAGAAAATGTGTGTTGTCTTATTTGAGAAAACGGTGAGGACCCAAAACCTGAATCTACAGTATTTGCGAGAATGTGTCCTGTCATTTCGGATTCCTGAGGCGAGCTGTTGCCGACCGATCGATCGATAATGCTTCCCTGTTCACTAATTGTTGCACTGTCTAGGCCATTATTTGCCACCCGCCCCATTTCGCTATGCACAATTACCAAATTACCACTTTGAATGTCTGTTAATTCATTACACAGCGGTGCTGATAAGCTACGCTCGTCGTCACTATTATTTCTCAGTTTACTTTGGAGCCTAGTGTTACGTTTTTAACACGCCATTATTGTCACAATATTTCACGCGATAACACAGAAAAGCACAATTTGAAGAGCAAAATAAGAAAACACATTAACATAGCACGGAAAGTAATATCTAGTTAATTGCAAGCGCAGCTGCGAAATACTTGGTGCAAATCTACATGCATGCCACAACTGTTTTACTGTACAACAATGAAAAATTACAACTACAAAGGAAATTCTCTCTATGATTACGCGCTAGCAATAAACAATAGCTACACTAATTACACAAACTGCAAAGAAAAAATCAGAAGATTTCAGTGAGGTATCCTCCGCTAAGGGTCGACATATGAAGCGTCCCCTTAGAAAAATTAATGAATTACTGTGCTGATAAACCCCTTACGTTATTTGCTTTTCAAACAGATGAGCAGAACTGAACGTACTCAGACATTTCTCTCTTTACTTATTCTGGTCATCACTAAACTGACACACAATATTTTTTTAGCGCAACGCAATCTGACTTTCAATAATCCCTACAAAAGAATGGCCCTGACTAACATTAACCCATACCTTTCACAAATCACTTACCTCACAAAAATCTTCGTTACTCGAACTACTGCAATACAGCGAGCGTCACTACTGCCAGCTAAATAAAAGATTCAAACTACTGAAGGCACTAACTACTGATAGGCATAGTTAGCAAATGAAAGATTTTGATAGAGAACAAACAATGTATTTACCTTAATAGTGTTCAAAACTCATAATATATATATAGCAGTTCATGACATCCATTCTTACAAATGTACTGTTTCTGATGGGCACACGTCCAGATCGTCCGCTCTCAAAAATCCGCCATCTCACTTCCCCACATCCACCACTGCTGGCGGCTCACCTCCAACTGCGCAACGCTACGCGCTGTTAACAGCCAGCTGCCCAACACTACAATAGCGACTATTGCAACAATGCCACCCAGCCACAGACTGCACACAGCACAGCCAGTGATTTTCATACAGAGCGCTACGTGGCGGTGGCGTTACCAATATAAGAACCTAAACAGCCTACCTACAAAGTGAAATATTAACGTGCGTAATTTGGAGTTTTAGGTGCATATAGGTATTAAAATCTAAGAAAACATTACTGCATAAGAATCCAGGGGAGTTACACTAAGCCTTTCCACGGGAAACAAGCGTCGCCAAGATATTTGTTATGTTGTTTGACAGAAGACTTCAGAATCGCCTCACTATTTCGAAGTCCGATGACGACAACGACGGAGCGGTCAAAAACGCCACTCACTCACCTTTGATCCCTTCATGAGGTTTTCCAAACCCAGAGCCGTTACAAAAAGAATTATATATTTGGTTGGTGGTGACTGTAATTTATCGTCTGTATGTTGGCGAAAATACTTGTTTAATTCCGGTGGTGCTCATAAAACATGATCCGAAATTGTGCTAAACGCACTCTCTGAAAATTATTTCGAGCAGTTAGCTCATGAACCCACTGGAGTAGTGAACAGTTGTGAAAACAACCTCGACCTCCTAGCAACAAATAATCGTGAGCTAATAACAAGCATCGAAACGCATACAGGGATAAGTGAACACAGGGCTGTCGTAGCCAGATTGAATATTTCAACCCCCAAATCCTCCAGAAATAAACAAAAAATATACCTATTCAAAAAAGCAGAAAAGATACACTTGACACCTTCCTGAGAGACAATCACTCCTTCCAAATCAACAATGTAAGTGTAGACCACACGTGGCTTGCATTCAAAGAAATAGCATCGGCAGCAAGTGAGAGATATATACCAAATAAATTAACTAATGACTGAGCTGATCCTTCTTGGTACACAAAACGCGTCAGAACACTGTTGCAGAAGCAACGAAAAAAACATGCCAAATTTAAGCGAACGCAAAACAGCCAAGATTGGCGATCTTTTACAGAAGATCGAAATTTAGCGCGGACTTCAACGCGAGATGCTTATAACAGTTTCCACAACGAAACTTTGTCTCGAAACCTGGCAGAAAATCCAAAGAGATTCTGGTCGTACGTGAAGTATGTTAGAGGCAAGAGCAATCAATGCCTTCTCTGCGCAATAGCAATGGAGATACTATATGAAGACAGTGCTGTCAAAGCAGAGTTACTAACCACAGCCTTCCGAAATGTCTTTACAAAAGAAGACGAAGTAAACACTACAGAATTAGAATCGATAACAGCTGCCAACGTGAGTAACGTAGAAGTAAATATCCTCGGAGTAGTGAAGCAACTTAAATCACTTAATAAAAGCAAGACTTGTGGTCCAGACTGTATACCAATTAGGTTCCTTTCGGAGTATGCTGATGCACTAGCTCCATACTTAACAATCATATACAAATCATATACAACCGTTCGCTCGACGGAAGTTCCTTACCCAAAGACTGGAAAGTTGCACAGGTCACACTAATATTCAAGAAAGGTAGTGGGAGTAATTTACTAAATTACTGGCCCATATCATTAGCGTCGATATGCAACAGGATTTTGGAACATATATTGTTTTCGAACATTGTGAATTACCTTGAAGAAAATGGTCTGTTGACACAGATTTAGAAAACACAATTCATGTGAAACACAAATAGTTCTCTACTGCACGAAGGGACTTCGAATTAATTCCGTATTTCTGGATTTCCGGAAGGCTTTCGACACTGTACCACACAAGCGGCTTGTAGTGAAATGGCATGCTTATGGAACATCATCTCAGTTATGTGGCTGGATTCCTGATTTCCTGTCGGAGATGTCACAGTACGTAGCAACTGACGTAACGTCATCGAGTAAAACAGAAGTGATTTCTGACGTTCCACGAGGTAGTTTTATAGGCCATTTGCTGTTCCGTATCAATATAAACGTTATGAGAGATAATCTGAGAAGCCGTCTTACATTATTTGGAGATGATGCCGTCGTTTATAGACTACTCAAGTCATCAGAAGATCAAAACAAATTGAAAAACGATTTAGAAAAGATTTATGCATAGTGTGAAAATTGGCAATTGACTCTAAATAATGAAAAGTGTGAAGTCATCCTAAATAAGTAGGAATTACAAGTACGCACAGTCTAAATTGGTAAGAACACATAGAAAATGTTGTGGGAAAGGCTAACCGAAGACTGCGTTTTATTGGCGGGACACTTAGAAAATGTAGCAGATCTACTAAAGAGACTGCCTGCACTACGCTTGTCCGTCCTTTTTAGAATACTGCTGCGTGGTATGGGATCCTTACCAGGTAGGATTGACAGAGTACATCGAAAAAGTTCAAAGAAGGGCAGCACGTTTTGTATTATCGGAAAATAGCGGAGATATTGTCACTGAAATGATACAAGATTTGAGGTGGACATCATTAAAACAAAGGCGTTTTTCCTTGCGGCGGGATCTTCTCATGAAATCTCAATCACCAACTTTCTCCTCCGAGTGCGAAGATATTTTGCTGACGCCGACCTACATAGGAAGGAACGATCACCACGATAAAAAATGGGAAATCAGAGCTCGCACGGAAAGACGTAGGTGTTCGTTTTTTCCCCGAGACTGGAATAATAGAGAATTGTGAAGATGGTTCGATGAACCCTCTGCTACGCACTTAAATCTGATTTGAAGAGTATTCATGAAGATGTACACTACTGGCCATTAAAATTTCTACACCAAGAAGAAATGCAGATAATAAACGGGTATTCATTGGACAAATGTGTTGTACTAGAACTGACTTGTGATTACATTTACGCGCAATTTGGGTACATAGATCCTGAGAAATCAGTACCCACAACAACCACCTCTGGCTGCAATAACGGTCTTGATACGCCTGGGCATTGAGTCAAACAGAACTTGGATGGCGTGTACATGTACAGCTGCCCATGGAGCTTCAAGAGTATGGTTCAAATGGCTCTGACCACTATGGGACTCAACATCTTAGGTCATAAGTCCCCTAGAACTTAGAACTACTTAAACCTAACCAACCTAAGGACATCACACACACCCATGCCCGAGGCAGGATTCGAACCTGCGACCGTAGCAGTCCCGCCTTCAAGAGTAGAGACTGGCGTATTGTGACGAGCCAGTTGCTCGGCCACCATTGACCAGACATTTCCAATTGGTGAGAGATCTGGAGAATGTGCTGGGCAGGGCAGCAGTCGAACATTTTCTGTATCCAGAAAGGCCCGTACAGGACCTGAAACATGCGGCAGTGCATTATCCTGCTGAAATGTAGGGTTTCGCAGGGATCGAATGAAGGGTAGAGTCACGGGTCGTAACACATCTGAAATGTAACGTCCACTGTTCAAAGTGCCGTCAATGCGAACAACTGGTGACCGAGACGTGTAACCAATGGCACCCCATACCATCACGCCGGGTGATACGCCAGTATGGCGATGACGAATACACTCTTCCAATGTGCGTTCACCGCGATGTCGCCAAACACGGATGCGACCATCATGATGCTGTAAACAGAACCTGGATTCATCCGAAAACATGACGTTTTGCCATTCGTGCACCCAGGTTCGTCGTTGAGTACACCATCGCAGGCGCTCCTGTCTGTGATGCAACGTCAAGGGTAACCGCAGCCACGGTCTCCGAGCTGATAGTCCATGCTGCTGCAAACGTCGTCGAACTGTTCGTGCAGATGGTTGTTGTCTTGCAAACGACCCCATGTGCTGACTCAGAGATCGAGACGTGGCTGCATGATCCGTTACAGCCATGCGGATAAGACGCCTGTCATCTCGACTGCTAGTGACACGAGGCCGTTGGGATCCAGCACGGCGTTCCGTATTACCCTTATGAACCCATTGATTCCATAATCTGCTAACAGTCACTGGATTCGACCAACCCGAGCAGCAATGTCGCGATAGGCTACAATCCGCCCTTTATCAAAGTCGGAAACGTGATGGTACGCATTTCTCCTCCTTACACGAGGTATCACAACAACGTTTCACCAGGCAACGCCGGTCAACTGCTGTTTGTGTATGAGAAATCGGTTCGAAACTTTCCTCATGTCAGCACGTTGTAGGTGTCGCCACCGGCGCCAATCTTGTGTGAATGCTCTGAAAAGTTAATCATTTGCATATTACAACATCTTTTTCCGGTTGGTTAAATTTCGCGACTGTAGCACGTCATGTTCGTGGTGTAGCAATTTTAATGGCCAATAATGTAGATGTAAGGCTGTGCGCAGTAAACATTACTTAATGCGCACAGTGCAGCACCAGAAGAGCCGCAGGAATGGCACCTTGAACTCTGGCGGAAGCAGACACTGCAAGAAGAGGCGCGTCGGATGGCTGCCGCTTGTGCAAGCCGGCAAGTGGCATTGTGTCGCGGGCCGGCCTTGACGATTACGTAACCAGGAGGAGTCGCAGCGCCCCACACTCTGCGTCTAAGTGTCTTCTGCTCCCAGCATTCCTAGTTACACAGGGACCACGCGTCCACAGTTCCAGACCGCAATGTTCCTTACTGTAAGTTCTCCATCAAGAGGCGTTTCCTCACTTTGGCACGTCCACGTTCTAACAACCCCACCACAACAAAGGTCAAAAATTAATTTTGGTTGTAGTGTTGCTCACGCTGCTAAATATTGCATTTTCGGGCAACAACAAGGTTATATTATGTGGCGGGTGTCATTAGAGCATAGTTAATAATGTTATTTCTTGAAATAATGGCCGCGCGGGATTAGCTGAGCGGTCTTAGGCGCTGCAGTCATGGACTGTGCGGCTGGTCCCGGCGGAGGTTCGAGTCCTCCCTCGGGCATGGGTGTGTGTGTTAGGATAATTTAGGTTAAGTAGTGTGTAAGCTTAGGGACTGATGACCTCAGCAGTTAAGTCCCATAAGATTTCACACACATTTGAACGTTTTTTTTTGAAATAATGGATAAACTAGGCACTCATCTTTTCGTGTTTCCCACGCTGGTCTCGTTGTGAACTCATGGCTCAATCGTCGAAAATCTAGGTAGTGATGATTCCAAGCTCGGATCCAAAGAGGCCTAGGTGTTATTCTGCGATATTTAAAAGTTTTATAGATGTGTTTCATAAACCATTCTTGAAGATTAAACTTTTGCAAGTTAGGACAATGGTGATGTAAAAAAGTAATCAGCACTCCGAATTTAAGTTACACTTCTTTTTAATTACTTTTGTTGCAATATCACGGAACTCGTTCAAAAACATCACTTCACAATATAAAACATACTTGAAAATATCTTCCTCACTGTTAGTGTTCACATTTCATAAACTAACTACAATTTGCGTCTTTTTAACATGACGACCAAAGCTTGACTCCCTAATAACTGCATACGCGCCCAAAAATCAGTGTTACAAGTACGTCAGAGATCATAGTGACAAAAGAAAGAATACACATAAGAATAATATCATTGCAATATATCCATATCGATGTATCGAAGTACCTCTACATTATTGAAATCAAATCTGAATGTTGTCACAGAAATATGTTAACTATTTTACAGAAACACAGTAGAATATTGCTGGTATAGAGAGGTTGAGGTGAGGTGCCGTAGTGGTTACGTAATTCAAGTAACATTACAGCGTCCTGCGGCGTTACCGCTTCGAAACACTGAAAAATGTGACTTCCTGCTTGCAGATAAATTGTGTTCCATGATCCGTATAGTTTTAACCGCGTCGTGTCGTGATTTAGGGAAGTACGCTCAGGTAAACGCTCGTAGTGTGCTTTCGCTACGAGAGTGGGCCTGGAAGAGAAAGCACGTACCTGAGAATCGACCCGTCTAACATCTTTCGCAGCGAATCGTTTAAGAGCGAAAGACGTGACGAGGAAGTAGTGGCATGGTTCAAATGGCTCTGAGCACTATGGAACTCAACTTCTGAGGTCATCAGTCCCCTAGAACTTAGAACTACTTAAACGTAACTAACCTAGGGACATCACACACATCGAACCAGCGACCGTAGCGGTCTCGCGGCTCCAGACTGTAGCGCCAAGAACCGCACGGCCACTCCGGCCGGCGAGAAAGTAGTAATTGAGAAGAATACGAGGCCGGGTTGTAGTGTATCCTCGGGGTCATTTCGTCTTTAAAGTGAGCATGTATAAATTTGGAAAAGGAAGTAACGTTCAGGGAAAAGAAGCAAAAACTTTAAGGTTTAGTTTCACTGTTGCAGTCAATGTTTTTGGAAAATCTGTAACTCTGTCATCACGTAACAATACGAGTCAAGATAGGTGTAACGGAACTTGAATAGCGTATTTGCCTCTATTGGTTACGGTAGAGAGATCGATCTTTCGGTCCAGTCTGTATATTTATACATAATATTGCATGAATAAAGGCTGGGCGAGTGTAAAGCTATCGTTATAAACGCACGCCGCGCGATTTGTTGCGATTTGGTCGGTTATAATAATAATAACATGCTTTTGAATACAATTAAAATGTAACGGCGATACCTGTTCAGTGTTATTGGAAAAATATGTGGTAAATTAATGAGTAAGGTAGCCGATCCTATAAGAAGAGGTAAAATTGGGCATATTGAGGTGTTTTGCTTTATATCGACGAAGTCGATGATACGGCGTCATTTTTTCGTTTACTCTTAGAAATAGACAAGTAAAGAAGTGCTAATTGTGCGTTGCGAAAAAATATAGAGCGAGTTTTAAATAACTACAGTATACGATCAGAGTAACAAAAGAAAAATTAGTTACACGAAATCGCGGATATCGAAGTGTGGTCATTAAATTGAGTACACCTACAGGGCGGTCAATTCCGGGATAAATCTATAGGTATCTCACGAGGGACGCGGTATTGAGACCTTTTTTTTTTTTTTTTTAATTATATCGCGGAGAGTGGGCTCCAATTTATGAAAAGGAGAAAAACGTTAACTTATCGCGAACTCTTTATAATAGCGGATCGGAGAGAAAAAGTGTGTAATTGACTAGAAGAGTCAATAACTAAATACTGTATCATTATCATTGACTGTTGGTGTCGGGCAACCAAAACTGTCCATCAAAGGGTTTCGATGGAACCTGGGAGTTAGGGTTCAGGCACTCGCATATATTCCACCTCAGGATGTGAATGAGTGGTGAATGCGAAATAAAACTGTGAACAAAGTTACGTTAAATAAAACAGAAGAAACAAGACAGTTTGGTCGTATCTGTTATTATTCCATAAACTGTAACATTTCTTATCGTTGTACGAAGCCTTTATAGATGATCTTTATGACAATTTGCTTCGAAGGGATCTCGTTACGAGTTACGTTTTGGGGGCCTGGTCAAGAGGGGGTAGTTCGTAGATCCTGACTACTGCAGCTATTCTGCAATCAGGTGCTACCGTGACCATTGTGTGTTGTCATTGACTTAAGGTTACCATATCTCGTGCTCTAAGATCGACGCGCCTTTCCACTTGGCATAACGGTGCCTCACGGCAACAACGATAACGCCGACGACGAAGGAAGATACAGTAGAATCAGTCATTTAAATACGAGGCGTGTTTTTTTAAGTAAGTACCGTTTTGAAATTAAAAAAAGACGTGCTAAGATATCTCAATAATTTTATTTTTACATGAAAGCCTGTACCTTAATCTACGCACCGACGCCATTACAGTCTGATCCTTCCTTGTTTACGTTATGTACTGAGTGTTTAAGATGCCTCCGATAATCGGGAGTCCCGCCGACTGTGAAGTACGGGCTGTTATAAGATTTCTTAGTGCTAAAGGCCTAAAAGCGATCGATATTCATCGTGAGATCTGTGCAGTTTACGGAGAATACGTTATGAGTGATGGAATGGTAAGAAAGTGGGTGAAAGCATTTAAAGATGGCCGCACAAATGTGCAAGATGAACAACAGAGCGGGCGTCCTTCGGTCGTTAATGAAAGTTTGGTACAGGAAGTGGACAATAAGATGAGGAAAAACAGACGCTTTACGATTTCCTCCTTGCGGGATGACTTTCCTAATGTTTCTCGTAGTGTTTTGTATGGCATTGAGACCGAGCACTTGAATTACCGAAAATTGTGCGCACGTTGGGTACCGAAAATGTTGGCGGAAGTGCACAAAAAAATGGTTCAAATGGCTCTGAGCACTATGGGACATAACTTCTGAGGTCATCAGTGCCCAAGAACTACTTAAACCTAACTAACCTAAGGACATCACACACATCCATGCCCGAGGCAGGATTCGAACCTGCGACCGTAGCGGTCGGATGTGCACAAATCCAAATGTTTAGACAGTGCATTGACTTTCCTTGAGCAGTACCACAACGACGGTGATGATTTCTTAAGCCAAATTGTTACGGGCGATGAAACATGGGTGGCCTACGTCACACCAGAATCAAGGCAACAGTCCATTGAAGTTGAGCATGGGCATCGTTTTGCTGCAAGACAATGCCCGTCCGCATGTGGCGAATCAGACCAAAGATCTCATCACATCTTTTCGATGGGAAACTCTAGATCATCCTCCGTACAGCCCCGATCTTGCGCCCAGTGTGTACCATCTGTTCCTGCGCTTTAAGAAACACCTGGGCGGTCAGCGTCTTCAAGACTTCTATGAGGAGGGTATTCAAAAACTGGTACGACGTTATGACAAGTTCCTCAATATTGACGGAAATTATGTAGGAAAGTAGATTAAGGTACAGGCTTTCATGTAAAAATAAAATTATTGAGATATCTTAGCACATCCTTTTTTAACATACATACATACTTAAAAAACACGCCTTGTAATAAACAAAGTACCATTTAACGTTCTTGAAGCATAGCATGACTAGTTTCAGAAATATATTCCCGTTTTAAATGCAACTACGAAATCGTGTAAGCACACAGTGTGATTAATGATTTGCGCGTGTCTGCATTTCTACGCAGTGAAGAAGGCACAATGCCTTAACTCCATTAAATGACGACTGCGGGGCTAGAGAAACAGAACATCACACATGCAGACATCACATACAATACCAGTCTGAAGAGGTGCATTTGAAAATTCAAATAAAATCTAAAAAAGAGAAGTGTCATGCAAGGAAAAACGAAACTGGAGCAGTGTTTTGTTATTTAAAACTTTAAGGGTTGCTGATTGCATCGTAAGGCTGCTAGAGACGACGAAGGATTGGTAGGTCAGTTGAACGGAATGGATGAAAATCGGAAAAAATAAAAGAAGAGTATGTAGTCGAATAAAATCAGGCGATGCTGAGGGACACGAATTATGAAATGACATATTGAAACGAGAAGAAGTGGTTTGAGTTTGGAGTGCAAAAGTTCGGAAGTACGGCAGAAGTAAAGAGTGTATAAATCCAGACTTATAATAGCAGGAAAATATTTTCTGAGGAGTGCTATATCTTAACATTTAATACAAATTTAAATGTTATTAGATATTTTCTGCAAGTATTTGTCTGAAATGTTGCCTTATGCGTGAGTGAAGCGTGGATGGTCAGCAGAACAAACAGGAAGAGAATACAACCTATTCAGATATGTTACTACAGAAGAACACTGAAGATTGCGTGCTTAGATTAAATAAATAATGAGCAGGTCTGTCTCGAATTAGGAATAAAATAGCTTTCAGGCATACTTTGACTAAAAGAAGGGATCGGTTGATAAGATACAATCTGAGGTGTTAAGGAATAGTTAATTTGGTAATAGAAGGAAATATAGGCGTAAAAGTTGTAAAAGGAGACCAAATTTATGTACATACAGTAAGCTGGTTCAAATGTATGTAGGTTTCTGCTGTTATACTCCTACACGGATGAAGAAGCTTGCAAGGACGGAGTAGCATGGAGAACTGCATCAAACCACACTTCAGAATGAACACCATAACAGCGACAACACAATTACACAACAGCAACAATACAGGAAACTGCTTCTCTCATTTTTTTGTTTTTTTGGTTTTTTTGTTTTTTTCACTTTCGGCTGACTCCTCCAGTAATCTCGATACAAAATAAATTTGAACTAAATATATTAAAAAGATATATTAGAGGTAAATAATTACTAGAGTAGCTTAACAATTACTTCAAAAACATAGCAGACGTGGTGACAATGACATTCGATTATTTAAATCACTGCGTTATATTCCGTAAATGTCTCTTACAGACTTTTGCTTTGGTTGAGAAGATATATAATGTATATCATGCTGTATATATTAAAATGTCTTTTGATTTTCTAACAGTGCAGGGACAAACAGTTGAAATGTTTGTTATCTATAGTAACAATGTGGTACCATGTGCGACTTTACTTACGATGTATCAGCATGACGTTGATGTAATTGCACTGGCGCCAGCTACAAAGTAGCTGAAACAAATCTGCAACAAACATTAGAAGTTTACGATCGATGCTGCATTTCCCCCTACTTGTATCATTAAGATATTCCCTTCCGCAGCTGAGCCCACTGCACGTGCTTCTTGTTGGCATTGTTGTTACCTTGGCGTAGTGTTTTTCCTTATCACTTGTCAGGCTCTACATTTCTTGTCCCATTCTTTTCTCAGTATTGTAGAGAGAGCCCGACAGCGTCTACTGTATGACTAGTGGCTAACCTAAGGCCTGCGTGTCGTTTGAATATCCAGAAGTAATACAATATCAACATTAGAACACCAAAAAGGGGGGGGGGGGAGGATGTTGCATTGCTACTAAACCTTCGTAAAATTTACTTCTCCACGTTTTATTGTTCAAAAATGTTCAGATGCGTGTGAATTCCTAAGGGATCAAACTGCTGAGGTCATCGGTCCCTAGATTTACGCACCACTTAAACTTACTTACGCTGAAAACAACAAACACACCCATGCCCGAGGGATGACTCGAACCTCCGGCGGGAGGGCGTTTTATTATAAGGAAGTCAAAATTTATATGTTGGGCATTAGTTAATTGCAATTGTTAGATCTGCAATGGTATGTTACATACCAAATTAAACATAAAATGCTCTGTTTTACACCCTACTGCAACCGTTAATTTAGCAAGGATTTAATAATCTAGGGATGTAGCGAATATGTGATATCAGTGGTAGGGAAGACGAGTATAAAAGTTACACTTGTGAGATATTCTGAGACGTTACCGCATATAAGAAGCTAGTGCGATCGTTTTAGAGTACTCCTATAATTTGTGGGAAAGTTACAAAGGAAGTATGGCAGCAAGTGCCGAAGGTATTCAGACGCACCACAGTTGGCTGTTAGCTCACGTAAAAGCGTGACGCATATAATCAGATACCGCACTGTTGCACTTTCTGAGTGTTTCGCCAATAAATCGCAGTCTTTGGTTTGCTTTCCTCCGAACGTTATCTATGTGATCGTTCTCGTAGCTGTAATCGCTAAATATTTAGCTGAAATTACATCCTTTAGATTTGTACGATTTATCGTGTAACCGAAATTTAGCGGATTTCTTTTGGTACTCATGTGGATGACTTCACACATTCCATTATTTACAGTCAACTGCCGCTTTTCACACCACACAAATATCTTGCCTAAATCATCTTGCAGTTGGTTTTGATCATCTGATGACTTTAAAAAACGATAAATAACTGCATCATCTACAAACAATCGGAGATTGCTGCTCAGATTATCTCCTAAATCGTCTATGTAGATAAGCAACAGCAAAGGGCCTATAACACTTACAAGGGGAAACCCAGGTATTGCTTCTGTATTACTCGATCATTTTCCGTCGTTACTATAAACTATGACCTTTCTGACAGGAGATCACGAATATAGTCACACAACTCGGCCCAGACTCCATAGGCACGCAATTTGATTATAAGAAGCTTGGGAGAAACAGTGTCGAAAGACTTCTGGAAATCTAAAATTATGGGATCAATTTGACGTACTCTGTTGATAGCATTCATTACTTAATGAGAATAAAGCGCTGATTGTGGTTCACAAGAACTATATCTTCTGAACCCGTGTAACGTAGCTACCGCCGATATGTAACGTATATGCAACCAATATATGTAACGAGTGTGTCAGAACTCTCCGTTACACCTGTGCCGACTGTTTGTCAATAAATCGTTTCTTCAAGGTAATTAAGTATGTTCGACATAGTATATGTTTCAAAATCCTACTGCAAATAGGCGTTAGTGGTATCGGTCTGTAATTCAGCAGATTACATCTATTTCCTTTCTTGCGTGTTGGTTGTTGCACCTTGCGTACGGCGGGGGATTGGGGGGGGGGGGGGGGAGGAGAAATCAGAAATCGAGTGGTTGATGGCAGCTGGTGGTAATCATGTCGCTCAAATAAATCCACACGCAACTGAAATGATTCATCCCTCTCACACGCAGGGCAGATAGATCTCTTCTCGTACTTGCAGGAGAGGTTCACGTACTCCAGTTTTACTGATACTGAGCTTTTCTTTCAGGGAATAAGGTAATTCTTCCCTACCACCGTTACTGAACACAGTAATAAGTTATAACTTTCATTGAAACGTAAGTACCGGAAGTTTATTACGGATTTTAGTGAAGAGTACATCATTGGACTAGCAGTACCAAGTTCAGTATTTTACAGAGAGAACCTAGTTACAGCACAGTGCTCTGTTCTGGCTACACGCTCTCGGATTCATATTGAGAAGTGTCAAGGATGGAATGCGGACGGCCACGTAACTCAACTAAGGACTGCGGAAACTTTTCAAAAATCAGAGAGAACGACGGGATGCTGTTCGTTTTGTAGACTCACCTTTAGAGTTGACATGGAAGAACTACCCTGGACTCTTCCCTAGTCGAAGCCAACGGCGACATCCGCCACAATTGGAAACGTGGCCAAGTGGTGTCGAAGGCAGCGGAGGAATATTGCTCTGGGAGCCGGCTCTAGGCTGTCGGGACTGTACACTATATCCCTCCACCTAAAGGGCGAAATTGTCGCCCTTCTCAAGGGCCTGGAGCTTCCGAGGCAGCTTTCCCGCTCTTATATGCAACGTTACGGTTTACCCAAATAAGTGTACTATCAATGTCGCACTTCATGCTACGAGGGTAGATGTAGGGAAAAATTTTGTGAGATCGCTACCTGATCTTGGAATTAATAATTAATATCTTTAACTGGCCAATTTACTTTTACATTTAAGCAACAACTTTTCAAACATATGACGGTAGTTGATCTTTCGCACCCGTTTTCTAAACTAAGTGCTACGCACTCCAAAACGCACTGTCACTTTGACTCGAAATCGTGTGAGCGACCTTGTTCCTCCACAGTTCACACTATAGTGACGTAACAGGTGCTTCCACTGTTGCTGCAGTTCAGAAACAGCCCATGTCCAATGCACTCCGCTGTCCGATACTGCCTGATCTTCCCCGACCTTGTCCAATTTCAATCAGTTCATCTGGTTACGTGTGATTTACAGTACGATCACAATTAAGTCTAGCACTCCTACCCATTTCGCCATCCATATGTATGTTTTTCGGATCTCCCAATAATTTCCAACACACTTCTCCTCACAGCTCCCAGAACGTCTTCGGCTTTTGAATAATATTTGTTTGAAAAGTCCGTGTCTAGTAGCTGTAGGCAAAACCTTAAAACACGCTTTTTCAAAGCTTTCCGCTTTAGACACACAGGAAACTTAGTTTCGGACCATATTTGATTTTTCAACTACAGAACTGTGCGTTTTTACTCTTTTGTTTATTTCTTTTGCTTTCCATCCAGAAGTCGTCTTCAGCTGTCGTGAATATAAAAGCTCGTCAACATTTTCTGGTACTTCGTTATCATAATCTCATTGATTTTCAGGCTTAGCCTCAAAACTGCACTTTTAAAATCTGAGATGTGAGTGTTAGAACACACACACACACACACACACACACACACACACACACACACACACAATGAGAGAGAGACAAAGAGAGAGAGAGAGAGAGAGAAATCAAAAAAATTCACCGTGCACTGCACAAAAGTTCCCTCAGAGTACTAGAACTTACAGCCGCAATTAGAATAGTCCCAAACATTGCCAAATAAACGAGATGAATTCGGATAATATTTCGACGATACACTCTCAATTTTTAATTTTTTCACTTTGTGACTAGTCTTTTGCCGTTCTTTTAGAAATTTTAGTATCCATAAAAATTAGTTTCCCCTTTGCGTTGCATTGCCACATATACATTCGACAGTAACATCGTTCACGAGTTTTTGTAGTGGCACGGCAGCATAAACAGACGCCCTTACTTCCATACGATAGTTAACAGCAGCCGATATTTTATGACGAAGATAACTTATGACAAATGCTGGCCTGAAGTATTCAACTCCGGTATATTTTAAGGCCCTCCACACACCTGTAGCAACTTTAAGTCGCTGGTAGGTCAGTCATTCTACGCTGAGAAGCCTCTAAACATCGATCACCATTGCCTCAGCTGTCATGCACATCGAAAGTTGACACCATGGAAACCACACAACTTTTTGGTACCTGTCTTTGCCGTAGCCAACGATACGAGTGACACCCGGCACCATTCATCTTCGCCCCAGCCACTATCGATTTTCGTCACCATGGTGACCACATAACAACATATGTCACACATCTTTGCTTATGATACGTAAACGAGCGACGTAAATCATGCTTTTTCCACCTTAATTTTCTTCTACGTTGTAGAATATAAAAGAACTATTCATGAACTTCTTTATTACATTTTCAAATTATTTTCTCTGTAAGCTTTTTTTATCCTTTACTTGAAGGGTATTGAAAGGATATGCTTGTTCCGTTACACTGTTTACTGTACTGTATATTTTATGTACACATGTATCGTTACGAGTATTTAATTTTTTCCAAGAGAAATTGAACTGATAACGATAGAATAACCGAAACACGTTCCCATATAAAATAGATCTACAGGTAACTCAAATACTAATCTTTCTGTATGTGGTGAGAGAGAGAGAGAGAGAGAGAGAGAGAGAGAAATAACATTATTTGTTGGTATGAAACACTGCGCAACAACACTTTAATTCTTGACAACGCGTATTTTACAAATGCATTTTAGTCATATGGCATCACTCTCCATCCATGATGATATGCTTGGTCCTCCATACGAAAACGCTCGCAATCCAGTCGCGGCAGTACGAAATTTTATTGCTGGGATAGAGTCCTTCGTTTGGACCCAGCGGGTTCAATTCAGTCTCACTTTTGTTGGTCTTCTGAGGCGACCAACAAATAATGTAAGCGCTATATATTTTGGAAGTCTAGGACACAGAGTTCACCTGTAATATAAATTACGACAAAAGATTTCGCGTTGTCTGCATATTTGCGAGATTGTTTGGGCTTAGAATCAAAGAAAGCCGGAAATGAAAGTATAAATCCTAGCAAAATAAAAAAGTAATTGTACATTAAAATAAAAAAGCAAAATAACAAGTACAGTAAAAGCAGTTCCTTTGAAACTGAACGCCTTTGCAAAGTTGTGATATCTGCTGTGGGGTGACATTCAATAATGTACTGCACTGCTCAACCCATTTGAACTGTCGTCCTGAGGTCATCTAGCTGTGAGGTGGGTTTCTATGCCTATGTACTGTAAGTATTACCTGGTCTCAGCTGGCTCAGTTGACGTCGCGTCACCAAATACCACACATCGTTCCAGTCGATTGAGTCCTCTCTCATCGACGAAAGTGTTCACGAGGTGGGCGCTGTGTGCTCGTGCGTTATTGTCTTGAAAGACGACACATTGTCAAAATGCTGGTTGTGCAGCTGAACGGTATGTTGAGGGCTCCCGCCCGGATACTACATAGCTCTCAGATTATCCTGAATAGCTATCGCACGTGTCCGAAATCCGTACATGAGTGAACCCATCCCCTGCTGAACAATGGGGACCGTATGCCTCAAAATCCACCGGTAAACCCCCCCATCACCACCGAATCTTTGAAGATCTGAACTCCCGTATATAAAACACCTCCCAGCGCCTAAATACTTCACCTATCAGTTAATGTGTTGTCTGCCCCCGGTAGCTGAGTGGTCATCGCGACAGAATGTCAGTCCTAAGGGCCCGGGTTCGATTCCTCGCTAGGTCGAAGATTTCCTGAAATAACGTAAATATCCGACGAACGGTCCGGACACTTGGATGATGTCGTCCAGGATACCGAGCAGCATACATAGCACACGCCAGTTGGGCATTTTGATCACAATACCCATACATCAACACGATATAGACCTTTTCCGCAATTGGTAAACGGTTCATTTTAACACGGGTAATGTATCACGAAGCAAATACCGTCCGCACTGGCGGAATGTTACGTGATACCACGTACTTATACTTTTGTGACTATTACAGCGCCATCTATCACAAGGCGAAAAAAGTGGTCCAACTAAAACATTCATATTTCTTTACGTACTACACGAATATGTAATAAAAAATGGGGGTTCCTATTTTAAAAAACGCAGTTGATATCCGTTTGACTCATGCCAGCGCCGGCCGCGGTGGCCGTGCGGTTCTAGGCGCTGCAGTCCGGAACCGCGGGACTGCTACGGTCGCAGGTTCGAATCCTGCCTCGGGCATGGATGTGTGTGATGTCCTTAGGTTAGTTAGGTTTAAGTAGTTCTAAGTTCTAGGGGACTGATGACCTAAGATGTTAAGTCCCATAGTGCTCAGAGCCATTTGAACCATTTTTGAACTCATGACAGTGCCATCTAGCGGGCTAACCATAGCGCCATCTGGTCCCCCTTCAATCTAGACGAGTTTCGTTCTTTGTAGTTTTTTCGTTTGAAGCTTATTTCGTGAGATATTTGGCCCGATCACGATCAATGGACCATCCTGTATAAGTAATCATCCGTACTTCACTGTTGCCACTACACACTATTGCAGGCAACGTTCTTCAGCCGTTCGCCAAATCCAGACTCTCTCTACGAATGGTCATTGCGCTAGCTGGTCTGGTGGTATCAGTTTGGAACTCAGGTAGATCCTGTCACTGATTTCACGTGATTTCTTTACAACCACCCTCAGCAGTACTCGACAGTTGCTGTTCACCAAAACTTGAGGTCCACCTGGTCTTCGTTCAGCTGTAGCTGTTACTTTGCGTTTCCATTTCACATTCGTATTACCAACAGTTGACTTGCGCAGCAGCCGGCCGCTGTGGCCGAGTGGTTCTAGGCGCTTCAGCCCGGAACCGCGCGACTGCTATGGTAGCAGGTTCGAATCCTGCCTCGGGCATGGATGTGTGTGCTGTCCTTAGGTTAGTTAGGTTTAAGAAGTTCTAAGTTCTAGGGGACTGATGACCTCAGATGTTAAGTCCCATAGTGCTCAGAACCAATTGAACCATTTTGAACTTGGGCAGCTTTAGAAGAGTTGAAATGGCCATAATGGATTTGTTATTCCTGTAAGAGTCAGCGACTAGCCACCGTTCTCAGTCACTGAGCTCTGCTGACCGACCTTCTCTGCCTTTACTGCTTCTCTACTGGCAACACAAGACTACGCGCCTGCTTTTATACCGTCGGGACCGCATCTCGCGACGGCTAGTTTTCACAGGCGTGTCCCGATAACTGGACAACACAGCTGGTGCCATGCCTTTAGCTATAAATATCGGTCAACGCCTACATTTCCTCAGCAGTGTGACTTGGACTCTAACCCATGTATGGGTTATACTGTACAAACATTTTCAAATGGATTCACAACCGACACAGTTCAGTAATGAAAATAAAGTAAAGTCATGTTTTAAGCCATACAGTGACAACTATTGTGATAGAATGTTGTCATTCGGACGATTTGTGTCTGACTGCCTTTGCAACTAAAATACGTAACTTCGGTTGCGTAAGAACAGGCAATCAAATGTTGCTAGCTAGTTCGCTTAACTGTTCGCGTAACGCGGGGAATTACTCATACCGGGCTATTGATTCGTTTCTTTTTCTTTTTTTAGTCAACTGCTTTGCATGTTCTGGTAGCAGATACACAAAGAAAGAAGTCGGAACAGGGCAACCCGACGTATTTAATCACGACGTACTTACAGAATGTAGACACTTGCCACTCATACACACACACACACACACACACACACACACACACACACACACACACACACACACACAGAGAGAGAGAGAGAGAGAGAGAGAGAGAGAGAGAGAGAGAGATAAAGTAAAGTTTGTCAACGTTGCAACACCAAGAAAGATAATGTAGAAATATTGTTGGTACACTGATCAGTCACCTTTATTTTTAACACAAGTACCCGTTCTAATGGGCATGTCATTATTTTCCAGTGAATTAAGACACTTGCGCATCGTTTAATTTGGTTCTGACAATGTCATTTCTTGAACTACCTGAAGAACACAATACTTTCACATCAATGTATCTGCCTGTGACGTTGATACACTGTTAGTCAAGTGAAGATGACGATAGTTTTATATCATTCAGTTTGCTTCTGACTTTGTCACATCTTAATCTGTCTGAAAATAGTGATACTTTTACATCACTGACTTTGCTTTTGAGGCCGGAGTGGCCGTGCGGTTCTAGGCGCTACAGTCTAGAACCGAGCGACCGCTACGTTCACAGATTCGAATCCTGCCTCGGGCATGGATGTGTGTGATGTCCTTGTGTTAGTTAGGTTTAATTAGTTCTAAGTTCTATGTGACTGATGACCTTAGAAGTTAAGTCGCATAGTGCTCAGAGCCATTTGAACCATTTTTTTGCTTTTGACGTAGTCTCATCTTAATCTGCTTGAAGATAACGATAATTTTACGTAGCTGAACTTGCTTGTGACATTGTCATGTTTTAATCCACTTAAACATGGATGGTATTGCCACCTAACCGCGTAATGGTGGTAAAAATAAAAATAAAAGTGACTATAGGAGTGTACCAATAATTGTTTCTATCTTATGTAATCAGTCAGAGACGTTAACAAGCACCCATTATGGGTGACAATTTACGAAGAAATACGCATGTGACCAAAATGAAAGTCATATCGCACATTAGGTGCGTCACTGTTCACGAATGATTAGGAATGCAGAACTGTACACGAACTCCGACTTTCAGGATTCTGTATGATGTGAAGCACCAACTTGCTGCAGTAAGAGCCTGTAAACGTATTATCATTGGGCTGGATATGACTTTTTTATACGCCTATCAAGAACCAACAGGCTTGAAGGACAAGGTGGCATCAACCATGCCCCAGATATGTCAGATGGGCGCCGTATCAGTCAGACGTGCTGGTTCGATAAGCGGTGGTACCCGCTGTTCTGCTGAAAAGTCTCGCACAATTCTCGGCATGAATGAGCAGGCTTCCTGTGGCTCAAGTATAGCGAGTAGAGTTTCTAGAACAAGGGACAGTAGCTCGGACTCAAAAGCCTCAGAAATAGAGCTGCTACTATTCAGATAACCCTCAGGTGTCCCAGAACCAGGAGGAAGCAACGTAGTTTGTTTAATGATAATCACTGTAAGAAGATTAGAAGAAAACCTGCTTTGAATCGCCATGTTTGTAGAGTAGAAATCAACGACAAATGGAACATTGGACATTTATTCAGGTAGACGAAAATTTTTAATTATTTACATAATATTTATTTCGACGTTAATGACGCACCGTCATGAACACGTAATGACATATCCATGTTGTATATTAAATGAATTCGCAATTGCGAATATGGACAACCATCAGCTGTAGGATGGACGACAATAAAAATGACCGAGACTCGAACCCTGATTTGGCGCTTATTGCGAGCGGTCGCCTTACCATTTGGCTATCTGAACACGACTCGCGGCCAAACCCAAACATGCGTATGACGTCAATCAGTGGTCTGTAGCCTATGACATATGAACGACACATGAAAATTTGGGTCTGGCCATGAGTTGCGCTCGAACAACCGAACAGTAGGCAGCCGCTCGCGATAAACGGGAGAACCAGGTTCGAGTCCCAGTCCGGCAAAAATTTTCATTGTCGTGATACCACTCTACAGCTGATATTTGTCCTTATTCGCAGTTGCGAGTACATTTAATGTATTTCATAACGGCTGTAGTCGGCTCAGTGCCTGTTCAAATGGTTCAAATGGCTCTAAGCACTATGGGACTTAACATCTGATGACTGGGTGTAGTGTGACGTCCTTAGGTTAGTTAGGTTTAAGTAGTTCTAAGTTCTAGGGGACTGATGACCATAGATGTTAAGTCCCATAGTGCTCAGAGCCACTTAACATCTGAGGTCAACGTCTGAGGTCATCAGTCCCCTACACTTAGAAACTACTTAAACCTAACTAACCTAAGGACATCACACACATCCATGCCCGCGGCAGGATTGGAACCTGCCACCGTAGCGTTCGCGCGGTTCCGACTGAAGCACCCATAACCGCTCGGCCACAGCGTCCGGCTTAGTGTTATTCTTTTGAAAATGAGCGAAAGTGTTTCTAAATGGATGCGAATATTGTAACTGAGGTGGGACTTGGATCGCCAGTCCAGTAATCACCTCATGGGTTGTGGGAAACCAGAAGTCGCTTCATATTTGCACAACTACTGTAATGCAACCTACATCCGTCTGAGTCCGCCTACTGTAGCCAATCTCTGGTCTCTCTTACAATAACGCTCTTCCACACGCTTCCCTTTACCACCAAACTCACTGTCCCTTGATGCATAAGGGTGCATGCTGTCAACCGTGCCTTTCTTTTAATATAGTTGTGCCACAAATTTCTTTTTATGGGTATAGACTGAAGTGTCGAGTGAAAATTTGCACCAAGGCCGGGAATCGAAGTAGGGTCTCCTGTTTACTAGGCAGGTGAGTCAGCCACTAAGCCACCTTGTCACAACGGTTCACCCAACTCCACGGATTGCCCTGGCACGACTGGGGCGGCAGTGAGAATTTGGATCGAGGAGGGAGACGTGCCAGGGTAATCCGTGCAGATGTGTAAACCGCTGTGCCTGGTGGCTTAGTGGCTAACCCACCCGCCCAGTAAACACGAGACCCGACTTCGATTCCGGGCCTTCGTACAAATTTTCGCTCGCCGCTTCAGTCTACATACATAAAATCACATCTGTATGAGATCAATAAAGTCACTGAAATTGTGTCATTTCATCTGTAAAAATTTCTCTTCTCGATAATTCGTTTCATTACCTTCTCATTAGGTGTCCAGTTTATCTAATCTCTATCATTCACTGATAACACTACATCTCAAAAGATTCCTTCCTCTTTCTTACTGGATCTATTTATCGTTCACCTTCCTCTATCGCATGTACACCTCCGTAGCTACGTGGTCAGCGTAGACAGCTGCCAATGCGAAGAACCTCGGTGCGACTCCCGGTAATGCCAACGATTTTTCCTTGGAGGGCGGACTGGTACGGGGTTGCACTCAGCCTCATAATGCCACAATTGAGGAGTTATCTGATCGAGTAGCAGCGGCTCCACTGTCTGGAAGGTCTGCAAAACGGCCGGCAGAGCGCTGTGCTGACCACATGCCCCTCTATACTGCATCTGCATGACGCATCAAGGCAGAGGATGACACGGCGACCGGTAGCCATGCGTTGAGCCTTCACGAGAAGCGCGTTTCTTTCTGTCTTCCGTACAAGGCTGCACTCCACACTTCAAACACATTTTCCTATAATTTAAATTTATGTTCTATGGCAGCAAAATTCTCTTTGTTGCCATAAATACCTTTCTTGGTACTGATTGTGCATTTTATAATTTCTCTGCTTCGGTCACCGTCAGTTACTTTGCTACAGAAATAACAAAACACATGTCTCACCTTTAGTGTCGCATTCTCTAACTTAATTCCCTCAGCATTAACTAATGTGATACGATCACATTCCATTGCTCATGTTTTAATAACGAAACTGCAGATGCAGAGATTTTAACACTTTCGCTCAGTGAAGCAGCGTTGTTCCAGAAGACTAAATTAACAACAGATGACTGCATGAAAGAGTTGTACCCTTAAATTATTAAACACATAATACAGAGAAACAAAAGAGACGATTGGGGGGGTCATGGAGACTAAGATACGTAGATGGACAGGTGGCAACCCTCGACTTGATCACGTTTTGGTGACACTATCGGGAAACGTTTTGGGGTCGCACCGATCCAAAATAAATTGTGAAAAAGCCGTCTTCGATGTTTTGGAATACGCTTCGCGCAGAGGACGATATCACTGCAAAGGCAGCATACACAGTGGAAGTCATGGGAAGGAAAGCCAAGCGACAACGATGGGCCGACATTCCGCACAACGACGTGAAAGCTATAAATTTTCATCCAGACATTGCCACCGTTCGAACAAAACGGAGACAGTGAATCCATTCAGCGAACCCTGTCACCAGGCGGGACAAATCAAAAGAAAAAGAAGACAGAGAAACAAAACAAATCTTGAAACCTGAATTTCAGAATAATACACCATATAATAATACAGCACGAATAATAATACAGCATGAATAATAATACAGCATGAATAATAATAATACAGCATATAATAATATGGCATAATAATAATAAGAATACAGCATATAATACAGCAATAATAATAATACAGCATAATAATACACCATGAATAATAATAATACAATAATACAGCTTGAATATTATAATAATACAGCTTAATAATAATAATAATACAGCATGAATATTAACTTAATTTTACAGGCAAGGATGAGGGCTGGTGTTCAGTACCTTAGCCATGACCTGTTAATATCAGCAGTCCTAGAATTAATTTAGAAAGCCACGGAAAATTTAAATCATGATGACTGCATCAGACCTGTATCATCTTTCAGTTGCTATGTTTTTCATTATTTTCAGTTTAGCTATTTACAATACAATGAAACTGATGGGATGTATTCGTAGTCGTACAAGAGCAGCGTAGTCTATTATCCGATCAGAGTATAAAATCCGATGATATCTGAATAAGTAATTAGTCGTAAACGTCTAGAGCCTAACAGGTTGGCCGGCGTTTGTGGCCGAGCGGTTCTAGGCGCTTCAGTCTGGAACCGCGGGACCGCTACGGTCGCAGGCTCGAATCCTGCCTCGGGCATGGATGTGTGTGATGTCCTTAGGTTAGTTAGGTTTAAGTAGTTCTAAGTTCTAGGGGACTGATGGCCTCAGATGTTAAATCCCATGGTGCTCAGTGCCATTTGAACCATTTGAACCTAACATGTCGTTTAAATACATAGATGAATCATGTTTTGGACTGGCAAGACAGCCAAGCCACTATGAGGTGAAGCCGAAAGGCACGCGTTAAAGCTCACACAGGCTGGCGTGAGGTCTGGAAAATGACAAGGTCTTTATAGTAGCAAAAATAGTACGTAGCTTCTGGAATACTTAACTTTAATCCATAATTGGTGAACATCGCTCTTGATGATACATGAATTACAAGACCAATAGCAACTGATAATGGCGCCTTGCTAGGTCGTAGCAAATGACGTAGCGGAAGGCTATGCTAACTATCGTCTCGGCAATTGAGAGCGTCATTTGTCAGTGAACCATCGCTAGCAAAGTCGGCTGTACAACTGGGGCGAGTGCTAGGACGTCTCTCTAGACCTGCCGTGTGGCGGCGCTCGGTCTGCAATCACTGATAGTGGCGACACGCGGGTCCGACGTATACTAGCAGACCGCGTCCGATTTAAAGGCTACCACCTAGCAAGTGTGGTGTCTGGCGGTGACACCACAAATCACTATCGATATTAAAGTAAATGAGCACCTCAAATCAGTTGTTGGGAATTAGCACGCATGATTTGCTTTAGGGAGATCGCTTGTTGAAATTCTCACCGTGCCATCGAGCTTTAGGTATTCCCGTGGTTTTCCTAAATCGCTTAAATCAAATGCTTGGATGGCTCCTTTGAAAGGGCACTGTCGACTTATTTCCTCCTACGTAAGTCGTGCTCCAGCTCTAATGACCTAGTCATTGACTCGAAACCGTAAGTTTCATTTTCCTACAGTACTAAGGAAACAGAATGTAGGAACGGGTTTGTTATGGTTCTAAGAGTACTGTTAAGATGTTTGGGTGCCTCATCAAAGACGCAAGGAGGAGACGACATTCCTTTAGTATGAGTTAAGTACTTGGGACTGACAGCCATGACAAAAGTGTTATACCTAGTGCCCAAAGATACATGAGACAAGATAAATTCGACTTCAAGAAGGACAACTGCAGACAGTTGTGAATACTACCAAACCATGAATTTAATAAGTCATGCTTGCAAATTATTCACACGAATTATTTACCGAATAGTGGAGAGTCTCGTAGAAATTGACAACGCGGACGACCCGTTTGGTTTTCGGAGAAATGACCCTACTTCTTGTCCTAGAAGATACGTTGAAGAAAAGCAAACTTACGTTAATGGCATCTATAGACTTAGACAATGTTGACTGGAATACAGTCATCGAAATTCTGAAAGTAACAGGAATAAAATACAGGGAACGAAAAGTTATCTACAACTTGTAAAAACCCAGACTGCGGTTGTAAGAGTTGAAGGGCATCAAAAGGAAGCAGTAGTTGAGCAGGGATTCAGATAGGATGGTAACCCACCCTTGATGTTACTAAATCTGTAGAGAAAGCAAAAAAGGCAACCGAGTACAGATTCGGAACGTAAATTAAAGTTCAGAGAGAAGAAATAATAACTTTGAGGTTTGCCAGTGACAGTGTAGTTCTGTCAGAGAGAGCAAAGGACTGGAAAAACAGTTGGACAGAATGGAGAGTTTCTTGAAATGAGGTTGTAAGATTAACATTAACAAAAGTAAAACAAGGATAATGTAATGTAGTTGTATTTAAGTATGCGATGCCAGGGGAACTAGATTAACACTTAGCGTGCTGGTCGCGTAATAACACGTTGCTGCGGAAATTAGAATGTGCGACGGATGTAACATTACGTCACGCCAGTTGCTATGATTTTCCGCGGTTTCGAAGGTACTTTTACGGCTCTCTGACTCATCACTTGAACAATTCATTGTTTTTGAAATCTTTTTTATTGTCTCTTGCTTCGTAGGCATTAGATGACGTTCGAGTTCTCTCGGTTTCGTTCGTTTTGCGTGTTGTTCAATGAAGAGGAGAAACGTTTGGAGAAAATGATTCACAGACCCCTTGATGAGTCTACAGACGATAAAACCGAAGTATTTGATGGTGATTCAGATGACAAACCATCGAAAATTCTGTACTTCTTTGAGGATGAGTTGCTGCCTATGTTTGTATTATTATTTTCACAGATTGTATTGTCATGAAGGATTGTCCTCCAAGTACATCAGGAAATGAATGAGGGCATAAGAGTCCACTGAATGTGATGTTGGATTGTGTCTCTCCCCATTTTTCAATTTGCGTCACAAAGTACTGTTTCTTTAGATGTAGACTGTCTGTAAAAGAAATATAAATAGAAAGAACAAGTGTTCGCTGACATCTGCATACTAGAATTCCTTTTCAAGATTGTTTCTCTGATGAGTACTATAACATTGAAATTTCATCTGTTCAAAGTTGTTCAAATGGCTCTGAGCACTATGGGACTTAACTTCTGAGGTCATCAGTTCCCTAGAACTTAGAATTACTTAAACCTAACTAACCTAAGGACACCACACACATCCATGCCCGAGGCAGGATTCGAACCTGCTACCGTAGCGGTCGCGCGGTTCCAGACTTTAGCGCCTAGAACCGCTCGGCCATTCCGGCCGGCTTCTTCTGTCTGTTCAACATTTTATACTAACAGTACCAGAATATATGTTCTTAAAGAAAAAAGACTTATAAAGCGAGAAATGTTTTGAAATTCCATCTACATATTTCAGCCAGGAATCTCATTTACTGGAGTGCAGTTAACTTAAGCGATGAGTCCCGCTTCTAACTGCGCCCCGATGACCATCTAAGACGTGTCTGCGGCGAAGTGACGACATTCTACGTCCCGTTTTGCCATCCTGGGCTTACACTTCAGCAAGATAAGGCCCGCCCGATCACGACGAGAGTTTATACTTTTTGTGTTCGCGCTTGTCAAACGCCTCCTTCGCCAGCAAGGTTGCCGGATCTCTCCCAAACTGAGACCGCTTGCTTCATTATGGGCAGGCTCTCCTACCACCTCGTGATTTTGACGATCTAACCGCCCAGTTGGGCGGAATTTGGCACGATATCCCTCAGGAGGATACTAACAATTCTACCAGTCAATGCTAGATCGAATAACTGTCTGGGTAAGGGCCAGAGGTGAACCAACGCGTTACTGACTTGCGCAGTTGTGAAGGTCTTCCTCTCGAATAAATCATCCAATTTTTATGAAACTGTAATCATTTGCTTGTCTGTGCGTGTACATCACACTTACCGATTTCCGACCCCTTCGGATAATTCGTTAGTGACGCGTCCTTTTTTTTCTCATAGTGTATTTGAGACTGTGTAAGTAATTGTAGTGCCTCCATTGTACTTCTCACGTAGGGCCTCCAGAATGAAGTGAGTGAGACAGGTGCGAATGGAGACGTACAGGCGGCCATGTCCACACCCAGAGGGAACACGGCAGTTAATGGATTGCGTTGGTAAAAAGTACCAAAGTACACTGCTTCATGCACACTACA
Organism: Schistocerca piceifrons; assembly: GCF_021461385.2. NCBI lineage: Eukaryota > Metazoa > Arthropoda > Insecta > Orthoptera > Acrididae > Schistocerca > Schistocerca piceifrons. Next base: position 717,045,919 of record NC_060141.1, on the reverse strand, counting down.
ATGGCTAGACGTAGAATTGTAAATGGCTGTGTAAGAATTGGGCGATACTTGGAGAGAAACAAGGAGTAACCCAATTGTGGTTGTAAAACGAATTTTTATTATTATTACTGTTATTGTTCCATGACAGAAGACACCGAACTGTTTGAGATCCTTCGCATTTTTGAACTCATTTCTTTGCAGCTCGATGTGGGCCAGAGAGGCTTCGTATTTTATCTTCAAATAATGGGACCCTCCCGAAAACATTGTTCGGAACTGGGGAATTGAAGCTGATTTTAGGACTCTTCTGCGATAATATGTTGCAGACAAAAAATATAGAGGACTGAAGCTTGTGTTTAGTTTTAGCTGTGTGAGAGAATTAGTTACGCTGAACACTGTTATTTACTGCAAAACTTTTTCCTGCTACTGGTTAAAAGTGGAAACTAAACAAAAAGCTTTCAGCGTAGTGTGCGACCCCACACAGCGACTGCTCCAGCAGGAACGCGTCAATTACTCCGCTTTTTAATGTGAAGTGTACGATCCCACATGGTGGGTGGAAAGTGGAAACTGTGCCACGCCAGTCTACGCGCCTGCCATCTTCCGGCGGCCGCGTGGAACACTGTACCGCGGCGCCTGCTGCTTACAAGGGAAAGGTCATGTCTACACGATTCCTCTTCCCTCAGATGCACAGGATTAAAATCGAATGGACAAATATTAGTAGAATGCACGTACAGTACGAAAGCGCGCTGTCGCGTCCACATGTTGCCTCTATGCCCAAGCTGTCTGCTATGCATCCGCTTCTTTGTTTGACTTTTCTGCTGCATTTGTTGTGGTGCACAAGAAAACACAAAGGCAACTATAGGTAAAAAGTATCAAAGTAACAGTGATACGAGAAATGTTAGAATGACTTTGACATTTTGTTTGCACATTTCAGGCGGTGGTCACAGCGAGATTTTAGGCTTTCTGCATGGCAAAGTGCGGAGATAACATAGGCAATAACATTTAATTGGCTTGTATGCTACATTGAGCCATTTATTTCGCATTTAAAAACGAAGCATTTTAGTTACTATTCCTGAAACTGAGAAGTACTTCAGGAAGGTTCTTAACCGTTATACAGTATGAAGGTTAATTAACTTCCAATACGTCATTTGTATTTTATTTCATAAAAAGCAGTTTACACAAATTCAAATGGATCAAATGGCTCTGAGCACTATGGGACTTAACTTCTGAGGTCATCAGTCCCCTAGAACTTAGAATTACTTAAACCTAACTAACCTAAGGACATCACACACATCCATGCCCGAGGCACGATCCGAACCTGCGACCGCAACTGTCGCGCGGATCCAGACTGTTGCGCCTAGAACCGCTCGGCCAGTCCGGCCGGCGCAGAGAAAATACCAGTACTAAACGTTACTTTCATTAACTTGAGCTCGTAACTACTTGCAGCCACTTTTCTGATGAAATAAATATAATATGCCTTCTAACATCGCTGTGAAGGTATGGAAATTGATTGCAAAGAATGTATTGGTTGTCAGGCTATGTTATGACTTGCTCCTAACGTCATTAACCCTGTAGTGCACATGTCCGCACGAGGAGGAAGTGTCAGCTGGAGTAGACTGCATGCATTTGCAGCGTCAGGACTGAATGACAACACCAAAGCAGTAACATTAACAGCTGTCCACTGCAGTGGACAAGTGCACCGCAGGTTTAAATTTACTGTTAGGTGAAAAAAAAGAGTATCAGTGCCCACAGGGAAGGTGGTATGCTTACACAGTGCTGAAGTTGAAGAAGTCGACTACGTCAAACGCACTGAAGGAGAGAAGCGATGGAAACGGGGATCAGAATGATAGTGGACTCCTCCCTCTTAAATGCTGTTTGTCGTGACATGCTGACCTGTAGCATAGTTTAATGCTTACATTCCCCCACCTGGCCGTTGTGGCCGAGCGGTTCTAGGCGCTTCAGTCCGGAACCGCGATGCTGCAACGGTCGCAGGTTCGAATCCTGCCTGGGGCATGGATGTGTATTATGTACTTAGGTTAGTTAGGTATAAGTAGTTCTAAGTCTAGGGGACTGATGACCTCAGATGTTAAGTCCCCTAGTGCTTAGAGCCATTTGAACCATTTATTTACATTCCCCCAATATTTCAACGCACTTTGCTACAATCGAAACAAGTTTCATTATAAAAACAATAACTGCGAGGTAAATTCGCGAAAAATGCATTAGACTGAAGACAAGACTTCGACGTATATTTTATGCATATTTTGCACATACCGGTGCACGGGTGTGCAACCAGGGGCTCGCGATCAGGATCCAGTCCCTGATTACTTTCAGTCCTGTCCAGATAAGAAATTTCTGGTTTAGAGTTGCAGAATTAAAGGTATTAAAAAACATCATAAGTAAAGAAATAGTGTTCACGACACGTAAATAACTGTAAACGTCTGAAGATGGAGTTAACATAAAATGAATGTACTCTCACAAACGCCTGTTTTCAGGCATAACTTGTTGGTTTAGTGTGTTAGAAAGGGGTGCCATTCATGTGGAAGCATTACCCCACCAACATTAACGCCACAGATGCGGCTGTTCTGACTTTATGCGCTAGAGGCGCCGCAGTTGTGCCACTTAATCAGGCGGCGCGCGAGCGTGACAAGTGTCTGAATCTGGCCGACGATCACCAAATGTTGCCCGTGCCTGTACTACTGCGTTCACTGAGTTTTGAAACTGACGCCTGAAGAGTAGGCACCCACGAGAACCTGACTGTCTCACAAGATGCCGCGTAATATGGCGCATACATTAATTTTATTTTTTAATGGCGTTTGGGATGGAAGCCATGCGGCCTCGGCGTACACTTAACAGAATCACATCCTCCCTCAAAACAGTCGCCATTGGCCGCTGTGCACCACCGTCCGTACAGTTGCTGGAAGCACCGCTAAAGCGTGTAGGCAAGAATGTCCCGGACGCCTTCTCCTGTAGAAGACACGAGCTCTTTGACCGAATGAAATTACGTTCACGGAGGAGTGCTGTCTTGCAGCGAACGAGACAGAAACCTGGTACGAGGTCAGGTGAGTGCAGAGGGCGTGGCAAAATGGTTACCTGTTGCCCTGCTAGTTCCCCTCGGACTAGCTCAGAGTGACGTGCAGGGGCATTGTCGCCTAGCAACAGCCATTTCTTCCCACGCCGAAGCCCAGGATGCTTACGACGATATCAATCCCGTAAACGTCCAAGGGACCCATTGTAATGGGATTTTGTTACCGCTCCATCATCTGGAATGAACCCCATGTGAACTATTCCATTTGGAAAAAAAATCAGTTTAACCATCGCCGTGCCTTTTCGATTGTCTTGTCGCAGTTTTCTCTGTTGTGACGATATTGGCGTTTTCCAAGTGCCGGTTTGTCGCTTCAATTGCGGATCGTACAGGAAACGTGTCCAGTTATGGTGCGGTTGAGATCGTCTGCACCATTGATCGGACCCTCAGAAATCGTCATGTGATTATCACGTTGGTCTTACATCAGGGCGTGTGGAACGGCATGCTGAGTAACACACGGCATGTTCAAGTCATCAACCAGAATTCTGTAGCCCGTACCATGGGCTACCCTACTGCTGCTGCGATAACTTAGATCTACCATTCGGGAGCAGCTGCATTCACCAACACTGCAAACTCTAACCACAACACTGCAGCTCAGTCCGTCGTCACTTACTGCGCCATTTGAAATGTTTCGATACGTTTTTGCCTCGTTTCTGGCAGAACTGGATGTTCGCCCGTTGTTACAACTGCGACTTACTTGATTTCCGACGCGCAGTCAGTCTGCCGTCGCAACAATAGCCGAAGTTTTGTTTACAGTGCATACACTCAACTGTCTTGCGCTGGGGCGAAAGACTGACGTAGTATCGTACCATGGCGCCACGTACACTATGTGATCAAAAGTATCCGGACACCTTGCTGAAAATGACTAACAAGTTCGTGGCGCCCTCCATCGGTAATGCTGGAATTGAATATGGTGTTGGCCCACCCTTAGCCTTGATGACAGCTTCCACTCTCGCAAGCATGCGTTCAGTCAGGTGCTGGAAGGCTTCTTGGGGAATGGCAGCCCATTCTTCACGGAGTGCTGCACTGAGGAGAAGTATCCATGTCGGTCGGTGAAGCTTGACACGAAGTCGGCGTTCCAAAACAACCCAAAAGTGTTCTTTAGGATTCAGGTCGGGTCTCTGTGCAGGCCAGTCCATTACAGGGATGTTATTGTCGTGTAACTACTCCGCCACAGGCCGTGCATTATGAACAGGTGCTCGATCGTGTTGAAAGATGTAATTGTCATCCTCGAGTTGCTCTTCAATAGTGGGAAGTAAGAAGGTGCTAAAACAACAATGTAGGCGTGTGCTGTGATAGTTCCACGCAAAACAACAAGGGATGCAAGGCCCCTCCATGAAAAACACGACCACAGCATAACACCACCGCCTCCGAATTTTACTGTTGCCGCTACACACGCTGGCAGATGTCATTCACCGGGCATTCGACATACCCATACACTGCCATCAGATCGCCACATTGTGTACCGTGACTCGTCACTCCACACGTTTTTCCTCTGTTCAATCGTCCAATGTTTGCGCTTCTTACACCAAGCCATTTACCGGCGTGATGTGTGGCGTATGAGCAACCGCTCGACCGTGAAATCCAAGTTTTCTCACCTTCCGCCTAACTGTCATAGTACTTGCAGTGGATCTTGTTGCAGTTTGGAATTCCTGCGTGATGGTCTCCACATATGCCTGCCTATTACACATTACGAGGTTTTAATATAACTGTATGGTCTCAAGTTAAGGTCACCGTCTTATAATGGAATAATATTTTATTCAGAAAATCAATTATTAATCAGTATATTTAAAAATTTCTGTAATTAATTGTTTTTGTTCCCTAGAAGAAAATCCCAATCGGAATTCCTATAATATACTAGTACGCAAAGATTAAGGACGAAAGTATATTTCGCATGAGGTGCCATTGGCAAATGACATAGATCGATTAAACTTGGACCATATATAGAAATAACTGGTGCAGTAGGCCTGTAGTACAGAAAGAAACTGAAACAAATGCGCAGTGAGACGAACAGAAATGAAATTTATATTCAAAGACAAGAATTACACTGAAGTCACCGTGTTTCATGATGGTGCCCTGGACATTACAAAAGGCGGGACGTGGTACATACTAATGGGTTGTGTGATCACCACAGAATACTCTGCAGTGTCCTCCCATGCTGGCCGCAAAGTTGGTAAGGAGTTTTTGTTGTAGGGTGTTCCATTCCTCCACCAGACGGTTGATAAATGTTGGATAGCCGTTGGTCCATGTGGACGTGCTGCAATACCACATATTCTCTATGGAATTTAAGCTGGGAAACGGGCAGGCAAGTGCTTGCCAAAAGAGGGTGTAAGGTACCCGTCGTATGTAAGAGCGCTTTTCACTTTATTTCCAGTTTTTCTATTTCACATACGGGAAGTGAATGTATCGGCGCTGCAGGACGCACAGAGGTTAGGAGAAAGCGGTAGGTTCCCATACTGGTTAGCAGAGGCAGTTGGCCATCTGGCGCTTTCAGAGCCAACAGGATGAGGTGCCGATGCGGAAATCGCTCGTGACGTCACCAAAGAGGTGGTAGGAAAACTACATTTATTCTGACACGAATCAAGTAATTGTTATTAACAAATATTTGTTAACAGAAGTTGCCTTTTGCCACTCAGACTTCAGGAGGAGTCGACCAGTCATAAATACTATCTTTCAATAATTTTACAGTGCCAGGAAACGCTGATATAAATGAATAACTTTGGCATAGCCAAAGATGTACGATTTTATACGAACTATACCCATTGTGTGCTCAAGTTACATAATGGTTCAAATGGCTCTGAGCACTATGGGACTTAACATCTGTGGTCATCAGTCCCCTAGAACTTAGAACTACTTAAACCTAACTAAACTAAGGACATCACACACATCCATGCCCGAGGCAGGACTCGAACCTGCGACCGTAGCGGTCACGCGGTTCCACACTGAAGCGCCTAGAACCGCACGGCCACACCGGCTGGCGCTCAAGTTACAGACTGCTATAGCCGACAGTCGGCAGTCGGCGTTAGGATGCCTTTGGATCTACCCATACAGTAGAACATCTACATCCACATTTACATTTATACTCCGCAAGCCACCCAACGGTGTGTGGCGGAGGGCACTTTGCGTGCCACTGTCATTACCTCCCTTTCCTGTTCCAGTCGCGTATGGTTCGCGGGAAGAACGAGTGCCGGAAAGCCTCCGTGCGCGCTCGAATCTCTCTAATTTTACATTCGTGATCTCCTCGGGAGGTATAATTAGGGGGAAGCAATATATTCGATACCTCATCCAGAAACGCACCATCTCGAAACCTGGCGAGCAAGTTACACCGCGATGCAGAGCGCCTCTCTTGCAGAGTCTGCCACTTGAGTTTGCTAAACATTTCCGTAACGCAATCATGCTTACCAAATAACCCTGTGACGAAACGCTCGGCTCTTCTTTGGATTTGCTCTGTCTCCTCTGTCAACCCGACCTGGTACGGATCCCACACTGATGAGCAATACTCAAGTATAGGTCGAACGAGTGTTTTGTAAGCCACCTCCTTTGTTGATGGACTACATTTTCTAAGGACTCTCCCAATGAATCTCAACCTGGCACCCGCCTTACCAACAGTTAATTTTATATGGTCATTCCACTTCAAATCGTTCCGCACGCATACCCCCAGATATTTTACAGAAGTAACTGCTACCAGTGTTTGTTCCGCTATCATATAATCATACAATAAAGGATCCTTCTTTCTATGTATTCGCAATACATTACATTTGTCTATGTTAAGGGTCAGTTGCCACTCCCTGCACCAAGTGCCTATCCGCTGCAGATCTTCCTGCATTTCGCTGCAATTTTCTAATGCTGCAACTTCTCTGTATACTACAGCATCATCCGCGAAAAGCCGCATGGAACTTCCGACACCATCTACATTTATACATATTGTGAAAAGCAATGGTCCCATAACACTCCCCTGTGGCACGCCAGAGGCTACTTTAACGTCTGTAGACGTCTGTCCATTGAGAACAACATGCTGTGTTCTGTTTGCTAAAAACTCTTCAATCCAGCCACAGAACTGGTCTGATATTCCGTAGGCTCTTACTTTGTTTATCAGGCGACAGTGCGGAACTGTACCGATCGCCTTCCGGAAGTCAAGGAAAATGGCATCTATCTAGGAGCCTGTATCTAATATTTTCTGGATCTCATGAACAAATAATACCGCTAATAGTTAGCTTTTAATCAGTGTGAACAGTTTCAATTAGCTTATAATCAGTGTGAACAATTTCAATTTACGGTGTTTTTTAAATAAACAGATCACAATGGCATACGGTGCAAAAACTGTTTGCATAAAAACTTCTTGCCGCTTCATTACGTAAAACATTGCACTTTCAGAATCTGACGGCGCAGCTAAGGCTCTGCAACGGGACATAAAACTGTGAGAGCATTTCCACACAACGGGAAGGAAGAATTCATACGCGGCGACTCGCAAAACTTGGGTGGGAAAGCGTGGCCAGTTATACTTTACCTCCTTTAACCACCATCTACGGACTCACTGGCTAAGCTGAGACATATCTGGAAGTTTTGTACGATTGAAGGGTTCTTGCAATGGCACGTCCAGAATCACTACGCAGACTGAGTCTGCTCACATCCGAGAAGAGCAAGCGACCCCACTCCTCGTTTGTTAAGTCCCTGTGCTGTTGGCACCTTTGCAAAACGCGTCGCTGATTTGCGGGTGTCAACGCAACACAACACTCTGTTCGTCGGACGAAGAGACCACCCCCATGCAGTCGCCGTGCCGTTGTAGAGCGTGAGAATGCGTGCCCAGCAGTCCTCTTAAATGTGGTTGCAATTGCACCCGCTGTTTAACGTGAGTCCCTTCTTGTCTGTTGCACAGTGTAGCGGTCACCTACTGCTGTGGCTGACCGCGGTCGACCACGTCCCCTCCTTCGGGCAGCAGTGTTGATGGTTCGGAACACTCCACGTGATCGTGTAACTATGCTGTGAGCGATATCAAACTCCTGAGCTACACTTCCACTTTCTTACAGTTGTCCGATGATTGTTCCTCGTGCGAATTCAGCTGAGTGTTCTTATGAAGAACACCACCACATTGCACCGTAACTACTCGCTGGTTGACACACAGCGTCTTTTCCCGCTCCTTCAACGGCTCCGTATTGCTGGGCCAACCAGTTTGTTAGTATAGTCACGCTGACCTCAAGCCAGGAGGCGCCCAACTTGCTGTACCGAGGTGTACTATAAAGACAGGCTGCGGGACCGTACGTCACGAGGGTAGGACTGAACTGGCTCGCTCGCTCAGCTCAGCTGACGAAATACGTTTCTAAACGTGTTAACTCGCAACTGGTTGTTATGTGCTAACGAGAACTACATCTTGTTCTCGAATATGCTTTTATGGTGTCTTACCTGTTACTAGTACTACAACAAAATACACAACTAGGCAGTATGCTGTAGTTTAAGATCTGTGCTCTACATAAATAGTATGACGGATTGTTTATAGCAGTTGTCCTCCTCTGCTTAACAGTCCTCAATTCATACGAGATGTAGTGCGTCATGCAACCAATAACCATTTTGGCCTGGTTTTAACTTTATTGTACCTAATAGAACCCTAGCAAATTATTAGTAGGCCATTGGACTTCCGATGGTTGTAGGACTAATAAAATATAGGACACCATAATAGCAGATTCCAGTATAAGATGCAATTCTCATTTTTACGGAAATACCCAATTACGAGTCAACAAGTGCAGAAACGTAGTTTGTGTGCTGAACTGAGCGAGCGAGCTCCGACCTATCTTACAAGGGGATCCTTCATACTGTAAATCAGGTATTTTGATGCGCTTCAAATATGTGGTAGAGGCACCTTACCCTGACTACCTGGCTATCCGGTTTTTTAGCGACGGGCCTTGGTTTTTGGGAAAATCGATTCTGACGTTCATTGCGTGCTTTCTATACCTGTAATATTACACAAATTCCGAGCAAATCAGCGTAGCGCAGCGGTGTAGGTTCACGGCTACCGCGCTGGAGGTACCGAGTTCGAAACCTGCTCCCAATATGTCTTTTTATGTATGCAAGAACCGTCCGGAAAAATTGGCACTAACGTTCAAAAACGAGTAGACGAATTAATTGGGAAATACAGAAATGTAGTCGTGTCCTGCACGAAATCCGGGAAGTTCACGAAACAGGTGTACGAAGAATTTTTGCATCCCGTAATTCTTCGGTACGTGGGACAGAACGAATGTTTCTACATTATCGATTCGGGGGGAGGGCAAACCGATTAAACTTTATGCGATCATCTATTCACTGATGAAAGGGAAGCGAGCACCTGCACCCTAAAAGTCGTCCCACCAAAGCGCACTCCTTACTGCCAGCCCTGCAATGTTTATTTTTACCGACAGCTGAAGATCTTCACGAAAATTACTCAGAATGCTCCAACTTGATGAAAGACAATAGAGAGATCGCTTCTTGAGAAGATTCGATAAAATTACATTCGCTAATCCTACATCAATTCAGCGCACCTAATTTGGAAAGCATGATTAGATACGCATGGCTTGCATCGAAATTAGCGGATGAAAGAGAAATCTTTTTGAATGCAAAAGATTTGTGTTTCCCGGTATCACTCATGAAGAAACCGTGCGCCTGCAAGACGGTTCCTTTCACAAAATGCGCGTGGTGCTCCGAAAATTTGTGCTTCGGTTGTTTCCATGATTAAGTATTACCCACAATATTGTTCTGGCACATCAAGCAATGTGGATGACGAAAAATAAGATTTTGTAATGTTCCATGACAGAAAAAATTAATAACTGAATATATCTTTATAATTTCACACACCTTACACCGTTTGTTGATATTCTTTGAGATAAAATTGAAAAACTCGGTCGATTTTCACAAAAAAAAGGTCTACCAGCAGGATTCAAACACGATACCTCCAGCACGGTAGCCATGAACCTTTACCGCTGCACTACGCTGACTTGCTCGCAATATATATAATGTTATGGGTATAGAAAGCACACAATGGACTTCAAAATCGATTTTCTCAAAAACAAAGGCCCATCGCTAAAAAACCGGATATCCAGGTACTCAGGTTAAGTGCCTCTACAACATACACTCCTGGAAATGGAAAAAAGAACACATTGACACCGGTGTGTCAGACCCACCATACTTGCTCCGGACACTGCGAGAGGGCTGTACAAGCAATGATCACACGCACGGCACAGCGGACACACCAGGAACCGCGGTGTTGGCCGTCGAATGGCGCTAGCTGCGCAGCATTTGTGCACCGCCGCCGTCAGTGTCAGCCAGTTTGCCGTGGCATACGGAGCTCCATCGCAGTCTTTAACACTGGTAGCATGCCGAGACAGCGTGGACGTGAACCGTATGTGCAGTTGACGGACTTTGAGCGAGGGCGTGTAGTGGGCATGCGGGAGGCCGGGTGGACGTACCACCTAATTGCTCAACACGTGGGGCGTGAGGTCTCCACAGTACATCGATGTTGTCGCCAGTGGTCGGCGGAAGGTGCACGTGCCCGTCGACCTGGGACCGGACCGCAGCGACGCACGGATGCACGCCAAGACCGTAGGATCGTACGCCGTGCCGTAGGGGACCGCACCGCCACTTCCCAGGAAATTAGGGACACTGTTGCTCCTGGGGTATCGGCGAGGACCATTCGCAACCGTCTCCATGAAGCTGGGCTACGGTCCCGCACACCGTTAGGCCGTCTTCCGCTCACGCCCCAACATCGTGCAGCCCGCCTCCAGTGGTGTCGCGACAGGCGTAAATGGAGGGACGAATGGAGACGTGTCGTCTTCAGCGATGAGAGTCGCTTCTGCCTTGGTCCCAATGATGGTCGTATGCGTGTTTGGCCCCGTGCAGGTGAGCGCCACAATCAGGACTGCATACGACCGAGGCACACAGGGCCAACACCCGGCATCATGGTGTGGGGAGCGATCTCCTACACTGGCCGTACACCACTGGTGATCGTCGAGGGGACACTGAATAGTGCACGGTACATCCAAACCGTCATCGAACCCATCGTTCTACCATTCCTAGACCGGCAAGGGAACTTGCTGTTCCAACAGGACAGTGCACGTCCGCATGTATCCCGTGTCACCCAACGTGCTCTAGAAGGTGTAAGTCAACTACCTTGGCCAGCAAGATCTCCGGATCTGTCCCCCATTGAGCATGTTTGGGACTGGATGAAGCGTCGTCTCACGCGGTCTGCACGTCCAGCACGAACGCTGGTCCAACTGAGGCGCCAGGTGGAAATGGCATGGCAAGCCGTTCCACAGGACTACATCCAGCATCTCTACGATCGTCTCCATGGGAGAATAGCAGCCTGCATTGTTGCGAAAGGTGGATATACACTGTACTAGTGCCGACATTGTGCATGCTCTGTTGCCTGTGTCTATGTGCCTGTGGTTCTGTCAGTGTGATCATGTGATGTATCTGACCCCAGGAATGTGTCAATAAAGTTTCCCCTTCCTGGGACAATGAATTCACGGTGTTCTTATTTCAATTTCCAGGAGTGTATTTGAAGCACATCAAAATCTGTGATTTTCGGAATGGAGGGTTCCCTTGTTAGTGACGTACGCGCCGCAGCCTGTCTTTATCGTGGGTTTCGTTCTGTACACGACTCGGAGTCCTCTTACAGCATGGTCCCGCACTGTCATGCATTTCGATCAAACAGTTAATATGTTACGTTACTTTATCTATCTCCACCTTAAGTTTTTGCAGAGCGGTGTAACTTCCTCAGTGTCACCTGATTTAAATCAATTAAATTCCATTACCTTTGTGTTACTTTTGTTGACGTTCATCTTATGACCTCATTTCAAGACACAATCAACTCCTTTCAGCTCGTCTTCCAAGTCCTTTGCTGTATCTGATGGAATTACAGTGTCATCAGAAAACCTCAATGTTTTATTTCTTCTCATTGACTTTAATTTCCTTTCCAAATTTCTCCTTGGTTTTTCCTCTCTGCCTGCTCAATGTGCAGACTGAATAACATCTGGTATAGGCTACCAACCTGTCCCACTCCCTTCTTAACCACTGCTTCTCTTTTATGTCCTTCAACACTAATGACTGCAATCTGGTTTCTATACAAGTTGTAAATAGCCTTTCGCTGCCTATATTTTATTTCTAATACCTTCAGAATTTCAAAGGTTGTATTAGAGTCAGTATTGTCAAAAGCTCTCTCGAAAGACAGAAGTTCTATAAACATACATTTGCTTTTCTTTAACCTATCTCCTAAGATAAGCCGTAGGGTCAGTATTACCTCACGTTTTCCTACATTTTTCGGTACCTCAGTCGGCCTCTCTCATTCTTCTGCAAATAATTCGTGTAAGGATTTTTCAACGAAAACTTACTAAACTAGGTCCCTTGTTGCAAGCTGGGCCGTCCTCCGTGGCCGAGCGGTTCTAAGCGCTTCAGTCTGGAACCGTGCGACCGCTACGGTCACAGGTTCGAATCCTGCCTCAGGCATGGATGTGTGTGATGTCCTTAGGTTAGTTAGGTTTAAGTAGTCCTAAGTCTAGGGGACTGATGGCCTCAGATGTTAAGTCCCATAGTGCTCAGACCCATTTAAACCATTTTTTGCAAGCTAGTTGTTGATCCACTGTTGGCCAGCTAGGCCTATAACAGCTTTACCAGAGCGCTGTTATGCGCCAGTTTTCGGAGTTCCTCCAGATGATTATCATTATTATTGTTATTATTATTATTATTATTATTATTATGACTTACTAAACTGATATGTAATATTGGCACCTGTCAATGCCTGCCTTTATTGAAACCAGAATTATTGCTTTTTCTTGAAGTCTGAGGTTATTTCACTTTCCCATAAATTTGCGCACCTGGTGGAATAGTTCTGACATGGCTGGCTGGCTCTCCTAAGGATATCAGGAGTTCTGTGAAAATGTCGTCTACTCCAGGGGTCCTTGTTCCAACTTAGCTATCTCAGATCTCTGCCACATTCTTCTCGCAGTATCACATCTTCCCTCTCATCTTCATTTCATCCTCTTCCCTTTCTAGCTACCGCAAAGGATCTTAGGTGGTTGCTTCAGTACTCAGAGCAATAAAAATATCAGTGTGGCATATGACGACTGCCACTCTTCAGCGCTGATCTTGGTGACGTAGCGCCAACGAGGAAAGGTCTTGATCACCGTGTGACGCTCCTACGTAAATATTACTGTACAGTCACGCACTCTGGAGCTCAGTCACACACTTACGAAAGTTCAAGTACCTCCTAGGAGAAGAAACCGCAAGTTAGTAACAGTACAGTCAGTGTGTACTTTGTGATTGGGAGGTGAGTAGTCTGCGTCAAAATTACCATGGAAACATTCGTGAGTCGTTCGTCAGACGTAACGTAGGCGTTACCAGAGTTAGCTGGCTATTGATACAGAACAGCTGTCGGAGCAAACGCAGGCGTATGCAGTACCGAGGGGTTCGTGCGTGAAATGCGGACTCTGTCTCACTCTGGTCCGCTAATGAACAAAATTTAAAAGAAGAAAGTGTAAGTCGGATCGCATAGCAGTGTTGTCCCTGGAGTTGCGATGTACAGCCATTCGAATTGGTGTTCCAGGACTCATTTGCACTCTTTATGGGTTTTCACGCCTAAATTGAAGACATTTCACATTGCGAACTCTTTCTTTCATCATCATCATCATCGTCTTTGTCGTATTCTCCATCCGTTTGTCAGCCATTACTGGATAAAGGCCTCCTCTACACGTTTTCATGCAGTATAGTTCAAACGCGTCTGTGGAGTTTAGCTGTTTGGTTATTACTTGGGCTAATCTGCCCTCAGTTACTAGAATGTTTCTTACCTGATTTGTACTGCATGCACTAAACAAGGATCGAATGCGTCAAGAATTGTTATTTTATGAGTAACTGGAGGCACTGGGCGCGTAGCACACGAGTAGCAAACTTTATTATGTATACTAGCGACCCATCCCGTCTTCGCCCTCGTAAGCCTGTGTGTGTCTACGGACGCACGACTTGTTTACAATACGAGTATACAGGGTGGTCCACTGACAGTGACCGGGCCAAATATCTCCCGAAATAAGCATCAAACGAAAAAACTACAAAGTACGAAACTCGTCTAGCTTGAAGGGGGAAACCAGATGGCACTATGGTTGGCCCGCTAGATGGCGCTGCCATAGGTTAGACGGATATCAACTGCGTTTTTTAAAAATTGGAATCTCCATTTTTATTGCATATTCGTGTAGTGCGTAAAGAAATATGAATGTTTTAGTTGGACCACTTTCTTCGCTTTGTGATAGATGGCGCTGTAATAGTCACAAACGTATAAGTACGTGTATCACGTAACATTCCGCCAGTGCGGACGGCATTTGCTTCGTGATACATTACCCGTGTTAAAATGGACCGTTTACCAATTGCGGAAAAGGTCGATATCGTTTGATGTATAGCTATTGTGATCAAAATGACCAACGGGCGTGTGATATGCATGCTGCTCGGTATCCTGGACGACATCACTCAAGTGTCCGGACCGTTCGCCGGATATTTACGTTGTTTAAGAAAACAGGACGTGTTCAGCAACATGTGAAACGTCAACCACGGCTTGCAACAATTGACGATGCCCAAGGAGGTGTTTTAGCTGCTGTCGCGATTAATCTGCACATCAGTAGCAGACAAATTGCGCGAGAATCGGGAAACTCAAAAACGTCGGTGTTGAGAATGCTACATCAACATCGACTGCACCCGTACCATATTTCTATGCACCAGGAATTGCATGGCGACGACATTGAACGTCGTGTACAGTTCTGCCACTGGGCGCAAGAGAAATTACGGGACGATGACAGATTTTTTGCACGCGTTCTATTTAGCGACGAAGCGCCATTCACCAACACCGGTAACTCAAACCGGTTATAATATGCACTATTGAGCAACGGAAAATCCACGATGGCTGCGACAAGTGGAACATCAACGATCTTGGCGGGTTAATGTATGGTTCGGCATTGTGGGAGGAAGGATAATTGGCCCCCATTTTATCGATGGCAATCTAAATGGTGCAATGTATGCTGATTTCCTACGTAATGTTCTACCGATGTTACTACAAGATGTTTCACTGCATGACAGAATGGCGATGTACTTCCAACATGATGGATGTCCGGCACATAGCTCGCTTGCGGTTGAAGCGCTAATGAATAGCATATTTCTTGACAGGTGGATTGCTCGTCAAAGCACCATGCCGTGGCCCGCACGTTCACCGGGGATTTCTTTCTGTGGGGAAAGTTGAAGGATATTTGCTATCGTGATCCACCGACAACGCCTGACAACATGCGTCAGCGCACTGTCAATGCATGTGCGAACATTACGGAAGGCGGACTACTCGCTGTTGAGAGGAATGTCGTTACACGTATTGCCAAATGCATTAAGGTTGACGGACATCATTTTGAGCATTTATTGGATTAATGTGGTATTTACAGGTAATCACGCTGTAACAGCAATTGTTCTCAGACATGATAAGTTCACAAAGGTAATGTGTCGTATTGGAACAACCGAAATAAAATGTTCAAACGTGCCTACGTTTTGTATTTTAATTTAAAAAACCTACCTGTTACCTACTGTTCGTCTAAAATTGTGAATCATATGTTTGTGACTATTACAGCACCATCTATGACAATGCGAAAGAAGTGGCCCAACTAAAACATTCATATTTCTTTACGCATTACACGAATATGTAATAAAAATTGGGGATACCTATTTAAAAAAGCGCAGTTGATGTCCGTTTGACCTATGGCAGCGCCATCTAGCGGGCCAACCATAGCGCCATCTGGTTTTCCCCTTCAAGTTAGACTAGTTTCGTTCTTTGTACTTTTTCGTTTGACGCCTACTTCGTGAGATATTTGACCCGGTCACGATCAGTGGACCACCCTGTATAGTAATATACACAAAGCTTCCTTGTCAACCAGTCTATCTGTTAATGAATAATCTGTTAATGAATGATCTCTATAGTTGCTTCTGAGATTAGTCCGAACATATAGACAGAACAACACGGCAGAGATTTTAATTTGTAGTACGTATAGATTCTGGACAGACTTCGCTGCTCTCTGGTGTCGCGGCGGCTGTTGTTGTGCTACTTTTCCCACCAGATACCGCCTCCTCTCAGCTGGACAACTCGTAGCTCCAGTCATTGCTACGAGATGTCACTACAAACGATAAGTAAATATGGAAAGCATACAAAATTACACACTCGTCGTTTCTACAAACAACGGACTGTCTGTTAGTGAAAACCGTATCAAAATCTTTACATTATCTGTCTCTACATCTACATCCATACTCTGCAAACCACTGTGAAGTGCATGGAAGAGGATACTTTTCATTCTACAATTACATTCACACATGGAGCGCGGACCTAACCTTGTCCTCACGATTCCTACCGGACCGATATGTAAAGGGTGGAGGACTGTTTCTAGAGACATCTTTTAATGCTGATTCTTGAAATTTTGTAAGTAGGCTTTTTCTCTATAGTTTACGCCTATCTTCAAGAACCTGCCAGTCTAGTTCTTTCAGCGTTTCTGTGACAGTCTCCCATTCGTGCTGCCCATCTCTGTACACATTGTGTGTCTCCTGTCAGATCTATAGTACGGCTCCGTCACATCTGAGCAATATTCTAGGATGGGTCGCACGAGTGATTTGTAAGCAATCTCGTATGCAGAATAAGATTTTCACTCTGCAGCGGAGTGTGCGCTGATATGAAACTTCCTGGCAGATTAAAACTGTGTGCCCGACCGAGACTCGAACTCGGGACCTTTGCCTTTCGGGGGCAAGCGCTCTACCATCTGAGCTACCGAAGCACGACTCACGCCCGGTACCCACAGCTTTACTTCTGCCAGTATCTCGTCTCCTACCTTCCAAACTTTACAGAAGCTCTCCTGCGAACCTTGCAGGACTAGCACTCCTGAAAGAAAGGATATAGCGGAGACATGGCTTAGCCACAGCCTGGGGGTCCCGAGTTCGAGTCTAGGTCGGGCACACAGTTTTAATCTGCCAGGAAGTTTCAATCTCCTACGTACACATTTCCCTAGGATTCCACCAGTACACCGAAGACTGCTTACAGATTTACCCCACGACTCAGCCTATGTGATGGTTCCATTCCATGTCTCTAGAGAAGTGTTAGATACTGGTATTCGTATGAGATCACCGATTCCAACTGTCACTCGTAGATACTGTAGTCACAGGAATTTTTTTTTTTTTTTCGTTTTGTGAAGTGCTCAAATTTACAATTTTGAAATTTTGTAGCAAGTTCGAAATCTTTGCATCAGTTCGAAATCTTATCAAGATCCGACTGAATACTTCTGCAACTTTTTTCAGACCGTACTTAACTACAGATAACTGTAAGAAAAGACTTCGCCAGATGAACTCGCATCCTGCTCGCCACACGTGCAGACTTATATATTCAGTATGAGTTTTAGATAATGCGTAACATGTAATGGATTCTAGGTAGTAACAAGTGTACTCAGATCCACTTGTCGTGAAACCACAGAACTGTTTCGTCGTTCGCTGCGAAACAACCACGAGCTAACCCTACCCCCCTTGCTCAGACCGTGGGGACACCCTTTTTCTTTCTTTTTTATTCCGAGTAGCCCGTCTAGAGGGTACGACAAATCAACGTCGATTCTAGGGTGATCAGCTGAGAGGTGGCGTCGTCTTTTCGCAGCGTTTCAATGAGTTTCGTTCTCATCATTTTCAGACAAAGTGTCGGGATCGTCAAGGCGTCGCATGTTATTGCATGGGAACATAACAGGGCTTTGCCCGTCTGACTTCAGCATGATATTGATGATGATTGAAAATGGCATGTTTTATCGATCTGAATTATTACGTTTGTGTATGATTGTTATCTGTAACCTCCTGCATCCTGATTTGTCTGGCGAGGGTGGACAGGGGCGCTGTATCTGAAGCGCCGGGATGTTGTGTACCTAACTGTTGAATGAGTAGGTGGGTAGAAATGGAAGCCTTGTCAAAGAGGTTTTCTGAGTTCCTTTCCATATTGATGTGTTCTGCTAATGCAGACTTGTTCTTTCCATACAGGTGTACTCTGCTGTTGCAGACTTGTATGTCTGCCCTAGTCGCACGTTTCTGATGTGTTCCGTAGGGAGCGGTGTGATGCATAACTATGTCTGTTCAACGTATTGCATCCTACATTCGGACTCAGTACGGTAAACGCCAACTTTCCGCAGTCCTAGACGGTCTTTCGTCGCTCGAATAACATCCTTAATTTCCGCGTTGAGCGGAAAATGGTCTTTGTTTAATGTTTCCCCATTATTCTCGCAATGATACTTGTCGGTAGCTCTGCATGTGGCAAGAACGCCTTATACTCGTATTTTGCTGCTTCTTCCTCTGCGTGTCTTCCTTCCTCTTATCAGTCTGTAAGGCTGATGGGTATGATACTTATTGAAACGCTGCAAGAAGACGACGCCACCAATCGGCTGATCACCCGATAAGATTTTATCTTTGAAATACCACGAGAAAGACTGCGATCACGTATAAATTAACATTGTGCTTCTCTGTTTTCAACTGCAAGATTATTTATGCCCACACTTCTTTCATTCTTCGAGAATGTAGCTCCCTCTGTTCTTGAGTCCACTTTCTTTCAATTCTTGATGTTTTGCTGTCCTGAAAGCTCACTTTTTCTGTCGTTTGTTTAAAACGTTTTCTGTTTCTCACTCTGCACATGTTGTCATCCACATTCTCGATATCTCTTCATACTTCCCTCAGCCATGTGATTTTGGATTAGTAACTGTTTAATAATTCAGACGGTTGATTAGTGATTCTGTGATTATTCATCCCGCATATGTTTCCACAGAATTTTGAACTCGTTTTTCTCGTTAGATCTGTCAGATTCTCTGTATTATATACGTAATCTGTATACGGATATCAATAGGGCCATTGGTCCCACCCGTAAGAAGACTGCCCCACTTAAGGAGATCTGTGGAACAGCCGTCACAGATTGTAATCGACAACTGCTGCGATGGATGGAACAATACCCCAACCTGTACTCTCATCCGGTGAACATCGGCCCAAAAGCAAGTGGAGAAATTTCTCAGTTTTCAACTTGAAACCAGTTGGACGCGGTGCCGACAAAAGAGGAGCTTGAGAGAGATACCGCACAGCTTAAATGCGGGAAATGGCCTTGTGAAGACAACATCCACGCACAACTTGTCGAACCGTGAGCGCTCCAACTGGTGCACTAAAACCGTTTATTGTAATGTCATGTTGATGGTACTGTGCCGCAGGACATGCGCGATGCCGACATCATCACTCTATAAGAAAGTAGAGCCGATCGCGGTGATAGCAGTTGCTACCATCGAATTTAGCTGATTTTTTATCGTCGAAGAAGCGTGTTTGGCCTTGTGATGGTAGTCAGACTGGAGAATCTTATGTACCATCCGTCTCACTGTGGCTCTCGAGCTCTGCGGTCTTCTGTTGATATGATCTGCACACTCCTCTTAAATTCAGGCAAAATGCCACCAGCAGAAGATCCCGTTATTCATTGGTTTCATCGACCTAAATACGGCATCTGGCACAGTCAACAGAGAGGGGCTGTGTACTTTACTAGTGAAGACAGGCTGTCCTCTAAAACTCCTGGAGATGAGCAAGGCTTTTCACCGCGATATGGAGAGTGCTGTCATATTTCGAGGAAGCACATCATATCATTCTGTGGCTGTGCAGCTGCTGGCCCCTGCCTCGTTTGTTGCATTCTTCTCGTTATCTCTCAAAGCTTCTTTCAGCGCAACCTGGGCATCCATCTACACACCTGGGCGTACGGAAAAGGTTACAATATCTCGCTACTCAGATACAAACACTATCGTGAGCAACCTTTTATTCGCTTAAAATGTAGCATTCGTAGCAGATTTTCAAGAAGGCCTTCAGAGAATTACGGACAAATTTGCTATTGCGTACAAACTCTTCTGTGTATCTGTGAATGTAAAGAAGACTGCGGTTATGGCGAGAGTGTACGCGCATATGCCTGTCACAAGATTGGACGACTCCTTATTGAATGTAATTGAGAAATTCCGCTACCTCAGCTCGCTAGTGTCACAAGATTTTTGTCTGGACTACGAAATAGACGCGAAAACTGACAAAGCGGCGAATACCTTCGGGAAGCTCCCCGCAGGAGTATGGGTCAAGGAACAGTTATGGTGATCACAAAAATACTCGTCGCTCAACGTGTCTGCTGAGCACTCTACGTAGTCTAGGGGACTCTACTGCTATATTTTCCTTCATGTTGCTTGATGTCCATTCTTCGGGACATTTAAAACAGTGTGGTTTAGGTATTGTGATCTTTTTATTTTAAACTTTTTAGGTGCGTTGCTGTTGTTTGTTCTTTATTATTACATATACTCATCTGGAAACGGACAAATATTCAAACACGATTTAACAGAAATAGATTGACACGTGGCACGTCTCACAACATTATGATATCTGCTAACCGTACGCACCGTAATAACTAGACCTAATATAAAGAATAGCACGAACGTTCATTTTGACTTCAAAGTCTAGGAGCTGCGCCAGTGAAATTAGACTACCAGAATGACCACTTTGAAAGGATAGTCTACTGCATTAGAGTCTTGTCTTCCTTATGATCTTCTTGTTAGGATACCGATGGTTTTTTTCTGCTAGAATAAGGGCGTATTCAAAAACTAGCACAAACCATCCGCGAAAAATAAGTAACAATCATTATACTGTCTTCAAGTATGCAAGCATTCCACCAAAATCTGGACAACTTTATCGTATCACTGATGAGAGCTTAAATCGTAATTCAGAATATAGCCTAGGTACAAACACAAATGTTGACGTCAACGGTGTAGTTTAATTGATAAGTCAGTGTATTGTGTTTTTGCTACACAGTTCACATCCATTACACTTGTAGAAATCCACGCAGATTCACACAAGACAACAAAGTAAAAATAACTTTTATTGTTATCGGAGCTTATACCATAATTAACTTCTTCCTCCACATAGTAAGATTTTCCAAAAACAGTATATTTACACATCCATTCAGACTGTTATAACTGGTGTTTTGTGTCAGATTCGAAACTCATTGAAATTATATGACTTCCAACTTCTTCAAAAACTTTCTTCACAACGGTCCGTACATTGTCTCCTTCACCAGAACCTATGCCATTGAGAAAAGGCGCTTAGTATTCTTAAAAGCTTGACAGACTTGAAGGAAATAATGGGGGATGGTAATGAAGGGTTTTCGAACAATAATTTTCAAGAGAGGTACTATTTCACAAGGAAAATGAAATAAGATGTTTTAACTTCCAAACTTTTTCAGCAGTCTTCGGTATTTAATATCAAATCCGCAGCCCAACAGCGCACTTTTTTGTGGGAACGATGCATAATGCCTTCGTTTTTTTACTACACACAACTACTGATGCAATGTAAGGAAAATCGATGTAGTAGTCAGAAAGAAAGCATCCTGCGAGGTTAGGTTAATAGGTAAATAATAACAAAACAATAATAATAATAATAATAATAATAATAGTAATAATATAGGCAACTGCCCCTTATAATATTTGTTAATAATAACAATAAGTAATAATAATGACTCTCTACAAACTCCGAAAATTTTCGAAATTGCTCAGTCTCCGTAGCGGTGGGCGGCGACGTTCGAGCGTCGTAGCAGCATCCAGCCGGCAGTCGCTTAGCCAGTATGTGCTGCCGCCTGGTGGCAAGATCGGAATGAGTGTCGTGACGTCACTGTGACGTACCGCGGAGGCTCGCCCGCGTTGCGCAAGAGTTCCAAGTTCACGCCGGAGCGACCTCGATACTTAGTCGCTGAGTCACCAGCTCTCTGACGTCACGACTCTCCCTAGTTCGCGATTCCACCACCACTGTTCGTGGAGGCGCTGCTGCTGCAGCAGTCGGCTGATTTTTGCGGTGGTTGGAAGAGAGTCGCTGACTTTTCGCACGTACTTCAGGCAGGCAGGGCCCTGTCAAAACCGGGCGGCCATCCAAGCGGATGCCGTGACAGTAGCGCAAGGGGCGTTTCTCATACAAAATTTTGACACAGAAGAGTTTACCTATTTTGGGTGTTGGAATAACGCGTTGTGATCGCAAGTGAATATAGTTACGTACGAAGTCTCTACATCCTAACTGCTGCATTTCGTTCTTCCTATGCAGCATTCTTCATATGTTTCTGCGACTTCATCTTGGGCTTTTGTTTGTATTGTTGCTTGCAGTTCTACAATTTTCTCTGAATTTGTTCATAGCTAAGACATAGCCTGTACAAATAATCGATTGCCTACGTCAGAAATACGATACTGAAATATATTCTATTTGAATCATTCAGTTTCATATTTTGACGAGATTACAATTAAATTTAATTTCTTTAAAGGATTTTAAAATCGTATTTTTGAGCATTAAGCACATTTTGACCGCTAAAGACGTATTTTTTGTAGACTTCTGACTCGAAAGGCGAGAGGAAGACCAGTCACGAGTCTCTCTAAAGGACATCTTGACCTGTTATTCCGTATGAGAGACTGTTTTCATCCTTTATCCAGATTTGAGGCAATGTTCTACTCTGGGACTCACTATGTTTCGTGTGGCGATTTAGTTTTGTCTCCACCCTTGAGGCTTGAAATGCTGTGTTTGCACCTGGAAGACTAAATTTTCCTTGATCCCGCCTAACGTACGTGGAACGATGAATACTGCCATCGTTCCTGGAATACACACAACAAATGAAGCAGTGTAAGGGAAAAGATTATTTGTATACGATCCCGCCTAACGTACGTGGAACGATGAATACTGCCATCGTTCCTGGAATACACACAACAAATGAAGCAGTGTAAGGGAAAAGATTATTTGTATACGATCCCGCCTAACGTACGTGGAACGATGAATACTGCCATCGTTCCTGGAATACACACAACACATGAAGCAGTGTAAGGGAAACGATTATTTGTATACAGAGCTTTCATATTTCTGGGAATATATAACCTGCATCCCTTAGATTCAATACATTATGACGCTCGCAGAGCCTAGCGATGTAGCGTGAAACGGTAAAACATGTTCAGAATTAGATAAAGGTAATCCAGACATGAGGTATTGAATAGAATAGGGGAGAAGAGGAGTTTGTGGCACAACTTGACAAGAAGAAGGGACCGGTTGGTAGGGCATGTTCTGAGGCATCAAGGGATCACAAATTTAGCATTGGGGGGCAGCGTGGAGGGTAAAAATCGTAGAGAGATGAATACACTAAGCAGATTCAGAAGGATGTAGGTTGCAGTAAGTACTGGGAGATGAAAAAACTTGCACAGAGTAGCATGGAGAGCTGCATCAAACCAGTCTCAGGACTGAAGACCACAACAACAACAATCCAGACATCAGTAGATTGGTCACGTATTGGGATATCACATTGCGTCTACAATAGAGACTTAGTGGAGAACGCTTGTATCACTACGGCAGAACCTCAGAAATATAGAGAAGAAACAAAGTCTACGTAAAGACAGAAGAAGGATAATTGCATCTCCGTAAGATTTCCGGAAGAGCGACAAGGCAATGGAGAAACAGTGGTAAGGAAGCTCAGTGTAAAGTGGCAAATAACTTACTGAAGTGGTGCCGCTAGGCTCTGCTCCTGTAGCAGTGATGAAGATACTGTGAGGTAGGAGTAATTGAAACTTTCGAGAGTCGCCTAAGCGGGCGGGTGGATACTTCGTAGCCAGCGTCCGAGAATGCAGTTGGAAGGAAATTACATTCAGGATCTCGTAGCGCAGCCTTTGTGGAAGGAGTCAGCCAACAATTCATATTATGTTTACTCGTAACTCAATTCTACATACAGCTGAAAAGTACTGATCATTAACCTGAATCAGAGAAGGGAAACAGTCAAATAAATCAAAGAGAAACAAATACGAATATATATTGTATTGAGACAAGTTACACATTGGTGGTCCTTCGCATTTTTCGTGGTTTCTGTGCCATATTTGTATATTATATACACCTAAATACTAATCGGGGACTAGTTTGTTATCTGATGTAAGTTATATCGATTTACCTTACAGTTTGACTTTTTGTAACGAAAAGTGTGTTAAATATGACAATGTGCGTTAGGTTTGAATTCCTGAGGGACCAAACTGCAGAGGTCATCGGTCCCTAGACTTACACACTACTCAAACTAACTTACGCTAAGAATAACACACACTCATGCCCGAGGGAGGACTCAAACCTCTGGTGGGAGGAGCAGCGCAATCCGTGATATGGCGCCTCTAACCTCGCGACCACTCCGCGCTCCTGTGCGTTAGGTATGGCGCACGAACATAAGATATCAGGCAAAGCTACAAATCAATATTTTAGCGCGACATACATTTCGTTTTCACATTCGCTAACTTTGCAAAATCACAAACCATAATGTTACCTTCCAAACTAATCCATTTACCTCAGTCTACGTTATAAATCAGACTGTCACTCTAAGCAAGAATTCAAGCACGCAGGAATGAGGGCACTATCACAATTTACCCGAGATTCTTCGTAAAAAAAAATGCTTTTCTTTCCTGCGAAACAGCTTACTCATACCAAATTGAGTGTTATGGCAAAGATATGACTAGCTTTGGAAAGCAAAGGCCAAATACCTTTTTAAAAAAAAAAAGAACGTTTTGGTTGCAGTGAACAAAAGTGATTATTTTGGAACGAAGTTTGTGATCTTTCTCTTCCACCTCAACTTGTTGTGTGGAACCTATGGGCTGATTCCGATTATTTGACATTTCAAATTTAAGGTCCAAAGTTGTGTAGTTGTTGTGACATGTACTGTCGGCAGGTAACACCAGACCGTACGCCATCTGCGGTGATGGAAAATCTCTTTAAAGTCTACATCGTCATCAAAAATGACGAAAAAATCTGAAATTTACGTATGGTACACATGTATAGTGTTTCTGTGGCTATCTAAAGCATGTTCTCATTTTTAATTTGGGTAAGGTGAAATTTTCCCGTCCGGGAAACTGTTTCCTTGTCGTCGTGTCATATCTCTAAAACTCGATGTAATGCTTTTCTTCCTTTATTACCAGAGTACTTCATTCGGCAGTTGCAGTTTTCTCAATGTTCAACTCCTAACGAGTATGAAATTTAAATTCTCTATGTATTACGAAAAAAACGTAAATATTCTGAAATTCCCATGTGGTAGATATTTCTGTAGCGTCTCCGACAGTTTCAAAAATCTGTTCTGAGAAGCTTTAGGACCGAAGTTACGTCTTTTCTTGCAGTAGGCGAAATCGGTTTTGGGAAAGCTTCCCACTCGTCACCTAGCAGACGCAAATGTTTTGCGCGGAGCAATTGGCATCCCAATAGGAGCCAAGAATTCCAGGCTGCAGTTGATAGTATCTGTGGCGGGCACTACCTGTCACAGGCCAAATAGTTTAACCGTGTCGTGGTTAAGACTCATTTCACACGTATTTGGGAAATAAACAGGTCAAATACTGTTCCTTTGTAATAAATGTTACACCTTCACGATGAGATGGCCGATATTGAAAATGACTGTAATGGACACATGTGTTCCACGAACCCCCCCAAGGTCCATGCTTCCATTTCAGCCTAGGATTTTCAGAGTTAAATTTTTGTTTGTACGTGAACTTTATCAGGAAGCTACATATGGAAAAAAGTATAATACGACTACACTAAAGCCGGTCGGTGTGGCCGTGCGGTTCTAAGCGCTTCAGTTTGGAACCGCGGGACCGCTACTGTCGCAGGTTCGAATCCTGCCTCCGGCATGGATGTGTGTGACGTCCTTAGGTTAGTTAGGTTTAAGTAGTTCTAAGTTCTAGGGGACTGATGACCTCAGTAGTTAAGTCCCATAGTGCTCAGAGCCATTTGAACCATTTTTGACTACACTAAAGCAAAACATTTATTCTCATAACAATGAAAAATATGGAATACCACTTACAGGTTTACGACATAAAATTTGAAGATGACTTTGACGTATCACACCAATGTTTTTTGCCTTCTCTGAAGTATGCTAGAACATAAACATTGCACTTACTAAATGCTACATGCTAACCGGCAGAATTACTGCGGAATGTAAAAATGTTTCAAAAGAGAGCCCGTAACATGTAAGGAAACACGATTACTAATTTGAGATACTTTCAGAACAGAGAAGGTGCAGTTTCACTTTAGTTTCGTAAGACAGACGCACTATGGCAGCCGTAAACACGTACTACTCCGCATCATCGCTCACGTCTCTCTATGTATAGAGCCCATGGTCCCTGGTACTTACATCGAAGATCCATAGCCTCGTTTAGAGTTAGGTTGCGTCTTGAGGAAACACACCTTTTTCTCTTCTTTTCTACCCGTATAGCTTTTGATGAAGTTATAGCATCACCGGTGCTTTTTTAATTTTTTTTCTATTAAATAACACGAACATTGTTCTGCCTGTCTGTAGATAGATAATTTCGGTATTCAGGTAAAGTATTCCGAAATTTGAAAACAGATAAAATAGATGTCTCTTTTCAAATGTGTGAATACTTTTCTTGAAAACAGAAGTTCTGCATGTATAACTAGTGAAGAGCAGTTTTATTGTTATTTAATAGAAAGAAATAACAAAAAGCACTGATGATACTGCAATGTAAGCGAAACATGTCGGAATAGAAAATAAAAGAAAAAAAATTGTTTGCTCAAAGCGGAACCTATCCAAAAACAAATTTATTTATAAGTAAACAAGGGCACAAGAGTGGGTTTGAACCTCAAGAAGGATACTGCTCAAGTTCCTCGCCAGAAAGCAGCACCAGTCAAATACAGGAAATAGACGTCCCAACGCTCAAAACCGTCATTACTGTAGTGAGGTGTATACGAGAGTGACTGACAGAGACTGCGACTGATTCTTTTCCTATAGCTTCCGTGATAGTTTCCTATTTACAACGAATATTGGAATAGCGGTCGTTTTTATGTATAATGTGCGTCTTGTATAAGTAGGTTGATAGCAATGCTCCATATTGTAAACGCTCTTTTCATTTCACATACCAAACAAAGGAACTGACGCGAGAGGGACGCTACGGCGCAGTA
Organism: Schistocerca piceifrons; assembly: GCF_021461385.2. Lineage (NCBI taxonomy): Eukaryota > Metazoa > Arthropoda > Insecta > Orthoptera > Acrididae > Schistocerca > Schistocerca piceifrons. The sequence goes on along the minus strand of NC_060141.1, from coordinate 717,018,867 downwards.
AATTCTGTGCTCTTTTAGACCAAACAGCCATTGAAACTTAACGAAAAGCTGTAGAAAGCCGACGGTGAAGATGCTCAGCTAGGCGCAACAGTGTTCAGGTGTTTCAAGGACTTCAAAAAACGCCTACTTGTCTGTGTTTAGCAAGGTGGGCCTGCTGTTTCGGTTTCTGCTGTGTCTGAAATGAACATCCAGACATTTGCAGTGATTGTCTACGAGGATCGGCGAATAACATTATCTACCGTCAGTGAAGTGTTGAGAACTTCATATGGCATGTCCTTTAGGATTAAGCGTGGTCTTCTTCGAGTGTCACGTGTCCGTGCCAGATGGCTGCCAATATCTGTTGACCCGCGAACAAGAGGCACCGCGAATGGAGAGAACGCGTTTCTGCAATCGATTTATCACCGGTGAGGAGTAAGACGGCACCATTATGATCCTTAAGGAAAACGAGCCGCACAGTTAGGAAATCGCCAGGTTCTCAAGTACTAAAAAAGGCCAAAGTTGTTCCCTTTGCAGGGAAACTGGTGGTCATTACATGTTTTGACCGTCGAGGAATGATTTACCAGCATAGATCTCCCGCTCACACTACTTTTACAGCAGCATACTACATGTCAGTATTAGCTAAAATGAGGAAACACATTACAAGGAAACGACCAGAACTTTGTAGGACTGGGTGGCGACTTCACCATGACAATGCGCTGCCTCACGTCGCAAATAAAGTCATGCAGTTTGTGGCTCAATTCAACATCACCTGTGTACTGCATCTGCCTTATAGCCCCGATCATGCACCCTGTGCCCTCTTTTTTTCACATTACTGAAGGTAAAGCTTCGTAGTATTCGATTTGAGAACTCTCAAGCAGCGAAAGCGAGGCGATTTTCAAGGACCTGATGAAGAATGGCCTGGATCATGTGTTCGGAAACTGGCAGAGATGCTAGAAAAAGTACAGTTAAGTAGGAGGGGAGTACTTTGAAAAAGATCATTTAAATTTTGAACTGGACTAATAAACATATATATGAACATAGTAACTGTTCTCGAAAGAACAGATACCATTGATGACCGTGCAGTTTCTCTAGAATAAAGAGAAGCTGCCCGGTCAGGAATGGTACCTGTTCTTTCGAGAACAGATACTACCTTCATATCTATAGTTAAAGGCTACCCGGCCATTGGCCTTCGTCTGTGCGAATGCGCACAGGTTGCCCGAACTGTTACGGGAGTCGTCACCTTACTGTACGCGAGTAATGAGTGGATGGGTAAATATCTATTAGATTGTGTATAGCTGGGAATGTGGGTCTATTTGTGTGCAGCTGGGAATGTGGGTCTCACGGGAAGCGTGCAAGGGATAAGTCCCTGCAGTCGCACTATTCATCTGGGTCCTCGGTGGCTCAGATGGATAAAGCGTGTGCCATGTAAGCAGGAGATCCCGTGTTCGAGTCTCGGTCGGGGCACACATTTTCAGCTGTCCCCATCGACGTATATCAACAACACCTGTGGGCAGCTGAGGGTTTCAATTAATCATCATTTTTTTGGACTAATGAACATCTGTAAAAATATCGCGCTCAGTCTTTGTTATTCAGTCAAAAATGGTTCAAATGGCTCTGAGCACGATGGGACTTAACATCTGTGGTCATCAGTCCCCTAGAACATAGAACTACTTACAACTAACTAACCTAAGGACATCACACACATCCATGCCCGAGGCAGGATTCGAACCTGCGACCGTAGCAGCCGCGCGGTTCCGGACTGAGCGCCTAGAACCGCATGGCCACCGCAGTCGGCTGTTATTCAGTCCTCGTGTCTTCCATCAGTCACGAAATGGTTCAATATAACTGCAGTAACGATGTGTGGGTTAAGGATGGGGGAGGGGAGGGAGGAGGGATGCTGGTAGAAATGTTTCCTCTGCACACTAATACCGGGTGGTCAAAAAGTCAGTATAAATTTGAAAACTTAATAAACCACGGAATAATGTAGATAGAGAGGTAAAAATTGACACACATGCTTGGAATAACATGGGGTTTTATTAGGACAAAAAAAAGAAAGATCTCTTTTATGCGTCTTTTGGTGATGATCGTGTGCTCAGCCGCCACTTTCATCATGCTTGGCCTCCCAGGTCCCCAGGCCTCAGTCCGTGCGATTATTGGCTTTGGGGTTACATGAAGTCGCAAGTGTATCGTGATCGACCGACATCTCTAGGGATGCTGAAAGACAACATCCGACGCCAATGCCTCACCATAACTTCGGACATGCTTTACAGTGCTGTTCACAACATTATTCCTCGACTACAGCTATTGTTGAGGAATGATGGTGGACATATTGAGCATTTCCTGTAAAGAACATCATCTCTGCTTTGTCTTACTTTGTAACGCTCATCATCATCATCATCGTGGACAGTTTCCAGCCACTGGCTGGGTCTGTCGGGAACACAAGCCTCTCCATCGTGTTCTGTCTTTCCACCATTCCCCCTCTTCCACCTTCGTCCAGTTCTCTCCTCTTCTCGTCACACATTCCTTCACTCCCTTCACCCATCTATCTCTTGGTCTTCCTCTGGGCCTCTTCCCCTCCAGTTGCAGATCAAACATCCTCTTTGGAATTCATCCCTCATCCATTCTCTTCATGTGTCCATACCACTGCAGTCTTGATTTTTCTATCCTGTCCTGTACTGGTTCCTCCTTTAGTCTTTCCCTCACACACACATTTCGCAATGTGTCTCGTCTTGTTACACCCAACCTGCTCCTCTGGAACTTCATTTCACTAGCCTGTATTCTACTTTTGTCGCTTTTGTGCATTAACCATGTCTCACTTCCGTATGCCAATATGGGGACAAAGTAGGTTCGGTATATAATTTCCTTGGATTTCTGTGGCACCTCCTTGCTCCAAATAAGCCCCCTAATGCATTTGTAGAACTGCCCTGCTTTTCTGCACCTTTCATTTATTTCCATTGCGTTTCCCCCCTTACTTTCAATCACGCTTCCCAGGTACTTGAAGTTCTCTACCAATTGTAGTTTTTCCCCTCCACAAGTTATATCCACATTTGGCCTATTCGTCTTCGTTGTTGTGACAATTATTTCACTTTTCTTTGCAGAGAAATGCATTCCATATTGTGCTGCCGTTGCCTCCCATGCATCTAACTGCTCTTGCACCTCCTTCTCGCAATTTCCCCATAACATCAGGTCATCGGCAAAAAGCACTGCTTTCATTTTATGATCTCCAATTGCATCTGACACTTGCTGTAGGATTTCATCCATAACAGTAATAAACAATAAAAGCGAAAGTGCACTTCCCTGTCGCAGCCCATTTTCCAGCTTGAACCATGCAGTACGTTCCCTCCCCACTTTCACACAACTCTCACTTCCCTCATACATTTTTCTGACTTTTCGTGTTATCTCTTCATCTATCCCTTTTGCGTTCAGCACATCCCAGAGCTTGTCCCTACAGATACTGTCATACGCCTTCTCAATATCTAAAAAGGCCATGATTAAGTCCTTCCCGTACTCATAGTGCCTTTCCTGCAGTTGCCTTACCGCAAATATGAGGTCCGTTGTTGATCTTCCCGGTCTGAAACCATACTGCTCCTCTTGCAGTCTACTTTCAATACTGCTTCTTATTCTCTTCTCCAGGATCTTTTCATAGATTTTTCCACAGTGGCATAGCAGGGTGATTCCTCTGTAGTTTTCACATCTCCTTTTATCCCCTTTCTTGAAGATCGGGACTATAATTCCTTTCTTCCAATCCTCAGGAATTCTGTTCTCCTTCCACACAACCCTCAGCACTCTGTATAGCCACTGGGTTCCTATTTCTCCTGCTGCTCGTATCATATCCACTGTTACTTCGTCCCAACCTGGTGCCTTGCCCCCTTTCATCTCTTTATGGCTCCTTCCACTTCATTCCAAGTTAGATCATCAATATCCCCACTATTATCATCGTCTGCTGCCTTAGGCTCTCCATCGCTGTTAGTTACCCGCGTGGCGGCATTCAACAGATCTTCAAAGTACTCCTTCCAAATCTTTTTGAGCTCATGCATTTCCTCCACAACTCTTCCATTATTATCCATGATCCTCAGGCACTCTCTTCTGTCGTTCCTCTTATTTCTTACCATGGTGTAAAGTACTTTTTTGTTCCCTTCACTGTCCTCTTCTAACATTCTTGTCCATTTTTCCATCCACTTCTTCTTCTCCGCCCTTACTATGGTCTGTGCCGCTTTCTTGCTTTCCTTATATTTTACCCTAGCTTCCTCTGTTCGGGTCTGGAACCATTCTCTGAAGGCTTTGTTCTTTCGAAGTACTGCCTCTTTACATATGTTGTTCCACCATGGGGTTTCCTTACTTCTCCTCTTTGTGCTAGTTCTTCCGCACACAATCTCAGCTGCCTCAACTAGGGCCCTCTTAAAATCTCCCCATTCTTCTTCCACTGTTCTCTGATCTTCCTTTGGCAGCTTCTTCCTGATCAGTGTCTGGTACTGGGTCCTCCGTTCATCCTCTTTCAGCATCCATGTCTTCAACCTTTTCTCCTGTATATCTGTTGCCCTCCTATCTTTTTTCTCTCTCAGGGTGGCTACCAACAGCCGATGGTCACTGTCTAAGGCCTCAGATGGAATGACCTTAACATCTGTGAGGCTGCTCATCATCTGCCTATCCACCAGTACATAGTCTACTACTGAAGTTTGGGACCAGTCCCCACTGTACCAAGTTATTTTGTGACTACTTCTCTTCTTGTACCAGGAATTTGCGATCGTCAGCCCATTCCTCTTGCAGAATTCCAGCAACAATTTTCCTTCTCTATTTCGGTTCCCCCAGCCCTCTGGTCCCATTATCTCCTCGAATCCTTTCCTGTCTGTGCCAACATGTGCATTGAGGTCCCCTATTATAATCTGATTACCTCCATTTAGCTGCTTTTGCATGTCATCTTCAAATTCCTCCTTCTCCTTTTTTGTACACCCCACCTGTGGGGCATATGCTTGGATGATTTCAATGCTTTTTCCTTTCACTCGTACTCTGGCTTTTATCATTCGATCATTGATACCTTCCACCTCCTCCTGCAGACCCTCTCTGACCACTATTGCCACTCCATTTCTTCCCCTCTCATTCTCTATCCAGTACAGTTTACATCCTTTACTTAGTGGTTTTTCACCAACTCCTCTCCACCTAGTCTCAGCAAGTCCCAAGATGTCCAATTTCCTCCTTTCCATCATTTCTACAATTTCTTCTAACTTCCCAGTTAGAGTCCTTACGTTTAAGGTGCCCAGTCATAAACCATCTCGTAATCCTTTTCCATTGCTTGGTCGGTTTCCTTTAAATCCGTTCCGTGATCCGAGGCATGTTCCCTTTTTAAAAGCAGTTGATTTATCCACTACTGGCTTGCTAGGCCTATCGCAGCTTCACCAGAGCCCCGTTAGCCGTCACGTTTCAGGGTTCCCATAGGGCCTTCTCAGCTACCGTAGCGGTCCTGGGGCACACGAAGTCCCCGCTGTACATCGCCCCTATAGGCAGTCCCCTACTTTGTGCCGTTGCCCATCTCCCACGACTTGGACGAGGGGTTGGACTTTTGGGAGACACTTTGTAACGCTAATTATTGCTATTCTGATCAGATGAATCGCCATCTGTCGGACATTTTTTGAACGTTTGTATTTTTTGGTTCTAATAAAACCCCGTGTCATTCCAAGCATGTGTGTCAATTTGTACCTTTCTATTTACATTATTCCGTGATTTATTCAGTTTTCAAATTTATGCTGACTATTTGATCACCCGGTGGTATGTTCCTTCAGGCGAGAATGGGTAAGATCGGGTAGCCCCTTCTTCACCCCGCACCTCCCGTGTCTACGTGTGTCTCGGCGCATCGCGGACAGCCTGGAGAAAGCAGCTGGCGTCACCCCCAGGGCCCAGCTGCAGACTGCAGTGTTAGTTCCGCCCCCCCTGGGCTGGGCTCCCGCACTGAAGAACGGGGACTCTGCGGCGGCCGTGCGCCGTGTAAACACGCAGGGAGCCCGGCCCGTGTTGCGTCAGGTTGTGTAACTGTGTCACTGCCGGCCGCGGCCGGACCCCGGCAGATCAGATCGCTTTCTCCGGCCTCTGCCGCGCGCCCAGAGAAAGCTGTCCGCCGCCGCCGTGTTTCGCCAGAGGCGCGCTGGCGCGGTCCACGAGTGGCCGTGGCCGCCTCCCCCCACTACGGGGCCTCCACTTTCCTCCCCCACTCCTCGTCCTCCCCCACCTTCTCCCTCCCACTCCATTTCTCCGGCTATCTCTCCCCCGCCCCCCACCCTCCCCCTCCTACTCGGACTCCACCTGGACGCAGACTTTCCCCCCGGCACCCCGGCCGCTAACGCCAATAGATTCCTGCGCGTCCTGGCGCTGTTTCCTGGCGGATGTTCTTTCTGCACGCTCCCCGCGCCGGTTGCGCAACAGGAAATTCTCCGCTTTACGGTCGGACTTTGTAGCTACCAGTCGCGGAGGGCATTTGCGTTGACACTTGCGTCTGTACGACAGTAATTATCTCCTATACTTTAATACTCCATTCTCTTCTTTTTTTACGAATACATAAAGGTATAACGTAGCACACAGACAGATACTGAAAGGCGCCCACTGAGGTGACTGTCAAGGGATGCCTCCTAATATCCTGTCGGGACTCATTTTGCCCGACGTAGTGCAGCAACTCAACGTGGCATGGACTCAGCAAGTCTTTGGCAAGTCTTTGGAAGTCCCCTGCAGGAATATTGAGGCACGCGGCCACTGCCGGCCGGGGTGGCCGTGCGGTTCTAGGCGCTTCAGGCTGGAACCGCGCGACCGCTACAGTCGCAGGTTCGAATCCTGCCTCGGGCATGGATGTGTGTGATGTCCTTAGGTTAGTTAGGTTTAAGTAGTTCTATGTTCTAGGGAACTGATGACCTCAGCTCTTAAGTCCCATAGTGCTCAGAGCCATCTGAACCACGCGGCCACTGTAGCTGTCCATAGTAGCGAAACTGTTGCCAGTGCAGTACTTAGTGCACGAACTGACCTCTCGATTACGTCTCCCAAGTGTTCGATGGAATTCATGGCTCTGAGCACTATGGGACTTGACATCTGAGGTCATCAGTGCCCTAGAACTTAGAACTACTTAACCTAACTAACCTAAGGACATAACACACATCCATGCCCGAGGCAGGATTCGAACCTGCGACCGTGATATGATTTCAGTGATTATAAAAAACAAACACTCAAACACCGTCCGAACTCACCTTGAAGGTCTAACGGCCGCCATGTCATACTTGCGGATACGGAAGGGTATGAGGTCAGCACACCGCTCTCCTAGCCGTTGTCAAAGTTGATCGGTGTCGTTACTTCTGAGTCAAGTAGTTCGTCAATCAGCCTCTCAAGGGCTGAGTGCACCACGCTTGCCAACAGCACTCGGCAGACCCGGACAGTGACCCATCCAAGTGCTAGCCAAGCCCGACAGTGCTTAACTTCGGTAATCCAACGAGAAGCGTTGTTACCAGTGCGGCACCACGATTATAAAATCGGGTCAAATTTATTAAGAACTTCACAGTATGAGTCGACTTACCAATATTGTGTTGCTTCCACTCTAGCCTCGACGCATCGGTATCACGCTATCTGCCCCCTAACAGATTACTATTGATCACATTTGATCAGGTAGGCCACGTGACTGGTCGTATGTATATCTCAGATTTCGTTAATCATATTTTATTGACATTACCTTCCTTTTACGTACTTCAATAAAATCGTTCGAGTGCTTTGCACATGCCACTGCAGACTTGAAAAACTGCCTGATATATGGGGTGTCCCTCCTAAGAGTCGTCTGGCAGATTTCCTCTGGTGTTTCTGCACACCTTTGCAGTTTAGTTTTTGCAGTACGTAACTGGAGTCAGTCTAAACAAATGCCGCTCGTCTCGTCTTTCATGTGCCTCCCATTGTCGACGGAAAGCGTCGGTTTGTTTCCCGTTACAAACAAAATATTTTTAAAGTGGAATTTTAAGTTTCCATTCGAATGAACGGCCTCAGATTAGTCTAATGTGATGTTTGTTTCATCGATATGTATCAACAGGAACAGTGAAACTTGAAGAGTAACGAGCACTGCCTTCGCCCGCGCTCAGTGCTACAGCCAAGCATCCTGCGCTACTGACCCCCTGCTGGATTGCTACTGTATGTTTTACTGTTACTGTTAATACTTACCGCCAAAACGACTGTCGCACTAGACTAATCTGAGACCGCTCTTTCGAATGGGCACGTAAAATCCCGCTTTATATATTTTTGTTTGTTACTGGAAAGAAGCCGACGCTTTCCATCGACAATGGGCGGCGCATGGAAGACGTGATAAGCACTATTTGTGAGGCCTCATTCCAGCTACACAGTGAAAAAATGGAATTCCAAATATCCGTTGAAACACCAGAGAAAATCCACCTGATGATTCTTAGGAGAGACAACCTGTATATCATCTACTGAAATATATATATATATATATATATATATAAAAAATAGAGGGAAACATTCCACGTGGGAAAAATTTATCAAAAAACAAAGATGATGTGACTTACCAAACGAAAGCGCTGGTAGGTCGAAAGACACAGAAGCAAACACAAACATACACACAAAATTCAAGCTTTCGCAACAAACTGTTGCCTCATCAGGAAAGAGGGAAGGTCTGCTTGTGTCTGAATATGTGTGGATGGATATGTGTGTGTGCGAGTGTATACCCGTCCTTTTTTCCCCCTAAGGTAAGTCTTTCCGCTCCCGGGACTGGAATGACTCCTTACCCTCTCCCTTAAAACCCACATCCTTTCGTCTTTCCCTCTCCTTCCCTCTTTCCTGATGAGGCAACAGTTTGTTGTGAAAGCTTGAATTTTGTGTGTATGTTTGTGTTTGTTTGTGTGTCTTTCGACCTGCCAGCGCTTTCGTTTGGGAAGTCACATCATCTTTGTTTTTTGATATATATATATATATCTCTATATATATATATATATATATATATATATATATATATATATATATAGAGAGAGAGAGAGAGAGAGAGAGCGTTCAGGCTCACCCATTAGACCATCTTCTTCTGTGCGGATACACAAACAGTGCCCGAACTCACGGTAGCTCAGCGTGTTCGGTCAGACGGTTAGCTGCACTCTGTAAAAAAAAACGTCCGCCCAGAGCAGATACAACGAACGAAAACGAACAAAATGAGATTAAAAAAAATAATAATAAAAAGAAAGATGGATAGAGCGTCTGCCATGTAAGCAGGAGATCCCGGGTTCGAGTCCCGGTCGGGGCACACATTTTCAACTGTCCCCGTTGACTTATATCAACGCCTGTATGTAGCTAGGGGTATTCATTCCATTGTAATTTCACTGATCTAAATGTCTCCGGCTGCTAATAACCAGAGTAATGCTGACCTATTTTCACGCTATATTGCTCGTCGGTAATTACTATTCTGCTTTTAAACTCCCTCCTAAGTTGCAATGAGAAGCCAACGAGAAGCGTCAATCGACATATTTGCCAAGTTTTGGACTAATTCTAGGAACTGCTGGAACTTCAATTCAGTACCACGTGCATCACTTCCATGCATTTCACTTTTAAGTACAAGCTGAGACACCGAAATTCTTCCTTTGCTACGCCATTTTGCTTACCTTGTCCAAAACAGTGTGTTCTCCATGTAAAATAATCCTCTCTAAATGCCGCGCGGGGTAGCCGCGTGGTCTAGGCTCCTTGTCACGGTCCGCGTGGCTCCCTCCATCGGGGATTCGAGTCCTCCCTCTGGCATGGATGTGTGTGTGTTGTCCTTAGTGTAAGTTAGTTTAAGTTCGCTTAAGTAGTGCGTAAGCTTAGGGACCGATGACCTCAGCAGTTTGGTCCCATAAGACCTTAGCACAAATTTCCAAAATTTCCTCTCTAAATATCGTTGCTCTCGTTGTCTCGTTTTCTGTTCCGTTCCTATTAAACGCTTGTTCACTGACACAAGCAAATGGTAGTGAGCGCTGGGGAGTTGTCTGTGGTTGCCCATTTGCCTGCGTCCGCCTCCAGAGGGGGCTTGTTCATGCGAACACGATTTCGCTCGTCCCGTGCGGGGGCCACGTGGCACGGCCGAATACTCGCCCGTTACTTCCTAGTAACCTCTTACAACCAGTGGTTCCAGGCATACATCAGTATGTGCAGTACCAGTTGAAATGTCACGGCATGACAAACCCATTTTCCGGAGACGGGACGTTAGCCCCCGTTCGATCTGACTCATGTGGCCTCTGACGTCGGTGGCGCACGTTCGCACTGTGTTTCACGATTGCCCTTCTTCCGACGACTCAACTGGCTGCGCCTGTCAGGAGAATGACCTTTGTCATCTCACAAGAGATGGCGCTTCTGCGTGTGCGCACATGTACGGCATATTTCGGTAAATTGTATGACTTAGCCAGAATTAATTTTTCACTCTGCAGCGGAGTGTCCGCTGGTATGAAACTTCCCGTCAGACTGAAATTGTGTTCCGGACCGAGATTCGAACTCGGGATCTTAACCTTTCGCGGGAAGGTAAACTGACTCAGCTACCGAAGTTACTTATTGCTGGAACACTGTTCCTCCGACTTTGGATTAGTTTGGGTCATCGTTGCTCGGTGTTACAGTTATCACATGCGCTAGGGCATGTCATCAGTCTTTCGACACCTTTAATGTTGTCCTCTTTTACTTGTTATCTGTGCACGTCTACCTACCTACTATACCAAGCATCGTCAAGCACATGTTTTTGCATATCGTCCTTTCCTCCTGCGCTACAGTGCCACCACTCTCCTCATCTTTGCAACGTGTAACTCCAACTGGCTGCCGTTGTAGATGTGCCTTCCTTTGGTTAAGGTTGTTAATATACGAGGGGCATTCGGAAAGTAAGATCTGATCGCCCGCGAAATGGAAACCACTGTCAAACTCAAAAATGTTTTATTTGCAACCATTAGCTACAACTTCCAGCTACTTCTGCACATAGTTGCCAGTCCGACGTAGACGTTTGTCGTAGAGTTGTACCAACTTTCCAATACCCTCGTTATAGAAGGGAGCCGCCAATGCTTTCCGCCAATTCTCTACACTGGCCTACAGGTCTGTGCCAAAATGTTGTCTTCATAGCCAGCGGTTCATGTGAGCAGAGACGAAACTCAGAGAGACCTAATTACAGGCTGTATTGTGGATAATCAAACACTTCCACCTGAAATCGCTGCAGGAGCATCTTCATTGCCCCTGCAGAATGCAGCTGAAAATTGTCTTCAAGAAAGGAACGCATGACATTTATGTTATGTGGGCTGCATAGCTTCAGGCGAAATCTCTCACCAGATCCACATACTTGGCGGGAGACACTGTTGTTTTAGACGTTTCTACGTGATCAATTTGCGCTCTGAACTGAAAAGAGCGATGTGTATCGATCGACAGGCACACTAAAGACACTGCCCAACACGTCTGTGCAAAGTTCCATCAGATTTTCAGAGTTGTTTCCATTTCGTACCTAATCAGACCTTACTTCCTGAATACGCCTCGTACCTCGACACAGGACTGTGTGTCAGGACTCCTCTACGGTCTTCACCAAGAAGAGCCAGTCTCGACATTATATAAGTGATGTTAGTCATTGTCCACTGGAGCTAGAAAGGCAGAACCGGGCAAGTGGCCATTGAACTTTTTGCCACACACACGCTTCATAATCCAGTTAAATAGTGTAAAGTTTCCATAAATAAATGAACGTAAATTGTCGCTAATCCGTATTTCAACCTTTTTTCTACACCTGTTGCCTGACTCTATTTGGCCCTGTCAGAGACTGTTTTATTGCTGCGTGCAAGCGAGCCTGTCATAGCAGCGACTACTTTCGGTGGTAGAAGTTCCTCTTCCTGCCACATTTACGTGTTTGATGCAAAGTGCATTTGGTGAATAGAACAAAAATAAATCAGTGAAACTTGGTAAATAAGTTTAAATTGTTAAAGCAGCAATGGTGAACACATGCGAAACAACTATAACAAGATACGTAACTTAAATACATTAATTTTTGTAAAGGATCTCATTGTTTATACTCATTGTTTTTGCAGTTAGAAAGACTGCAACGTGACTCTCATCACAGCATATTGTCTGGCAAGAAACACACACACACAAACACAAACACAAACACACACACACACACACACACACACACAAAACCACTATACAAGGCTGCTTACTTTTTTCGTAACCTTTTTTTTTTTTCAAGTTCTCTAAAACATTTTTGTCTCCCCTGAACAGGAAAGGCAACTACAAAAAAAATCTACTTTTCACAGCTTTTGTGACCTAAGAAAAAAAAGAACTGCACCTCTTCAGGTGTTGGTGCCCACTATGCATACCGCAAAAAAATCTAACCTATTACAGAGAGCGGGGTAGAAAGCGAAGAGAGCGAGAGAAGAGAACACACAGGGGAATGATAACAATGAAAGGAGTTGTGTAGGGGCTGTTCTTTTTAATTCTTTTATTTTAGGTACCAGAATTCCGGTAGTCGCTCGCGCCTTTGGATGATGGAACATCTAGGTGTGTCTTCTCGAAATTTTTATGGAGATTCCGTTTGTAATTCGATCAGATCATCTTGTCGACAAATAAGCATCAGCATCTCATGGTGGGTCATGAAAGGCACCCCATAGAAAACTGGAAAAGAACTTCTTGTGTCCAGGATTGCGAACAAGTACACAGTGTCCGTAGTTAAGATACGTTCAATAACCCAGTCCCGATTTCTCGGGTAGCGGACCGTACGGTCGCATATCCAATTCATAGCGTTAGTATTCGTTGCGGGGTAATAAAAGCGTGTGGGGAGCTGTCTGCCGGGTAAGGAGAGCCAACATATGTCGTGCGAGCCTTCAGCCGTCATACGGCGGACCGCTTGAGAATCGGTGGGCATCCGTATCGTACACACCCCACAGGGGTGTGTCAGTCAGGCGGATTCGCAGCGAACGAGACTGGTTGACCTGTTTGCTATCGACGGTGATGTTCCAGGCGAATTGTACGCTGGTGTCGAGAAAGCCTGCACACATCGCTTTCCCCACACAACGCCATATGATCTGGAGACACTTGTGTTCGATGGTGTTAGAGGGACGATGCATTTGTAATGCGTCGTGTACACTCTTTGTCCAGAGTATTCGTGGAAATAGTAAGGGGGAGGGCGGGGGAGGATGTCTGATACCATGACTGGGGCTGACTGAGACGTATTCCGAGCGCGCGCGTTCAACTGATCAGACTACGCCCGTCCCCGCCAGATGGCTCGCCGAGCAAGTAGGTCTCCGCGCATGCGCAGTGCGCAAGGTCCAGCGCTGACCTCGGCCTTGCTCAGTGTAGGAGCTGAGAGGCAGCAGGCAGGTCGTAGCGGTGGCGGTGAGCCGGTGCGCTAGCGCCTGGTTCGGACCCCGCCTGGTGCGTGCGGCAGGTGCCGTGACGGAAGTCAAACAAACTCCAGGAAATGTTAAAAGAATTCCAGAACAAGATTTCACCTGATGACTCGTCGAAAACCTAAATATGTTTGCTCCGCCTAAACTCCGTCTGAATTTTGCCCTACCACAATTTCAACGTATCTTCATGGTCGTAATTTATTAGACAAGTTGCCATTTTATGTACCAGCAAACAAGATACGTGTTTTTTTCAGTTTATCGTAACACTCCCACCCGCTATACTAACAGACGGAATGTAACCGCTACCCATGATGATTACTTGTTCCGTTTCCTTCAGTAATCAGATATTCTCAACTCTAGCTCCTATGATATTCTCACTATGTTTCGTGACATCACTCTAAATAGTCTTCTTTTGATTCGTATGTTCTGTGAAATTCGGTCTTCCCATATCGCCTGTCGTGTTTGGTCTGAAACTTTGTTTTCTTTAAGCGTATGTTCTTTCCGCAGGGCCATACTTACATTCCTTCTGTACTTAAGTCGTTTAGATCTTCATTATCTAGATTCAGAAACCTATTTGTTGTATTATGCTCTCGACGGACCTCATGAAAACGAGTGGTAAAGAGCGTGTCTGGGAAACCAAAAGGTCGTAGGATGGAATCCCGCCGGTTGGTATTTTTTTTCTTCTTCTTCTTCTTTCTGTTTTTAACCTATCCTTTATCTCTCAATGGCGTGTAGATTTTCCAGGAACGGCACGTGGTTCGAGTTCCACGTTCATCTGTAGGTCTTCTTTCCCCAGTAGGTTTATCAGGGTAGATTTGAGACACGAAAGTTGCCCAAGTACGGTCCAATGGAAATACCTGCATTCAGGTCATTTGAACCACGCGAAATTATTATTATCTGAGTCAGCCAATCACGAGTTATGATTAATGAGTTCAGTTGTTTCGAAATTTGTCTCTGCTTTCGTTTTACTGTTTTATTAGTCCGTTGTTGGTGGAAATTCTAGATATGTCTAACTTTGACGCTTCCGGAACTATTTCGTTGTTTGGCACGATATAATCAAGCTAATTCCTCATTCCATCTACTCCGTTCCATTTATGTTCTGTTTTTTTTTTGTCTTACAGAATAAATTTAGAGCAGTAATGTTTTTCTAAGTGGTTTCTAGTTCCGTGGCGATCATATAATTTTTTGTATCAAACACGAAATACTCCACGCAAAGCTCTTCGTATTTCTCAGTCCTACCTGCATGAAACTGCGATTTTCCAGTACTGCTCGTATAACTTAACATGCATCCCGCTAGCTTGCAAGACAGGAACATATGCCTGACCCGGATCGAATCTGATTCACCGGCCAGCATAAGTGTGGTTTTGGGCAGTTCCCCACGTTTGTTTGGGGAATTGAGCTGACCTCCGCCTCCGAAAATACAAGTACGACACACAAAAAGATAGAATATGATGACACACAAATTCATCCAGTGCTTCATTATGAGAGCACTTAGCGACTTGCACAAACTTGTAAGCTTAATTTCAAACATTTCGTAACTTTCTCACGTTTACCTGATTGATGGCAAATGTTTACCATGTTAACTCATTTGTAAAGTAATCAGATGTTTGAAAGTGTTTTAGCCGGCCGCTGTGACCGAGCGGTTCTAGGCTCTACAGTCCGGAAACGCGCTGCTGCTACGGCTGCAGGTTCGAATCCTGTCTCGGGCATGGATGTGTCTGATGTCCTTAGGTTAGATGGGTTTAAGTAGTTCGAAGTTCTAGGGGACTGATGACCTCAGATGTTAAGTCCCATAGTGCTTAGAACCATTCGAACCATTTTTGAAAGTGTTTTATTAATGGCAGCTCGATTCGTTAAAGAATTGGGGGTGTACTAGTATAATGCTAACATAGAAATAACAGTACAATCATTTTAATTAATCCACTTTTAAAGACGTATTTTGTTTGTAAAATTTGCACTAGAACCTTCCATGCTTTCTGGTGCATTGACAGTATTGCTTCGTCTTCCTTCAGTTATTCTCCTTCCTCCAAAGTAAGAACCTACCACTCCCAATCAGTATTTTGTGTGTGACATGGTAACATAATTATTTTGTCCTATGACAGGCAATCTATTTTTCGGCAGTCCGAGATGTACTATTAGCGTTGTCGTCTATTAGACAGCCGAACTACCCCAGACGGACGTTTCCAGGACCCAGTAATGCCATACGATCATTTCACTTCATTTTGTTTAATCCAGTTATAAATATTTCTGACATATCTCACCAATAATCGTTACCAGTATCGCCTCTGGTCGAAATTCAACGAATTCTGTCGACGTCATAAAAATACAACTGCACATAACGAGGCGAAAAACCGTACTTTGAGGCCACTGGACCTGCTGAGTGATAATAAAAATATAGTCTATTGTAGTGTGATACACTCCACGTAAAACTGTGTCTGAAGTTTTAGCCTCAGAAGTGACCCTAGCACATGCTTCATTGTAGCCACGAATATCACTAAAATAATTTTTTGGTTTCTCTGTAATTGTTCTATCATTTGAAGTGAGTCCTTGATACAATGCGTTGAAAAATCAATTTTGCGTCAAGGGTGGCAAATTAACTGTTTCTTTATGACAACTGAATATGCTTGCCGTTGCGTCGCGTAAAGTAATGTCTGATGAGAAATGTTTCCATTACGAAATCTGTAAATTCATCAAACCGCAATTATAATCGAGGTGGCGCACTGGTTAGCACAAGGGACTCGCATTCGGGAGGACGACGGTTCACTCCCGCATCCGGCCATCCTGATTTAGGTTTCCCGTGATTTCCCTAAATCGCTTCACGCAAATGCCAGGATGGTTTCTTTGAAAGAGCACGGCCGACTTCCTTCCCCATCCTTCCCTAATCCGATGAGACCGATGACCTCGCAGTTTGGTCTCCTCCCCCAAATCAACCCAACCCCGCTATTATAACTCTCAATATTATTTGGAATTACGTCCAATTCACATTTAAATGTATGTTTAACAACACTGATAGAATTATCATTATGAATGTCCATATTATTTCTGTTACTTTGTCTACGCAAAAATTCTGTCTCTCAAGCTCTTTGTCTTTCAGTCCGACCCGTTAGTGTTCTTCTTTGAGGTATAGCCTAAACAAAAGTATTTTCCGGATAATAAGTGAACTAACAGCTTTTCAAACATGAAAAAATTGGAAATTAGGAATTTACTTCAAATTTTGCGGTAACGGTGGCAAATGAACATAGACTTAGTACCGTTTACTCTTAGACAAAAAACGGTACCAATAAACAACGTTAAGCGGCGCCAAACGGTCAATAATACTGGCAACATTTTCCGGATGTGCAATAATATTGACCGTCTAGGAGTGAGACTGTGAGATTGAGCAGTAGTGTTGAGAACATCAAAATCTTTGGAAATAGATTGCGTTGCCTTGAAATATTGTGGTGTGTGGGTTGGACTGTGAATATTCTTGACAGTATCTCGCTTAGTACATAGACCAAAGAGGTCAGATTGGGCAACGCTTTTTTTTTTCTTTCTTTTTTTTCGTGTGTGGAAAATGATTTCAAGATAAGACGAAACAGCATTATTATTAAAAGTAAATCGAAGTGTATAAATTATTATCGGCATTGTTGTATGTTAGGGCCGATGAGTACAAAAACGGGAGTGTCAAGACTGACCACTTGCATGATTTGTTGCTTAGAAAACATAGGCAACGACCACAAAGGAAGATGTTTTTAAAAAAATTTATATAATGGAAAGTTACGAATAAAAATATGTATCTCTGTGTATACATAGCTTACCCGAATATTGTCCTTCAGTGCACCTGTTACTGCATGTAACTATGTCTCAGATACTGTGAGGTGAAAACTGCAGTTGTAAATTTAAGGTCTTCGTAAGAGTTGCTAGTAGCAAGGAATCGGAATCGTGGCATAATAGATAAGCGCTGACTTGATGGAACTGCGTCCCTCATTGTAGTATTTTCCTGGCCGATGACTGTGTTATGAGCGTGGTACGTGGGAGACGGGGGAGGGGAGGGGGGGAAGCAAGGAGTTATGTATCGGGTTGTTGCCAATGTATGGCGAGAACCATTTCTAGTAATGTATCAAATGTTTCACCATCACCACACAAAAAATTTATTCGGGAATTAATCTTTTTTTTCGACCTCAATTCCCTCAACAAGTTTTTGTGACTGATTTTTGGCCGTCCTTGAAGCAGTTTTTACCCACTTTTTTTCTATTTGCTACACAGTAGAGCAATTTAATCACAGCAGCAGTATCTCTACGTTCTAACATCCCAAACCACGGTAGTACCGCACAGTAATATCCATAGTGTAATTGACAGCATTATTGCGCTGTCAAGGGAAAAGTCAACAATATTTCACAATATCAGTGCGCAACATTACTGACCGTTTAGGGGCCGTATTATGTATAGTCTGTGTTGCACCGGAAGGCTTCGTTACTATGATATTTTGTTTTCCACTGCTGACAGCATCAACGCCCTACCAGTCGTGGCATTGTAGCTGGCCGGTATGCGTGTGTTGCTGCAAATGAGCTGTCTGCAACATTTAAACCCAAAGGTCTCTAGAATACGATTCCACGAAACTTTGGTGCTTTGATGTGTCATTTCTACCATAGCAGCTCATCTGTACGCGAGGTAGAAGTTCGTAGCAGCGTTAGGGACAAAGGAAAAGTCTGTCGTGTGTGTATGTCTGCTCCCTTTTACCTTTCTTGACGGCTACGTACACACATGATTTTCATGTGCAAATGCATGGCAAGGTGTCTTTCGCATCCAGGGGGAAGTTTAGCATCGCGCATGCATGTCGTGTTCCTGATCCACAATTGATTGTTGTGTGGTTGAGCACTTTTATGGATATTGGAAGTGTGCAGAAAAAGAAATCAAGAGCTTCAAGAACCACCAGGACCCAAAAAACTTCGAGAAAGTAAGGCTGGCGATTCTGGATTCCCCCAAGTCATCTGCACGCAAACATGCAGCTACTCCTGCAATTTCTGATCGCACAGTGAAATGAGTTCTTCATGAAGACTTCAAAAACACAAAATACAAACGGGCAGTGGTGTACACACTTAATCCACGCGACGTCTCTCGAAAAAATGCATGTGAAGCCGTGATCGAAAACCTGCCTCGTAATACCCTCATGTTCTTCAGCGACGAGGCACATTCTCATTTGTCTGGATGCGTGAATAAACAAAACATGCGGTATCCAAGTGGCACGAACGCCAGAGAACTTCATGAGCTGCCCCTGCATACAGAACGTGTGAGTAATGTGCTACATACAAAATTGGCGTTATTAGCCCATGGTCACTGCTGAACTTTGTGCCTAAATGATTGAGGAGTTTTTTTTTTCCTTTCCGGACTTCAAGATAATGGTGTGTGTGAGGGGAGGTGGGGGGCGGGAGGGGAATGCCTGGTCCCAAAACAAGAGGGCGCCACGTCTCATACGGCACGAACGTCAGTGACTCCCTTACAGGATCATTACTCCGACCGTATCATCTTTTTGAAGGACGGATCTGGCCCCCTATGACATTTTCTTGTGTCGCAATCTTAAATCCTTGGCGTATATCAATCGTCCAGCGACCCTATGTGACCTGCGGAACAATATTCGTACTGCTATTGGCAATATATACAAAGACACGCTGGACGAAGGGGACCGGAACTTTCGATTTCGACTCTCCAAACGCAATGAGTACAATGGAGGCCACCTTCAAGATACTATTTTTAAAATAAAAATGAAATGTAGCTTTAAATGTACAATACTGGCCATTAAAATTGCTACACCACGAAGATGACGTGCTACGACGCGAAATTTAACCGACAGAAAGAAGATGCTGTGTTATGCAAATGATTAGCTTTTCAGAGCATTCACACTAGGTTGGCGCCAGTGGCGACACCTACAACGTGCTGACATGAGGAAAGTTTGCAACCGATTTCTCATACACAAACAGCAGTTGACCGGCGTTGCCTGATGAAACGTTGTTGCGATGCCTCGTGTAAGGAGGACAAATGCGTACCATCACGTTTCCGACTTTGATAAAGATCGGATTGTAGCCTACCGCGATTGCGGTTTATCGTATGGCGACATTGCTGCTCGCGTTGGTCGAGATCCAATGACTGTTAGCAGAATATGGAATCGGTGGGTTCAGGAGGGTAACACGGAACGCCGTGCTGGATCCCAACGGCCTCGTATCACTAGCAGTCGAGATGACAGGCATCTTATCCGAATGGCTGTAACGGATCATGCAGCCACGTCTCGATCCCTGAATCAACAGATGGGGACGTTTGCAAGACAACAACCATCTGCACGAACAGTTCGACGACGTTTGCAGCAGCATGGACCATCAGCTCGGAGACCATGGCTGCGATTACCTTTGACGCTGCATCACAGACAGGAGCGCCTGCAATGGTGTACTGAACGACGAACCTGGGTGCACGAATCGCAAAACGTCATTTTTTCCGGATGAATCCAAGTTCTGTTTACATCATCATCATGATGGTCGCATCCGTGTTTGGCAACATCGCGGTGAACGCTCGTTCGAAGCGTGTATTCGTCATCGCCATACTGGCGTATCACCCGGCATGATGGTGAGGGATGTCATTGGTTACACGTCTCGGTCACCTCTTGTTCGCATTGACGGCACTTTAAACAGTGGACGTTACATTTCAGATTTGTTACGACCCGTGGCTCTACCCTTCATTCGATTCCTGCGAAACCCTACATTTCAGCAGGATAATGTATGACCGCGTGTTGCAGGTCCAGTACGGGCCTTTCTAGATACAGAAAATGTTCGACTGCTGCGCTGGCCAACACATTTTCCAGATCTCTCACCAATTGAAAACGTCTGGTCAATGGTGGCCAAGCAACTGGCTCGTCACAATATGCCAGTCTCTACTCTTGATGAACTGTGGTATCGTGTTGAAGCTGCATGGCCAGCTGTACCTGTACACGCCATCCAAGCTCTGTTTGACTCAATGCCCAGGCGTATCAAGGTCGTTATTACGGGCAGAGGTGGTTATTCTGGGTACTGATTTCTCAGGATCTATGCACCCAAATTGCGTGAAAATGTAATCACAAGTCAGTTCTAGTACAATATATTTGTCCAATAAATACCCGTCTATCATCTGGGTTTCTTCTTGGTGTAGCAATTTTAATGGCCAGTAGTGTACTTCTGTATAAGAAAAGCGAATTAAATTGATATCGCCAATTCATTCTGTTTTATGATGTCTATAAATACGTGTGTTCCCGCACCGCATATAAGTTTCATTGGCGTCCTTGTATAATTAATATTAACAATCGGTACTTCAATTTTTGTTGGCCACGAATTAATATTACGAGGTTCAACGTTAAAAAAGCTGTATTTAAGGATATGCTCTGACGTCCACTATCTACCGAATTATGCAGGTGACGAAGTTATGTCAGAGGCATTTTTGATCTGTTATGATGGCGCTGTTGCGTCCGAAAGCGCAAATTTCGGTTCACCATGCAAATGGCCGATGTAGATGACTGCGTGGTTGTATTGTCGTCATCAGGCGGTAGTTCGGTATAGTCTAACCTCACCCTTTTCGCTTCCGTCTAGCGATTTCTCAAATAGTCCGAAAACACTTGGCCATGGGAGCTGTTTGTCCAGAGTTACGCAGAAGTTTCTGGCGGCGCCGTGAGAAAACCCGTTTCGTCAGGTGAAATTCCCTAGAAGGAATCCGCGCTCCGTGCGGGGGTTGGCCGCCCTGTACCCCGCCGTCGTTGCAGCGCGCGACGTGACATTGCGAACGCCTGACGTGTCCGCGAAAGCTCGCCTGCCGCCTTGCATCAGCCGCCGCTGACCTATATCGCGCCTCTGGCATTGGACTACGCCCCAATGGCACCCGCTTCCCGGCAGACGGGCTGGCACTCGGAGGTCCCTGGCCGGCACTTCGGCACACGGACCGTGCTGTCGAACGTTAACGGTGAGCGTGGAAAGTTCAACGTGCTGCTGAACGCTCAGGAACGATGTGACTTGCGCATACGGTACGTGGACCCCAACGTGGTATACGCGATCGCAACGCACTCCTGCGGCAGTTGAGGGATGTTTCTAGTTCGTAAATCACACCGTTTACTCACCGGGCGCGCGTAAATTTCCCACGTCAGGTCTTTTAAAACGCACGTTTCCTCCATCGTCCACGAAAAGGAAAGTACCATGTCCAATCAATATGGACACAGGCCTATAAAAGTTCCATTACAAACAGTGTGGTACAAATTTGGAATACTTCTCCGCATAAGATAAACATTATTTCATCATTCCCACATTTTAGTAAAACCCCCAGGTCAGTCTTACTTGATCACTGTTCCTACCCAGTAGCAGAATCTTTGCAACATGTGAATTACGAAGCGTAAAAGAAAAAGGAGCAAAATATCTTTAAGCAAGTAGCGCAAGTTGTCCTGTAGATTATGCCAATCGAACATAGTCAACCCTCAGAAAAAGGTGAACTTATATTTACATAACATCAAATATTATAGTATATACTTATATTAAACTAATAATAAAGTATCAGAACCTAATAAAAACGCGAATGTTAGGAAAACATTTGAGAGTGTTACGACGCGAACCACCGCCCCAACAAACAGTTGCATACGGTACAGTGATGCTACTCATTACGCTAAACTAACTGCATACACATGGTTACTAAACATTTATTTTACTTGTTGCTGAAAACATTAATCGTAGATATGTTACTAATTGAAATTTAATTATAACAAGTTGTACCAAGAACAATGCGTTTTGGGTGCATCTTCAGTGTGTCGCTGCCTTCAAATAGCCTACTCTCATAATACGCAAGTTACAATAATTCTTTTGCCACGAATATGTTGTTTGTCATTATTTTATTGGAACGAATCACACAGTTAACAACGGGTTTTCCAGTGATTCTCAATTTGCTGGTGCTCCGAAACGGCATATATACATATAGGCTTGAAATGACGCCTCCGTAGAAATGTTGGAACACGTGAGGCAATACTGACCTTACGACTTATCTTAGAAGAAAGATTAAGGAAAGGCAAACCTACGTTTCTAGCATTTGTAGACTTAGAGAAAGCCTTTGACAATGTTCACTGGAATACACTCTTTCAAATTCTAAAGGTGGCAGGGGTAAAATACAGGGAGCGAAAGGCAATTTACAATTTGTACAGGAACCAGATGGCAGTTATAAGAGTCGAGGGACATGAAAGGGAACCAGTGGTTGGGAAGGGAGTAAGACAGGGTTGTAGCCTGTCCCCGATGTTATTCAATCTGTATATTGAGCAAGCAGTAAAGGAAACAAAAGAAAAATTCGGAGTAGATATTAAAATCCATGGAGAAGAAATAAAAACTTTGAGGTTCGCCGATGACATTGTGATTCTATCAGAGACAGCAAAGGACTTGGAAGAGTAGTTGAACGGAATGAATGGTGTCTTGAAGGGAGAATATAAGATGAACATCAACAAAAGCAAAACGAGGATAATGGAATGTAGTCGAATGAAGTCGGGTGATGTTGAGGGTATTAGATTAGGAAATGGGACACTTAAAGTAGTAAAGGAGTTTTGCTATTTGGGGAGCAAAATAACTGATGATGGTCGAAGTAGAGAGGATATAAAATGTAGACTGGCAATGACAAGGAAAGCGTTTCTGAAGAGAGAAATTTGCTAACATCAAGTATAGATTTAAGTGTCAGGAAGTCGTTTCTGAAAGTATTTGTATGGAGTGTAGGCATGTATGGAAGTGAAACATGGATGGTAAATAGTTTGGACAAGAAGAGAATAGAAGCTTTCGAAATGTGGTGCTACAGAAGAATGTGAAGATTAGATGGGTAGACCACATAACTAATGAGGAAGTATTGAATAGGATTGGGGAGAAGAGAAGTTTGTGGCACAACTTGACCAGAAGAAGGGATCGGTTGGTAGGACATGTTCTGAGGCATCAAGGGATCACCAATTTAGTATTGGAGGGCAGCGTGGAGGGTAAAAATCGTAGGGGGAGACCAAGAGATTACTACACTAAGCAGATTCAGAAGGATGTAGGCTGCAGTAGGTACTGGGAGATGAAGAATCTTGCACAGGATAGAATAGTATGGAGAGCTGCATCAAACCAGTCTCAGGACTGAAGACCACAACAACAACAATGGCGCCTCACAACTCTGTACTGAAGGGAGACGGCGTGCGTGTGACGTAGGTGGCGTTGTGCCATCTCATTGGTCAAAGCTCAGACGCACGCTCAGAAAATCTGACATGCCAGATGTTGCTCTGCACGTTCGGAAAGACTCCCGAACGTGCTACTCCACGCTATGACGTCAGAAAGTCTGCACGCTCAACGTTCGGATGCACGGTCCGTGTGCCGACGGCTTTAGGCAAAAGGAGTCGGAGAGAAGCGAACGTAGGCAGACGTCGCTACAGAGGAGCACTTTTTACTGCAGCCTCGTCTAAACGGCAACGGAAGGAGCAACGGCGCTCTACACCTTCGTTCGCCATTCAGAAATTGTTATTTTTGAGCATCCACAAATAAGTAGTCTACGTACCAAGCTTTGTTGTCATCTCTCCAGAGGTTTATGAAGAACTTTTTGGCCCAAAGAACTGCAAAGGCTACCGGCGCAGACATGAGCGAACTTGGTGCAGCGTAAAACAAATCTCGTATTACCTTCGTTATGTTTTCATGACACTACAGTTTCTTTCGATCGTCCCTTCATCTTAAAGAGAAGTATTCATCCTTTTTATTTTCTTCCGCGATTTGAGGCTCCTATCGACCACGCCAATAACTTCTTCTGATTTAATTCCTTGTTTTTTCATTAATTTTTCTTTCGACCACAATAGTGTTGCTTCCCAATTTGTCACCACTTCGCTCCAGTTCCGTTTTTCGGTTTTCTCAGGAGATGAGAATGTACAACCTTGTTTCGAAACGTATCTTTGTTCGGAATTTCATGTTCTTCACTCTTCATATTGAGCAAGCAATAAAGGAAACAAAAGAAAAGTTCGAAGTAGTTATTAAAATCCATAGAGAAGAAATAAAAACTTTGAGGTTCGTCGATGACATTGTACTTCTGTCAGAGACAGCAAAGGACTTGGAAAAGCACTTGAACGGAATGGACAGTGTCTTGAAAGGAGGGTATAAGATGAACATCAACAAAAGCAAAACGAGGATAATGGAATGTAGTCGAATTAAGTCGGGTGACGCTGAGGGAATTAGATTAGGAAATGAGACACTTAAAGTGATAAAGGAGTTTTGCTATTTGGGGAGAAAAATAACTGATGATGGTCGAAGTAGAGAGGATATAAAATGTAGACTGGCAATGGCAAGGAAAGCGTTTCTGAAGAAGGGAAATTTGTTAACATCGAGTATAGATTTAAGTGTCAGGAAGTCGTTTCTGAAAGTATTAGTATGGAGTGTAGCCATGTATGGAAGTGAAACGTGGACGATAAATAGTTTAGTCAAGAAGAGAATAGAAGCTTCCGAAATGTGGTGCTACAGAAGTATGCTGAAGATTAGATGGGTAGATCACATAACTAATGAGGAGGTATTGAATCGAACTGGGGAGAAGAGGAGTTTGTGGCACAGATTGACTAGAAGAAGGGACCGGTCCGTAGGGCATGTTCGGAAGCATCAAGGGATCACAAATTTAGCATTGGAGGGCAGCGTGGAGGGTAAAAATCGTAGAGGGAGACCAAGAGATGAGTACACTAAGCAGATTCAGAAGGATGTAGGCTGCAGTAGGTACTGGGAGATGAGGAAGCTTGCACAGGATAGAGTGGCATGGAGAGCTGCATCAAACCAGTCTCAGGACTGAAGACCACAACAACAATTCTTCATCGCTTCATATCCGACAACAAACAACTCTGATTTAGTAGAAAACGTCAGGAGCTGCATAAGGCTGTTGGCAGGTGATGCCGTTATTTATAAGAAGGTAGCAACGCCAGAAGAGTGTGTAGCGATTTGCAGGAGGACCTGTAGAGGACTGTTCAGCGTTTCAGGGACATGAAGCTGACCCTGAACGTAATTAAACGTAACATATTGCGCATACATAGTAAAATAAACCCATTACTCTACAGCTGCACTACTGATGACAGACTGCTGGAAAAAGTAACCACCGTAAAATACGTGTACTTCTATTGGATATAGGTTTGCCTTTTATTCGAAAATACTGTTTTTTTTTCTTATCACTCAAACATGTTTCGGCACCTCTGTGACATCATCAGTGGGTTTTGTGCATTGAAAATTGTAAAAAAATGAACATATTTTAGGTTATAACAGATCTAACAAAATGAGGAATAAATGCTAAGGCGTTTGAAAAACCGAAATTATACAAAGTATGTTAATGAAATGAAATGAAATGTCGTGTGACGAGGGCCTCCCGTCGGGTAGACCGCTCGCCTGGTGCAAGTCTTTCGATCTGACGCCACTTCGGCGACTTGCCTGTCGATGGGGATGAAATGATGATGATGAGGACAACACAACACCCAGTTCCCGAGCGGAGAAAATCTCCGACCCAGCCGGGAATCGAACCCGGGCCTTTTTTTTTTTTTTTTTTTTTTTTTTTTTAACAGGCTGCGTGGCTTAGTCGGTAGCGTTTAAACTGACAACATAACACTGTGAATTGCAGACAACCGAAATTATCAACACAATTTTTCAAACTATGTAAAAGTGTAGTATTCTCAAATCTGATGTATTAAGAGAAATATATAGATTGCTGAATCCTCTCCATTTATTTTGTGATTATGATGCAGTTTCTCTTATTATGTTACTTGAATTTTAAATGCACCATACGATCCTGAAATAGGAGACAGGTATTAAACAGAAAATATTCTGCGAAGAAGGAGAAGAAATTTACTAAAGGAAAGTAACGTTGCAGAAGGGTGATATGGTATTGTGTGCATCGCTGTTTCGAACCTCGCTTTGGTCTTTTCCTTTTTCTGTTTAAACACAACAATTCATCAAATGTATGATAATTAACACATGTTCAATCAGCCTAATTATATATGACATGAAAAATACCAGTATTCATTGCATATATAAACTCTTAGTTATCATTATTTTATAAAAGAATGCATAATTAAGAAAAAGATTACAAATTACTTTTTTGTGATAAAAAAGGAAAATTAGATACTTTTATTTGGACTATGTCCATCGGTTAATACCACAGATCTGGTTTCATACGAGCCAGAATGATCAGCGTCGTAGAAAAATGGAAAACGATAATTTTCACTGTATTGAGCACACTGCACAGATGCTGCTTTGTTACAGTTGCAACCGTACCACTGCAATCTGAACCCAACGGAACTGATACGGACCCGAGTTAAAAGATTTGTTGCAAGAAATAAAGAGACATTTAAGCTGCAGAGGTACTGGAACTAATGCACGAAGCCTTATTACACGTCCGCGCGGAATTAGCCCAGCGGTCTGAGGCGCTGCAGTCATGGACTGTGCGGCTGGTCCCGGCGGAGGTTCGAGTCCTCCCTCGGGCAAGGGTGTGTGTGTTAGTCCTTAGGATAATTTAGGTTAAGTAGTGTGTAAGCTTAGGGACTGATAACCTTAGCAGTTAAGTTCCATAAGATTTCACACACATTTGAACTTATCACACGTCCCTACCGATCGCTGGAGGGATGCAGAACAGCATGTCATACAAGAGAAAGTGAGACGCTTATATTGCCTCATGGAGTCTCTTATTGATCGCTTCGTTGTCAACGTAGCAGACGATAGTTCCAGCACTGAAACGTATTCTTCGGGTTCGGATGTCGAAGGACTTCAGAAATTACCAGACGACTGACTATAAGTAATCCGGTACTTTCTGTGGTTTCAGTACGCTATATAATTATGCTATGAAATCCCTGCGGTACGCATTTGCGTCACACAAGTCACGCAAAAAAATTATCCTATATGTAAGTAAGCAATTTTCGTCACTCTTGTTTTTAATTAAAATACGACGTTAGCTGTGTGGTCCCCTAATGAGTGTATTGCCGGAGTTTTGCTGTATATAATTTCATTCTATTTACAAATTAAATGACATTCGACGCTATGTTGTTTCTGTGCTCGTCTCTTTTTACTTCTTAACTGCATCTGCTCATATCACTGCAGGTTAGCTGGATCAGCTAGCTGGCCAGTGCTGTCCGATATAAATGCGCCAGTAAAGCTGTTGTTCCGTATTATCCCTGAGTCGATTTGAGCGTAATTCACAGCATGGAGCTTATCGTTATTATCACACTTCACTCTACTCGCGAGAGCTTGTTTTCCGCTCCACGTGAAACGGAATCCAATGAAATTTCTGCAGACACGGAAGAATACACAGTGTAATATAGACATCATTTTCACTCTTACGGCGAACGCTTTATGGGAGTAACTATCCAAAGCGATCTTAAGTGGAGTGACCACATAAAACAAATAGCAGGATAAGCAGATGTCAGATTTTTGACCATTTCTTGAGTATTGTTCATCAATATGGGATCCTTATCAGGCAGGGTTAATAGGGAGAGAGAGAGAGAAATAGAGAGAGAAGATCCAACGAAGAGCGGCGCTTTCCGTCACGGGGAGAACTTTCCGGGAAGAATCGGATGACATATTATTTCTTCCCACATACGTCACGCGAGATGAACACAACGAGAAAATTCGAGAAATTACAATTAACACAGAAGTTTACCGACAATCGTTCTTTCCAAGCGCCGTTTGCGAATGGAACAGGGAAAGGGGGATCAGCTAGTGGTACCAGAAGTACTCTCTACCACCCAGCGTCAGGCCGGTCGCAGAGTATTGATATAGATTATGTAGACGGTAAGAGAATGGTAGAAACGACGCTGTAACCCTCAACTTCCCTTACGGAAGTACTGCAATCCCCAGAAAACAGATAGACTGAAATACAAAACACACCATCAAAGTTCGGCAACAAACTCATGAAATCAAATATCAACTCTGATCAGGCTTGGCATGAAGAAAGGCTCTCTTCAAATCCCGACCACCTCTGTTTAATCAATAACCCATGCAGAGATCCGTCTGGTTTCAGTTTACAAAAAATGGAACGTATGTCTTTAGATGGAATTAGAACAAAACATGTAAGAGGTAAATTCTGCCTTCACGAGTGGGGAAAAGCTAAAACTCATTCTGGGACTGTGACAATGTACCACAGACCATCCAGAAGGTGAATACGGAGTTTAAAAGATGGAGATGTGAAACAATACACAAGAAGGAGTACACAGTGTCCGATGATTTCCTGAAGTGGCTGAAAATATTGGGTTTTGTATTTTAACTTACCAAAACGCTACCTACACCATGCTTTGTTAATATGGTATACAAGCCTTTGTAAGACACTCATATTTCCAGTGTACCCCATTTTGCCATTATATATATATATATATATATATATATATATATATATATATATATGATATGATATTTCTATTTTCTTGGAGCCACTTGCGCTAGGGAGATCTTTTTTGCGGTCACGTGATCGAAACCAGGTGGTCGTACGTGTTCTGATGGTTACACCAAGTTGTTCGTTTTTGTTGTACAGATCTTTGGTTTTCTTTTACAGATCTTCATTACTCCTGTTCCTGTATTCACAGTTGTGTTTTATTGGCCCCAATATGTTTCTCAGGGTTTTCCTCTCTTTTTTTTATTTCCATCTTTTCTATTTATTTCGCCTTAATCAAATACAGGCAATCGGTTGCGTTTAAAAATTGTTTGTATTAATGTAGTGCTGTGATTTTGCTTGAAAGCAGATAAATTTCTTATAGTACACAGATGTAGTCAACTGAAATACCATTTGTATGTTCCTTGCACTGATTTTATAAGCCTCTCCCTGAAGGCGGTTCTTCTGTATTGCCTCATCAAGATATTTAAATATATTGACTCGTAAGTTTTCCGTACACTCTGTCCATTGAGCAGCTTTTATATTTGCCACATATTCCGTTTTCATGTAAGATATTTGAATACATCTTTTTTTTTTTGCAATCCTTTTTATACACGTAGATTTTTCTTGTTGCCGTTGCTATATCTACAGATAGTATTGCAATATCGACATCAGAAGCTAAACACTAAATTCTAAGAGTAATCTTTTTATAGCCCAGTTGCACCTGGTTATTTATTCCACACTTCTTTGAGTTCTACTTCCCATTATCGGTTGACACTTACAAGCGCGCAACTAAACATAATAGGGGATTGAACATCTCCTTGTCTAACACCAGTTCGCATCTCGAAAGCATCAGATATCTCTCCTAAAAATTTAACGTTTGTGTTTATTAGTTTCAGTCGAATTGTGTTCATAGTTTAACATACAATACTCATGTATCTTACACGTTTTTCTCTTAAATTTCTGACTGGAAATAGTAATGTTATTTTGTTTGTTGTTACTACGTACAGATTCAGATCGCACGCAACTTTAATGACCGTCGATTTTTTTTTTCTTTTTTTTTTTTCATTATACAGCTGCTTCGTCTCAGTGGCATGTAATTCATTATTTTCATTACAAGACATCAATTTATACATCATTTTCTGCATAACTTGTTAGTAACTTACAAGCGAGCTGGAGCACAGAACTACTGTGTGTAAGAGGTCGTGACGTGATAGCAACTCATGAGTTCTATCAAGAACCACAGAACAGTTGTACTTTGAGAACTGCGCAGGGCACGCAAAAAATAAGCAGATCTCAAGTTCCAAACAGAGTGCAGAAACACGAGTTATTTCGAGGGAACCACTTAACTGGATAGAAGTACTGTTGAATTTGACAATTCGTGCGGAAATTGGTGACGACTTCATACATATCGAGTTCGATTATTTTAGCATTAGTTGACAACAACCGTCCAACTTCCACAATAGTATAATTTCCATTTGCTCAAATGAGGTTCAAAATAGCAACTATTCGCTGACTGCAGAAACATGTCTACTTCACATCGTCTCTTCCCGCTACGCGCGAAAGATTAGAGATTACAATTTCTAACAAAGAGTTTATCATTTACATTGCTGGCAACAAAAGGATTTAAACTCATTGTATGTGTTTTTTTACACAATTATTAGAAAATTTAATGAAAACACTGCTGTAAATAACTTTATAACATTTGCATAGTTTTGTTTCTTGTTAATTAACTTCATAATTATTTTAGTAATATTGATTGACAGCAGCAGTTCTCGAAGTACATTGTTTACGTAGAAATAGATTCACATATCGTATTTTTATAATGAAGTAATCGATACCCACCAGAATCTGAGGGTTTGTCATATGTATTAGGTTTGATAACCGCACGCACTGACCCCTGTACTGAAGAGTCAGAGCCTCATTAACCGTCCTCTATAAGGCTCACCGGCCGGATGGTATTTTCCTGTGAGAAATACGTACTTTCTCAATTCCTTCCGGTGGAGTGAACACCACAGATTGTTTGCAATTGGCTGAAAGTCCTCTGATCAATGGAAAACGATGCATGAGGAACGAAACAACTTACGTTTTCGTGTGGCAAGCACTTCCATTCTCCGCATCATTGCACACGAAAACGTAATTAAAAACGAATATAGGCGCGAAAACATCGCGGCAAACTAAATTACATTCTAGAAGATAGGTTAACTCCCAGCAAAAAACTTTCTCATCAACATCGTTTGGTTGCAGATGACAAGCTACCTGTAGTAATCAACACACAAGTGATCCAGAAAATTCATGCACATCAAATGTAAAGGTATCTACAAAAAGAAACGATCTGTTGTTTGAACTAAAGATGCACATAATTTTATAATCATTAAACAAAAATGTTCACATTACAGAATAAATAAAAACGAAAATCCACTGATGATGGCACAGTGGTGCCGAAACATGTTTCGGTATTGAGAGAGAACGGTGTTTTGCATAACTGGCTGACCTTACATCCAACAACTTTAACTGCAGACACGGCCAACACAAGGAGTTGCAAATCAAAATGATGAATATTTTAACTTATTATTTACTACTAAGTCTGTTAGCAACACAGTTTGCAGACGGCACCCATATACTCGCATATCACTGAATGTACTTGCAAAATCACTGTATGATAAACAGTTCAGAAGATGTGGCGTCATTAACATTGAGATGCGTGGAAAATCAAACGTTTGATCTTGTTTTATACATGAGTGTTGGAATCTTTGAAGTATCGTGGGCGAAGAGGAGGGAGGTTTGTAACTGACGGCTCTCTAAAGGCACAAATTTCTCAAAAATCTCCGTATGACTACTTTCCGTTTCTTCCGCTCAAGTTTCGTCCACATGCACCTGCACACTTTGAAACTGTTCACAGATTATTAATACCCGCTGATGGTCGACGACCAAGGACCTCGCAGCTACCCCGTATCAACTTCGTATTAAACGTGAAATGATGACAAATCTGCTCTGCATTGTATTTTCATTCGCTCCAGCGCAGTACCATCCTTGCCACAGATATTCTTGGAACTTAAAAAGTTTCCCTTGACGAAGCCTTACTGCGCCACGGTTGTTCCGTGAAGGAGTTGCAAGCCGCAGTAGACAGGAGGATAATTCAAAGATATTTGACAGCTAAGGCAGCGAGCCACGGCTCTCGTCTTGGGAAGCCCACGGGGCTATCTCGGCGAGGCATCGGGACGTGCCTCGCGTTCAGATCTCTCGAAGAAGCGACGTGCTGGTTCCCGCGTTGCTCTGAAACCCCCACGAAACTATTAGTTTAGCAGCTTCCAAATTGGAAACAACTCTTCCCATGGGATAGAATAAAATTTCCCAGGAAAAAAAAATAAGAAGGGTTTGGTTAAGTTTTAATCATGACAGAACTATTTTTACGAGTACTTTATTACCACCATTACCATATTCGTCGTAAGAATCATCGTTTTGACATCCACTGCCGGATGAAATTTTCTTCTAGACCTTCTGTGATACTCGTACTAATTGCTCCTGCATATTTTCTAATGTGATGTATGTATAAGTAAAGTAATGCCATATTCAGGGAATAAATGTAGGGGAGCAGATGCAGGAATAAATTTAGACCAAATTGTCCGTGGAGGGCAGCGATTTGGTGTTATACTTACGTTAAAACGACAGTCGAGATTGCAGTAACATTTGTTTATTATAACCGGTTTCGCTTAGGTTAAAGCCATCCTCAGACCATTTTGTTGTTCTCTTTGGGGGTCCCTGCATGGGCAGGAACAGCGAAGTTACAAACAGTAGTGCTACATACGGCGTTAAAAGAAAATAGAGAAATGTTGTAACGTTTACAGGATGGCTGGTGTCTGCGACTCCTCGATTTTTCACGTGATGCCACGATCGTACACTGTGACTGATTGCTGGGGAGCCACGGATTAAATAATGTGGAATTCCCGACCCGTGGCTCCACAGCCCGCAGTCACAGTGTACGATTGTGGCATCACGTGAAAAATCGAGGAGTCGCAGACACCAGCCATAGGGTAAACGCTACAACATTTCTCTATTTTCTTTTAACGCCATATGTAGTACTACTGTTTGTAACTTCGCTGTTCCTATCCTTGAAGGTCCCCCCCCCCCAAAAAAAAGAAAATGAGGGTGGCGTTAACATAAGCCGAAACAGATAATAATAAACAAGCGTTATTGCGATCTGGACTGTTGTTTTAATCTAAAGATGCAGGAATCCTTACATCGCTATTCTGGTATTATGAAGTGTCAAGAGTGTATCTGTGTAGTGTAGATGGTATGATGAGTGCCTGTGCAGTTTAGTGTTGGGTTTGTGTAGTTATGTATGAACAGAAGGATGTGAGTGACACCTGGCGCTAGCTCATAGCCTACTCGTATCGAATAGCACCGACTTCATGAGATTCTGCGGAGAGATCTGGAATTTAATTGAAGGCATGGCGCAGAGACTGGCAGTGAGGAACTTTACGCCCCGCCTCAACCCCCGTTGCCAGCCAAACACCGGTGGTGGAAATTTTCCGCCACTAGGATCGAACCAGCTTACCTCCGAGTCGAGTCCGACAGCACAGGAGTGCGTTGGTTAACTCGGCTACAGAGGTAGGTGATGTATGTATAGGGTAGACAAAATAAGACTCGCAAGGAAAATATTTCATGCACCTTCAAATAGCAAGCGCGGTTTACATCATTTGCACCCGCAGCATTGCCTACCTTACGGTGAATGAAATACTTTCCGGATTAGTCTTATTTTGTCCACCCTGTACTTTGATGTAGACAGTCATAACCTTACTGTTTTATCTACTGAAATCCGTCAAAGAGCAGCTATCGACCGTCTAGCCGTCTCTTCGGCTGAATATATGAACTGTACATTTGCAGTCCATTTTAGTTACACTCATAATTGTGTTCTATACTCCAATTATTTCTCTGACACATAGTCCATTTTTTCTGCCATTCCTAGTAATATTTACCATTCATCACGTTTTTGAAAGGTTAGAACTAGGATGTGCAGTGTTGGCAAATCATTGATGCTGTTTCAGCTTCACGATCGACGCCTAAAAGTCTATGGCCGATCATCGATATTTTAAACATCGATTATAAGAGTCAGGCTTCTGACTAGTTGGGCGTGTTTCGCCCGAATTCCTCTCCTGTGTCCCTTTCTTCATTTGACAGTAGCACTTGCAGCCTGCATCTTCAGTATTCCAATCTCTGTCTTTCCTGCAATTTTTACTCCCTGCAGGTACCTACAGTACCACGGAAGCTATTCGTCGATGTCTTACCACGTGTCCCACCTTCTGTTCTTGTCAGTGTTTCTCTCATTTGTCTCTCCTGGCCATTTCTGCTGAGAACCATCTCATTTCTTACGTTATCAGCCCACCTAGTTTTCCAACATCCTTCTATAGCACCACACTTCAGACCGATTCTCTGTTTTCCTGTTTTCCCAAAGTCCATGATTCACTTCTACAGCGGTCTCGAAGATAAGACTAGAAATTACACAGCAATAACGCCTTTAAAACTGGAGTTCTCGTACGATGGATAGTCACAAAGGTTTCATTATCATCTCGAAAATTTAAAGTTACAAAATTAAATTTTGTTTCAACTGTATGCCTGGAGTCCTGGTACACACGGAAATCACAGAGCCATAATACTGTAATACGCAGCGAGAGTTTAAGAACAAAGAGCAGCATGAGCAAGAGAACTGTTACCTACGTAGTGGCAGATGCGAAAGTCAAAAAAAGTATTCTGCTGATTCTTCATAGACATTTTTCCGACATTTCATTACATAAAGAGCTGCAAAGCAGTGGCTTTCCAATTTTGAGTACCAACAAGGTAATTTTGGGTGAATCATGTGGGATAGATTAGATTCAGCATCTCTCGCAGCAACCTCTATATCCGTTGCCACTGATTCGCTGCATTTCATTCAACTGCACCCAAGGACAACACAAATTCGGTTAAGAATCCCTTACCTC
Organism: Schistocerca piceifrons; assembly: GCF_021461385.2. Classification (NCBI taxonomy): domain Eukaryota; kingdom Metazoa; phylum Arthropoda; class Insecta; order Orthoptera; family Acrididae; genus Schistocerca; species Schistocerca piceifrons. The sequence continues at coordinate 716,984,216 of NC_060141.1, read as the reverse complement.
TGACACGCTTATCCTTTAACAATGGCATAAATTTCCTCGTGGTGCGTACATCCCCAGCCCACTATTTGTTGATTTAAGTATGCAAACCCGAGGAAATCGGTCCTGTGGTGCCATCTGTTATGTGTTCGATAGTATGACTACCTCCAAAGGCAGTGGCATAACACTGGAAACGTTAGTCCGTCTACGGCAGCCGTTCACAGTAGACTAGAGTTGCTGTGGTCGAGTGTGTGAAATTTTAGTGCATTTTATTTCAAGTATATTTTGGCATCACAGTGAAAAATAAAATTGCCCACATCTCGTGGTCGTGCGGTAGCGTTCTCGCTTCCCACGCTCGGGTTCCCGGGTTCGATTCCCGGCGGGGTCAGGGATTTTCTCTGCCTCGTGATGGCTGGGTGTTGTGTGATGTCCTTAGGTTAGTTAGGTTTAAGTAGTTCTAAGTTCTAGGGGACTGATGACCATAGATGTTAAGTCCCATAGTGCTCAGAGCCATTTGAACCATTTTTGAAAAATAAAATTCGCATACGTATTCAGCCGTCAGTCGACTGGAGTTGCTAAGGTCGAGTGTGTGATATTTAAGTGCATTTTATTTCAAGTATATTTTGGCATTAGAGTGAAAATTAAAGTGCACATGCTTAGTTTCACCATGCCAAGTTTTTGTACGATAGATAGTGTTTTGTTCAAGTAAAAAAAGATGATGTATAATCTGTGAATTCGATGTGTATGCAAGTTGTTACTTGAAGCGGATTAAAATCGTTACCGGCATTTGCGATGAATGAATACATTAAAGATATGTTAATTCATTGCAGTTTTTTTTATAATGACAGAATTTTCACTTTTTCTCGGTATTCCTCCCCTCTATTTGCCAAAATAGATATCTTTTTTAGATAGCGCAGTAATATACTATTTTTTTTCCTTGCAGTACTGTATCTTGAACAAACTCAGTTAAATTTTTAGGCATTTATATGAAAACATTAAAAAAGTTACGGTTCTTTTAAACTGTAATGTTTTTCAGTTTTTTCGGTATTTGAATTTAATATTTTTTTGCTTTTTTTTTTGTTTTATGACCCATGTAACTCAAAAAGTAAGCGTTTGAAAGGTTATAAAATGTTTGAAGTGGATATATTCGATAGATTATTCCTTATCACACTTGTTGTCGCTGGGGTGCGATCCATTTCAGTGCCTCAAGCACGTCAATCCACAGAAGTGTGTTAAGCAAAGGTTAAACGCTCGTAATAACAGTACAAAAATGCCAATTTTAAATTCATATTTTACTGTAAAGTTTCCTTTGTAAATAGTTTAGGGATGAACGTTTCTCAGCGAGAACTTGTATTCTAGAGAGAATGAAACCTAGGTATCTCTACGGAAAAAAGCAAACTTCATGTCTACATACAGTGTGAATTCCATAAACGTAACCCCCTTTTCATTTCGTGAACGGTTCAAGATATTGAAACGGGTTTTCAGCAAATTATAGTACGCAGAATTGCACCTATTTTGTTATATGTTTAATACTCTTAACTGTTGTGTCACGTGAGATATTGAAACCGGCATGTTTTTAAAAGGAGCGATTAGTATTTGGCGGCATAAGAAACTTCATGAAAAGGTGACTACAGCGATGTAGCGCTTTTAATGTTGGCGTTGAAACTTTTGTGAAAAATCTGAGAAATGTGCTAAAATTAAAAACAAGACAGTCAGAACTACTGAGTAAACATCGCCAAATGGGGCTCTTATACCAGGCTCCGACGTCAAGTGCAGCAAGGAGATGGGGCTGCAGTATTCGCATAAAACGTGTTTCTTCTTGGCCCTGCATCATACTACGTTGATACAGAGTCACCTACGATTGATGTAGATCAATGATCATGCAAAAGTCAACTGCTTTTTTGGGGCAAATGAAGAGCTGGAATGCACATGTTTCTAAGTGCCAAATATCACAGATTGGAGGAGAATCAAAACGTATATCTTCTTGTGCATAAGTTACTTGTGTCTAAAAAATTGATAATTTATTCTGGTACCACGGAATTACGCTGGCCACCTCAACGCTGAAGAAATAACGAGACTAATGAGAAAATAAATAATTTATTGGTTCAAATGGTTCAAATGGCTCTGAGCACTATGGGACTCAACATCTTAGGTCATAAGTCCCCTAGAAGTTAGAACTACTTAAACCTAACTAACCTAAGCACATCACACACACCCATGCCCGAGGCAGGATTCGAACCTGCGACCGTAGCAGCCTCGCGGTTCCGGACTGCAGCGCCAGAACCGCACGGCCACCGCGGCCGGCAAATAATTTATTAAGAACATTATATGAATGAGTGCTGTACCAGGAAACCGACTGGTTGTAAGTCACAATGAGAAACTTTTTGTTTCATGTGCCATTAATACAGAGGTACTGCTTTTTATTTGTGATAAAACAAGTACAGAAATACAGAAGTAATATTTTTTCTAGTAGAATTGTAGTCGACTAAAACCATGTCACTATGTAACTGGGAAACGTTTCTCTGACATACAAGAGGCGTGGAGACGCCATGGCTGCACACCAGTCCCGCCTTCTGACAAAGAGTTGCTGAGTAATTTACATTTCCGGTCACATATACGAATTGCTTGTGAAATTATGAACCTAATTGTATCAGTCATGGATTGATCAAGTTCTTAATTCGAAAGTCGAAAAAATTAATTCCTAAGTAAATGATATTAAATCAGTTTTCCCAAGGAATCTAAGACTACTGATGGCTTGCCTGAATAAAAGAATAAAGAGCTATGAACTCGGTTGTGGGGGGCTTGGGGGAGTTTTAATGATCGCAGAGTAATTATTGCTAATAATTTACAACATGGATAAATTCTGTAGACGTTCCAAGCCGTTACTTTGAATTTCGGGCTATGGCTACCTCGGCACACAAGAACATCAAACCGCCACCCCATTTAGATTAGTACCGAATCCTATTTCTGCCTGCGGTCACCTGCTATGGTGGTGAATCTACAAAAGTATGAAGAGGCACTCTCGGCGCCCCTTTTCGTTGCAGTTCGTTCAATGTTTGCGCGCTTACTTCCGTCACCTGGTAGCTGCCACGGGAAGAGAATTTTGTTTTCGTGCCACAGTTTCTCAGTACATCGATCGTGATGACTTCGGTCGAGATTTCCAAACAACGCAACCAGTGGTGTCACCGCCAGACACCATACTTGCTAGGTGGTAGCCACTGTCAGTGATTGCAGACCGAGCGCCGCCACACGGCAGGTCTAGAGAGACTGACTAGCACTCGCCCCAGTTGTACAGCCGACGTTCATAGCAATGGTTCACTGACAAATACGCTCTCATTTGCCGAGACGATAGTTAGCATAGCCTTCAGCTACGTCATTTGCTACGACCTAGCAAGGCGCCATAGCATTTGATATTATTTTATGAAGCATGTACAATCAAGAGCGATGTTCTACAATTATGGATTAAAGTTAAGTATTACAGCAACTGCGTCCGTTTTTCTAAGTTCTCATTTCCTTGTCCTGTTCCAGACCTCACGCCAGCCTGCGTGAACTTAAACGCGTGCCTTTCGGCTTCCTCTCATAGTGACTTGGCTGTCTGGCCAAGTCACAACACAACCACTGACACGCGATCGACGTGCGCGACCGTTTTACCCATGCTGACGCGATAAGCTTGCTCGTGCTGCCCCTGTGTGGGCTATCACTCAGATTCTTATCTCAAGGTTACACACCTTAACAATGGAATCCCTGTCAGATTCAGTATTGACTTTTCGGCTGATTTAGCCCCTTCTGGAACTATAATCTATCATAGATCCCTAGGACAAAATCCCGTGCCCAGTAGTTGACAATAGGCACAGGTCACATCCGTTTACAAGAAGGATAGTAGATGTAATCCACAAAACTGCTGTCCAGCTTCCTTGACATCGATTGGTTGTAGAATCGTAGAACATATCTCCTACATGATAACTAGTGTGGATTCCGAAAGCATCGATCTTGTGGAACCCAACTCGAACTTTCGTGATTCCTGCTGTGGTGTCACCGCCAGTCACCACACTTGTTAGGTGGTAGCCTTTAAATCGGCCGCGGTCCGGTAGTATACGTCAGACCCGCGTGTCGCCACTGTCAGTGATTGCAGACCGAGCGCCGCCACACGGCAGGTCTAGAGAGACGTCCTAGCACTCGCCCCAGTTGTACAGACGACTTTGCTAGCGATGCTACACTGACAAATACGCTCTCATTTGCCGAGACGATAGTTAGCATAGCCTTCAGCTACGTCATTTGCTACGACCTAGCAAGGCGCCATTACCAGTTTATACTGAGCATATTAATGTACCGTCAAGAGCGATGTACACCAATTATGGATTAAAGTTAAATATTCCAGCAACAGCGTACCTTATTGGCTATATTAATTACATTTAACTGTTCCAGACCTCACGCCAGTCTGCGTGTAATTAAACGCGTGCATTTCGGCCTCCTCTAGCAACTCGGTGTTGGCTCTTCTGCCAACACAGCACCTGCAGCTTTGGAATGTGCGGACACTGTCATTCAAGGTGATCGACAGATCACAGTCAGGCACCTCGCTGCACAACTGGACTTCTCTGTCCGTAGTGCTGACACACTCGTCCAATAGTTGGGGTACACGAAGGTGTGCGCCTGCTGAATTCCTCGCCGCCTAACAGAAGACCATAAAGAGCAACGAAGGACCACGTGTGAGGAAGTTCTTCCGCGTCACAAGGCTGACGGTGATAATTTTTTGTCGAATATCGTCTCAGGCGAGTAAACGTAGGTTCATCACTTCGAACCGGAAACAAAACGGCCATGCATAGAGTGAGTTCTTCTCCGGAGAAACAGTTAAAACCCGCACGCTCTGCCGGCAACGTCATGGCGAAGGTCCTCTGGTTCTCTGAAGGGGTTATTCTGTTTGATGTCCTCCCTCGCGGTGCAACGATTAACTCTGAAGTGTACTGCGCTACCCTTAGGGAGCTGAAGAAACGATTTCACCGTGTTCGTCGCCTCAAAAATGCAAGTGAACTTCTCCTTCTCCTTGACAGCTCAGGGCCTCACTCAAGTCTGCGCACCCGAGAGGAGCTCACAAAAATTTATTGGACTGGTCTTCCTCATCCCCCCGTTCAGCCCACATCTCGCACCTTCCGACCTCCATCTGTTTGGCTCAGTGTGTGTGTGTGTGTGTGTGTGTGTGTGTGTGTGTGTGTGTGTGTGTGTCCTTTCCCTGAGAAGCAGTACGCGTGGATAATGGATAGCTTACCGATGCAGTAAGACGTTGGCTCCGACGTCGACCAGTAGACTGGTAAAATGCCGGCTGATACGCTCTACCATTATGGTATGGATAATGTTGAAAAATAGGGTTTTGTAGCCAAAGGAGTGTGGAATAATACGGTGTAGTGGAATCCTGAATAAAGCTAACAAGAACCGGAATGACATTTTCACACTGCAACGGAGTGTGCGCTGATACGAAACTTCTTGGCATATTAAAACTGTGTGCCGGGCCGAGACTCGAACTCGGGACCTTTGCCTTTCGCGGGCAAGTGCTCTACCAACTGATCTACCCAAGCACGACTCACGCCTCGTCCTCACAGCTTTACTTCTACCAGGTCGAGTCTCGGTCCGGCACACAGTTTTAATCTGCCAGGAAGTTTCATATCAGCGCACACTCCGCTGCAGAATGAAAATCTCATTCTGGTTACGTGCTCCTCTCCGTACCTTTAGGACTAGTGCGCACGGGTGATTTTTGCCACCGTGACAAAAAGTTTCCGTAACTGACACGTCACGTCCGCGAAGTGGAGTGCGTTAACGAAAGATGACAGTCAATAAACTTTTTTTAAATCCAAGTCGCATTTGTCGATACGGATTTTGAAGAGATGCTCATTATTTGCTATCTCACGAGACGTAAAAGAAAATTTCGTAAAAATGTATAGAGGGAACACCCACTTTCGAGTGACAGGCTAACTAGTGGAAAGTTTTATATAATGTTTCATAAACTTTTCGAATGAATGTTGAAATTATTGATGAATCACTTCGTGTTTTACCCCCATTAACATAGAATATGTTGTATCCTCCCAACTCGTCAAATATAGGAAGCCTAAAGAACCTGTTTCTCGGATAGCTAGACAACAATTCAAGCAAATCGTATTAAAGAGTTTTATTGCGGAATTAAATGACAATAGTTAACTTTGAGAAATATATATATGTGTCGCAAGCAAAGGGCGTCATGCAATATAACCAATGTGTTTCAGTATAACGATTCCAATACAAGTGAGGAGATACGGTGAATGCTTCCATCCAGGCCGCTGGTCTTGACAGTTCTGTAGAACTCGTAGAACAGGGCGCGGCCAGTCGGGTGCAGCGCTTATCTTCTCTTCGCGTAGAGGCCGCTGCTGTCGCATTGTCGTCCTGGAGAGGGGTCTGTCAGCGTGCAACTGGCTGACGTCTTCTTCACAGCCCTGTCTGCTCTAACGTTCCCGACTTTACGCCGGAACACAAAAGATACTGAACACACATTGTCCCAAGCACTTGAAATTGTTATTCGACTGACTTCTTCCAATCCTTTAAATTTCGTATTTATTTCTGAATAATCCTTCAAATTTTTGTCGAAAAGGGCTGGTCCTTTTTTCCACTTCTTTATAAGAATATCATTATTGATATCGTCTTTACATACAGTCATGTTGTGCGAAAACGTTGATGCTATGTTTGCGTGTCACTGCATCGATAGTCGGAAAGCAAAGGGGGAGCGGAGTATGCACAGAAAGTGACAGTTGTGTCACTCGAGTGCGCGCGACTATCAAGACCTAGCGGCGCAGTGACAGCTTCCTCACGAGGTTGTCCACAGGTCGGCAGACAAAAGTATCACTCAGCTGTCACGTCGTAACGCGCGTGCGCGTACAGTATATAGCCAGAGACAAGAATGACGAAACGGCCACGGTGGTAATAATCACCTGTGCGTGCTAGCACTTACTTGCCGAACACCTCGTTGCAAAATCTTGAAAGGTTTACGAAATAAAAGCCGTGTTACGTCTTAGGCAACTGATCTCGTACACAGGGTGGTCAGAAACTGTCTAAAAAGCTTGTAAGGTCGTTGCAGGGTAGGTTGTTAAGAAAAAAATTCGATACGTTGCGCCGTTTTCGGGTTAATTGAAACTGAAGTCAGCCATTCAGGACGTTTTTCGCGCAAATTCCAGCTGGCCGCCGGTGACGGCGTAGCAAAAGTGTCCTTCGTCGGTTTCCTATAGCCGAGCAAGAGAGCGATACAAAAATGGGATATTGGACGTTGGTAAGGATTGAACCCGAGCCAAATGCTGAGCAATCTCGTGTGCTATCGCCTACGCTTTGAGAACAGCTGATAATAATTGTATCTGGTGGTCTGCGGGTATTTGCTCGCACAACTGCCGCATTGGGTAACTTCAAAGCTAATCTACTCGGAAACGGCCAACGTATCGACTTTTTTTTCTTAACAATTACATCTCAGCACAACCCACCCTGAAGCACCCCTATAAGCTTCATACAGTGTTTCTAACCACCCTGAATCTGTGTGTAATACTGTCAGATCCCGGTCCGCCTGACCGTTTTACTTCCACATAAAGTTTCAAACATCACACATTCCACAGCAAAATGAAATATTCATTATGAAAACAGTGAAGTTAATCAGGCAATCGTGCCAATCTACGGGGAAAAAACCGACCTCAACGTGGTTTTCCGCTGCACAGTACTTCGTCTCGCAGGTGATTCATTCTCCGTGTTCAGCCACAGCAAGCTAGAAGGTATTTGATCTATTGTTCCGTGCTATCACGAACATCCTGCTCGGGAGTCATGGAAACTTCGCAGATGATCGATCCTTCGTTTGGCGCCGAACCTCAGTTAGCGCTTGCTGACGTCACGGGGTGGGCGTTTCCCTCGCCACCGCCCCAGATTCCGGGACTCTGTGAGCTGGTGAGTTTGACGCAAGGTGTTTCCGTCGAAGCAGTACGCAGGCGTCCCAATGCCGCGCGCGTCCGGCATCTGCCCGCTACGCCCACGCGCCATCGATCGCAGTGATGTTGATACGGACGAAGCACTCTCCGCCTCCGACCGCCCCAAACCACGGGTAGCTCCCTGTGTGTTCCTCAGATTTTTTGTGAATGGTTTGTTCTCAATCAGATACCAGGTGCGCCATCCAGAAGGGTTGCTCAACTGGCAATGCTGTTTGTTCAAACAGTCACTAATTTTTACAAGGATTAAACAACAAAACAGCTCTGGATGGTATTTTCTGTGACCTGTTAAAGACATCTGATAGGGGAGTTTCCAACATTTTGATTCAAAAACTGAGGTTTGGCGATTAGTAGATGACTCACGTCATAATCAACAAAAGGAATACACACAGTTTTACTGTAACATTAGCTGTAGGCGGTTGTGACTAGTATCAAAAATCATTAATGGAGCTTCTGCTGTTTTTCACGCATGTTAACGAACTTTCATGTAACACACATCAACCAGGATTGGAATTTGTTGCAATTGTTACAGATGTTACAATCAATCCCAGTAGATAAGAAGCAACAGACCAAACTGCAAGCATTGTGTTTAGAGGTATTACAGTCCGTCCCGATAGCTGAGTGATCAGTGCGACGGACTGTGATGCCAAGGGGCCCGGGTTCGATTCCCGGCTGGGTCGGAGAATTTCTGCGCTGAGTGTTGTGTTGTCATCATCTCATCCCCATCGACACACAAGTCGCCGAAGTGGCGTCAACTCGAAAGACTTGCACCAGGCAACCAGTCTACCCGACGGGAGGTCCTAGCCACACAACATTTCCATTGATGAGTGTTCTACAAATGGCCTCTTTCTTAATTTTAAGAAAAAGGATCATGCTCAATTGTGCACTTCAAAGGATACAACACCAGTGACAAATTTAAACCGTGAGTTAGTAAGCGAGACAAAAATCTTCAAAAATTTTACGTATAAGGGGTATAAGGGATTTAAGATTGATTCCATATTTCTAGATTTCCAGAAGGCTTTTGACATTGTACCTCACAAGAGGCGTGCTTATGGAATATCGTCTGTTATGCGACTGGATTCGTGATTTCCTGTCACAGTTCGAAGTAACTGACGAAATGTCATTGAGTATAACAGAAGTGATTTCTGGCGTTCCCCAACATAGTGTTATAGAACCTCTGGTGCACCTTATCTACATAAAAGATTTAGGGGACCATCTGAGCAGCTGTTTTAGGTTATTTGCAGATGATGCTGTCGTTTATCGTGCAGTAAAGTCATCAGAATATCAAACAAATTGCAAAAAAATTTAGGAAAGATATCTGTATGTGGCGAAAATTGGTAGTTGCCCCTAAAAAAACGAAAGCTGTGAGGCCTTCCACATAAGTGCGAAAAGGGATTCGTTAAACTTCGGTTACACGACAAATCAATCTGATCTAAAGGCCATAAGTTCAACTAATTACCTATGAATTACAGTTACGAAGAACTTAAATTGGATTGCAAAAACAGAAAATTTTGTGGGGAAGGTGAACCAACGACTGCGTTTTATTGGTAGACCACCTAGAAGATGCAACATATCTATTAACTTTGACTGCCTACACTACACTTGTCCGTCCTTATTTAGAGCACTGCTGCAATGTCTGGGATCCTTACCATATAGGATAGATGGTGTACATCGAGAAAGTTCAAAGAAGAGCAGCACGTTTTGTACTATCGAGAAATAGGGGAGAGACTGTCACGGACACGATACAGGATTTGGGATGGACACTATTAAAACGAAGGCGTTTGTCGTTGCGGTGAGATCTCGCCAAACTACAACCACCAGCTTTCTCTTCCGAATGTGAAAATATTTTGTTGGCACCGACCTACGTAGGGAGAAACGATCGTCAAAATAAAGGAAATCACAGCTCGCACGAAAAGACATAAATGTTCTGTTTTCCCGCGCGCTGTTCGAGAGTGGAGTAATAGAGAATCGTTTTGATAGTTTTGGTCCCGTGAGGATCCACAGCGTCTAAGTGCTTAATAAAAGGACACATTGTCCGTTGTACGCTGTATTGTGCTTTATTAGACCGTGCTCTTAGATAATGTTGGCCGTGAGCCGTTATCAAGCAGTTTGCTATGTCCTGTATTATATATTGTGCTCATCACATTCTTTTATGCCACATACATAAAAACCAGAAGTTGTACTCCATCGTAAACGCACTCCATCGTGACATACTCGTAAGTGCTGCAGCCTGACAGTAATGGCTCACAGTCGAATTCAGCTAGGAGTACGATTTTAATTAACCACTAAACAGCCTACAACGGACAATGTTTTCTTTCATTGTGAAGGTTTCCCGATGAACCCTCTGCCAGGCACTTAACAGTGATTTGCAGAGTATCCGTGTAGATGTAGACGTAGATACGTGTTGATGAGAATTTAACTTGGAAAAAATGTATATTAGGGATTCTTAAGCAATTCAGTTCTGTTAGTGTGGCTATTCGTGTTATTGAAAGCCTTGGAGAGAGACAAATCATTAAGGTAATATATTTTGCTAATCCGTTCAGTAATGTCATATGGAATTATATTTGAAATTAACTTGTCTTTAAGAAAGAAAGCTCTCATTACACAAAACCTTGCCATAAGAATAATACAGAGATCTCACCCTCGATCAACTTGTACACAACTGTGAAAGGTGTTAGGTACTTTAATTACAGCATCACAGTACAGATTTTCTCTCATTAAATTTGTTGCACACAGTAAGAACAACTAACGGCATCCATAACTAAACGAGCTTCATTGATCTCCATTAAAGCTGTGCTTAGCTAAGAAAGGAGTGAATAATGCTTTCAAAAAATCTTAAATCGCGTACCCACTGATAAATTTCTCAAAGATAACAAAGCTAAATTTGAAAGTAAGCTGAAAAAATTGTCATGGTCAATCCCCTCCATTCCACAGAAAAACTTTTCAATGCTGGTATCCTTTTTAACATAAAAGTGTTACATACTACTTTTGTTATTAAACAAAACTATAGGAGCGCAGCCATCGTCTGACTGTTTGTCTTTACTAAATATTGTATTCTGTTACGTAAACTCGTTTGTATAATGGTCAGCATGAAACCATAATCAAACACCATGGAAGGGGTGAAACCACATTAGGAGGCTGTTTGACACTGATTTTTTGGTACTTTTTTTGGTGGGAAGAATTAATTAGACTTTAATCAAATTTTTACATCCTTTCATTCATATTTCTAATAGTTTTTGTGAATTTTTTTTAATAATTTCAGCCAAAAATAACAAAGTTACGCGGTGATGTCCGCTGAAGGTTGTGAGTATAGTCCTCTAATTGGGTGCAGTGTAACCATTCCGATTTTCATCTGAAATCAAAAAGGTTTTGATTTCACATTAATAACTTATATTCTAAGACCACGAACCGCAACGCAGGTGAAAATAATGGCAATTACAAATTTGGCGCGGCCCCTCCCGCCAGAGGTTCGAGTCCTCTCACGGGCGTGTGTGTGTGTGTTGTTCTTAGCATAAGTTAGTTTAAGTAGTGTGTAAGTCTAGGAACCGATGACCTCAGCAGTTTGGTCCCTTAGGAATTCACACATTTGCACTTGCAGCAGTGCTTTTCGAGCTTTCCGACATTCCTTCGATTCCAGTGAACTACGTCGATTCTGCCGACTCCCACGCTGATTATCCATTTGTTCGGCATAACTGAAGCTTTGCGTGCCTATTACAATTCCTGCCTCGTTCATGACCATTAGAAGGCATGAATTTCCTTCACTGAATAAGACCGCTGCTAAATACGATGCCAATTCAACGTTTTTTAGTCCGGAGTGCAAGTGTTTAGGAGCTAATCTCCAAATAGTGGAATTAAAACTTTCATTCGCATTTTGTGTGTGGCCCCCTAATCATCTCTCCAGTAATTCATACCTAATCATCTCTCCAGTAATTCATCTGCGCTCGAGCCTGTACATGATGTGCAACCGGTTCTGTGTTCATAAAATCTAAACGAATGAGAATTTTGCTTTGAAATTTTGACAGCGTTTTCTTGGATAGTTGGGCTAACGATGAAAAAATCGGATTTTTTGAACCTCGTAATGTGGCCTTCCCCTTGAGTGAATATTCCGTAAACTGACCCGTTCCATAGCATTACGATATACTGTGCAAAGTGACTCAAGCAGCATGTAACTAAGTAACTGCCTGAAGTTCTTAGTGGAAATAACAATGAAAGCAGATATTTTCAATCAGAAGCCGCTTTCCTGGACGTAGTTCAAATGGTTCAAATGGCTCTGAGGACTATGGGACTTAACATCTTTGGTCATCAGTCCCCTAGAACTTAGAACTACTTAAACCTAACTAACCTAAGGACATCACACACATCCATGCCCGAGGCAGGATTCGAACCTGCGACCGTAGCGGTCGCGCTGCTCCGGACTGAGCGCCTCGAACCGCGAGACCACCGCGGCCGGCCTGGACGTAGTCCTCCACCATATATTCACCACACGAAGTGACATACACGGTCCAGTCACGTTAATATGACCACCGCCTATGTTATACTTTATATGGATATGGTATCTGTTCTTTCGGACATGTCCATTGATGATCTGCAGCCGTCTAGAACGAAATTAGAATTAAGTATTAATACCTTCAGCTGCTGAAGGGCGTTGATATAATTCATACTACGAATGTAGTGTGTGGATATATAAGGTGAGAATGTGGGTCTTGCTGGAGGCGTGCGCGAGATAGTCCCTGCAGTCGCGCTATTCTCTGTGCCTTAGGTGACCCAGATGGATAGAGCATCTCCCATGTAAGCAGGAGATCCCGCGTTCGAGTCCCGGTCGGGGCACACATTTTCACCTGTCCCCGTTGATATATATCAACGCCCATCAGCAGCTGAAGGTATTAATACACAATTCTAACCGCCTATGTTTGTCGTCAACGTGCGGTAACTACATCCAAACGGCAGGTGGCAGCACCAGCAGTGGAGGAAATGTAACGTGAGGCGGGGGACGCGGAAAACAGTGCAGTCGTTGTCATGATGCGGAAACGGTGCTATTTATCAACCGTCCAAAATGGCAGGAGCATTGTCTTCGCGCTAAGGGTGAAAGCATTTCCGAAACGGCTGGGTTTGTAAATTGTTCGCTTGCCGCTGTGGTTAAACTATAGCATGCATGGCAAAATGGTGTTATTCAAAACCGGCACCGACGCAACTGTGGTCTACTAAGGGCCATAGATGACAGGAGTGAAGATGGCTGCGGAGATGTGCACGGGCGCACAGACGTACAACCGTTGAGCAAGTGACCGCGCAGATGAGCCATGGGGCTACCAACAGTGCCTCGTCAACGACCGCTCAGCGAACATTGCTCCGCAACAAGCGCGTGTCTCGTGCTTCCATGCTGACTGCTGCTCATCGGCGACGAAGGCCGAAATTTGCACGCCAGTACCGTAACGAACCTCCACAGAGTGGCGACAGGTGCCATTTTGGAATGAATCACGTTTTATGCTCCATCGCACACATGGCCGCTGACGTCTACGGTGTGAATCGTGTGCAAACACAAAGACCCTGCAACAATCGTCGGAAGGATGCAAGCCACAAAAGGGAGTGTTACGGTCTTCAGAATGTTTTAGTAGCATTTCCTTGGTGATATCGTCATTCTACAAGTCACACCGAAACAGCACAAGCATGCTCCTATCCTCAGGGACCATGTCCACTCCTAGGTGCAGTTTGTTTTTTATCGGTACGATGGCATCTACCAGCAGGACAGTACAATGTGTGACACAGCTCGCAGTTTACGTGTGTGGTTCGAATAGCACCAGGACGCGTTTACCGTAAACGCCTGCCCATCAAACTCACAGGATATAAACCCAATCCAGAATCTGTGGGACCACCTCGTTCGGGATGTGCACTTCATGGATCCTCAGCTGAGAAACCAAGCAGAGCTGTCTACATCTACATACATACTCCGCAATCCACCATACGGTGGGTGGCGGAGGGTACCTCGTACCATAACTAGCATCTTCTCTCCCTGTTCCACTCCCAAACAGAACGAGGGAAAAATGACTGCCTATATGCCTCTGTACGAGCCCTAATCTCTCTTATCTTTATAGTCTTTCCTCGAAATGTAAGTTGGCGGCAGTAAAATTGTACTGCAGTCACCCTCAAATGCTGGTTCTCTAAATTTCCTCAGTAGCGATTCACGAAAAGAACGCCCTCTTTCCTCTAGAGACTCCCGCCCTAGTTCCTGAAGCATTTCCGTAACACTCGCGTGATGGTCAAACCTACCAGTAACAAATCTAGCAGCCCGCCTCTGAATTGCTTCTATGTCCTCCCTCAATCCGACCTGATAGGGATCCCAAACGCTCGAGCAGTACTCAAGAATAGGTCGTATTAGTGTTTTATAAGCGGTCTCCTTTACAGATGAACCACATCTTCCCAAAATTCTACCAATGAACTGAAGACGACTATCCGCCTTCCCCACAACTGCCATTACATGCTTGTCCCACTTCATATCACTCTGCAATGCTACGCCCAAATATTTAATCGACGTGACTGTATCAAGCGCTACACTGTTAATGGAGTATTCAAACATTACGGGATTCTTTTTCCTATTCATCTGCATTAATTTACATTTTATCTATATTTAGAGTTAACTGCCATTCTTTACACCAATCACAAATCCTGTCCAAGTCATCTTGTAGCCTCCTACAGTCACTCAACGACGACACCTTCCAGTACACCACAGCGTCATCAGCAAACAGCCGCACATTGGTATCCACCCTATCCAAAAGACCATTTATGTAGATAGAAAACAACAGATGATACCCTCACCTCCGATGAACACTCACCATCGAGGACAACGACAATGGAGTCGGCATGCCTGCACATCCCTGACGCTACCTTCCAGAACCACACTGACTCTGCTCCTGCACATATCGCAGCGGTCCATGCTGCAAAAGGTTTGTGAAAGGAGGTCACATTAATGTGACTGGAGAGTGTAGTTACGTAACTGAGGAATCAACTTTCATGCCATTGTGAAATAAGTGAAAAAACCAACGAATAGAAAATTTGTGGTAAGTTGTATGGGACCAACCTGCTGAGGTCGTTGGTCCCTAGTCTTACACTCTACTTAATCTAACTTAAACTAACTTACACTAAGGTCAACACACACACACCCATGTCCAAGGGAGGACTCGAACCTCCGACGGGGAGAACTGCGCGAACCGTGGCAAGGCGCCTTACACCGCACGGCTACCGAATAGATAACTGCCTGACTGATTGGGGGAAAACATAATGAACGACTCACCAGACAACTGCTGCTCTCGTAACATCGATCGATGGTGGTGGAACGACATGATGACAGTAGTTCAGACAGTACGCAACTTTTCTGACTGCCACGCCAGCCGTACGTGCCTAATGTCAGCAGGGTGTTTACACACGAAAACTGACAGCCGTTAGTCGAGAAAGCTGGTCTTGCAGGAAAGGGCAGATTGCAGGAGCAGGTTCCTTTTGCATGTGGAGAGTGTTGAAGATCCTGCTGAACAGGGATGATAGGAAGTTCCCTGAATACTGTAGAGTTGGCTGGTGTCTGAGGTGCGGAACTCGTTCTGCAGCGTTCGCGAAGCTCGTTCCTTCGCTGCCGCATCATAGACAGCCCGCAACACTTTTCGAATTGATTGTATTAGCGCAGAGTAGCAAAAATGAAACTAAGTAAAAAAATATCTCATGCACTTTAAAATAGACGGTCCAGCTTACATCATCCGCACCCGGGGCTGATATCATTTCGGTTGCCTGTTTGAAGCTGCATGAAATGTTTTTCGACCCATTTTTGTTTTCTTGATGCAATAATTTACCAACAGCCGCATGTATTGTAGAAATATATTTTATGAACTTCTTATGTGCTACTAGTCTCGGCATTACATTGAAGCCATGTTCAGGTCCCACAACTCATAGTCGTAAAAAAATCGCTATACACGGAAGGAGCCATATAATTGGATCCGTGAATCAAATCGCTATGCTACTTGATCCTCTGCTGCCTTCGCTATTTCATTTTTCAAAGCTACCCATTCTTCTTCTACTGCATTGTTTTCCTTCGTTCTTGTCAATCGTTCCCTAATTCTCTCTCTGAAACTCTCTACAACCTCTGGTTCTTTCAGTTTATCCATGTCGCATCTCCTTAAATTCCCACCTTTTTGCAGTGTCTTCAGTTTTAATGTACAGTTCATAACCAACAGATTGTGGTCAGAGTCCCCATCTGACCCTCGTAATGTCTTACAATCTAAAACCTGGTTCCTAAATCTCTGTCTCACCGTTATAAATCTATCGGAAACCTTCCAGTGTCCCCAGGCCTCTTTCACGTGTACAACCTTCTTTCATGATTCACAAACCAGTTGTTAGTTATGATTAAATTATGCTCTGTATAGAGTTCTATCAGACGGCTTCCTCTTTCATTCCTTGCCCCCATTCCATATTCACCTACTAATGTTCCTTCTCTTCTTTTTCCTACTATCGAATTCCAGTCTCATGGACTGTGCGGCTGGTCCCGGCGGAGGTTCGAGTTCTCCCTCGGGCATTGGTGTGTGTGTTTGTCCTTAGGATAATTTAGGTTAAGTAGTGTGTAAGCTTAGGGACGGATGACCTTAGCAGTTAAGTCCCATAAGATTTGACACACATTTCAACATTTTTGAATTCCAGTCCCCCATGACTATTAAATTTTCGCCCCCTTCGCTATCTGAATAATTTCTTTTATCTCATCATACATATCTTCAATCTCTTCGTCATCTGCGGAGCTAGTTGGCATATAAACTTGTAGTACTGTAGTAGGTGTGGGCTTCGTGTCTATCTTGGCCACAATAATGCGTTCACTATGCTGTTCGTAGTAGCTTACCAGCGCTCCTATTTTTTTATTCATTATTAAACCTACTCCTGCATTACCCCTATTTGATTTTGTATTCACAATCGTGTATTCACTTGACCAGAAGTCTTGTTCCTCCTGTCACTCAACTTCACTAATTCCTACTATATCTAGCTTTAACCTATCCATTTCCCTTTTTAAATTTTCTAACCTACCTGCCCGATTAAGGGATCTGACATTCCACGCTCCGATCCGTAGAACGCCAGTTCTATTTCTCCTTATGAATACAACCTCCTGAGCAGTCCCCGCCCGGAGATCCGAATGGGTGACTTCTTTACCTCCGGAATATTTTACCCAAGAGGACGCCATCACCATTTAACAACACAGTAAAGCTGAATGCCCTCGCGAAAAATTACGGCTGTTGTTTCCCCTTGCTTTCAACCGTTCGCAGTACCAGCACAGCAAGGCCATTTTGGTTAGTGTTACAAGGCCAGATCAGTCAATCATCCAGACTGTTGTCCCTGCAACCACAGAAAAGGCTGCTGCCCATCTTCAGAAACCACACGTTTGTCTGGCCTCTCAACAGAGACCCCTCCGTTGTGGTTGCACCTACGGTACGGCAACCTCTATCGCTGAGGCACGCGAACCTCCCCACCAACGGCAAGGTCCATGGTTCATGGGAGGAAGCCTATATGCGGTATCTTTTACATATGAACCACACATTCCCAAAATTCTCTCAAGAAACTGTAGCCGACCATTCGCCTTCGCTACCACAAGCCTCACACGCTCGTTCCTTCTCATATCGGTTTGTAACGTTACTCCCAGATACTTAAACGACGACACCAGTAATGATGTACTCTGACATTACGGGTTTCTTTCTCGTACTCTTGCACGTTAACTCAAATTTTTCTACGTTTTCAGCTACCTGTCATTCATCACAGCAAACCAGAAATTTTGACTGTCATCTTGTCACTTATCTTCGACAGCTTCCCGTACAACACAGCATCATCGGCAAACAACCCCAGATGGCTGCCCACCCAGTCCATGAGAAAATTTATGTATACAGAAAACAACAGCAGTCTGATCACACTTACTTGGACGCTCCTGGAGATACCTTGTCTCTGATAAACACTCGCCGTCGAAGACAATATACTGGGTTCTGTTACCTAAGAAAACTTCGAGTCACTCTCGTATCTGGGAACCAATTCCGTATGCTCGTGCGTTAGTTAACTGTGTGCAGTGGGTACCGTGTCAAATCCTTTTCGGAAGTCCAGGGATGTGGACCCTCCTGTTGCCCTTCTACCATGGTACGCAGGATATCACGTGAGAAAAGGACAAGCTGAGTTTGGCACGATCGATTCTTTCTAAAACCGTGCTTTTCGGTCTCCAGGAAACTCGTTGTATTCGATCTCAGAATATGTTCTAGAACTCTGCAGGAAACTGATGTTAAGAATATTGGTCTGTTATGTTGCTGGTCCGTTCTTTTATCTTTGATATGTAGAGGAGATTTTTTTTCCATTTTTTTTTCCATTGGGTTCAGACTTGACGCTGGGCGAGAGATTCGCAATAAATGCAAGCTAAATAAGGGGCCAATGCCGTAGAGTACTCTTTGTAAAATCGCATTGGGATTGCATCAGGACCTAGCGAATTATTTGTTTTCATTTTTTTTTCAGTTGTTTCTCTACGCCAGGGATGTTTACTACTATGTCGTCCGTATGGGACTCTGTGCGATGTTCGGACGACGTCTACCTCTTGTTCCAGTTTTGTTGGCCAGAAGTGTACATTGAGGAGATCGCGAATTTTCTTGTAGCAGATGGCTATACGAGGGGGAACCCAAAAGAAACCGGACTGTTGTCATAAAAGGTTTATTGATGAACCGTTTTACAAAATTACTTCAGTCACCTTCAAAATACTCTCCATTACATGCGATGCACTTGTCAAGTCTCTTTTTCCCACTGTTGGAATTATGTTTGGAACTCTTCAAGTTTGATATCGTCCAGTGCCCTTTGCGAAGCTGTTTTTACCGCCTCCACATCTTCATAACGCTCCCCTTTTAGCGTTTTTTTTATTTGTGGAAGTAGGAAAACGTCGCACGGGGCTAGGTCCGGAGAGTACGGAGCGTGGGGGACGACAGACCACCTCTGAGATGCCAAATAGTGGGTCACTCGTTAGGCCGTGTGTGCTGGAGCGTTGCCGTGATGCAGAAACCAGTCACCTGATCGCCAAAGTTCCGGGCATTTCCTCCTCACATCCTCTCGCAGACGCCTTAAACATCTAAGTAAAAGTGCTGGTTAACAGCCTGGCTAGGGGGTACGAATTCCCGATGCACAGTTCCACGAACATCAAAAAAGACAATGATCATCGTCTTCACATTTGACCTCACTTCCCTTGCTTTTTTTGGTCTGGGAGAGCTGGGAATCCTCCACTGGCTTGACGCTTGCTTGGTTTATGGGTCATACCCGTACCACCAACTCTCATCCCCTGTAATGACTTTGTTCAAGAAGTTTGGATCACGTGCAATCTCTGTTTTCAAGTCCTGACACACATTCATGCGGATGGTTTTTAGCTCCTGTGTGAGAAGGCGCGGAACAAATTTAGCAGCAACACGTCTCATGTGCAAATCCTCACTCAAAATCCGCTGGCACGGGCTCCAACTGATTCCTGTCTCTGCTGAAATTTGGTCGATCGTTTGGCGACGATCTTTTGGCGGACCTTTTCAATGTTCTCCTCATTTTGCGATGTTGAAGGGCGTCCAGAACGAGCTTGGTCTTCAACACACATCTCACCACGTTTAAAGCGTCCAAACCACTCGAAAACCTGTGTGCGGCTCATAGCGTCCTCCTGGAAAGCTTCCTGAAGCATTTGGTGTGTCTCCGTTGCAGTTTTTCTAAGCAGGAAACAAATTTCACACACACCCTTTGTTCTTTTAAAGTTGCCATAACGACTTCGCAGAGGTAACTCGCCAACAGTCAGAGAAACACAATACCACACTTGCACGTTCAGCTCTACACTGACGCCGTCTGCGCAGCTCTTTCATGAAGGTCTCTGCTAACACCATCTGGCGTGAGAGCCCTGCACTACGTCTACGAGTGGCAGCGCCCTCGGAGTCCGGTTTCTTTTGGGTCCCCCCTCGTAAGTGAGCGGATGCATCGCATCCCTCCGGCAGGATGTGCTCAGCCATCTCGCGTGGTCTACTTGGCGCTGCCGGACAGGTACCGGGGTGCCCTACAGCTAGTCGGAGTTTCGCAGTGTCCGAGTTCCAAAACGCCAACGTCACACAAGCACTGCGTAGGCCGGCCCTGTGCTGGACCTATCTGGGAGGTATTGGGTCTGCCGCAAAGTGCCGCATTATCTGGCACCAAGGTCGCCTCGGTCGGGAGGAGGTGTCGAGTGGGGCCCGGCGACGGATATAGGCATACTTTTTGAGACTGGAGCCGTGGCTATTCCGGGCCGCGGATTGGCCGCGCCGGTGACGTCACGGCAGGCCCTTAGGCACGGCGGCGGCGGCGGCGAGCGCGTGGGCGGCAGGAAGTGACGGCGTCGCCCACGCGCCCGGCAGTCGTCCCCTTCCGGCTGACTAAGGGCGCACACATCCTCGGCTCCGCCGGCAGGGCCAACTGGCGTGTGGGATTCCCGGTTACACAACGCGGCGCCGGCCAGCACGCGCCGCGCCGACACCTTCTGGGAAGGCGGCAGCCAATGACGCGCTGGACGACGTCTGCTCGCGGCCCACCTGTCGGCCGCGCAGCCTCCATATTTCATTACGCGCTTCCGATGCCTGACTCCGTCTACGTCTGCATTCAGACCACCCTACTGAGTGCGCCGGAGGGCGCATCCTCCTCTCTCGCCTCCCCTGTGTACCGAGGGTTGGAACTTTTAACAGCGGCAATTACGAGGGTCGTTCCGATAGTAAAGAACGTTCGAATACGAAACACCAGTGCCTGTGTTATTAAGAAGTACGATGCAATATTCCTCCACGCGCACTGCTGTTTTATACTTATTCGCCAATACCAGACCATCGACTCTCAACATGTCCATTTCGGACGGGAATATACGTGCCGGCCTGGGTGGACGAGCGGTTCTAGGCGCTACCTACGGTCGCAGGTTCAAATCCTGCCTCGGGCATGGATGTGTGTGATGTCCTTAGGTTAGTTAGGTTTAAGTAGTTCTAAGTTCTAGGAGACTGATGACCACAAAAGTTAAGTTCCATAGTGCTCAGAGCCATTTGAACCATTTTTGAATATACGTAATGTAAAAGCGCAGGTTCTGATATCAGACCCTCAGCTCTCAATGTGTCCGGTTTGGACAGGAATATATGTAAGGGGCGGGTGCAGGTTCTGACACATGGACGAAGATATATGGATGTAAAAGTGCAGCTTCTGATATCAGACCCTCAGTTCTCAATGTGTCCGTTTTGGACAGGAATATATGTAAGGTGCGGGTGCAGGTGCTGAAACATGGACTAAGATATATGGAAGTTTGGGTGTGGCCGCGATTCGTGCACGGATAGCCGAAGCGGCTAAGGCGACGGCTCGCGTAAAGCGGGAAATCCGGGTTCTGGTCCCAGTCCGGCACAAATTTTCATTGTCCTCGTTCCAATATGCATCCGATGGTAGCTCATCTTCGCAGTAGCGAATACATTTCTTGTAAAGAACATTCGTTTCTATGCAGACTTTTATTGAAGATAAAGAAAGGAAACTTATAATACATAGTGGTACCTTAACT
The DNA here is from genome assembly GCF_021461385.2 of Schistocerca piceifrons. Taxonomy (NCBI): domain Eukaryota; kingdom Metazoa; phylum Arthropoda; class Insecta; order Orthoptera; family Acrididae; genus Schistocerca; species Schistocerca piceifrons. The sequence goes on along the minus strand of NC_060141.1, from coordinate 716,962,703 downwards.
TTGGTTCTTTGTAGTTGCCGTTCACTTTTAAACATTGGACGTAACGCTCCACAAGCTTTCCTTCACCTTCTGCATACTAAATTATCGCTAAGTTATTAAACCACTTACTGACGCCTTCCTTTACTTCTGTATCAGCTTTTCCAGTTGTTTCTCTACGCCAGGGATGCCGTTCACATTTAAACATTTGACGTAGCGCTCCACAAGCTTTCCTACACCTTCTGCGTACTAAATTACCACTAAGTAATTAAACCAGTTACTAACGTCTTCCTTTACTTCTTTAGCAGTTTAGTAGTGCTTACCGGCCAAAAACTTCATTCAGATTGGGAAGAAGATAGTAATCACTCGAAGCTAGCCGACCGATGTAGCCGAGTGGTTCTAGGCGCCTCAGTCCGTAACCGCGCTGCTGGTACAATCGCAGGTTCGAATCCTGCCTCGGGCATGGATTTGTGTGATGTCCTTAGGTTAGTTATGTTTAAGTAGTTCTAAGTTCTAGGGGACTGATGACCTCAGATGTTAAGGCCCATAGTGCTCAGAGCCATTTGAATTGAACTCGAGGCTAAGTCCAGCCATGTAAGGAGGATGTTCAAAATCTTTTCGCGTAAACTGCCGAAGCAAATCCTTCGTCAACACAGCGGAATGCGGAAGAGCGTTTTCCTGAGGAAGACACCAATCCGCAGCGCTGTAGGTGTGGGCGCTCGGGTTAACGCCGTTTCCTCGACTTACGGAATGCATTTGACGCTGTCCCGCAATGACGCGTAGTGAAAAACTGCACGCTTGCCGAATATCGGACCAGATTTGAGATTGGATTCAAAACTTCCTTGCAGACAGAACTCGACAAGTCGCTCTTAACACAACAAAATCACAGATGTAAAAATAATTGACAGAGTACTCCAAGGAAGTGGGATAGGACCGTTACTGTTTGCATTTATATGTTGATGGTGTAGTAGAATGTGTCGAAGCCCTTTAAAACTGTCCGCAGATGAAGTGGTGGCCTATAAGCAAGTAGCAACGCTAGAAGACGTTTTCAGTGCTTAAAATTTTTTTACTTGTTTTCTGTTATTGATGATAGTGAATGATAGACGCTTCATTTCTGGACTTTTATGCAAAGGTCAGGTCTTGCCCACAGTAACACAGTGGTTCTAAAACTCCTCCTCATTCTTGTCGTAAAATCAGTGAAGCGCCCATTCGTTGTTTTTATGTTCGTCTGTTAAAAGTTGAGGAACCTGCGTGGCATGCAATCTTCTATAGCCCAGATCGACACACAATTCGATAAAGAACTGATATGCAGTTTCAGGAAAGCCCACGTTCCCTTGTCAGTCCATGAACACTGAAGCCTCTGTCCTACTGAACTTTTCTCTCAATTCTAGATTCCAGTTTGTTAGTTACAACCGAAGCTCGGAGTATTCATTCTTCATCACGAATATTTCTTCATCTGTAAAACCTGATGCACGTTTTCGAACTCACGCTTCATTCATCACATTTCCATAAACTTCGCTCATCTGTCAGTAAATTTCGATAGGGTGAACTAGTTTTACGTTCAAAAACCGTATTGCACTTGCAACCACACACTTAATGGAATCGTTAATACAGTCACACATTTTAAAATCGCACAAATAAACAGTAAACGACCATTTCTGCTCGCTGTAAGCGCCACATTGACATCAGCGAATAGGAAGGTGCATGAGAAGCTTGCCTAATCACCAGTATAGTGTGTAGCTTGGTGCCAGCTACGTGAAAATCGTATAATACCTTTAGCAGCAGTGATTGTTAAATGGCAGACGATCTGTACTTGGTAAGGTGCAGGGTCCAGTAGACATCGTAGTATGCTGCCACGATCTGACTTCCGATTCTACGACCACCAGGTCCTCGATGTCATCACCCACAGAAATCTTGTCTGCCTTGTGTAACAGCTTCCACCTCAAGGTCAGTCCGCCGTGTCTGTTCCGGACAATTGCGCCAGACATGTCATCGCTGCTGGAGCAGGACTATGTACTCGACGTCGTCAGTGTATTCCAAAGGTTTCAGTTTCTCTCTACACACTAGTTGAATCATTGATTTCTCTAGGTGCTCCTACGTTAGGAAAACTTCTCTGAAAACGTTTAGGTTTGTGCGAGCACAGTGGGAAATTTCCATTTTGAAGTTTACTTGTGGGATTTGGTAAAATATCTGGAGAGATCAGTTTTGTTAGTCGGAGGAAGGCAAGGGCTTACCATTCCCGATAGCAGCGTGGCTAGTAAAACATTCTGATGTTGAAACCAAACTTCAGATTGAGGATAAGCAGTGCATAACACTTTTTACGTTCCACAACCAATAGATTTCTCCACTGCTGGCAACAGCATACAGATTTTGACGCACCGTGTAATGGAACAGCGACAGCGCTCAAACAACGCACAAATGAATTAATTTTCGAATTTTTACTTCAAATTGCCTTAACATTCAGACTGAGTGAAAAAATACCCTGTTAAAAGTAACGCTTAAGTGTTTCAGAATTGAATGTAGTGAAATGTTGCCACTACTTGTGTCGAAAATTTCAAATTATTGTAATGTGACGACATACTCTTGACTCTCTTTCTTTCCCAAAGAGTTAATTGCTGAATGCAAGTAAGCTCTTATCTGGTCTGGCTGTAGTCTTGACTTCAATTATTACGCACTCACGCAAAAACACTCAAAAATCGTAAATATTATATTCTCCAAAATAATGCACACAAAAACATAGGAAACAAATTTTGTAAAACGCTTTCCATAAAAATATATTTGAAATGAGCACAAGACCTTGCAAAGCCGATCCATAACGTCCACTCACTCACAACATAGCGCTATCACAGCAAATGAAAAGTGGCAGAAACATATTCATTCTTACGTTCGTGTCAGCACAATCACACTGTATCCGTATGCTCGCAACCGTATCATGCTGATGACAAATAGTGAAAGCAATTCCATCTACGTTGAATGCAATGTAGTGACAAAAAATAAATTCTAATGCTACTGTACAAGTTTCCAG